>NC_064411.1:22347000-23010500 GCF_023375975.1 Astyanax mexicanus
TAACACTACACACACTAAATATAACACTACACACACACTAAATATAACATTGCACACACTCTATATATAACACTGCAGACACTCTAAATATAACACTACACACAAACTAAATATAACACTACATACACTAAATATAACACTACACAAACTAAATATAACACTACACACACACTAAATATAACACTACACACTAGGGATGCAACGGTACAGTGTGGCCATGGTTTGGTTCGTATCGCGGTTCTTGGGCCACTGTATCGGTTTGGTTTCGATATATATTAATATTATCTAGCTCCAACATGCAGCACGTTTTTAGCCCTTTCTATTTCAAATCAACAAGGTGCTCCTACTCACACTTTCAGAGCCAATTAATAAAGTCACAGATTAATTCAAATCACAATATCTATTATAAAAAAGGAGCACTTATTCTTACCATTAGTCAAAAACAGGTAACTGAATCACACTGTGCTTTATCTGCTGACTGTCTTTTACCTTGATTATCAAACTCAACGCTGAAGCCAAAATGTCCCGAACAGCGGATTTATAAGATGACGGCGCCTCTTCAAATATCCTTTTCTCCGTTTAGCGTTCACTGGCCCTGATCACGCAGCTGAGAAAGTTTTGTTTAATTAGTCCTCAAATCTTCAGCGTTTGCCTTCAGAGCTGATTTGCTCCGATAGAAGTAATATATAAAAAACTATCAACTATAAAATATAATATACTTAAAATCTGCACAGTAACTATAAGTTATTATTAGTTATATTTATATCTGACATTTATAAGGATTTAAATTTATGTTCAGTACACAGACTTAATAACTGTAGCTTAATATAGCAGTTATAGGTAAGGGCGTAGGAGTGGGCTTGATATTGGGGGGGCGACACATTTGTGAATATGAACCAAAGCCCACCCTATAGTTTCCTAGAACAACATTTGTGGAATTATTTTTTATCACAAATAATCTTTTTTTCTGTATTTTGTTTATAATTAGTTACATCCAATAAAAGGTGATTTTACAGCCTAAACATGTTACTCCACATTACATTTACTGTTGTTAGAAAAAAATATGCATGCAATGTCTGAATTATATACATAGTACAAAAACTGATCAGTTATCACCTAATATTTAAAATAATATAACAGTATTGGGTATTATTATTATGTATTGTTTGTCAATTCTGTTGTATATTTACATTTTCTTTGGTTCCTGCGCTTTTAATTTGTTTTTACTGAGAACACTTCTTTCTACTGAGAGAATGTAACTACGTTTCCTAGAGATTTTTGGCAGAAGTTAATATAAACGTCAGGACATGTGGTCTTACTGTGAACTACATATGAACAGAAGTCAGGTTAGATCAGTGTTTCTTAACCCTGTTCTTACATATTCTACTGCATATTAACACTGTTCTGCATATTCTACAGCTTCCTCTGTTTAAAGGCACTTTAATAAAGTAAGTGGTGGTATGATGCGTCTAATAAACTGCTGGATATACATAATGATTCATTTAGGATCCATAGGGGGCTAAGAGATTTTAACAGGTAAACTCAATAAATGATTGTTTATTAGCTGATCAGTTGGATCTGATGGAAAACACAGTTTTAGGGCAGTGATGATCAGGGTTAAGAAACTGCTTTAAACCACCAACATTACCCAGTGTTGTACTTAATTCTGTGTATCCTCTACATCCAGCTTCTAGCTAACTGCAATCCTACATTAATAAACAGTTTGAAAATGAAACAGTGATTAGCTGATCAGGTACAGGGCAAGTTGAACATTACGTATATAGTTTTTTTTTCTTTAACCTTGACCCCCAATCTAGGTAATTCCAAAGTTAAGTTAACTCACTAACACAGCTGCGGTTTATTAATCACAGTGGGTTTAAACTGTGTGCTGATTCAGAGACGTGTATTTTTAACCAGCTATCAGAAACATATCATCACAGTTTACATGATTAGATACCATTACCTTTCTTTTAGAAAAAAAATCACCATATATCCATATCTTAAAATCAGCTGCAGCCGATCCCGCTGCTAAATCTCACAGCGAGGGAGGGGCTTCCCCCCACCAACATACTGACGCCTCCGCGCGCCGCAAAAACAGCAAGCTGATTGGCTGTTTCTCCTGAGAGGCGGAACTTAATTCCTGAACCGGCTCCGTGATTGGTCCAGTCTGTCTCCTCATTAATAGCACAGCTGAGCTGAGCGAAACAATATCATTTTTGGGGGGACAAATCCACCTGTTTCTAATATTGGGTGGGACATGTCCCACCCATCCCCCCCGGTTCCTACGCCAATGGTTATAGGCATTCTGCTGTTTGAGAATTTTAACAGATGCTTATTCTCACTCAAATGCTGGAGTTTTAGAAACAAAAAATTAAAAGAGGAAAGCACTTTGACTGAACAGGAATTTATTTTATTTCACAAACATTTGAAATACACAGAAATATAAAGCTATACGTTAGTGTTCGTTTCTTATCACCAGGGCAAATTTATTAAAATATAAAATATATTAATTCATTAACTAAAATCTCGTCCGGCGCTCTAAAAAGCTGCAGGCACAGGTAGCGAAGTTTGGCAGCGCACACGGCGTGGGATTACCTCTGTTTTCTTAAAGAAAAATTGTTTTAATAAATAACCACAGATCAAGTGTAGTTTAAACTGCAAAACCATGATATAAAACTCAATATAAAAACACCACTGTCATATAACCAAGAGAGACATCAGGCAAAATGCACTTCTCCCCTCTCTCTCTCTCTCTCTCTCTCTCTCTCTCTCTCTTTCTCTCTCTCTTTCTCTCTCTCTCTGTCTCTCTGACTCTCTCTCTCTCTTTCTTTCTCTCTCTTTCAAAGCTGAATTCAGAGCGACGCTACAAATAATATAAAACTCAGTTCAGTTAACTAAAATAAGATGAGTGCGGAAAAGTAAATTAAATATTGTCAAATATAAATAATAGCTTGAGGTTTTGGTGAGCTATTTCCATGTTTTGAAACTGAAACTTTTATTACTATCAGGCTTTTTATTCAGAAAGCCTGTGGTTGTTTTTTATGAGTTTATATTTTATATTACTTATTTATTTTATTTATTTGTATTATTTTATTTATCAAAATAGTTTATATAAATAACTATATCATATATATATATATTTTTTTTTCTCCCATGATTCCCATGTTCTTAGTTTATTAATATTAATTTTATAATATCTTATTATTTTTATCATTTTATTTTTTTTCACTACTACTATTACTATTACTTTATTCATAAGATAAATTCTTTACTTTTTATGTGTCTTTTTTATGATCTTTTTAAAATGTCCTATTTTTCCTTTTTTACGTATATATTTTATTCGTCTAGAGTAAATGTCAGTTTTTATTTCTATTTTTTTGAATATATTTTTTATCTGTTTTAAACTGTAAATGCTCAGCTGCATTGTAAATGAAGGTCCCCCTCCAGTGTAAATAATGGTTGATTGCTTGATTAATATTCAGTGTTGCAAACCCAGTTTTTACATAAACAATAAAGAGAATAGAGAATAAAATAACATTACTCTTCTCTTATATGAGCTGCTGGTGAATCTTCACAGTGTGACGGCGCAGTCCCCCAGCACGCACTCAGCAGCCCCTCCCCCTGGCCATGGGCGGGGCATGTACAGCGGGAGAGCGTTTGTTCACTCTGTTAGTGCGCACCCAAATACCACCGTCCATCCGGGTGTATCAAACCAAACAGACCAAACCAAACAGACCAATAAAATACAGAGAACCGTCGCATCCCTAATACACACTAAATACACTGCTCAAAAAAATAAAGGGAACACTCAAATAACACAATATAACTCCAAGTAAATCAAACTTCTGTGAAATTAAACTGTCCACTTAGGAAGCAACACTGATTGACAATCAATTTCACCTGCTGTTGTGCAAGTGGAATAGAAAACAGGTGGAAATTATTGGCAATTAGCAAGACACACTCAATAAAGGAGTGGTTCTGCAGGTGGGGACCACAGACCACTTCTCAGAACCTATGCTGTCTGGCTGATGTTTTGGTCAGTTTTGAATGTTGGTGGTGCTTTCACACTCGTGGTAGCATGAGACGGACTCTACAACCCACACAAGTGGCTCAGGTAGTGCAGCTCATCCAGGATGGCACATCAATGCGAGCTGTGACAAGAAGGTTTGCTGTGTCTGTCAGCGTAGTGTCCAGAGGCTGGAGGCGCTACCAGGAGACAGGCCAGTACACCAGGAGACGTGGAGGAGGCCGTAGGAGGGCAACAACCCAGCAGCAGGACCGCTACCTCCGCCTTTGTGCAAGAAGGAACAGGAGGAGCACTGCCAGAGCCCTGCAAAATTACCTCCAGCAGGCCACAAATGTGCATGTGTCTGCACAAACGGTTAGAAACCGACTCCATGAGGATGGTATGAGGGCCCGACGTCCACAGATGGGGGTTGTGCTCACAGCCCAACACCGTGCAGGATGCTTGGCATTTGCCAGAGAACACCAGGATTGGCAAATTCGCCACTGGCGCCTTGTGCTCTTCACAGATGAAAGCAGGTTAACACTGAGCACATGACAGACGTGACAGAGTCTGGAGACGCCGTGGAGAGTGGTCTGCTGCCTGCAACATCCTTCAGCATGACCGGTTTGGCAGTGGGTCAGTAATGGTGTGGGGTGGCATTTCTTTGGAGGGCCGCACAGCCCTCCATGTGCTCACCAGAGGTAGCCTGACTGCCATTAGGTACCGAGATGAGATCCTCAGACCCCTTGTGAGACCATATGCTGGTGCGGTTGGCCCTGGGTTCCTCCTAATGCAGGACAATGCTAGACCTCATGTGGCTGGAGTGTGTCAGCAGTTCCTGCAAGATGAAGGCATTGAAGCTATGGACTGGCCCGCCCGTTCCCCAGACCTGAATCCGATTGAGCACATCTGGGACATCATGTCTCGCTCCATCCACCAACGTCACGTTGCACCACAGACTGTCCAGGAGTTGGCGGATGCTTTAGTCCAGGTCTGGGAGGAGATCCCTCAGGAGACCATCCGCCACCTCATCAGGAGCATGCCCAGGCGTTGTAGGGAGGTCATACAGGCATGTGTAGGCCACACACAATACTGAGCCTCATTTTGACTTGTTTTAAGGACATTACATTAAAGTTGGATCAGCCTGTAGTGTGTTTTTTCACTTTAATTTTGTGTGTGGCTCCAAATCCAGGCCTCCATTGGTTAATAAATTTGATTTCCATTGATGATTTTTGTGTGATTTTGTTGTCAGCACATTCAACTTTGTACAGAACAAAGTATTCAATGAGAATATTTCATTCATTCAGATCTAGGATGTGTTATTTGAGTGTTCCCTTTATTTTTTTGAGCAGTGTATATCACTAAATATAACACTAAATATAACACTAAATATAACACTACACACTAAATATATCACTAAATATAACACTACACACTAAATATATCACTAAATATAACACTAAATATATCACTAAATATAACAACACTACACACTAAATATATCACTAAATATGACACTACACACACTAAATATATCACTAAATATAACACTACACACACACTAAATATATCACTAAATATAACAACACTACACTAAATATATCACTATATATAACACTACACACACTAAATATATCACTAAATATAACACTAAATATATCACTAAATATATCACTAAATATAACACTACACACTAAATATAACACTAAATATATCACTACACACAGTAAATATAACACTAAATATAACACTAAATATAACACTACACACACTAAATATAACACTACACACACTAAATACAACACTAAATATAACACTAAATATAACACTACACACATACTGAATATAACACCACACACACACTAAATATAACACTACACACACACTAAATATAACACTACACACACTAAATATAACACTAAATGTAACACTAAATATAACACTACACACTAAATATATCACTACACACACACACTAAATATAACACTACACACACTAAATAGAACACTACACACTAAATATAACACTAAATATAACAACACTACACACTAAATATAACACTAAATATAACAACACACACACTAAATATATCACTACACACACTAAATATAACACTACACACACACTGAATATAACACTGCACACACACACACTAAATATATCACACACTAAATACACTCTGTGTGTGTTCTTGTGTTCAGACGGCTGTGATTTCACTCTGGATCTGAACACAGCGCAGCGTCGTCTCTCTCTGAGTGAGGAGAACAGGAGGGTGGAGTTTAGAGAGGAGCTGCAGTCGTATCCTGATCATCCAGAGAGATTTGATGGGTGGTCGCAGGTTCTGAGTAGAGAGAGAGTTACTGGTGTTACTGGACGCTGTTACTGGGAGGCTGAGTGGAGCGGAGGAGGAGGAGCTGCTGTAGCTCTGAGTTATAAAACCATCAGCAGGAAAGGATCAGGATCAGACTGTTGGTTTGGAGGGAATATAAACTCCTGGAGTCTGAGCTACTCTGATAACAGTTACTCTGTTCATCACAATAATAACAGCACTGATCTCTCCACTCCTCCCTCCGGCTGTAGGAGAGTAGGAGTGTATGTGGACCGTCCCTCCGGCACTCTGTCCTTCTACAGAGTCTCCTCTGATACACACACACCCTCACACACTCTCACACACTTACACACATTCTACACCACCTTCACTCAGCCCCTCTATGCAGGGTTTTGGGTTGTTTCTGGCTCCTCAGTGCGTCTGTGTAAGATAGAATAACCCTGTGTGTAACAGAGATTTGATGTGTGTGTGTGTGTGTGTGTAGGAGGGAGAATGTGTGTATAAATATAAGTATGTAAATATATTATATAGATGATTTTGTATTTTTTTCCAGAACCTTTATTTTAATTACTGTTATCTTTATTCACTACTGTTATTATTGGTGATTATTGTTTTATTTTATTGTAAAATAGGTTCATATTAATAAAGCTAAATAAATGAAGAAAGGTGAAGAGGAGTCTGATGATTTTTTGTGTGTTTGGTTTGTGTGGTCATATTATGGTGGAAGTTGGAGTCGAGTTTGGTGGTGTAATTAACATTTCTGTTTTTTGTTCTTTTGCTTTTTGTAGTTTCTTGTCTTGTCTCATCTTGTTTTGTCTTGTCCATGACACCATCTGTCCCTCAACAAAGCTGCAGTACAGTCTACTGAAGTCCTGCGTCATTCTGTAGTCCTCGTACGGCTTCCATGTCTAAGCATTTTTCCTCTATGAGGAAAATGAATGAGCTTTTTAAAAACTGCCCTCTGTCACATTCTGTAGTTAATAAATATGTTCAGACCCCTTTACGTTTTATTCTGTGTACATTTACCTCCTAAACATCACTGGATCCTCTGAATTACGAGATTGTTAAAGAGTTGTAATGAGAAAAATTAGCTTTAATTTTTTTCTCTAAAAATTAATGAAGTTAGCTTTAAGCTAATGCTACAGCACAGCTGCAGAGATCGGCAGGGGACCAGCCAGCGAACTTTGGCCGTATATTTAGGCAAGGCAAGGCAAGGCAAGTTTATTTATATAGCACCTTTCATACACAACGGTCATTCAAAGTGCTTTACAAATTAGAAAATACACAGAGAAATCAAATAAATAAAAAAAAAAACATGTAAAAGATTAACAGTAAAAATGGAAATAAAAACTAAAATAAGAATAAAGCATGATTGATTAAAACATGATTAAAACAAAGAGAATTAAATTAAAATCATGTAAAAGAACAACAAGGAATTAATAAGAATAAAGCATGAATAAAACATAATATAAAAGTGCCGTTACAGAATAAAAGTGTGTGGAGCTGCAGTGTTTTAAGCTGAGCTGAAAGCCTGATCAAACATGTAGGTTTTCAGTCTGGATTTAAACATGTTTAGTGTTGGAGCTCTTCTAATGCTCTCTGTTAACTGGTTCCATTTAAGAGCAGCGTAGTAGCTAAACGCTGCCTCTACGTGTTTAGTTTTTACTTTAGGCGGCTCTAACTGAGCAGTTCCTGATGATCTGAGAGTTCTGCTCGGCTCATACTGCTGGAGCACATCAGATAAATATGCTGGTCCTGCACCATTAACACATTTATAGACCAGTAACAGTACCTTAAAGTCTATTCTGTAACATACTGGTATCCAGTGCAGGGATTTAAGGATGGGGGTGATGTGCTCCCTTCTTTTACTTCTAGTCAAAACTCTGGCTGCTGAATTCTGAATCAGCTGAAGCTGTTTGATGGTCTTTTTTGGGAGTCCAGTTAGGAGTCCATTACAGTAATCAATCCTACTAGAAATAAAGGCGTGGATGAGTTTCTCCAGGTCTGATTTAGACAGAAAATCTCTGATCTTATTTATGTTCTTGAGGTGATAAAATGCTGATTTGGTGACTGCTTTGACATGACTGTTAAAAGTGAGATCAGAGTCCATTTGTACACCAAGATTACGCACTAGTTCTTTAGATTTCAGGCTTTTTGAATCCAGATAGGCAGCTAGTCTGTTCCTCTCATTACTATTCCCAAATAAAATAATCTCTGTTTTATCTTTATTTAATTGCAGAAAGTTCTGTCCCATCCATTTATTTATCTGCTCAAGGCATTTACACAGTGAGTCAATGGGACCATAGTTGTTTGGGCAGAGGGCCATGTAGATCTGAGTGTCATCTGCATAGCTGTGGTAAGACATCCCATAGTCACGCATGATTTCCCCCAGAGGAATCATATATAAATTAAATAAGAGTGGCCCAATAATTGAACCCTGGGGTACACCACAGGTCACTGGCACAGTCTCAGAAACATTATTTTCCATTTCCACAAAGTATTTCCTTCCTTGAAGGTATGAACTGAACCATTTTAGGACAGTTCCAGAAATTCCAACCCGGTTCTCAAGTCTATCTATGAGAATGTTGTGGTCAATGATGTCAAAAGCAGCACTGAGATCAAGCAGTAGTAGAATAGATATTTTTCCTGAGTCTGTGTTTAAGCGAATGTCATTGATAACCTTAATAAGCGCAGTCTCAGTACTATGATTGGGCTGGAAACCTGACTGAAATTGGAAGTGCATAACTTCCTTGAAGACAATTTTTTCAATTATTCAATGAATGGTAGATTAGAGATTGGTCTGTAATTGTTCAATAAGTTTGTATCTAAATTTTTCTTTTTTAAGAGAGGCTTCACAACGGCTGTTTTTAATGCATTTGGGAAAACACCTGACATGAGTGAGGTATTTACAATTTGAAGAATGTCTGCTGATATTGAGTAAAAAACATTCTTTAAAAACTTGGTTGGTAATGTATCAAGACTGCAGGTGGATGATTTGAGGTGACTCACTGTATCAGTTAAAACTTCTTCATTAATAGTGCTAAACTGGCACATGTTGACTATGATGCTTTTGCATGGTTTTGGAGAGCACATGGGCTCGTTGGTGGATAGAGTTGTACTGATGGCTTCTCTGATATTGTGGATTTTAGTATTAAAAAATTTAGCAAACTCATTACATCTCTCAGTTGAAACTAGCTCAGGGGTCATGTATGTAGGTGAGTTAGTTAGTCTGTCAACCACAGTGAAAAGAACTTTGCTATTGTTAATATTATTGTTAATAATGCTGGAGAAGTAGGTTTATCTATTATTTTATTGTAATCACGCAATCTATCTTTCAAATTTTCTTTGTGAATGTGAAGCTTGGTTTTACGCCATCTGCGCTCAGCCTTTCTGCATTCTTTCTTTTGGAGCTGAACTGCAGCATCATTTCTCCATGGAGCTTTCTGCTTGCATGGCATGGTTTTAACTCTAACTGGTGCAATCTCATCTAAAACTCTAGCAGTTTTTGAGTTAAAACTATCCAGCAGAGTATCTACAGAGTCTGATGGTTTGCATGGTGCAGAGCACACTTTGCTCACAAAAGGTTCAGCTGTCATGTCATTTATCTGCCTTTACTTGTACCTAATCTGTCTGGCCTCACTGTGTATTGAAGTCCACATTTCAAAGAAGACACAGTAGTGATCTGACAGTGCAACATCCTTAATAGAGGTTGATATGTTGAGACTAGGGTTGCAACGGTATGAGATTTTCACGGTATGATAACAGTCTCAGAAAATACCGCGGTATCACGGTTATCACGGTATCACAGTTTGTTACATATATTATTAAACTGACCCTTAAAGAAATTACAACAAAGGTTTTTTGTTCAATTAACTATTTATTGTAGAAACCTGGAACAATTATAATTTTAATGTCTCCTTAAAAAAAAATAAGCTGTACACCATCAGGTGAAGGAAACCATTTTTTTCCACTACTCTTAAGGGCATTAAGAGTGTATATAAAAAATATATATATAAATATATATAATATATATACACACATACACACACGTTACACACATTACATGTCCTCTAAGAAGTAAAGATCCTGTATTTAAAATATTCAGTACAATTATTTAAGTTTAAATTATTTAATATCTGATAAACTGAGCCTGGGTCAGTGTCTGATCAACAACTGTTGTAAACGTCCGTTTTACTGCCAAGTTGGTATATAACCAGATACTGCAGAAAAAGGGGATTTATTTCTGACATGATCCTCACAATAGAGATTTCTATTTTAAGGCTTTCACAGCGAGTCTGGTTTTAACATATGAAAAACAGGCACGTCAGGATTTGAAAATTAACGCATGTAAATGAATGGCGTCTTTCACATCCAGTCCGGCCAGGACCTTTACACGGACACGTGAATCCATCGTAGCATGCACTTCACGCCTGTACCTGCGTGCCCAAATTTCGGATAACTCAGCGCTTTTGCGGGCGCTTACTGCATGGGTTGTGCACGACTACAAAGAGGTTTTATTTATGTTCAGATTAAAATTATAAACTAAACACATACTTTGCGCTGCACAGCGGGGTGGTGTTCATGGAGATGGGAGAACAGGTTTGACGTATGTCCACCTTTAGCTGTGACTTTACGGCCACATTGATTATAAATCGGATAACCATCCTCGGGTGCGTTCGGCGGGTCTCTGAAATAGTCCCACACTGCTGATTTTAGTTTAGCCTTTTTTTAGGCGGACGGAGATTTGTTTAGTCTGATGCATGTTCTGCCGTTCTCACCGCTGTGTGCTGAGGAGCTGAAGCGGAGCAGAGTTGCGCATGCGCGGGTGAGTTTCTCCGCTGGCTTGCGTTTTACCGGTAATAAGCAAACACACACGGTATGATAACCGTGCATTTTAATACCATGGTATACCGTGAAACCGGTTACCGCTGCAACCCTAGTTGAGACCCTTCGAAATAACCAAATCCAGGGTGTGACCATGACAGTGTGTGCTTCCAGTCACATGCTGAGAGAGTTCAAAAGAGTCAAATACATCATAGAGTTCTCTGGCTTAATTATCCTTGGAATTATCAATATGAATGTTAAAATCACCAGCAATAATAAAATGATCAAATTCATTAGAAATAAAAGACAGCATATCTGTAAAATCATCAATAAAATCAGCATTGTACCTTGGAGGCCTATAGACAATTATTAGTAATATTCTTGGTGTCCCTTTTAAAACTGCACCTAAATATTCAAAAGATGTGAAATCACCAAGTGATAACTGCTTGCATTGGAAAGTATCATCAAACAGCATAGCTACACCTCCACCTTTCTTGCCGGTACGTGAGACATTTAAAAAGTTAAAGTTTGGTGGAGCCGACTCAATTAATACACTTTCAGCACTACAAGAATTTAACCATGTCTCTGTTAAAAACCGAAAATCAAGCCCATAATTGGTAATAAAATCATTAATTAGATAGGACTTGTTTGTAAGAGATCTGATATTTAGTAGAGCTAACTTAATAACCTGTGCATTTTGTTCCAAAGACTGTGGGTTACAATTTATATACTGCAAGTTGGATATATTCACATTATCTGACCTATACTCTCTGTTCTTTCTGCTTCTGATAAGAACTGGAATGGGGGAGATAACTGGCACACAGGGTCCGTACTTGTTTTGAAAACATGTACTGCTGACTTCACCATTGTAGCAGCACGGACCCAAAATATATCAGTTTGCTGGATTACTTGTGGTGGCCTCTTCCCTTATGGTGGAGGGAGGTGGGAGGGGCTCCTGCTGGTGAAGAAGTCGAGAGCGGAGCTGTCTGTCCGGTGGTTTAGGAGCTTGTCTCTTCTTTTTGGGTTGTGGGGGGGGGGCGGTTGTTTAATACTTCCTCATGTTCATGTTCACTGGGCTTCATTTTGGTCCCCTTTTCTAACTCCTTGATTGGGGAGTGTAATGGTGGTGAGAATGGGGGTTGCTGGGTCCGTGAGGCAGTAGGTGACTGTGGAGGAGAAGTTGTGCTGATTTTCCGCTGTACCTGAGGACTCGCTGACAGAGAAAGCGTCAGTCTTGTCCCTGCAGATACCAGCTTCTCCATGGTTGCTGGGAAGTTCAGGTGGGGTGATGATGGGGTGGAGATGGAGGATGATGATGATGAGGTGGAGATGGAGGATGGTGTGGAGTGTTCATGCAGTTGCGGTGTTTCCGGCAGCTGATACAGCAGAACATGGCTCCCGTCCGATAACTCCGCAGTCTCTGTGGGGGGAGGATGTTGTGTCTCTGTAGTGCAGACAGTGTCCTTGGGTGTTAAAGCTGACGTGTCTTCACCAGTGGGAACAGAGAAGTTGCACAGAGAAAAAATGAAGTTCTCTGACAGGAATTTGACTCCGCTCTTGTTGGTGTGCAGTCCATCTCTCCTGAAAAACTCTCTTCCCAAAAAACTGATTGAAATTGTCAATGAAGTTCAGTCCGTTTGACCTGCAGGTTTTCTGAAGCCATATGTTTAAAGCCAGCAGCCTAGAGAACATATTGCAGCCTCTTGCAGGTAGAGGACCACTAATGAATGTCTGGATGTTGAACTTGCGCAGTGTGGTAAAAAGATCATTAAAGTCCCTTTTTAACACCTCAGACTCCTCTTTCCTTGTATCGTTCTTTCCAACATGAACAATGATCCGTTTCACTGTTCTGTATTCAGCCAGTAGTGTTGGAAGCTTCTCATTCAGTTCAGAAACGGTGATGTTTGGCTCACATCGAACAATGAGTTTCTGATTATTGTTCATGCCATGAACAGAGTCATCCCCCAAAACAAGGGTGTCTGCTGTGGCCACAGCCTGGAGCCCTGTGGCTCTCCTGGGGTGTTTTGAATGGCTGAATCTTCTGGTTCTTTCTGTATCATACTGGCTGGTATTAGGAAAGTCATTAAGGTCTTGCAGTGGCTCAAATCTATTTTGCAAACTAAGTGACTGGAACTGATTTCCTCTAGCTCTGTGCTCTGATCTCCGAGCAATAGCTTTAGCATTAGCATTAGCCAGATGTGCTAAGTTAGCAGGAGTGGAGGATACTACAGAGCTGTATGTGGCATGGCGTTTGGGTTTAGCTCCAATGCGAACCCATTGCTGGTTTTGCCCATATCTTTCAGCTGTACTCACATTAGGAATGTCCACATGATCTGCTGGTCCAGTTCTGTTCGTCTCCACTGCTCGCTGCTCCGTTAAAATCCCTGCCCGTTGTCCGCTGGCAGCACTCCCACACTCCGTTGGTCCTCGAACAGCGCAGAGATGCCAGTCCTTAAACTCTGATAACAAGGACCGAAAATTTGTTTCCAAAACAGTCATTCTTTGTAGAAGATTGTAGCAGTTCTGGCAGCACTGGTGCTCTGAACCCACACAAGGAGGCATCTTGCAGATTTCTTCTTAAGTACTCTACAGGAACTTTTCTGATTCCTGTGCCTATGGCTCTACTATAAAATGTCCAAAAGAAACTAGAAAAAAAAAATAAAATAAGAAACAAAATATGGTAGTGCTAGTGCTAATCTAAATAATGAGCTCAGACACTGTAGCTCGAAAATATCTGAAAATAAAGAAAAGTATGAAAGATAGCAGAGATAGCAGAGCTAAGCAGAGAAGCGTCTGAACGGCACAGAAGCAGGAAGCAGGAGCAGGAGGGCAGATAAGTAAATAGAAAGGGGGAGGGCAGATAGGTAAATAGAAAGGGGGAGGGCAGTTAGGTAGATAGAGAGGGGGAGGATAGATAAATAGAAAGAGGGAGGATATATTAAAAGAGGGGTAGATGGGAGATAGAAAGGGGAGGGTAGATAGTAAGGGGGAGGGCAGATCGGTAGGGGGAAAATAGATAAATAGAAAGAGGGAGGATAGATTAAAGAGGGGGGTAGATGGGTAGATAGAAAAGGGGAGGGCAGATAGGTAGATAGAAAGGGGAGGATAGATAAATAGAAAGAGGGAGGATAGATTAAAAGGGGAGTAGATGGGTAGATAGTAAGAAGGAGGGCAGATAAGTAAATAGAAAGGGGAAGGGCAGATAGGTAGATAGAAAGGGGAGGGCAGATAGGTGGATAGAGAGGGGGAGGATAGATAAATAGAAAGTGGAGGATAGATTAAAAGAGGGGTAGATGGGAGATAGAAAGGGGAGGGTAGATAGTAAGGGGGAGGGCAGATCGGTAGGGGGGAAATAGACAAATAGAAAGAGGGAGGATAGATTAAAGAGGGGGGTAGATGGGTAGATAGAAAAGGGGAGGGCAGATAGGTAGATAGAAATGAGGAGGGTAGATAGGTAGATAGAGAGGGGGAGGGCAGATAGGTAGATAGAAAGGAGAGGATAGATAAATAGAAAGAGGGAGGATAGATTAAAAGAGGGGTAGATGGGAGATAGAAAGGGGAGGGTAGATAGTAAGGGGAAGGGCAGATCGGTAGGGGAAAATAGATAAATAGAAAGAGGGAGGATAGATTGAAAGGGGGGTAGATGGGTAGATAGAAAAGGGGAGGGCAGATAGGTAGATAGAAAAGAGAGGATAGATAAACAAAGGGGGAGGATTGATTGAAAGGAGGGTAGATGGGAGATAGAAAGGGGAGGGTAGATAGTAAGGGGGAGGGCAGATCGGTAGGGGGAAAATAGATAAATAGAAAGAGGGGGGTAGATGGGTAGATAGAAAAGGGGAGGGTAGATAGAAAGGGGAAAGGCAGATAGGTAGATAGAGAGGGGGAGGATAGATAAATAGAAAGTGGAGGATAGATTAAAAGAGGGGTAGATGGGAGATAGAAAGGGGAGGGTAGATAGTAAGGGGAGAGCAGATAGGTAAATAGAAAGGGGGAGGGCAGTTAGGTAGATAGAGAGGGGGAGGATAGATAAATAGAAAGAGGGAGGATATATTAAAAGAGGGGTAGATGGGAGATAGAAAGGGGAGGGTAGATAGTAAGGGGAGGGCAGATCGGTAGGGGGAAAATAGATAAATAGAAAGAGGGGGGTAGATGGGTAGATAGAAAAGGGGAGGGCAGATAGGTAGATAGAAAGAGGAAGGGCAGATAGGTAGATAGAAAGGGAGAGGGTAGATGGGTAGATAGAGAGGGGGAGGGCAGATAGGTGGATGGAGAGGGGGGGATAGATAAATAGAAAGTGGAGGATAGATTGAAAGGGTGGTATATAGGTAGATAGATTAAAAGGGGTGTAGATGGGTAGATAGTAAGGAGGAGGGCAGATAAGTAGATAGAAAGGGGAAGGGCAGATAGTTAGATAGAAAAGGGAAGGGTAGATAGATAGATAGAGAGGGGGAGGATAGATAAATAGAAAGGGGGAGGATAGATTGAAAGGGTGGTATATAGGTAGATAGATTAAAGGGGGAGTATATGGGTAGATAGAAAAGGGGAGGGCAGATAGGTAGATAGAAAGGAGAGAATAGATAAATAGAAAGAGGATAGATTAAAAGAGGGGTAGATGGGAGATAGAAAGGGGAGGGTAGATAGTAAGGGGGAGGGCAGATCTGTATGTGGAAAATAGATATATAGAAAGAGGGAGGCTAGATTAAAGAGGGGGTAGATAGGTAGGTAGAAAAGGAGAGGGCAGATAGGTAGATAAAAAGGGGAGGATAGATAAATAGAAAGAGGGAGAATAGATTAAAAGAGGGGTAGATGGGAGTTAGAAAGGGGAGGGTAGATAGTAAGGGGAGGGCAAATAGGTAGATAGAAAGGGGGAGGGCAGTTAGGTAGATAGAAAGAGGGGGATAGATAAATAGAAAGGGGGAAGATAGATTGAAAGGGGGTAGATAGGTAGATAGAATGGGAGAGGGCAGATAGGTAGATGGAAAGGGGAGGGCAGATAGGTAGATAGAAAGGGGGAGGGTAGATAGGTAGATAGAGGGGGGGCAGATCGGTAGGGGAGGATAGATAAATAGAAAGAGGGAGGATAGATTGAAAGAGGGGTAGATGGGAGATAGAACGGGGAGGGTAGATAGTAAGGGGGAGGGCAGATAGGTAGAAAGAGAGGAGGAGGATAGATAAATACAAAAGGGGGAGGATAGATTGAAAGGGGTGTATATAGGTAGACAGATTAAAAGGGGGTAGATGGGTAGATAGAAAGGGGGAGGGTAGATAAGTAGATAGAAAGGGGAAGGGCAGATAGTTAGATAGAGAGGGGGAGGGCAGATAGGTAGATAGAGAGGGGGAGGGCAGATAGGTAGATAGAGAGGGGGAGGATAGATAAATAGAAAGGGGGAGGATAGATTGAAAGGGGGGTAGATAGAGAGGGGGAGGGCAGATAGGTAGATAGAGAGGTGGAGGGCAGATAGCTAGATAGAAAAGGGGATGGCAGATAGGTAGATAGAAAGGGGGAGGGCAGATAGGTAGATAGAAAGGGGGAGGGTAGATAGGTAGATAGAAAGGGGGAGGGTAGATAGGTAGATAGAAAAGGGGAGGGTAGATAGAGAGGGGGAGGGTAGATAGGTAGATAGAAAGGGGGAGGGTAGATAGAGAGGGGGAGGGTAGATAGGTAGATAGAAAGGGGGAGGGTAGATAGAGAGGCGGAGGGTAGATAGGTAGATAGAAAAAGGGAGTGTAGATAGATAGGTAGATAGAAAAGGGGAGGGCAGATAGGTAGATAGAGAGGGGGAGGGTAGATAGGTAGATAGAAAGAGGGAGGGTAGATAGGTAGATAGAAAGAGGGAGGGCAGATAGGTAGATAGAAAGGGGTAGGGCAGATAGGTAGATAGTAAGGGTGCGGATAGATAAATAGAAAGAGGGAGGATAGATTGAAAGAGGGGTAGATAGATAGATAGAGAGGGGGAGGGCAGATAGGTACACTCTAAAAAACAGAGGTACGATATGAGTACTTTTTTGTACTCAGAGGTACACTCTTCATAATTGAACCCTCAATGGTACAATATTGGTCTTTACAGGGTCAGATTTGTTCCCTTTGAAGTACAAAGTCATTCCTAACAGCAATAAGTACAGATTTGTACCATTTAACCAGCCAAAAGGTACAGTCACATTAAAAAAGTTTGGGCACCCCTATTAATCTATAATCATTTTTAGTTGTAAATATTTGGATGTTTGCAACAGCCATTTCAGTTTGATATATCTAATAACTGATGGACACAGTAATATTTCAGGATTGAAATGAGTTTTATTGTACTAACAGAAAATGTGCAATATGCATTAAACCAAAATTTGACCGGTGCAAAAGTATGGGCACCCTTATCATTTTATTGATTTGAATACTTCTAACTACTTTTTACTGACTTACTGAAGCACAGAATTGGTTTGGTAACCTCATTGAGCTTTGAACTTCATAGCCAGGTGTATCCAATCATGAGAAAAGGTATTTAAGGAGGCTAATTGCAAGTTGTTCTCCTATTTGAATCTCCTCTGAAGAGTGGCATCATGGAATCACTCTTTCTACGGCTCTGGCCCTGGATAACCCCTCCTCTTTCCGGTGAACTTGAGCTTCTGGCTGCTGTGCCTGTAGGTTTACATGGTTTGGCGTGGTGAAGTGAGGCACAATTGTGACGATTTGCGTGCTCTAATCAATTCAGTGATTGCTGTGGAAAGTACTGTGCCAGTTCACAGCTTTTCTGAACTAGTTCAAGTTCAGTTCATACATGCGCAAAGTGAACAGTTCACGTTCAAAGTTCACAGTTTTAATTCTGAACTAGTTCAAAGTTCAGTTTATTTTACTTTTTTCGTGAGATATTCAAACAAATACTTTCACACTACAAGCTAGAAATCACTATACGTTCTTTGAAACTGCTCATTGTAGACATTTGCTCATGACACTGCAATTGTGGGTTTCTTACCAGGTGATGAAAATGTTCATAAGGAGAATCGGTGTCTGTCGCCGTGTCATCACTTCCACTAGCAATTTTTTTAATTGCAGCGCTTTCTCGCACACTTCTCTCTCTCTCTCTCTATCTCTGTATCTCTCTTTCTCTCTTTAATGTTAATTTACAATGTAGTAAATAAACTAAATATAAAAATAAAGAAAAACATTGCATGAGAGAGTGTTTTCAAACATTTGACTGGTACTGTATATATATAGATGCAAGCTGACAAATCCCAGCTTTGATTAGACTGTGACCATCAGCAGTTCTCTACATGAATTCATTATTTGCATTAACTGCAACATTGATCTCAGGAGCTCTACCATCACCAATCTAGATTTTAATTGATTTATGCCAGGGTTTGATTGGTTAATAAGAAAGTGCCTAATTAGACTACAAGCTACAGAAAAGTGATGTCATTACTGAATAATATAATATAATATAATATAATATAATATGATATATGATATAATATAGAATCACCCATGGAATTAATAAGACTATAATAATGACTGGGTTGGGTAGCTCGTTAATTTGCGAAAAGTTCACGTAGTACTTTAATTAAATAAGGGTTTGGTGAACACTTTTAAAATAAAGAACTAAGTACTAGTTTCACTGAGCTTTTGGGAAACCCACCCCTGATCACTTATTTATTTCAGAGCTGGCATGAGTACACTCATTAATCACTGTGCTGATCAGTTATTTATCTCAGTTGTACTGAACAGAAAATGCCCCACCTGTTCACATCCTTTATTAGTTTTTTTTTTTCCTTGCTGTTTTATTATTTACCACCTGTATAACCACATCCAGTCATTTCTGAGAGAGTGTAATAAGAGATAAGCAGTGTGGTTTGATATTACTTTGATCTGCTTGTGTTCAAAGTAAACAGAAGGTGTGTGAGTTTTTGTAAAGCTTCTCAGAGACTTTGTATCACTGTGCTGCTACTCTAAGAGCACAGTAGTAGAGAGCTGTATCTGCCAGTCTTACTGTAACAGTGAGATCAGTGGATGATTCGGATGCAGTTGACTTAAATCTACTGTCTGCAGTGTTACTATCATGACTCTGTAATCGAGCACCTCTATACAGTAAATACTGTAGAGCTCTGTTAGGATACTGTCTGTACCAGTAGAGCCAAACATATTGACTACTTGAATCATAAGAGCATTTCAGTGTAACAGATTCTCCTTCTGTTCTAGAAAAAGAGAGATCAACTGGTTTAATCCAATCAGCAGTAAAAACACCTAAAAGAAAAACAGGAGAATTCAAATATTAGAAAATAATACAAATATAATGTTCCAAATATTATTAATCATATTGTGACAGTGAATACCTGATATGGTAATGAGGATGATGATGAGGATGGTCTTCATTGTGAATATGATCAGATGGAATCAGTAGTGTGTTTAAGCTCTCAGTGCTCTAATGCTGATCTGTGTGTTAGTGTGAATCTCTCTGAAGTGAGAGCAGTTATGAGAAACTACAACAGGAAACTCCTGCTCTGAGGAGCTGCTCCACTCTGCTCTCTGTCTTTGTAGAAGATCAGAGCGTTAATAAATGAACCACAAACACTGTCAGCTGTTTAACTGTACAGTATTATTATTAAGTAGAAATGAGAGCATTAATTAACAAATACAATTAATAGAAACAGAAAAAAAATAAAGTAAAACATTGCATTAATTTTACTGTAAATTCAGTATCTGCAGTGTTTAGTTGTCTTAAAAGTGTTAATCTTACAGAATTTCTTTGTGTGTATGTAGGTCATAATTCAGCAGGGATTATATTTCTGTGCGTACAAAACTTACAGATTCATGTAAAAAAAGTGGGACATTCTGTTTTAGTGGTGAAAGGTTCAGTCTAATTAGATCCTGATGTATGTTTTATCTGGTGTGATAAAACATAAGCAGCAAATGATTTCCAGTCCAAAAAATACTTTTGTCAATTTATTCAATGAATCTTCAGATCCAAACAGTGTTTTTAGAAAAAATTAAGAAAAATGTTTCAAAATTTAAGGGGAATATAAGGACACTCAAAACAGTGAAGCTTCTGAGTTCTGACCAATGGAAAATAATAAGACTAAAATTATTTGGTCTCAAGTGGACTCCCACCGTCTCCACCAGTCTATACAGCAAAAGTCTGTCTCATCAATGGTTACTGGATTCCTTTTGTTCCTGACTATGAAGAAGAGCCGGAGACCCGACCCTCATCCTGAGCACCTTCGACAGAGGGGTCCATTGAGATCATTCTGACCAGCTGTTTCACCGCATCCTGCCACAGGACCCTACAGCACATCGTGAGAGCAGCTGAGAAGACCGTTGGCACCTCTCTCCCCTCCCTTCAGAACTTATACAGCTCCCACCTAATACAGCAAGCCCTCCACCTGGCAGAAGATCCCACACATCAGGGAGGAGATTGCCAAGTCTCGGGGCTAAGACCAGCAGACTGAGGGACAGCTCCATCCAAAAGGCTGTGAGGATGCTCAACTCTCTCCCTGCTTTACCCCCCCACCCCCTGCACTACTACTACTGAACTGATGCACTTGTTCAATTTTACCAGCCATAAGCTTTTACACCTTTATATTTGCACTACTGTTTATATGGGTTCTTTTTTTACTGGTACTATAATTTACTTTTTAATCCCTCCATCGTACCTAACTGGTTCACTCTTACTTTTATATTGCACTTTTGTCTTGTGTCTCTTGTCTCACGTATGTCTAAATCTGTGACCTTGATGTATTGCACATTTAGACCTTTACATATGTAGTATTGACATATTGACAACTACTTGAGTTGACTTTACTTGAATGGTGAGGAAGCTGAAAGTAAAGAAGCAGAAGAGAAACAGCACCCCCTTCAGAAATATAAGTGTTTCTACATATTTCACAAGAAAAGTTTTAGTATAGTGTTTGGTGGGTTTCCTGTTACTGTGGGCTGCAGAGCGCAGTAGTAGAGAGCAGAGTCTGATACTGCAGTAGAGGAGATGATCAGATTCACTCTTGAATCAGTGAAATCCACTGTAGAACTGAATTGTGGAAATAAAGGGTTTGGGTCACTTGTAGCTCCTTCTTTTGGAAAGATCGTCAGTAAATATTCTGGTCTGGATCCAGAATACTGACGATACCAGAAAAGATTCCTTGCTTTATCATACTTGTAGGAGATAGTAACTGTCTCATCTTTAAGAGCGTGAAGCTGTGTTTCATTCACTGGATTTATTGACTGTGCAGAACAGTTCCCTGTGGAGAAATAAAAAAACAATGAGAAGAAATTTACATCAGCATTGTAGAAAAGATGAACTTCACTCCACCTAATTCATCACTGATACACTCAGACACATCACCACAAAACCAACACAGAAAAGCTGGATTCTAAAACACAGTAATATATTTCACACAGATAAAGATCTAGTTAATTCCACTTACCAAGTATGATGATAAACACAGTCAGAGAGCACAGGAACATCATGGTGACTCCAGTGTTCAGATAATGAGGAGAGATCTGGGAGCTACTTTTCAAGCATGTAAAGACTCCTCCTACATTAGTTATAAGAACAGAGGAATGAAGATCAGAGAAGTGTAGTTCTTTCATTTTACATTTAAGAAAATGATTGACACTGATTCATGACTCACCCTTTCTATGTGAATATTTTGCATATGATGCTTTACTTCAAATATATAAATATTGTAGGTGATGTGATCTGTACATGTTCAGGATGAGATAAAAAATGTTGTTTAGTTTATGTAAAGATTCACTAAATATAAATGTTGGTGTGGAATTTTAAAAGCAGTGCTGAAAAACATAACCTGCCTCTATTCAGCAGATCCTGATTAGACCTGCCCTATTGTTGCAGATTATCATCATTACACCTCTGTGTGTTAACTGAGAATAAACCTAAGATTATTAACTTTTTCACTAATGTGAGAGCAGTGCCTGATCACATTATATGCTCATTATGCACCCTGCATAGAGCCCCTTAAATTAATGAGAGCTTTTTGATCATAGGCGTAGGAACCGGGGGGGATGGGTGGGACATGTCCCACCCAATATTAGAAACAGGTGGATTTGTCCCCCCCAAAAATTATATCAGTTCGCTCAGGTCAGCTGTACTATTAATGAGGACAGACCGGACCAATCACGGAGCCGGTTCAGGTATTAAGTCACGCCTCTCAGTAGAAACAGCCAATCAGCTTGCTGGTTTTGCGGCGCGCGGAGCAGAGGCAGTTTGCTGTTGGGGAAGCCCCGCCCCCTCGCTGTGAGATTTAGCAGCGGGATCGGGACGCAGCAGCTTCAGCTGATTTTAAAACAGATCTGGATATACGGAGATTTTTATAAAAGAAAGGTAACGATAGGCTAACCACTTCAACTGTGATGATATGTTTCTGATAGATGGTTAAAAATACACGTCTCTGAATCAGCACACAGTTTAAACCCACTGTGATTAATAAACTGCAGCTGTGTTAGTGTGTAAGCTTATCTTTGGAATTAGCTAGATTGGGAGTCAGGGTTAAAGGAAAAAAAAAATATATATATATATGTAATGTTTCCCTGTACCTGATCAGCTAATCACTTTAATTTTCAAACTGTTTATTCATTTAGGATTACAGGACTTACTGTGAACTATAATGAACGAAAATTGATTTAACTAACTAGTTATCTAGAAGCTGGATGTAGATGATCGCCAGAATTTCGTACAGTACTTTAAGTTGGTAGTTTAAAGCAGTTACTTAACCCCGATCACTGCCCTAAACTAGTGTTTTCCACCTGATCAGCTAATAAACAGTCATTTACTGAGTTTACCTGTTAAAATCCTTTAGCCCCCTATGGAGCCTAAATTAATCATGTATATCCACCAGAGGAAGCTCTAGAATATGCAGAACAGTGTTAATATGCAGTAGAATATTCAGAACAGTGTTAATATGCAGTAGAATATATAAGAACTGGGTTGAGAAATACTGCTGTAACCTGACTTCTGTTCATTTGTAGTTCACAGTAAGACCACATATCCTGACGTTTATAAAAGTCTCTATGAAACTTAAAAGTTACATTCTTTTACATAAAAGGACACCATCTTAAGAAGAGCTCTCAGTAGAAAAAAATAAAAGTGCAGGAGAAAATGTAAATATACAACAGAATTGACATGCCAATACATAATAATAATAATAATAATAATAATAATAATCTGTTATATTATTTTAAATATTAGGTGATAACTCAGACATTGCTTGCATAATTTTTCTAACAACAGTAGCTGTAATGTGGAGTAACATGTTTAGGTTGTAAAATCACCTTATAATAATAATTTACTTTTAATTAAAAGTAATTTCCACAAATGTTGTTCTAGGAAACTATTGGGTGGGCTTGGGTTCATATTGGCAAATGTGTCCCCCCCAATATCAAGCCCGCTCCTACGCCCTTGTTTTTGATCATCTCTCCCTTACATCAAATCTTTGAGGGTGAGAGTGTCCGTATCTATCACAAGATGAAGCGAAGATGTCCTTCAGAACATGAAAAGCCAAAAAGGGATCTATGAAAGTGAAAACAAGACCTTCTTCTCAAGGACCATATAGAGCCATGAGAAGATATGTCGAGTTGTGCAGTCTCTTCACAACCTTAAACATTTAACAGAGCCACAGCAAACAAATCAACCAAAAGGTACTTGTTTTAAACTAATACACTGGCAGTAATCACTTTTTCACAAAGGGTTTTTTTATATCTACTCAGGTTATATTGGTTTCATAGGCGTGCGCACACAGACATCAGGTGGTGCTAAAGCACCACCAACTCTGCCCTTCATTAACCAAAGTGCCCTTTTGAAACTTCGTTTTTTTTTTTTTTAATATTATTATTATTATTATTATTATTAAGATTTTACTGAAGCCGTGTTGAAATGATCTTTTGAAAACCTAAACGATTAAAAACGAGTGAAAACAGAATGCCCTGAAATCAGCTCACACGACACCGCTCTCTTCCTCTGTCACGTGACCCCGCGCGGTCGCGCAAGCATAGGCCAATCACGAAGCCGGTTCAGGAAGAAAGTCCCGCCTCTTAATAGAAACAGCCAATCAGCTCGCTGTTTTGCGGAGGAGAGTGGAGGATTTCTAAAGTTTTCTTTTTTAGATTCAGCAGCGGGGTGCAGCGAGCTGACGTTAAAACAGATCTGGATATACAGCGATTTTTCTAAAAGGTAACGGAGCTTACCATGTACACTGTTATGAGATTATTTCTGATAGCTGGTTAAAAATAAACGACTCAAAACCCACAGATCAAACCCTCTGTGAGCTTGTGATAGTCATTGTGACTTGTAGACTAGGATTACTGTAAATTATAATGAAGGAAAATTATTTTAGCTAGCTTTACTAGTTAGCTAGAAGCTGGATGTAGTGAATAGACAGAATTTAGTACAGTACTTCATGTAGGTAGTTTAAAGCAGTTTCTTAACCCATCCATATGATCAGCTAATAAACTCTCATTTATTGAGTTAACCTTTTAAAATCCCTTAGCCTCTTAGATTTACTAATGAAATATATCTGGTCCTTTAGTAAAAGCTCATGAAACTAACAGACTAGGAGGGTTTGGGTCATCTAAAGTTTATATTAACATCTGCTAAAAATCTCTATGAAACATAAGGTTACATTCTTTTACGTAAAAGACCACCATCATAAGTACTTTTAGTTGAAAAAAGTTGGCGTAAATGTACTAATAACGTAAATACAACAGAATTGACATGCCAATACATAATAATAATAATAGTAATAATAATAATATCTGTTATATTCTTTTAAACATTAGGTGATACCTCATCAGTTTTTTTTTCATATATTTATATATAGTTCAGACATTGCACGTATATATTTTTTTATCAACAGTAAATGTAAAGTGGAGTAACATGTTTAGGTTGTAAAGTGACCTTTACTTGGATGTAACTAATAATAAACAGAAGTACAAAAATAATGGTTTATTTGTGATTAAAGGTAATTCCACAAATGTTGTTTTAAGAGACTATAAAATGGGCTTATTCAAATGAGCAGATTACTTTATATTATATTATAATTATATTACATTATAGATGTGTCCTCCCCAATATCAAACCTGCTCCTACGTCCTTGCTAGCAAGTCACACTAGATGCACTGCAGCAGCAGTTCAGTTCAGCAAGTCTTCAGCACAGCACGCACGGCAACAGTCCCACCAGCCACGTAACATACACATCAAGTAAAATCCTACCGTTTGCCCTCTAAACCCAACCTGAAATCAGTTTGTTGTGCAGTAATATGTCTCATACAGCACCAAACTACTATGTATTTTATCAGTTGGTGGTGTGACATTTTTCCATTGACAACTCACGTTTAGAGAATGTTACAAATAAAAGTCAAATTTCATTCAACATGTGTGTGTAATTTTTTTTATAATGAAGTGTTCCACATGCACTAAAAAGTGCCCTTTTTCCCCCCTGAGCACTTGCCCCCCAAAATGTCTGTGCACGCCACTGATTGGTTTGATTATTAAGTTTGCTTGATAATCTGAAAATGTACATATGACAAAAATACAAAAACAAAAGAAATCTATAATGAGGGCGACTCTATATAGGTCCAATACATCTTCTTATATATCAAAGTAATGATAAAAGACAGTATGTCCAGAATGTTGTTGCTACCCCACTTGGGGATTTTGGGTTTATGTGAGGCTAAATAGAAAGGTCTTTGGGTGTGGGGTGGACCATACATTTAAGTGGCTCCAGAGATTGGATGCAAACACACAATTTGGAAAAAGACAAACAAAAACACTGTATAAAACAGAAAAGAAACGGATGGTATAGGTCATATATTTATATACACACTATTTATGAACCAGACTCAAGACTTCCATCTGGGAAAAAATGTGAACTGAATAATGATTGAACCCAGGTTATTACAAACAAATATTACCAGTAAGTATTATAAGGATTGGCCAAACTCTATAATCTATATGTATTAATTTTTTACAGGTTTCCCCGATAAAAGAACTGTAACAGATGGGGTGGTTTGTGTCACTGAGCTGCTGTAAGAAGGGAAGTGAGGGAAGCTGAAGTGAATTATGAACATTTAAACACTAGAGCAACACTGAGCTGCAGCACCACTGTTCAGTTATGACTCGTCTTCATCACTGGTGGCTTCCTTTTCTGATTTTAGGTAAGATTCAGTTAAAGCTGAAACAGAACATGTATTTCTCATGATCTCAGTGTGGAGAACAGTAAGTTAATATAGGACAGATTTTAGTACGTCTCTATCTCTCCAGCAGGTTCCACTTCTGGTGAGGGAATAGAACCAAGTTCTTCCACTGTTAATGTCCTACAGGGAGGTTCTGTTACCCTGTCCTGCAAATACAATGGATCTCTTTCAACTGATAGTCTGCTGTGGTACCGTCAGTATTCCAGATCCAGACCTGAGTTCCTGATCTTGGTGGATGAAGCTAACTCTGAGATTAAAGCTGATCCTCCAGTTGATGGAGTTTCTGCAAAAGTAAATAAAGAGAAAAACAGTGTGAATCTGGAGATCTCCTCTACTGCAGTATCAGACTCTGCTCTCCACTACTGTGCTCTGAGGCCCACAGTGACAGGAAACCCACCAAACACTGTACTAAAACTCTGAATATCAGACTTCAGTAGAGTTCCTGCCGTTTTATTTCCTACAATGTTATATTTGTGATTATACTTATTGGGACAGTTCCTATTTCTTACAATCATTATCTTATTTAAATACCAAGAGTGAATTGAACGTCACTAACACCAAACCTGAATCTCACTGAAGGTGCCTTTTTTTTTTTGATTTATTAATTTTAATGACATGTATACAATTAACTAAGAGAATTTAATTAAAGCGAGTATACAGCTACGATGGATCTGTTCATGTTCGTGGGTGTGTATTTGTAAGATACTATTATACAAAATCTTTCTTAAACAGAAACACAGAGACTGCTCTGCAAGATGCAAGTCACTAAAACATAATGTCCTACTTTTTACATTAATCTTTTTAAATACTGTGTGCCAAGGGCGTCGCCTGGCATGGGCTTACGGTTCTTCTGCCCCAAAGATGGGCAACAATGTATTTGTGATGACATTGTTTTTGGAGCTGTGTTCTGATAGCTTTGGAAATAGTTAGATAGGTAGAAAAACTATGTATGTAATGTTCAACTTGCCCTGATGTACCTGAACTACCAATAACTATTTCATTTTCAAATTGTGTTTTTTAATTTAGGATTGCAGGACTTACTGTAAGCTACATAGAACGAATACTCTGGATGGATATAACTGATCAGCTGATAAATAATTCTTTATTAAGTTTACATGTTAAAATCCTTTAGCCCCCTATGGAACATAAATCAATCATTATGTATATCCAGCAGTATATTAGGGCGTTTTCACACCTGTAGTTCGTTTCTCTGGTCCGAATCATTTGATGAGTTCGTTTACTTGGAGCGTTTTCTCCCTCTGTTTAGTCTGGTTTCACACAGGCATAAATGTAAACGCACCAAAATGCGCACCAATAAACACGCAAGCAGGCTGTGTCCTCTGATTGGTCAGAGCGTGGTCTGGCGTGGAAGTAAATATACATATACAGAAAAAGTAAATATAGCGAGAAGATTCTGTGTTCCAGCGCATATGTGTTTTTACACTGAACGCTGAAACGTTGTGCTTTTAAACAGCGTTTCTATGTGCAGCGCAGATGTAAACATAATAAACAGAGTTACACGGCCGTGAGCAGTGAACGCAGCGCAGACGGCGCGTGCATGGACACAGCGTTTGTTCACAGCTGTGGTAATTAGCGTTATCTGGCTAATATATCAGTTTAAACTGTGCTTGCTTTATTAGCAGTTTAGCTCAAATAAATGACTTATATTTAATAGCTGGATCCGATCGAGACCGGATCACGTTCTCACCACAAGCACACCGCTCCAGAGTTCGTTTGGTACCGGACTGAGACCACCTCCTCTAGCTGGTCTCGGTCCGGTTCTTTTGATCCGCACCCGAGTGCGATTACTGTTTTTACACCTGCTCAATCGAACCGCACTAAAGTTACAAACGGACCAGAGTTCATTTTAACCGGACCAAACAGTGCTGGTGTGAAAACGCCCTTAGACACAGGATACTACCACTTACTTTATTAAAGTACCTTTAAAGCAGAGAAAGCTCTAGAATATGCAGAACAGTGGGAGTATACAGTAGAATACACAGGAACAGGGTTGAGAAACACTGATCAAACCTTACTTCTGTTCATTTGTAGTTTACAGTAAGATCACAGTAAGACCACATGTCCTGAGTAAATAGAGGAATTCCAGGCAAATCCAAATGTTTTTTTCTGTTTTTTTTTTTTTCTTTTTTCACTGTAATTGTATGTTTTGAACAACTATACAGCAACGTATTCAATAGTATGACAATGTTTAACTAAGCAAGGTTTAGAAAAGTATAAAGAGAAAGAGAATGTTGCGAAAGTAGTTACTTTTAATAGGTGAGTTGTGAATGTTGCAAAATCAATTAATAGAAGGGGGTAAACGAGATGGTTGAGCCGGAGAGAGAAAATATTCACTGCTGAATTAAGACCTACATACACACACATGTGTGTCTTATATACTAAACCCTCCTGAGACAACTAAACACTGGAGATACTGATTTGTTATTTACTGCTCTCATTTCTACTACTTAATAATAATAATAATAATAATAATTATTATTATAATAATAATATTATACAGTTGAACAGTTGACAGTGTTTGTGGTTCATGTATTAACACTGATCTTCTACAAAGACAGAGAGCAGAGTGGAGCAGCTCCTCAGAGCAGGAGTTTCCTGTTGTAGTTTCTCATAACTGCTCTCACTTCAGAGAGATTCACACTAACACACAGATCAGCATTAGAGCACTGAGAGCTTAAACACACTACTGATTCCATCTGATCATATTCACAATGAAGACCATCCTCCTCATCATCCTCATTACCATATCAGGTACTCACTGTCAAGATATGAATAATAATATTTAGAACATTTAATTTTCATTCTTTTCTAAAATGTAATGTTCCTGTTTTTCTTTCAGGTGTTTTTGCTGCTGATTGGATTAAACCAGATGATCTGTCTAATGTGGGCGAAACCAGGCAATACGCGACGCAGGTGTATGAGTGAGCAGTCCTTATATACTGCAGAGAATAATCAATATTCGGGACTTCCTGGCCGGGGCAGGTGAGGTGTCACGTGATCGGCAGTGAGTGTGATGTCAGCGGGTGGTGCATTCTGGATGTCGTAGTTGTCTAACTGAGAACCTCCGTTGGAGCTAAGTGTGGAAGGACAGGGAGTGCCTACAACACCAGACGTGACACCTCCTTGTATTGACAAACTCTCTAAATCTAAATGTTTTTTTGAAATAATTATTAAGTAGATTAACAAACATGGCTCTGGTAAGCCCACAGTCTAACTGTCTCTCCATCCACATCATTGACCAAACGTTGTACCTACAATACAAAAAGAAGAAAAAAAGTATGATTTTACTCAGCATAGTATCCAACCGCTTTTTAAAACAACCAAATGAAGCAAGTGCTTTTGGAAGAACTGAAAACTGAATCTGAAGTTTTCCTTGGTTTTCCGTTATGTAGCCCATTTGTTAAGCTATTCTTTGTTAATCTAGTTTACTTTCAGTATACCAGACAGCACATATCAGCTGCTGGTAACTAATATAAAGTACAGACTATGCATGACAGAACAAAATCAAGAAACTGAAATTAGAAGTAACAGAAATTAGTCATATTCTGTTGTGTTTTACATATATATTTTTTTGTTATTTTTTTATTAAACATTACTTTTATCATGCCCTCAATTTGGACATTCTACTGGTTAGGCTCATGATAGAGCCTATAGGAGTCTATAGAGCGCACTCCCTCTCTCTCACTCTATCTCTCAATATATTCAGAAAAAAATATTTGTAGTTTAAGTTTTAGTATATATTTTTATATTTCCACATATATACATACATTCAATTTACAGTCTAATATGGTGTGAAATGTTATTGCGCATTGAATTAAGAATGGGTATAATGTGGTAAAGTCAATTCATCCTAATTATTTATCATTACTATATAAAAGTATATCATTGCTCACATGCAAATATGTACCCTTTTCATTATTTTTCATTATCTACACACATAGGAAGACGAACACACATAATCAAATTCTTTCAACATACTTCAAATTATGTTGGGAATACCTTGTTATAAAAGTACCAAAATTCTTGTAACCTTTGCTGGCACTACATTCAAAATATTTCCCCTTCTGTTACATTGAAGAGTTTATGATAAATAATCTTTTTTTTATTCTGAATGTCACACCATATGACATGGTGTCACGCCATATAATGAATCACACCACACAACATCTGCAATCTGTATGCAAAAATGTGTATCAGCTGAAGTTCAATTTCAGTTACAGCAGAATCACAAAGTTGTTAAAGAACAAGTGAATTCTACTCAGTGTAGTGAAGAATGTTTATAAGACATTAATTAATTCACTTACTGTATTCATTAGATGTTGTATTTTTTTTTAATCTGTTGAATGTTAGCTACAGGATTTCTAATAATCTTCAGTAAATCATTGAAGTTTTTTATACTTAATGCATCATTTCTTTTTAAAATGAGAATGAGCAAAACAATGATCGATCAGAAAGCTGATGATGTACAGTTAGCCAATAAACATCGTGACACATTTGGCGTCTACTTCAGGAAACAAACAGGAGAACCGTGTGTTTATAATATATGCCTTTCCTGGATTTGTGCTGAAACTAAATGTTCAGGTGTGCTACAGTGAAATGCAACTGGGTAAGATTGAACTTGCATGTATGTCTGAGTAAGTGAGTGAACCTGCATGAATGAGTGAGTGTTGCTGTATAAATATTACATTTGTGAATAATGTACAGTAAAAATGTGTTAAACGGATGAAATATTGAACACTAACTTATAACTATACTAATAACTTAAGTAATAGCTATAACGTATGTATCTAAGAGCATTATTTATGTATTTATATGCAGTTCATATCATATAGTGTGATAAAATAAACCTATGGTGTGAAAAGAAAACCATCACACTATATGAAGTTTCATGTACTTAGCATGACTTTAGGCAATGTGGTACTTGATTTTTCTGAAAGAATAAAGAGCAATAACACAGCCTGTTACTTTCAGTGTCTTTCTGATGTGTTGTTCTTCCTCCTGTAAGAAGGAGGACCCCACTCCCTAAAGGTCTCCTCACAACTGCCCGTTTAAAAAAAGGAGTATGGTGTCACACCATATGACATTCATTTTTGGGACACAATGTTTTAGTTAATGGTGGCTTCAAAATATTATGCCGAACTTTTGGCCAAGCAGACTCCCAAAATAGACATCTGGGGAATTAATGTATGATTAATTAAACAGAAAATGAATTAATTTGCTTGTTTTTATTCAAAATCTATCTTTGTGAAATGTGATTAGTTGCTGTACTTGCCAATTTATAAAGACATACGTTATCCAGCGCAGCGCCGCGTAAATTCAAGTATAGGTCTCTGCAGACCGGACTAGTGGGCGTGTCGAAGTGTATGGGCATGTCGAAAGGTGGGCGTCTTTGAAATGTGTGGGCGTGTCGAAAGGTGGTTTACGCAATAGAGTGGGCGTGTCAAAACTTTACTGCCGAAAAGGATTAAATACGCTTATAATAATCACAACTCCACCAATTTTACCCGATTTTCACACGGTTTGGTTTGTTACAAACAGCAGAGATGTAGCAGTTATATTATGTTCTTTAACAAAGACAGACATATGGTATGCCATATTAAAAAGTGTATTAATTAATTAATTTTATATTTATATGTACATAGACACACATTAATTAATGTATGCACTTATTAATATGCCATACCATATGTCTGTCTTTGTTAAAGAGCACAATATAAAGTATTTAAGCATGAAAGCACATATTTGTTATGTGTCACAGCGTCCTGAATCATTACTACATCATACTATAGTTGGTAGAGTTGTGAATATTATAAAGGTTTATTAAACTCCTTTCTCAGTGTAAATAAATCCACTGGGGGCGCATGGTTGCCAACTCCAAAATGGCGGCCACGCTGAAACGTCAGCTCCAATAGACCAATAGTCGACCACCTTTCGACACGCCCACACCTTTCGACACACCCACTACTCCGAGCTACAGAGACCCACGTCTCCGTAAAGTCGAACAAGCCTAATCACTTACGTATGAAACAGTATTGTAGTGGCGCGCCGTCTAAAAGTTCCATTTTCGTACCACAACTGAACTGCAGGAGCCAGAAGGCTTGAATTTGGTTTAAGAACATTTACTAAACTCAAAAAATCATCCCACAATCACACAGTCAAAAAACTTTGTTCCTCCGAGCTCTTGCAGCTTCCAACTGATGAGCCTTAAACAACACACAACTTCCACCTAGAGGAACACAACAATACTTCTCCAACACCAACAATTTACTTATCACTAGAAACATAGCAATCTGGGATTTATCTGAAAAGATCTTTAATTTTAAAATAACTTTTGACTTAAAAACCATAAAATACGGAATTAGTAAAGAAAACCTCTCGAGATCCCAAATAGATTTCGTATGTTTATGGGTATGTATTGTTAAAAATAAAATGTGGAAAAATCGATGTAAGATTGCTATGGATAATTGTGTAATTCCAGGTCTCTGTGTTTTAAAACAAGCTCTTGCTGATATTAAAAAAGAATAAAAGGTTCTGAAAAATACTTAAATGATGTTGGAAATACATTTGTTTTATTTTAAAAAAATTAGAATTTTGTATGAATTGTAACCTGTATTTTATTTTCACTTTTATTGGTGTATGTAACAAGGATGTAATGATGAAACATGACTGAAATATTTTGTATGTACTGTTTTCTTGTAAATTGACTTGTAAAAAACTTCAATAAAATTTATATAAAAGAAACATAGCAAACATAGCAGAAACTATAATTGTTTTGTTTCTTTCTGAATTTCCACTCCATAATGTCCATACTAGAGTATTTTATTTATTTTCGATTAGATTCTTTGTAGAAATGCAGTAATGTAACCATAACATAAAACAATTGAATAAGCAATCAAAGAAAAGTTTCATACAATTATACATTCCTACACAGTCAAATTATCTATTTTGTCATTTTAGTTGCATAGAACAAAAATGTAACATGCTTCATAAACTTCTTATTTATTTACAAATAATAGTGAGAAATTTACTTTCCCACTATTTCAGATGTGATACTACAATAAGCATACTGATCATTAAAATACATTAAACAATGTATAATGGTAAGAGAGAAAACCCAAAGAAAAAACTCACAATCATAATTCCAATTTTTACACATGAAAATCACTCAGTTACACTTTAATCTACAGCTATTCCGTCTAACAGTTAAACTATTTATACATTAAATTACTGAGTTACAGGTTAATCTACAGTTATTACGGATAACCGGTAAACTATTTACACATTAAATCACTGAGTTAAAGGTTAATCTATAGTTATTTCGGATAACAGTTAAACTATTTACATAATAAATCACTGAGTTACAGGTTAATACAGTTATTACGGACAACAGTTAAACTATTTACACATTAAATCACTGACTGACTGATAACCTACAATGTACAGTTCAACTACAATTATACATTTACTAGTATTTTTATATTTATATTTTTACAATTATATTTGATGGTAAAGTTTATAATTAGAGAGTGGGGACAGGTAACAAATGCAATTTTTTCAGTCTCCTAAGTAGTTATTATTATAAGGTCAATGTACAAGACAATATGATTATATTATATAATAAAAACGTATTTGAATTTTTTTTGTGCACATTTATAAATGTAATTTCCTCGGGACACAAATGGCATATATAATTAAAACTATATATATATATATATATATATATATATATATATATATATATATATAATTACGGTAAGTAAAGTGTAAAACAACCCACATGTATAAAGTTTATTCAACGTAAAATGGATGTCCACAAATAGATCAGTTCTGACGTGTTTTTTTATTTGTATGTTTGTTGCCTTGGCAACAGCGATCCACAACGTTCTGTCTGTGACGTCACCGTGCGCTCCCGGTATTAAAAAGCGGGAGAGCGCGGTAGACTTCAGTAGTTTGCAGAATTTCTGCGTAGCGTCCGATCGAGCGGGTAAAATGAGCTTCATACTGGAGAAAGCAGTGTATGTACTGCTCCGCGTGGTCGAAGCTCTGCTTGTAGCCTATACCTATACCTATATACCTTAGCCTCTAGCTATTACTGTAGGATGAGATGAAATGGAGCAGGAGAGAGGAAATAGAGGAGATGAGAGGAGATTGGGGAGGAGATGGAAGAGGAGAGAGTATATAGAGGAGATTGAGAAGGAGGAGATGGACGAGAGGAGTAGGAAAGTAAACAAATCGCTCCTGAGAGATCAAATTGCTCTGAGACAAGGAAACGCGGGATGGTTCGTTTTCAGCGTCTAGTTCGAGCCGCTCTCCGGCGCTGATAGCCCGTCTTTAGCGTCTGGTTAGAGCCGCGCTCCGGCGCTGACAGCCCGTCTTTAGCGTCTGGTTAGAGCCGCGCTCCGGCGCTGACAGCCCGTCTTTAGCGTCTGGTTAGAGCCGCGCTCCGGCGCTGACAGCCCGTCTTTAGCGTCTGGTTAGAGCCGCGCTCCGGCGCTGATGGACCGTCTTTAGCGTCTGGTTAGAGCCGCGCTCCGGCGCTGATGGACCGTCTTTAGCGTCTGGTTAGAGCCGCGCTCCGGCGCTGACAGCCCGTCTTTAGCGTCTGGTTAGAGCCGCGCTCCGGCGCTGATGGACCGTCTTTAGCGTCTGGTTAGAGCCGCGCTCCGGCGCTGATAGCCCGTCTTTAGCGTCTGGTTAGAGCCGCGCTCCGGCGCTGATAGCCCGGCTTCAGCGTCTGGATCGATACGCTTTGGCGCGGATAGTCCCCAAAAAAAAAAAAAAAGTAACTCCGCCAAAGTGAGTCTTTTAAGGTCACTTTGCCGGTCCCAAGCCCGGGTAAAGGAGGAGGGTTGAACGAAGAATAGCAGTTCCCTAACGAAGAGTGTTAAAATGATTCACATTCATTACTCAAGTAGAAGTATAGATACTGGGGATGAAGTATCAACTTAAATATTTTAATTAAGTAAAAGTATTAATATTGAATATAGTAATAATATAAAGTACCAGTCAAAAGTTTGGACAAGATTCGATTCGATGTTGCGGATCTGCAGTTCTGTTTTGAATGTTAAATGCACTTGTGTTATCCACAGCACATAGTGGATTTTTTTTTTTGCAACTGTTTTTTCTTATTCTTTGAAGTGTCTATTTTAAGATTCTGACAGGTAACAGGATGAAATAATGTCCTATGACATTTATTTTTAACCCTTTAATGCATCTATGCCAATTCCGAACCGGAAAAAAATGATGAAGAAATTGGCATAGCTCCTTGAGTTAACAACCTATACATATAATGAGCACACCTTTCCATACATTTCTGGGCCAAGGAATTTAACATAATAGTTATTTTAAGTTTTTAACATATTTCGAATTAATTCTGGGACAAAAATATAAACAAATTAGCAGAAAATTTTAATTTGCCTGTGTGTTTTTACATTATACTAAAATCCTGTGCATTAAATAAAAACATCTTGAGATTTTTCTTAATCTTTGAAGTGTCTATTTTAAGATTCTGACAGGTAACAGGACAACAAATGTCCTTTGGGGCTTATTTTTAACCTTTTACTACATCTATCCCGATTTCGAACTTGAAAAAGTTATAAAGAAAATGGCATAGCTCCTTCAGTTAAAAACCTATACAGACAAATGAGTACACTTTTCCAATTCTGGGCCAAGGAATTCAATAGAATGGTTGTTTTTAAGTTTTTGACTTGATGATAAAATCCAACAATGTACTAAAAATTAAGTACTAGTATAGTGGGGTACTAATAATTTTAATCCTCATTATCACCATTGAAGAGATCATCAAAGTCTATCTTTTAAATCTTTATCCCTTCCTCCTGGTCACCTGTCCCCTCTCCAATCAATTATGTCTCTTCTGCTCTTGCAAAAATGTCAACAAGAGAAGGAGAGAAGATGGGGCTGGGTAGTACTTTATTTTTAGGACCTGCCCATCAAACTGTGTCATCACAGACAAGAAATCTGATTTCACTCCATCTTCACCCCTTCAATCGAATAGCTTTAACCACCTTGCCTTCAGAAAGATTTCTTTTAATTTGGTCCATAGACACATCCAAGCATATGTCTTTACAAATTACCAACACTTAATGTTTTAGCTCCTGCCACACCCACAATGTCAGCTTTCAGATCAGCAGTTAGTTTAAGGGGGCTCACATAAGAAACTGCTTCAGATTCAAATTTCAGAACCACCACATACTCCTCCTTCTTCTCCCCATCCTCTTTAGATTCCCCATCATCGCGCCTACCTTTCTTACAAACTGTATGCCATTCTCCTCTGTCCCCCCCAACCTCCGCCTTAGTTTTGAAACAGGTCTGACTCGCTGCCTGACCCCTCGTCACTTTCTTCCATTACTACTCAGTCACAGCTCAGTTTCCGCCAACTGCCAGCCGCCGGGCAATGCTGCGTGTCACTGTCCGATGACAATTATATCATTTCCTCTACGTTACTACAGCTACTAGTTTCACTCCCCAATTTGTACTATGTATGCATAGTAAAAGTAAACAGTTTTAAACAGCCAGTTACTAAGTGAATTAGACAAAGGGTTCCAGCGGGTGTCTGCTATTAATTCACATTTATCATTACATATTTAACATTTTAGCTGCACATTTGTAGTCTGGGTCGACAAGTACAAGAGTAAAATCACTTATTTTATTCAAAGTAGATTAGATTTAATAGATAGTGAAACTGAATCAGTGAATGCCTTAGTAATGTAATTTGCTAATGTAGATTTTTAAAGGTAAATTATACAAAACATTATACAAGTATTATAGATAAATGGTGTTCTCTGGGTCACCTGGGTGGGTCGTTTTTTTTTTGTTTTGATATTTAAAAAAATGATTTAATTTAATACAGTTATGATGGTTAAAACATGTAACATAGGTTTTTTATTTATGTTAAAATCTCTTTTTTTTGATGTCATGATTGTGGATGGTGACATTGCAATACATTTGTAAAATCATGGAACAAGAAGCCACCTTTAAAGAAATAAATATTTACATTAAGTTGTGATGTGGTAATGTTTTCCAAATCACCATAATGGACATTAATGAGAGTGTGTAGTTGTGTATGAACTTACCTTGTTGTTCTTTCTCTAAGAGGGCTGGGGGTCCAAATGGGACCGATCTGAAAGTGCCACCTGTTTTAACCCCACCGGGAGGATCCACCGTTGGGGAGAGAACAGGGTTCCCTTTTATCGGGGAAACCTGTAAAAATTAATACATATAGATTATAGAGTTTGGCCAATCCTTATAATACTTACTGGTAATATTTGTTTGTAATAACCTGGGTTCAATCATTATTCAGTTCACATTTTTTCCCAGATGGAAGTCTGAGTCTGGTTCATAAATAGTGTGTATATAAATATATGACCTATACCATCCGTTTCTTTTCTGTTTTATACAGTGTTTTTGTTTGTCTTTTTCCAAATTGTGTGTTTGCATCCAATCTCTGGAGCCACTTAAATGTATGGTCCACCCCACACCCAAAGACCTTTCTATTTAGCCTCACATAAACCCAAAATCCCCAAGTGGGGTAGCAACAACATTCTGGACATACTGTCTTTTATCATTACTTTGATATATAAGAAGATGTATTGGACTTATATAGAGTCGCCCTCATTATAGATTTCATTTATTTTTGTATTTTTGTCATATGTACATTTTCAGATTATCAAGCAAACTTAATAATCAAACCAATCAGTGGCGTGCACAGACATTTTGGGGGGCAAGTGCTCAGGGGGGAAAAAGGGCACTTTTTAGTGCATGTGGAACACTTCATTATAAAAAAAATTACACACACATGTTGAATGAGATTTGACTTTTATTTGTAACATTCTCTAAACGTGAGTTGTCAATGGAAAAATGTCACACCACCAACTGATAAAATACATAGTAGTTTGGTGCTGTATGAGACATATTACTGCACAACAAACTGATTTCAGGTTGGGTTTAGAGGGCAAACGGTAGGATTTTACTTGATGTGTATGTTACGTGGCTGGTGGGACTGTTGCCGTGCGTGCTGTGCTGAAGACTTGCTGAACTGAACTGCTGCTGCAGTGCATCTAGTGTGACTTGCTAGCAAGGACGTAGGAGCAGGTTTGATATTGGGGAGGACACATCTATAATGTAATATAATTATAATATAATATAAAGTAATCTGCTCATTTGAATAAGCCCATTTTATAGTCTCTTAAAACAACATTTGTGGAATTACCTTTAATCACAAATAAACCATTATTTTTGTACTTCTGTTTATTATTAGTTACATCCAAGTAAAGGTCACTTTACAACCTAAACATGTTACTCCACTTTACATTTACTGTTGATAAAAAAATATATACGTGCAATGTCTGAACTATATATAAATATATGAAAAAAAACTGATGAGGTATCACCTAATGTTTAAAAGAATATAACAGATATTATTATTATTATTATTATTATTATTATTATTATTATTATTATTATGTATTGGCATGTCAATTCTGTTGTATTTACGTTATTAGTACATTTACGCCAACTTTTTTCAACTAAAAGTACTTATGATGGTGGTCTTTTACGTAAAAGAATGTAACCTTATGTTTCATAGAGATTTTTAGCAGATGTTAATATAAACTTTAGATGACCCAAACCCTCCTAGTCTGTTAGTTTCATGAGCTTTTACTAAAGGACCAGATATATTTCATTAGTAAATCTAAGAGGCTAAGGGATTTTAAAAGGTTAACTCAATAAATGAGAGTTTATTAGCTGATCATATGGATGGGTTAAGAAACTGCTTTAAACTACCTACATGAAGTACTGTACTAAATTCTGTCTATTCACTACATCCAGCTTCTATCTAACTAGTAAAGCTAGCTAAAATAATTTTCCTTCATTATAATTTACAGTAATCCTAGTCTACAAGTCACAATGACTATCACAAGCTCACAGAGGGTTTGATCTGTGGGTTTTGAGTCGTTTATTTTTAACCAGCTATCAGAAATAATCTCATAACAGTGTACATGGTAAGCTCCGTTACCTTTTAGAAAAATCGCTGTATATCCAGATCTGTTTTAACGTCAGCTCGCTGCACCCCGCTGCTGAATCTAAAAAAGAAAACTTTATAAATCCTCCACTCTCCTCCGCAAAACAGCGAGCTGATTGGCTGTTTCTATTAAGAGGCGGGACTTTCTTCCTGAACCGGCTTCGTGATTGGCCTATGCTTGCGCGACCGCGCGGGGTCACGTGACAGAGGAAGAGAGCGGTGTCGTGTGAGCTGATTTCAGGGCATTCTGTTTTCACTCGTTTTTAATCGTTTAGGTTTTCAAAAGATCATTTCAACACGGCTTCAGTAAAATCTTAATAATAATAATAATAATAATAATAATAATAATAATATATATAAAAAAAAAAACACGAAGTTTCAAAAGGGCACTTTGGTTAATGAAGGGCAGAGTTGGTGGTGCTTTAGCACCACCTGATGTCTGTGTGCGCACGCCTATGAAACCAATATAACCTGAGTAGATATAAAATGTGTTGAAATTATGACATTATTAAATTTAAAACCCAATGTGAATTATTTATGATACGCTCATCTTTTTTGTCTTTAAACATTGCATGGGGCACCTACTCTACTACTTAAAAGCGGCACGTTATTATTTTTGTGCATAATATAATGCCCCCACCCCTATTGCCTGAAATGGCACGGCTCGGTTTGCTCTGTTGGTTGTTGCCAGATGTGACATTTTCCAGTCAAATAAATAATCAAAAAATGCATGGAGGCGCTAAATCTTGCGCATGTTTAACCATTTTTAAAGTGTATGTGGCCATTCTATACAAAAACTTGTCCAGTGCAATATTTGTGTAAGTTAAAAACTTAAAATAAAATAAACAAATAGGATGAAAAATCGTAACTTATCTGGCAACCTTAGTCCTAACTAAAGTAGCAAGGCTACTTGAGTTTGGCAGGAGACAAGTTCACCGTGCGAAGTTGCTACTAAATGGTAATTCAACTATGAAGCGACGGTTTGAGTCTGGAGCTGAGAAGAAGAAAAAGAAGCAGAAAGATGAGGCCCATGCATCCCTTTCTGGTGAGTAACTTCGATGATAAAGGTTTAAATAGTTTTGATTACTTCATGTTCAGTGGTGTTGCCTGAGCTAGTTACGTTGGCTTTGCTGATTTGGTAGCTTTAAACGCTTAACTAGAAACTAATCTGGGTATTGCAAGGCACGTGGCACGTTTGCAAATAGTAGTAGTGTAGTTTGAAGATTTTTAGTGACTTTAATAAAAAATTAATAAACAGAGTAGCCTACCTATTGACTAATGCCGTCAGTGCACTATCCAAATGGTCTGTATGACAGCAGGATCAGACAGCTCTATAGATTTTGACAGGCTGATATAAATACACCACGAATATAAACGATAATTTCATAACCTTTAAGGCTGGCTTGTGTAAATGACGTGTCCACTGCTTAAAATAGACATGCATCGTTTCATTTATTATCGCAATGCCGCGCGCGCTTTCCTTTACTGAAGCTAAACTGTTTGATTATATTTATGTCATATCAATACCATTTTAACGTTTTTCGTTTCTCTGTTTTGAAATTCGTTAGATTATATTTTTGTCAACATTTTGGTTTTATTTTCGTTTATTATTCTTATAATAATAATAGAATTTACATGATTTAAAGTAAGTCAATACTTACTTTTACTGGTAACTAGTTACTTTTATAGTGGGGTAACTTCGTTAGTAACTAGTAATTATTCAAAGTAAGGTGCCCAACGCACCCGACGCACAACGAGCAGGCTTATTCTATTAGCGTGAATAACATGAAATGTTTAAAATTAATACAGACATGTAGAAAAAAACGAAGACAAGCTGTAACCTAGATATAAATAATAATATCTTAATAATAATAGAATAATAATAAATAATATAATAATATGCCAATTAGGCATATTTATAGCAGTAGGGTATTTTAATTTTATCCCTGACTCTAATTCATTTAAGTTATATACCTGATTTGATCTTTTTCTGTACAATCCCTGCTAAAGTTTTAGGTGAAGAAGACCTAAAGAAGGTCAGTGCATGTTTCTGGAAAAATAAAAAAAGTGGGCGTGGCATCGCAATGGTCCATCGCGATGTTGGGTCATAAATGACACAACCCTAGTATGGCACCTCCTCGTCCTCCTCCTCCACCAAAACATTTGGTCCAGTGGTGCTGACACACTAAAAAAGCTTTTGGAAGAGCATCTGTTTTAAGTTTAGCCACTTGGGTGGTGGCGCTTCATGGCTTCGCTCACAACCCACTTGTACACTTAATTTCACTTTAATTCCGTCTTTCACAAGCAGCGCGTTTGTGGTTCACCGGCATGGCCACATGGCATGGATGGAATATTCCATTTTAACGCGAAAGAGAGGGGGTGTGGACGGAATCTGTATTTCTTTGTAATGTATTGTGTTATCTTTGTTTCCATTTTAAACATACAAGAATCACCATTTATGAACACACTATCCGTGAATTACTGTCCAAAGGGCCCAAATTACCAGCTGTAGGCCTATGGAAAGTTTGCAGCTAGTCAAAGGGCCCCTACAGTGGGCTGCAGTGGGACGGGCCCTACGGCAGTTGCCTAGCAATGCCTCTATGCAAAGACCGCCTCTGCAAACAACACATATACAGAGAAGACGTAAAAGACTTCCTAAAATCAAACTCGGGTAATGGGAGGAACTAGAAGAGATTGTGATACAGGGAGGAAAAAAGGAGGGAAAAAAAAGAAGCGAGCCAGAGCTCAGAATAAAAACTGGCATAGATTTATTTTCATGTAAAACTAAGATCCAACACTGAGTGACTGTAGACAGGTGTTTCAATTTCATTGTCCAACCCCGGTATGTCCCAAATGTGTCTATAAACTGGGTATAGGATATATATGATATCTCTATAAATTTTATAAAACATATTTTCTTTTTTTTTGTTTTCAGCTCAGAAAGTCCTTTTGTAACGTTTGTAATAATACTTTTTATTATTTTAAGCAATGTCTTTTTTTCCACAGATCTTTCAGACACATCCCATGTAAAAATGTCCCCAGAACTCGTCAAGCTAGTCATACGGTTAGCTTATTAGAATAGGCAGCAGTGACTTCATTTAACTCACAATAGAAAAAAGGGCAATTCTGTTTATACTCTTTTTCCTAAAGTTCATAATAACACTTGTAAAGGGTTAATCATTTAGTGGGTGTTAACATTTGAACAGCTCAGGCATGAGGGATTGTGGTAGCTGCCTACCGTTTCATACACAGCCAGTCTATCTCTGCTCTCTCCTACTGGTATGCAGATTAGCTAAGTGTCAAACGGTCAGGTTGTTACCGTCATTTAATGGTCCATATTATGTCAATTTACATTTGAGATTTGTAGGTATATACATACACATATTCACACATACACACACAGCCTGCTTAAGTTTTCCTGTTTTTGATGTGTCCATTTTTGTAGTTCCACAAACTGTAGTTTATTTTTTTCACCTGCATATCTGATTAGCCTAAATTTTACCCTGTATATTTAATTCCCAGCGCCAGAGAGCTTTATTTTCGTGAGAAATATTTCTTAAAACTGCATTGACACTAATGTGGTGACGTGTTCGTGTGTGTTGTGTTGGTACATGTAGATCAGGTGCAGCAGTGCTGCTGGGGTTTTTAAACACAGGGTTCAAACACCTTTTACCATGTAAAATTCAAGCACTTTCAAGGCCCACTTTCAAGATTTTTTCAGCATATTTCAGTAAAGTGGAAAATTAATGATAACGGTGATATCTCAAAACTGCGATTCAGCGATAATCAATATATTGCAAAACTATTCTCCACACTTCACAGCGACTGAGCTACTGAGAAAAACTACTTATAAGTAAGTAAATAGCAGGAGTTATGGATTGATTGGTGTCAGTTTCACACAGTTTAAATACCAATGTTCTCTCAACATATTGAGTATCTCCAAATGATGAGAGTATCTCAAAATAATGAGATAGCATCCAATAAATTTCGTTCCACTTCACGATTGAAAGATTATTGATCTACTGTTCGAATTATGATGTATCTGGCATGATACGTCATAAAGAAGAAAAGGAGATCCAGTCCAAAATTGTAGTTCCGTCAGATTTTATTCAAAGAATCTTCTGAGCAAAACAGTTTTTTTGGATACATCAAAAATTGAGTAAAAAGATTATTGAAAAATTGAATTGAAATAAAAAGGTGAAAATAAGAGGAAAACCCCAAAGGTGAGAAAAGTTGGGGTTTCCAGAGTTCTCGGCTGTGTGAACAGGACCTGTGGCTCTGTAGTCCCTCTCGGGAGAAGCTCTCCCGCCCAACTCTACTCTTCTTCCTAGACAGAGTCTAATAAAAACAGGCATTCGCCTGGCCTCAGTCTAATGGTGTGTGAGGAGGCTCCTCACACCCCCCGGATCCTGATACTGATAAGCAGTTATTCATCCTATACGTCAGCCGAGAACTCGGTCACCCCAACCTTATCAGACTATAGATTACATGTACAGAAACTCATGGTTCTGCTGGAAAAAATCAATCATGCTAAGTTGCAAGAAAAACGGCCTTGCTTTGAGCACAAGGACACAATATACATACATTCTAAGTCACAATGTGAATCATCATGAATCGTGCTAAATGCTTGAATAACATACTGATTAAATGAAATGCTGATTTAGTTACACACAGATTAACCCTTTAATCAATGAACAATGAACATAGTAAGGCAAAACTCCTCCGTATTCTTACACACTTGTTAATTCTTCACAAAAAACAAACCAAAAAATCATATATTTATGTTTGAAGCCCAAAATGTGGCAAAAGTTTGAAAAGTTCAAGGGGGGGCCGAATACTTTTGCAAGGCACTGTATATAGTGGTTGCTTGAATGTATGTTTGGCTGTGTACAAAAGCTTTTGGCTAAATGCTTAAGTTGAAAGAATAGATAAGATTGCAGATCTTGCAATATAAAAGCCTTTTATTGAATCACATAGATATGAATATGAGTAAATACATAAGGTGATGTAAAACAACGATAATAGCTGGTACTGGATAAAACAATCAATAAAGTAAATGGATTAGATATTTTTAGTACCTTTAGAGATATAAAAAAAAACCTTTAGCAAAACGATACCAAATAAGGAAAAGATAACAGAGTATATAACTTTAGCAACACAAAACAACCAAATATCCCTGTAGATTAACTTGCAGATTTTTAATCAGACTGACTGAACCATAGACCAATGAGAAAACCAGTAGAGCAGGGGTGTCAAACTCATTTTGGCCGAGGGCCACATTGGCATATTGGCTGTCCACTGAGGGCCAGATGTAACTTATAAATGTAATAAAATGTAACCAAATGTAATATAAAATGAATGTAATTACTCCTTAATGTTAAATAACTCTCAATATACTATTTATTCAATCAAATATTACAGTTGCATGGAAAAAAGTTTGCTTGTTGCTCTATTAACATAAATCCTTTTAATTTGTCATGTTATGAAATCCAAAAACTCCATCAATCAAGAACCAAACTATTCAAGTGAATAGAAATGACATAAAATACAAGTTACATTAACTTTGATCAAAACGTTTGATACTGAAATAAGGCTTAATAAATATAAAATCAAAAATTGTGAGCTGTTAAGAACATGTGATAGATTTAGCATTTCCTCAGATTTAGCAGTTCCTCATACAACCACTAGTCGGAGCTGCAGCAGCACAAGCCCGCAGTCTTTACTCAGTCAGAGCTACAGCCCAGCCACGGGCTACAGGGCTCAGCTGAGGCAGTCTGGAGCGTTTTTACAGTTTTTAAAATTCTTCTGTGTAGAAAATAAAGGTTTTAACCCCACTAACCGAATAATACAGCTCTCTACAGTTCATCTTTCAGCCCAAGCAGCTAACAGCAGCAGTTTAGAGCAGCGTCACGGAGTCACTGCTCGGATTACATTATAAACAGGTCAGTTAGCGCTGCTGCTAACCTCAGGATGTTTATAACTACGGAGTTTAGAACACACCACGGCTGCAAGGTTAGACTGTTGAAGGCTACTGAAGACTAATTAAAGGCTATTGGAGGTTATTGAAAGGGTTATTGGGGGCAGAAATCAGTAAAGGCTGGTTAGATAAGTGATTCACGTGCTCCTCCTTTGCTGTGGTGAAACTGTGACTAGCGCTGTCACAGTGATGTTTATTAACGTCATTAAAACAGATTTTGTCAGCTATTGTCTTATAAATATTTACACAGAACTTATATCTCTCCTAACAAGCGTTTATTTTGGTCAGTAACACTCTTCGTAACATAAAAGGCATACCGGTCTTTCGCCTTGAAGCACAGCCGTCCGTCTGCATCAGCTTCTCTTTTTCTGGACATTATGGGATAAACGTTTGTATGTCTCAATTCCACCCGCGAAGTTACGCCTTCCCTCCGGCAGGGTTTCCACATCAATGACTACACTGCCGTGTAGTGGCAGTAAGCCGTAACTTCGCGGGTAATACAATCGACAAGCATTGTGGGAAATGTAGTTTTTGGTCAAAGAACGCTTCTGACCTATTTATTATAGACACTAAGATCTTACAAGCTCTCGCTTGGATGTGGCCACATTTGGCCCGCGGGCCTTGTGTTTGACACATGTGCAGTAGAGGGAATCAAGGATCCTGCAGTCTTACTGCAGCACAGCCTGCTGAGTGCTGCTTTCAGTATGGAAACTACAGCTAGACCGTTTTTTTGTTTGTTTTTTTTTTTAACTCTGAAAAGGATTTTGTTGGCCTTTTGTTGCAAGCTAAGAATATTCTCTACTCCTAAGAATACTCTACTCCTTTAAACTACAACATCTAAATTTTAAAAGACTAAGTAATGCTAATCTAACATCTGGAGCAAACACTGGCAGTGCCCTCGCTCCAACTACAAACTACAAACGTGGAGTGGAGGAAAAAATAAAGAAAGTTTTTATATGTAAACAATTGAGAATGTGTTAAGGCTGTAAATGACATAAGTTGACCAAATGATCATTTCCTACTTATGGCAAAGCATATTCAATTTTTAAACCTAAAAATGTCCCAGAATGATAAAATCCTCACTTTTGTTTATTATTAGTTCTAAAGCTAATGCTGAGATTTAATATACGATTTTACTCTGAGCTAGCATCATCGCTTTACTATTTATTCAGCATATCACTGAAAAAATTGTAAAAATGTATGTTCCTAGTTTATGCTGTTAGTGGTACCATTTATGATTCTGTGTGTAAAAACTTCTTAAAACACAACACTAAGTGTTGAAGAGCTCTGCAGGCATTAACTAATGTAGGTATACAAACAAACATAAAATCACAGCATGAAATTCAGTAAACATCATCTCTGGATAAGATTCATTTTTCTGAACCTGTAAAAAGCCATTTTTAAATGAAGTTCTTGTAACAGAGTGAAGATTTTGTGCACGATGAGGTGTTTTTGGCTGTCTGAAAGATTTAAGGTTTGCATTTTTTATGGCAGAGGAACAGATTTGGGATACTTTTCTATCTTTTGTGAATGCACTGATGTAATATAAGTTCACTCTGTAAAGTAAAACTCTTCCCACAGTCTGAACAGTGATACGGTTTCTCTCCTGTGTGAATGCGCTGGTGCAGTTTGAGATTACTCTGTTCAGTAAAACTCTTCCCACAGTCTGAGCAGTAATACGGTTTCTCTCCTGTGTGAATTCGCTGGTGTATTTTGAGATTACTCTGTATATTAAAACTCTTCCCACAGTCTGAGCAGTGATACGGTTTCTCTCCTGTGTGAATGCGCTGATGCAGTTTGAGATTACTCTGTTTAGTAAAACTCTTTCCACAGTCTGAGCAGTGATGTGGTTTCTCTCCTGTGTGAATGCGCTGGTGTTTTTTGAGATCACTCTGTCTAGTAAAACTCTTCCCACAATCGGAGCAGTAATACGGTTTCTCTCCTGTGTGAATGCGCTGGTGTATTTTGAGACTACTCTGTTCAGTAAAACTCTTCCCACAATCGGAGCAGTAATACGGTTTCTCTCCTGTGTGAATGCGCTGGTGTTTTTTGAGATCACTCTGTTGATTAAAACTCTTCCCACAGTCTGAGCAGTGATGTGGTTTCTCTCCTGTGTGAATGCGCTGGTGCAGTTTGAGATTACTCCGTTTAGTAAAACTCTTCCCACAGTCTGAGCAGTGATACGGTTTCTCTCCTGTGTGAATGCGCTGGTGTTTTTTGATATCACTCTGTTTAGTAAAACTCTTGACAGAGTGCTGATGTTCCTCCATGTCGGGACTTGGCTCCATCTGTCTGTGAAATGTAGCAAACAATTTCTGCGTTTTCAGGAGATTCTTCTGGATGGCTTGTGCTTCACCTCTTTCAGCAGTTTAACACTGTTCTTTATTAAATATCCTGGTTGTTTATTCTGGAAAAACAAAGAAAACATTTTTTGTGTATTAAAATAAAAGCAGGTCAATTAACCAAAAAGAATTACCTACATTAGTTACACTATATGGAGAAAAATACTGGGACACCTTCATACTACAATAAAGGCTTCAGTACTTTTATCCCATTATAAATTCACAGACATTTTAATATGTAGTTGTATCTTGACTGTCAGCAGGCTGCAGCTGCAAAATGTATGTAGCAGAAACACTGCTGCTGTCCTGAGCACTGAATACAGTGTTATACTACTACTTTAGTAGTATCACACTTTACACTATAATCCATACTACTAAAACTTGAAGCTCGGCTGCGCTCCGGTCCACACCTAGAACCTCCCGCTATGAAGCCGAGCGGAGCGCAGTGCGGCCGAACCGAGTTCCTCGATTAGGCTCGGCCCTGATGCAGAATTTTAGATTTTAGATGCAGAATGAGCACACCTGATGCTTCCACAAGTGATTAAACAGGAGAGATAGTTGAGGGAGGCAGGTCTAATTCAGTGGTTCGGCTTTCAAAGGTCTGATAAACTTCAGCTTGCTCCCAATTGTGCCGGAAAGTGGAGTTGACTAGCAACGGTAATGCATCTAATCTGTTCCACCACCTCAAGCAGTTTCACTACACACAATATCTTCCTTATTCTGGCTGAAGCACTTATGTAGTTTATGTTGTATCTAAGTTATTTATAGTTGATATAGGTTTGTTTATTTGACGGTGATATCGTGTTCCTTTTATATAAATGAAGGCTTTCTGCATTCTTTATCCTGGATGAGGCACTTTTGTTTTGACCTGTTAAATATGTTTACAAAAGGATAAGAATCTCTGCCTCTGTTGTAATGTAAAGTTATTTATATTGGTAAAATGTAAATAGGTTATTGGTTTGTGTTTGACAGAGATGTCATGTTTTTATATTGCTACATGCAAATAAAGGTGAGCATTAATTCATTCTGACCATTTTTTAATTTTTAAAGTATTATACAGTTTTTTATGAGAGGAGGCTTTAAAGACAGTAATAGGTACAGATTTCCATTGCAGGGATTCCTAACAGTTTTTCTGAGGCCTTCCAAATATTTATATCGATATCGAAATTATATTGTATCGACCGAAATTAAGGAATGTATCGTGATATAAATTTTGGCCATATCGTCCAGCACTAGCTGTAAATATGTTATACTGCTCTAACAAAGTGCATCTCATTTTATCTTATAAATATCTTTGTAATTTTCTGACTTGCAGTATATCTCTACCCCTCACCTTTTATAATCAAATATTTAGTTTTTCAATTCAATAATTTCAGTGACCGGAAGCAGAAAAAGCCTGTATTAAATGTATATGCTTGATGAAGAGTCTCGACCTACCCCTTCCTGTTTTTATGTTCTAGAAATTAGATAATATTACTTTTTTTATTCAGGTGTAGGACCATTTATGGGATAATTTATCTGCATACAATCACAGCTCCAGAAATGACATTAATCTGTTTTAATAAGGCAGTATGCCATAAATATCGTAAGAAATAATGTTGCCAATATTTTTGAACATCATGAACTATATTACCCTGAAATATGGAGCCATATCACCCACCCCTAATTATCACATTCAGGGTAGTACTTTCTTGCTGTTTTAAGCAAAAGAAAAATTCACACTGTTTTCATTTCCTATTATATATCTTCTAGAGACATTTTATATATGTTTATGTCCAGTATAATTTATTTTACTTTAATCCTGCATATATTGGAGAAAAATCAAGGTACCACAGCAGAGTTGTGCAGAGACCTTTGGAGGGGCACACACACACACATAGTAACATCTCATATTTTCAAGACATATACTGTATAGCTATACATTTTTATTTATAAAAATATTTTTATTTAATATTTTGGATAGCTACGAATTTGCTCCATGGTGCTGATTCATAATCTCACCTTTATCATTGGTAGTGCTGATAATAAATAAATAAAAATATTAAATTATAAATGTTTTTGTGCTTGACTATACACTTTGTGTAAGCCAGCAAGGTTATAAAAGTTACATATTTTTTTATTTTTGCATGTGATATTTAATTGTGAGGATCATGTAACCAACGAATCCACCCCCCTCCCCTCCCCCCTCCCTGCACGTGCCTTTATCACAGAGCAACGATCAAGCTTAAAGGCAAAGTCAGTGAGTGACTTTGGTCTGTCAAAGTGACTGAAAGGTAAGTTATAATTTCTGTTCTACTATACGCTTTTCTATTTTTTGCTAAGATACGCTAATGTGGTGCTAATGCAGTTACCACTCAAGTTAGAATGAGAATTTACCTCACATTTAAATAACACGAGGGGCTCCCAAGTTGGCAGCTTATCTCGGCTCTTGGAGAAAGACTGCTGTTAAGTAAGTTAACTTTATATCCAAGTATGTCAACAATAACCAGCTAAGGGAACAACCAGCTAAGGGATAGCCAGTTAAGCTAAGGGGAAGCTAGCCAGTTAAGCTAAGGGAAAGATAGCCAGCTAAGCTAACGGAAATATAGCCAGTTAAGCTAAGGGAAAGATAGCCAGTTAAGCTAAGGGAAAGATAGCCAGTTAAGCTAAGGGAAAGATAGCCAGTTAAGCTAAGGGAAAGATAGCCAGTTAAGCTAAGGGAAAGATAGCCAGTTAAGCTAAGGGAAAGATAGCCAGTTAAGCTAAGGGAAAGATAGCCAGTTAAGCTAAGGGAAAGATAGCCAGTTAAGCTAAGGGGAAGCTAGCCAGTTAAGCTAAGGGAAAGATAGCCAGTTAAGCTAAGGGAAAGATAGTCAGTTAAGCTAAGGGAAAGATAGTCAGTTAAGCTAAGGGAAAGATAGCCAGTTAAGCTAAGGGAAAGATAGCCAGTTAAGCTAAGGGAAAGATAGCCAGCTAAGCTAACGGAAATATAGCCAGCTAAGCTAAGGGAAAGATATCCAACTAAGCTAACGGAAATATAGCCAGTTATGCTAAGGGAAAGATATCCAGCTAAGCTAAGGGAAAGATTGCCAGTTTAGCTAATGGAAAGCTAGCCAGTTAACCTAAGGGAAAGATATCCACCTAAGCTAAGGGAAAGATAGCCAGTTAAGCTAAGGGAAAGATAGCCAGTTAAGCTAAGGGAAAGCTAGCCAGCTAAGCTAACGGAAATATAGCCAGCTAAGCTAAGGGAAATATAGCCAGCTAAGCTAATGGAAAGCTAGCCAGTTAAGCTAAGGGAAAGATATACAGCTAAGCTAAGGGAAAGATAGCCAGTTAAGCTAATGGAAAGCTAGCCAGTTAAGCTAAGGGAAAGATATTCAGTTAAGCTAATGCAAAGATAGCCAGTTAAGCTAAGGGAAAGATATCATTTAAAAAAGTTTTGGTATTTTTGTGAACCTGATATCCTGATATCGGCCACCTCACATGTTTATAGAATGTAACTACCAGTCACACACAGTGACTGTAAAGGCTATTTATGTTTCACCATGAATAGCCTGAAGAAATTCAAATTCAAATAACTATCACTATATAAGAATCACTGTAATCAAATACAGTCTGCAAATTTCTCTAAAATTAAGCATTGTACATGAAAAGACACTAACAGATGTAGTATTTACCTGACTGCATTCTCATATCTCTATATTATTATTTTAAGAGGCCGTGAGAAGATCAATCATGCCACCACCAAAGGATGCAGAGATCGAGCAGGTTGCAAAGGTTTGGCTTTGGAATGCACGGGACCGTTCAGGTGGACGGAAGCATCGTCTCATGCAGTCTCTTCAAAAAAATAGTTAATTTATGATCTATGCTATATTAATGCATAAACAATATTCATTTTTGATATTATGATTAACTATATCTGTTCTATTTATGTAAAGTACATCTATTTTCTCCTTCATTATTATTGCTGTGAGATAAAAACCTTAATGCAAAAACTAATGTTATATTCAATTAGAATTTTTTTTTACTGGTTTGATTGGGATGACATTTTGGTTCCAAGTCTACAAGCAAGAGGAATAAAATTAATAATAGAGATCAGGGGTGGGTTTCCTGAAAGCTTCGTTACGCTAAGAACTTCGTTAACTCGTACTTAAGATTGATCGTTAATTAAAGAGTGTTTCCCAAACCCGTGCGTAACTAAAGTACTACGTAAACTCGCTCGCAGATTAACGAGTGCCCTCACCCAGTCGTTATTCTTAAGAGCTTCTTTAGGGGATCTCTACTTGCAGTTCAGCACCTTAAACACCAGGGACCGCCAATTTTGAGGGAGAAAAATTATAATTTCCCTGCTTGAAGCAATTATATTATGTTACTATTAATTATAATCAATTATATATATATATATATATATAATTATTATTATAATAATTAATATTATTATATTATATTATATTATTATATTATTTCCCGTGTCTGTGGGTGCTCCGGTTTCCTCCCACAGTCCAAAATTCAGGCTAATTGGATGTCGGATAAAAATTGCCCCTTAGGTGTGAGTGTGTGAGTGGATGTGCCTGTGTGTCTGTCTGCCCTGCGATGGATTGGCGGCCTGTCCAGGGTGTATACTGCCTTCCCCCCGATGCCGGCTGGTATAGACTCCAGCCACCCCCCCCCGCGACCCTTAACGGAAAAAGCGGTTGACGATGAGTGAGTAAGTGAGTGAATGAGTTATATTATATTATATTAGATTATATTATATCATATATTATATTTTATATTATATTATATTATATTATATTATAATGCCAACTTTCTCTGTGTAGTCTAACTGGGCATACTGGAATTGACCAATCAAACCCATAAATTATTGAAAATCCAGATTCCTGCAGATGATGCTCACGGTCTAAGCAAAGCTGCAAAGTCACCAAGTCCGTGGATTCTGTAATCAGGCTGTTATGTGGCATACACACACTTATATACACTTCCCACCAGCCCGGGAATTACAGCACAATACAATATATTTCCATGCTATTGGGAAAATTCCTGGTACTGTAGGTCCGGTGCAGGGGACGCCTGCAGTGTCTTTACTCACACCTACACGTATTGTAAAGGGTATCAGTGAATGTGCAGGTAATATTTAATATTATTCTTTATTTAGGTGCTTCTAACCAGTGATGTCAGTAACGCGTTACTTAATCTGACCCTTTTTTTCAGTAACGAGTAATCTAACGCGTTACTATTTCCAATCCAGTAATCAGATTAAAGTTACTTATTTAAGTCACTATGCGTTACTCTCTCTCTCTCTCCACCTCACACTCACACTCACACACACACACACACACACACACACACACACACACACACACACACACACACACACACCGCTCTTCCCCAATCACACGCGTCTCGCTTTCTCCCCTGTCTCTCTCTCTCTCGCGCTCGGCGTGTCTTTAGTTTCCGCCCGTTTTCGTTTTCCGCCAGTTCTCGGCGCCCTATCTCTTTATAAAGGCGTTTTTTTTTGTGGCCGAGTCCCAATTCACTAGCCAGGGCAGCGGTCTGCCACAAATTTGATTGGCAGAGGAGAGCATTTAAAGATTTTACACCACACGTGATTGGAAGTTCACTGCGCGTATACCGTAAAGACAAGAAAAGTTCCGGTGCTTTAAATGAACACTGTCAGAATTAAATCCTTCTCAGTAGTTGGGTCCGGTATGGGTCCGTATTGGACAACGTCTGGGTCCGGACCCGGACCCCAGTCTGCAAATATGTGATCCCTGGTCTAGATCATATACACGGTTCTGTTTTATAAAACCACTCCTTGCTGCCCTGCTGAGAACAACAGGTTCAATGTTCAGTTTTACAGTGTTAAATATGTAAGGTCAAGAAAGACTTTCTTTATTTTATATATTTTTTATAAAAACAAGTATTTATGTTTAGTAAAATCAAGAAAGACCATATTTTATTTTTTATAAAAAAATATATTTATGTTAATTTTTTTATTTTTATAAAAAAAACGTATTTTTTAGGAAATAGTTCAACTTAACAGAGATAAATTGTTGCTGTTAAAAATGCATTTTCCAATAAAGGGAGTATTGGCAAAACTGGTTATAATGTTTATGTTAAGGCGGCGGGAGGTGGTGTCTGCAGCTGCTGAAAATAACTAATAAAGTAACTTGTAAAGTAACTTAGTTACTTTTAAAATCAAGTAATCCATAAAGTTACTAAGTTACTTTTTAAAGGAGTAATCAGTAATCAGTAATCGGATTACTTTTTCAAAGTAACTATACCATCACTGCTTCTAACCAACATTGTGGCCGTTCATCTGGGCAAACTCTGGGGTGTGTCAGCTCGCAAATATATAAATACCAGTCAAAAGTTGACACGTCTCATTTTTTATTTATTTATTTTTTTTACATTGTCGATTAATATTAAAACTATGAAAACTATGAAAACAATTAATTGACGCATATGGAATTATCTAGTTAACAAAGAGGTGCATGGCCTTCAAAATCCCCTGACCTAAACCCAACTGAGATGTTGATTTAGGATGAGCTGGAGCTTTACAGTGTGTGTGTGTGTGTGTGTGTATATTGAAGAGTTAACGTTTATTATACCTTGGGTGTGTTGACAAATATCCTTCAATAATGATTACTTAACTTTAGCATCTATAATTACATAATCATTGTGTGAAACCTTGTATTTTATATGCATTTATATAGAAGATTATCCAATACTCACATTGTATTTTATACACATTTATATAGAAGATTATCCAATCCTCACAATATATATTATTTACACATATAGTTAAACATTGCTTGATCAGGCATGTAACTAACACAGACTTTATTATATGACAAACTAACCCACATGATACATAAGGCATTTACTAACACATAGGATCTATTGTATGGCGGACTAACCACGCGCCACTAACACATTAACATATAACATAAGAAATCCATTGTGTGACTTGTTTAGCTCATGCTTAAGGCATTTTGGTCACAACTAACGGCCATCAATCATCGACTGGTACACTCTGTATGAACTAAATTGATACAGAGGAAGCTCTTAGACCAAAGCGGCCTTCTCTGTGTGTGGGTGCCTCCCTAAACCTGCAGCTCTTCAAAGCGGGGAGTGACGCACACGCACACAGATAATGCCACAATGTTCAGTTCTGGAAGAACACAGTCAAGGCCAAGCACTAGTGGTCCGGTCAGACACATGAAACGGATTACTAACACGTGAAATTATGCATACTAACATGAGATGATTTTAGCAACGCCTCATCAGCAGGTTTCACGTCATTTGGGGTATAAAACATGGGGTCAGATCAGAGGGGGGTCAGAACTTTTACTATTTGATGGCTGCTAACTGTCTTGTATGTATTGGTTCTCCTGAATTCAGTACTTTGTAATAAATACTTGATTTGCTTTCAACTCCACTCCACCTGTCTGCGACTCTCTCCATCAAAACGAACACGCAGGGGAGTTGTACCCCGGATGGTGGATGGGGGTAACCCATCTTTCATTTTCTTTTTACAACAATATATATATATATATATATATATATATATATATATATATATATATATATATATATATATATATACACATAACATACATACACACATAATTATTTTTATATTATTATATTATTTTTATATTATTAATAATTATAATAATAATAAATTAATATTATCAATATTACTATTAATAATATTAGTACAATATCTATTAATATAATATATATGTATATTAACAATAATAGTTTTTAAAAAAGTTTAATGTTTATTAAACATTTATATATAAACATATGACTTATTTATTTAGCCATATGTATCTGTAGGAGTATTTTATTAATGCCAAAGTACATCCTTTTGTAATTTAAATTTCAAAATATGTATAATATTGATGATTACAACACTTTTTTACATTTTTAGGGTGTAATACTGAATAAATACTGCATAATAATCGATATGTGTGGATCGATTGAGTGCGCTGTTTCAGGGGAGGATTCAACAAAGACGTTCTTTAACCTCCTTTGTTAATTTTCACGTTGCGAAGCTCTTTGGGAAACACTCGCAGAACTGGCTCGTTCTTTACTCACGTCATTCTTTAGTTCGTTCGTTATTGGCTGAGGTTGTTCGTTTTCGGGAAACCCACCCCAGAGGCTTTGTTCCAGTAGCAATAATAGTATCAGTTTATTATTCATCTACTACATCAGTCTAGTGCATTTAAGTATTTATTCAAGAATATGATTTGCTGTTTTTATTGATGTTTATATATATATATATATATATATATATATATATATATTTTTTTTTTTAATTTAAGTTGTATAATTCTTTGTTATTTTGTATTATGTTTGATATTTATATCATACCGTTTATTATAAATACTGTTTTTGCAAATGGAGATATTTATGGAGTACATGTTTATCTACATGCTAAAATATAAATTTGGGATTTAATTTACTTAAATACTGTTGTGTGTTGTTTATATTTTATACATGATACTTTGTAATAAATTTATGAATTTACTATACACTTTAAATTGTGTTATTTATATAATTGTTTTACAGGCAGTTGCAAAAAATGTCAAAGTGCCAATAGCACAGCTTTAAATTTTCTTTCTTGAAAAGTGTTCTCTGTTCAATATTGCACAGTTCTAAAAATTTGGGGCCACAATTGGTTTTCCGCTGAGGGCATGTGTGTGTGTGTGTGTGTGTGTGTGTGTGTGTGTGTGTGTGTGTGTGTGTTAGAGCTCTGCAAATCTCTGTTGGCCCAATGTGCAAATACCCATTGGTCCGATTTGGGCTGCCCATATGGGGGCGGTACCGCACCAACCTCATTGGCCCAGTGTGGGCATGTTTGCTGGGTTGTATCATGACATTATTCTCACCAAACAAAATCACATCATAAAACATTTTACTATTGCTAACACAGTTGTAAATCTGAACATAAAAATACTGTGTGGAGCATGCACCATGTTTTTTTAATGCGTCACGAACAATGTAGAAAAATACTGAATAACAAAAGCAGTTTTGTTAAAAGGATACAGCAACTGGATATAGGGGCACATTACATTATTTTTAAAGGTAAGTTACAGTTTAGCCACCTTTACCTTATCAAGCCAATGCTAGCGACCTAGCCAAGCTAGCTAGCAATTCCAAACATCACATACTACCAACAGCGTGAATGTCCTAAAAACATGAATTTGTTATTAGTTGTTATTTGTTATTATAGCCTAAATGGTAGGATATTGTACACACAGTTTGTAATGGTTAATCCTTTTCGTTATATAGTTAACTTTAACCGTTAGGTGTGTTATTCTGCTATAACACCACTGGGTCATTTTACAAGCTAATATTTTAGGGTTTTTTTCCTGTCAGGATGAGTGAGGCAGGCTGTGTGGTGAGGACCAGGATGATATGATTACTCATTTATCTATCTATCTATCTATCTATCTATCTATCTATCTATCTATCTATCTATCTATCTATCTATCTATCTATCTATCTAATTAATTAATTTAAACACTGATTTAATATTTTTTTTTCTTTTTTAAAGAGCATAATATAAAATATTTCAGCATGAAAGCTCATATTTGTAATGTGTAACAGCTTCCTATATCATAACTACATCTCTGCTGTTTGTAACAAATCAAACCGTGTGTAAATCGGATATAAAATGGTAGAGTGGTGATTATTATAGATGTATTAAACACCTTAATCAGTGTAAATTAATGCTCTGGGGAATCGCTAGAAGCGCGTTTTCTTTATTTGCGTAGTTTTGGCACTAATTTAGCTCCATAGGTGGAGTGGAGACAGCGAGGCACCGAAGGACAAAAAAAATGACGTTGTAAAAATACTGTGGGCTCTGCGACACTTTACCGCGGTCACGCCATCTGCACTTAGAAAACGCTCGGTCGCGCTATCTACACCGAAAACTGGAGTGCGCGTCTAAACCGTGTTTTACTGTAGCAGCGTGCACAGCGCACCCGGAGAAGCGGAGACTGGCGCTTCTCGTGCAGAGACTTAAAATGGAACAGAAACGAGTTTTACACCTAAATAAACACGATTTAACGAGGTCTAATCCACAAATATACACCAGAAAGACCACTTATCTGTAGAACAGTGTAACGTTTTGAAAAGGTTTGGAGTGTTATTAAATAAGCAAATCAAATTGTTATAAAATCACAGCCCTAAATTCTTAAAGATCTTATTCTCATGTATCCCAGATATATGTTTGAAGTGATATTACTGTATCATTTTTGAGTAATTGAATACCAAAACTATCTATTCGGTTTTGTATAAAAGAGATTTTGGAGTGCTATAAAACCAAAAAAATCTAATTCTTCTTAAATCAGAACATGAAATCCTTAAATAATACCTTCCATACTATTAATGTCATGATACCATTAATACCATTACCAATGTCATTCTATACCATTAATGACATGAGTAACAAGTGATATTACTGTATAATTTTGGAATAATTGGAGACCAAACTTAGAAAAAAATGTCTATTCGGTTGTGCATAAACCAGATTTTAAGGTCCCATAAAACCAGCAAATTAAATTGTTATCCAATGCCACCAAGACATTCTTGAAAATCACATTCCATACTATTATTGACATGAGTAACAAATGATATTACCGTATCATTCTGGAGTAATTGAATACCAAACTTAGGAAAAATGTCTATTCGGTTGTGCAAAAACCTGATTTCGGAGTCCTACAAAACCAGCAAATCAAATTGTTATCCAATGCCACCAAGACTGTCTTGAAGAACACATGTCATACTATTAATGAAAAGTGAAAAGTGAAAAGTCATATTACTGTATTATTTTGGAGTAATAGAATACCAAACTTAGGAAAAATGTCTATTCAGTTGTGATAAACCACATTTTGGAGTCCTATAAAACCAGCAAATCAAATTGTTATCCAATGCAACTAATAACGTCTTGAAAACCACATTCTATACTATTATTGACATGAGTATCAAGTGATATTACTTTATCATTTTGGAGTAATTGAATACCAAACTTAGAAAAAATGTTTATTCGATTGTGCATAAACCAGATTTCTGAGTCCTAAAAAACCAGCAAACCAAATTGTTATCCAATGGCACTAACAAAGGCTTGGAAAACACATTCTATACTATTAATAACATATGTATCAAGTGATTTTACTGTAAAATTTTGGAGTAAGTAAATATCAAACATAAGAAAAATGTTAATTCACTTTTGCATAAATCAGATTTCAGAGTCGTATAAAACCAGCAAGTCAAATTGTTATCCAATGCCACTGAGACAGCCTTAAAGAAGACATTCCATACTATGCATGACATGAGTATCAAGTGATTTTACTGTATCATTTTGGAGTAATTGGATACCAAACTTGGAAAAAATGTCTATTCGGTTGTGCATAAACCACATTTCAGAGTCCTATAAAACCAGCAAATCAAATTGTTATCCAATGCCACTGAGACAGCCTTAAAGAAGACATTTCATACTATGCATGACATGAGTAACAAAGAATATTACTGTATCATTTTAGAGTAATTGGATACCAAACCTAGGAAAAATGTATATTCGGTTGTTCATAATCCAGATTTCGGAGTCCTATAAAACCAGCAAATCAAATTGTTATCCAATGTGACTAAGACACTCTTGAAGAACACATTACATACTATTAGTGACGTGAGTAACAAAGGATATTACTGTATCATTTTGGAGTAATTGGATACCAAACTTAGGAAAAAATTCTATTTGGTTGTGCATAAACTAGATTTGGGAGTCCTATAAAACCAGCAAATCAAATTGTTATCCAATGCCACTGAGATAGCCTTAAAGAAGACATTTCATACTATGCATGACATGAGTAACAAAGAATATTACTGTATAATTTTGGAGTAATTGGATACCAAACCTAGGAAAAATGTATATTCGGTTGTTCATAAACCAGATTTCGGAGTCCTATAAAACCAGCAAATCAAATTGTTATCCAATGCCACCAATACAGCCTTAAATAACACATTCCATGTTATTAATGACATGAGTAACAAAGAATATTACTGTATCATTTTGGAGTAATTGGATACCAAACATAGGAAAAATGTATATTTGGTTGTTCATAAACCAGATTTCGGAGTCCTATAAAACCAGCAAATCAAAATGTTATTCAATGCCACTGAGACAGCCTTAAAGAAGACATTCCATACTATGCATGCCATGAGTATCAAGTGATTTTACTGTATCATTTTGGAGTAATTGGATACCAAACATAGGAAAAATGTATATTCGGTTGTGCATAAACCAGATTTCAGAGTCCTATAAAACCAGCAAATCCAAATGTTATCCAATACCACCAAGACAGCCTTAAAGAACACATTCCATGTTATTAATGACATGAGGATCAAAGAACATTACTGTATCATTTTGGAGTAATTGGATACCAAACATAGAAAAAAATTCTATTTGGTTGTGCATAAACCAGATTTGGGAGTCCCATAAAACCAGCAAATCAAATTGTTATTCAATGCCTTTGAGACAGTCTTGAAGAACACATTCTATTGACATGAGTATCAAGTGATATTACTGTATCATTTTGGATTAATTGGATACCAAACTTAGAAAAAATGTCTATTCGGTTGTGCATAAACCAGATTTTAAGGTCCCATAAAACCAGCAAATCAATGTTTTATCCAATTCCACTGAGACAGTCTTGCAGAACACATTCCATACTATTATTGACATGAGTAACAAGTGATATTACTGTATAATTTTGGATTAATTGGATACCAAATGTCTATTCGGTTGTGAATAAACCAGATTTCGGGTCCTATAAAACTAGTATGGAATGTGTTTATCAAGAAGGACTTGGTTCCATTGGATAACAATTTGATTTGCTGGTTTTATAGGACTCTGAAATGTGGTTTATGCACAACCGAATAGACATTTTTCCAAGTTTGGTATCCAATTAATCTAAAATGATACAGTAATATAATTTGTTACTCATGTCAATAATAGTATAGAATGTGTTCTTCAAGACTTTGTTAGTGCCATTGGATAACAATTCTGATTTGCTGGTTTTATAGGACTCTGAAATGTGGTTTATGCACAACCGAATAGACATTTTTTCCAAGTTTGGTATCCAATTACTCCAAAATGATACAGTAATATCACTTGTTACTCAAGTCATTAATAGTATAGAATGTTTTCTTCAAGACAGTCTTGGTGGCATTGGATAACAATTTGATTTGCTGGTTTTATGGGACTCTGAAATCTGGTTTATGCACAACCGAATAGACATTTTTTTTCCTACGTTTGGTATCCAATTATTCCAAAATGATACAGTAATATCACTTGATACTCATGTCAATAATACTATGGAATGTGTTCTTCAAGACTTTGTTAGTGCCATTGGATAACAATTTGATTTGCTGGTTTTATAGGACTCTGAAATCAGGTTTTTGCACAAACGAATAGACATTTTTTCCAAGTTTGGTATCCAATTATTTCAAAATGATAGAGTAAAATCACTTGATGCTCATGTCAATAAAAGTATAGAATGTGCTTTTCAAGACTTTATCAGTGGCATTGGATAACAATTTGATTTAATGGTTTGTAGGACTCTGAAATCTGGTTTATACAGAAGTGAATCAACATTTTTCGTATGTTTGATAATTAATTACTCCAAAATGGTAAAGTAAAATCACTTGATACTTATGTTATTAATAGTATAGAATGTGTTTTTCAAGACTGTCTTGGTGGCATTGGATAACAATTTGATTTGCTGGATTTATGCAACCTTAAAATCTGGTTTATACACAACTGAATAGACATTTTTTCTAAGTTTGGTATCCAATTTTTTCAAAATGATACAGTAAAATCACTTGATACTCATGTCAATAATAGTATAGCATGTGTTCTTCAAGACTTTGTTAGTGCCATTGGATAACAATTTGATTTGCTGGTTTTATGGGACTCCGAAATCTGGTTTATGCACAACCAAATAGACATTTTTCCAAGTTTGGTATCCAATTATTTCAAAATGATACAGTAAAATCACTTGATACTCATGTCAATAATAGTATAGAATGTGTTCTTCAAGACTTTGTTAGTGTCATTGGATAACAATTAGACTTGCTGGTTTTATAGGACTCTGAAATCAGGTTTTTGCGCAATCGAATAGACATTTTTTTCCTACGTTTGGTATCCAATTACTCCAAAATGATACAGTAATATCACTTGATACTCATGTCAATAATAGTATAGCATGTGTTCTTCAAGACTTTGTTAGTGCCATTGGATAAAAATTCTGATTTGCTGGTTTTCTAGGACTCTGAAATGTGGTTTATGCACAACCGAATAGACATTTTTTCCAAGTTTGGTATCCAATTACTCCAAAATGATACAGTAAAATCACTTGATACTCATGTCAATAATAGTATAGAATGTGTTCTTCAAGACTTTGTCAGTGCCATTGGATAACAATTTGATTTGCTGGTTTTATAGGACTCCGAAATCAGGTTTTTGCACAACCGAATATACATTTTTCCTAAGTTTGGTATCCAATTACTCCAAAATGATACAGTAAAATCACTTGACACTCAAGTCAATAATACTATGGAATGTGTTCTTCAAGACTTTGTTAGTGCCATTGGATAACAATTTGATTTAATGGTTTGTAGGACTCTGAAATCTGGTTTATACAGAAGTGAATCAACATTTTTCGTATGTTTGATAATTAATTACTCCAAAATGGTAAAGTAAAATCACTTGATACTTATGTTATTAATAGTATAGAATATGTTTTTCAAGACTGTCTTGGTGGCATTGGATAACAATTTGATTTGCTGGATTTATGCGACCTTAAAATCTGGTTTATACACAACTGAATAGACATTTTTTCTAAGTTTGGTATCCAATTTTTTCAAAATGATACAGTAAAATCACTTGATACTCATGTCAATAATAGTATAGCATGTGTTCTTCAAGACTTTGTTAGTGCCATTGGATAACAATTTGATTTGCTGGTTTTATGAGACTCCGAAATCTGGTTTATGCACAACCAAATAGACATTTTTCCAAGTTTGGTATCCAATTATTTCAAAATGATACAGCAAAATCACTTGATACTCATGTCAATAATAGTATAGAATGTGTTCTTCAAGACTTTGTTAGTGCCATTGGATAACAATTTGATTTGCTGGTTTTATGGGACTCCGAAATCTGGTTTATGCACAACCGAATAGACATTTTTCCAAGTTTGGTATCCAATTATTTCAAAATGATACAGTAAAATCACTTGATACTCATGTCAATAATAGTATAGCATGTGTTCTTCAAGACTTTGTTAGTGCCATTGGATAACAATTTGATTTGCTGGTTTTATGGGACTCCGAAATCTGGTTTATGCACAACCGAATAGACATTTTTCCAAGTTTGGTATCCAATTACTCCAAAATGATACAGTAAAATCACTTGATACTAGGGGTGGGCGAAATGGGCAAAAAAAAAAATCTCGATATTTTTTTGGATTTTTGCGATAACGATATTTTGACGATATTTTCCAAAAAATACAAAACTATTCTAAAAAAAGTATTCAATTGAACATGTAAGGTTCAAAATATGGTAAAAAACAGGAAATTTTTTAGGCGCTTTTCAGATTTTCTATTTCTATTTTTTATTTTTAGATCCATAAAATGATATATTTATGTGGATGAAGTGTTTTAAGTGTTTAAGTAGCTCTATATTCTGCTATTAGAAGTTTTAAAATCACCATGTAAAATTATAAACTGCTCCCTAGATATGATAGAGATCTGAACCTGGGATGGTCCTTTCTTTCTGAAAAGGACTGGAAACTTTAGAAGAATAAAAACTATTAATTTTCTAACTTATTTCGCAATAAGGAAGGTCTCTCAGCCTGTTCTCTCCCTATAGAATAGACCCGCTGGAGCAGATTTTCCAGAGGGAGGGGGGAGCGCTCTCAGAGTGTCCGGTTTCAGAGCGGGCTTCACCTCTGTCCCACATAACTCGCCACCTGATTGGCTGACAGAATGTAGGGGGGCAGAGGGAGGCTCTCAGTCTGCCCAACTACCATGGTAACACGCATGCGCAGTTTGATCGCTCCAGAACAAAGGGAAAGTCTCAGAACACAGCGCTGGTTTTATCAATAGTTTTATTCTGCGTCGGATTTATAAGAGCGCTTCTCAGACATAAATGGGGATTATTGGGGACTGGATTGAAGGATTTTCTGATGGTTGGGTGGATTCTGAAGCCAGTGCTCTCAGGTAGGTGCTGATTCGCTCTGTTTGGGTGTGGGGGGTGTTCTGCAGGTACCCCGGGCGGATCAAAGAGCGTGTTTTTATCACAAACCGGACCGTCTAGCGCACGCTTTCAGCTCTAAAACGAAAAACGCTTTCAGCTCTGACTGAAAAGTAGAGATTCTTAGCTTTAAATGACATATTGGGTGTCTATATTGAGCTTATACTTACTCAAACACAGCCAGATATGAATTATGATATTTTTCTGGCCCGCCGGCGGGACAGGGCGTGTTAATACTAGAGACCTGCGCGGGACAGCATTTCCAGTCCTGCTCCCGCAAAAAAATATGATTTTCAGTCCCACTCCCGCCCGCAATTCCCGCATGATTCCGACGTTCGCGTTACTGCTCAAGGCAGTTCTTGTCATTGGCTTGAGGAATTAAAAGTGATGTACTTAGCTGAACACATCACTAAGCTAGCTGCACTGACAAAATATTCAAATAAACAGAAATATTTAACCAAAATAACAAATAAATTCTTACACAAAACAAACTAAAAAGTAAACAATTAGAACTAAAAAAAGAAGTAACTAAACAAAACCCACCTACAGACCCAAACAAATAAACGCCACAATAAAGCAAACACAACTGAAAGCAAACACAACTGAAAGCAAACAGGGCCTGCAGGCCAAGACACAAGACACAGGCCAAGGCCCTCTCTTTAAGGAAAATAGCCTAAATTAATAATAAATCGCAAAAACAAATAAAATTAGAAAACAAACAAACTAAACTAAACCCAAAATACTAACGAAACTATAATCTAACGAATTGCAAAAGATGAAAAATAAAAACGTCACACAAAAGTAGGAAAACAATAAATAAGTAAATAATAAAGTAAATAAACTGCGTCTGGACGACGACACCAAATACAATAAATCACCCAGAAACAAAGAAATAAACAAACAACAATGTAACGACTGGCAAAGCACCAGCTTCACCAGAACCAGCACAACGAAAGGAAGAGCAGCTAAGGTTAGCTTTCCGAGACTTTCCGTCTGCCTCACCCGCCCGCAATGAGCTTTCAAAATTTGCCCTGCGCTGCACTACTATGCATTGGGTCCAGCGGTGCAGGTCTCTACTTTATACACAACGCACTCTGAGTTTAGTTAATCAGTTGTTCTTACTTACATTATGTATATGTATAAATATATAAATAACAGCCTTAAAATACGATGCAGTTTATTAATTTTTGGCGATTTAAAAAAAAAAAAAAAATAGACATTTTTTCCAAGTTTGGTATCCAATTACTCCAAAATGATACAGTAAAATCACTTGATACTCATGTCAATAATAGTATAGAATGTGTTCTTCAAGACTTTGTCAGTGCCATTGGATAACAATTTGATTTGCTGGTTTTATGGGACTCCGAAATCTGGTTTATGCACAATCGAATAGACATTTTTCCTAAGTTTGGTATCCAATTACTCCAAAATGGTAAAGTAAAATCACTTGATACTTATGTTATTAATTGTATAGAATGTGCTTTTCAAGACTTTATTAGTGGCATTGGATAACAATTTAATTTGCTGGTTTTATAGGACTCTGAAATGTGGTTTATGCAAAAGTGAATCAGCATTTTTCGTATGTTTGATATTTAATTACTCCAAAATGGTACAGTAAAATCAATTGTTACTCATGTCATTAATAGTATGGAATGTGTTTTTCAAGACTGTCTAGGTGGCATTGGATAACAATTTGTTTTGCTGGTTTTATGCTACCTTAAAATCTGGTTTATACACAACTGAATAGACATTTTTTCTAAGTTTGGTATCCAATTAATCCAAAATTATACAGTAATATCACTTATTACTCATGTTAATAATAGAATGGAATGTGTTCTTCAAGACAGTCTTGGTAGCATTTGATAACAATTTAATTTGCTGGTTTTACAGGACTCCAAAATCAGGTTTTTGCGCAACCAAATAGACATTTTTCCTAAGCTTCGTATTCAATTACTCCAAAATGATACAGTAATATCCTTTGTTACTCATGTCATTAATAGTATGGAATGTGTTCTTCAAGAATGTCTTAGTGGCATTGGATAACAATTTGATTTGCTTGTTTTATAGAACTCTGAAATCTGTAAATTAAAATTTTTTGTATGTTTGATATTTAATTACTCCAAAATGGTAGAGTAAAATCACTTGATATATATGTTATTAATAGTATAGAATGTGTTTTCCAAGACTTTGTTAGTGCCATTGGATAACAATTTGATTTGCTGGTTTTATAGGACTCTGAAATGTGGTTTATGCACAACCGAATAGACATTTTTCCAAGTTTGGTATCCAATTAATCCAAAATGATACAGTAATATCACTTGTTACTCATGTCATTAATAGAATGGAATGTTTTCTTCAAGACTTTCTTGGTTTCATTGGATAACAATTTGATTTGAAGGTTTTATAGGACACCGAAATCTGGTTTATGGACAACCGAATATACATTTTTCCTAAGTTTGGTATTCATTTACTCCAAAATGATACTGTACAATCAGTATACATGCATGACATAAATAGTATGGAAGGTATCCTTTAACGATTTCATGTTCTGATTTAAGAAGAATTTTTTTTTGGTTTTATAGCACTCCGAAATCCCTTTTATACAAAACCGAATAGGAGGTATTCAATTACTCAAAAATGATACAGTAATATCACTTCAAACATATATCTGGGATACATGGGAATAAGATCTTTAAGAATTTAGGGCTGTGATATTATAACAATTTGATTTGCTTATTTAATAACACTCCAAACCTTTTCAAAACGTTACACTGTTCTACAGACAAGAAGTGGTCTTTCTGGTGTATATTTGTGGATTAGACCTCGTTAAATCGTGTTTATTTAGGTGTAAAACTCGTTTCTGTTCCATTTTAAGTCTCTGCACGAGAAGCGCCACACTCTCATAAAAGATGTGTTAAAAGTTAACACAAAAAATGTGTTGTCACATACTTAACACAGTTTGTGTTGATATTAGCACAACATGTGTTAAGAAGCTCAAAATCTTAACACATATTGTGTACTGGACAAGTTAACACAACTGTGTGTTATTTCAGTCTACATGGCGGGAATTTGCCCTTGCGCTTCTGCCCTGGTGAACCTGTGCAAAGCAGGTTTGAGCTTTCCCGCCGCATTTGACAAAGGACTTGCAATGGAGGCTGCTTCTCTTGGGATGCACTACGACCCCTTGGTAAGTAATCATTAATATATTATATTAATGTGCTTCATCGAACTGTAAAGTGTCAGCATAAACCTGGAATGTAAATAATCCACTAACTCAGTTGCGTTTTTAACAGCATTTCCGATCAAATTTATCTTTGTTCAGCTGGCATAACATTACTGAGGTAACCTGACATTAACGTTAGCTAAGTTAGGCAAAAGGCAGACGTCTAATGTGGTTATGACATTTATATTTTTAGCCTATCTACAGTAATGTTATCGAACACGACGTAAAGAAAAATAATTGGCAAACATCGCTGCTCGTTTAAACTTAGCATTAAACTAGTGAAATCGTTAACATTTATGCCAAGTATCTGTTAGCATTAACGTAGGCTAACTGCCACTTTGATAATGTTAAAGGTGCATTAATTAGAGCAGGTGCAGTGTCTTTTTTTTATTTGAGTGAACAACTACTCATTTACCCGCAGGGACTAACGTTAGTGCTTAGTTTTTCATGGTTTTTAAACATCATTTGACAGAGGTTTTCTTGACAAAAAGGCAAATTCTTGATCATTTTACAGCCACGCTATTTTCATTATGCATTTATGTTCAATTAACACAAAATTTAAAAATAATAATAATAATAATAATAATAATAATAATAATAATAAACATACCTGTACACAGCAAATTCACCTGAGTTAAAAATCTGGTGTTGGTGAAATATGTGAGAGTAGAGAGTCAATCTGACTATTGCAAGAGTAAATCCAACTCTGGATAGAGTCGTATAGGTTTCTTTTCACTCCCAGTAGAAAAACAAGTGGTGTAAAAACAGTGTTAAACATGATCTCCTTAAAATGAACTCTGAGTGTTAACACAAATATTACTCAATTCTAGGACTTAGGTTAACTCCCAGAGTGTTACCCTCATTGACTAACCGCACCCACAGTTTTTTTTTTAAACTTATGGAAGCCATTTTACAGAACACACAAACGCAGCGGGGAAAAAGCAACAACAGGTAGAGCGGAGAAGGCCATTTTATTGTTTTCCCATGTAACGTTACATATAAGCTAACAAACATTCAAATTAACCAGTATAGGTTACAAATTACATTGGTAAGTGCTGTAACAGGTTAACAGGTCACTCTTGTAGGTTAATTAGGTTACTGTAGTGTATGGTGTTGAAGTAAAGACCAGGCGTTGTACTTGGTGAACTTAGGTCTGTCGTGTGCTTTGTAGGTTAAAGCTATTAATGAACATTTAAGTACTTCTTAGCTACCACTTGAACTTAATGTAAAAATAAGCTAGCGAGGAAACTCGGGGTGTGGAGCGGGGCTGGGGGTGGTAGCTAGTGCTGTTAGCGGGCTAAATGCTAGCGAGGAAACTCGGGGTGTGGAGCGGGGCTGGGGCTAGTAGTTAGCGGTATTAGCGGCTAAATGCTAGCGAGGGAACAGGGCTGGGGCTAGTAATTTAGCTGTGTTAGTGTGCTAAATGCTAGGGAGGGAACTGTGTGTGAAGCAGGGCTGGTAGCTAGCTGTGTTAGTGGACTAAATGCTAGCGATGGAACAGGGCTGGTAGTTAGCGGTGTTAGCGTGCTAAATGCTAGTGAGGGAACTTGTGGTGTGGAATAGGGCTGGGGCTGGTAGTTAGCTGGGTTACCGTGCATTCACACCGAACGCGACGCGAGCGACAAAGCAGCCGGCTTGAAATCGCTGCTCTGATTTTCAGTTCCTACTGAAGATTTGTTCTGCTCGCTAAATAGAAGAGTCTGATTCTCACTGAGTCCGGTTTCCCGGTTTTGTATGATGTGTCCCTGTTTGCGTACAGAGACCTTAATAAAAGGAATGATGCCTGGAAAAAGGAGTCAGAAATTGTTGAGGTAGTCAAAAAAGCTGAAGTAGTTTACAGCATTTTAATGGTCTTATTAATCCAGAACGTAAGTGTGTTTAGTCAGATTAAACTTTTGTTAGTTTCAGTGCTGATAGATCTTTTAGAGTATGAACGATGTTGTGTGTGTTTCAGGAATATTTAAATGCTTTGAAATGATGGTTAATCAAGCGGTTTTATTATTTGCATTGTAATCGTTTTTACTACAAATATTGGAAAATTAGTGTACATCTTTATATATATTTTCCAAGCCAAATAAATAAAATAAATGGCAGGTCAGTTTGCTTAGTTGCATAGGTTATACTTTTTTTATGCATAAGACATTTTAAATAACGTTAAACGTTTGTACGAGTGTATAAAGTTTGATAGTGTGTATATTCTGTATACTTGCTGTCTGAGTGCCTGTTTTTGGAAACGCCCACCAGCGACAGCTCGTTCTGTGTAGACACGCCCCTAAGCGACTCATCGCCTGCTGCACCAGCGACACGGAGCGATTTAATCGCGTTCGGTGTGGACGTACAGTTAGTGTGCTAAATGCTACCAAGGGAACTCGGGGTGTGGAACGGGGGTGGGGCTGGTAGTTATCTGTATTGGCGGGCTGAATGCTAGCGAGGGAACTATGGGTGTGCCTAATAGCCCTAATGGGTAGCCAAGGCCGTCACCCAATACAGTGTGTCTCTATTGTCTGTAGGTTGTGTTGGTTATTCAAATTATCTAATTGTAGCTTTCCCTTTTCCTATAGAACACACAAGACAGCCCACCCACCAGCAACAAAGTTCTTGTCACAGTAATCAGAAATGACATAGAGGTGTCAAAAAGAGTCCTCAATGTGACTGGGACAGCTGATCTCATAGAACAAACTCTATCCCAGCAAAGAGACAGTGTATTCCACCGGCTGTTAAAATACAATCCAGAGTTCAACGACTACATTGATGATGATGATGATGAGCCCCTGAAGCACCTGGATAGATACCAAATCATCTTGATGGAGGCTAAACAAAATGAGGTACTCTTTGCTACTCAAATCTCTAGTGTCACTGTTTTCTTTGTGGGATGTAATGGTATGGAATTAAGCATTTTGCACATTTCACAACTTACTTTTGGTGCGACTCATGGAACTACATTGAATGTCCAGTACCTTATTTTGATTGTGAGTATTACGAGTAATAGTCACACAATCTTAACAATTAGCATTCCAGTAATGACAGTTTTTTCTTTCAAAGGCTGAACCATTGAATGCAGGTGAAGATCGTCAAAGTGGGCTATTGGAGGTATTTACAGCATCTATTGATTACAAATTGATACAATGGTAGAATGTAGGGCTGGGGCATATGAGGGGGAAAGTCTGATCACAATAAGTGTTTTTTGTATTAGCCCGTTGGTGCATATTCAAATGTGTATTTATTTATTCTGTGTTCTATTATGTATTAGGGGCCATAATGCATTATGTGCTTTATCTGCTTTCACAGAAAGAGTCTCTAAGACAAACTGATAGCGTGCACAGCTTTGATGCTCCAGGTTTGGTGGCACTAATCAAGAACAAAGCCCCATCTGTTCTCGCTGAATATGAAAAAACTGGAACACTCTCTCTCACATCCCGAAAACTCCTTGTAAGAACAGGTGTCAGCAGTCTGGTTGAGCGACGGGGATTGTGAGTTTATTTCACATCATATCTACATCATTCAAGTGCATGTGCTCAATTTTTTTTTTCCATTGATGAGCTCTGTTTGTATGTTGTCACTCATGCTGCCACTGCCTAAACCTATCTGATGTATTCATTACAATCCTTTATTTCGATTACAGTTACCCCTCCAGTGCTGACAAGCTGATGTTGGCTAAAAGCATGATTGCAGTCTTCCCATCACTCATGATCAAGATACAAGAAGAGAACAAAGGATTTGTAAGTGTTATCAGTTTTTTTTCAGTAGATATAAAGTAACTTTGGGAATCATACTGATTGTTAATCAGTATAAATATCTGGGGTCCATTATTGATGATAAACTCAATGACAGACTTTTAAAAGTAATACTGAAATGCTATACAAGAAAGGGCAGCAGCACCTATAATGCCTCAGGAAACTGGTTAGGTTCCATGAGGACAAATCTGTAAGACTTTGTTTTATTGATCTTTTATTGAATCCATACTGATGGTCTCTGCCATCTGCTGGTACTCCTTTCTTAATGTTAAGAATGCCTTATCCAAGGTTATCAAAACTGGTACTCAACAGAAAAGCATAACTGTACTGTATGAAGAACAGGTTATTAGGAAGGCTGATTCTATTCTGGAAAACTACACCCATCCCCTCCACAGGGAATTCCAGTTTCTACCCTCTGGTTCCTGTTTTAAACACATATTAGCCAAGACCAAAATATATAAGCACTTATTCATACCCTCTGCTATTCAGTTGTTAAACTCCCATGCATTGTGTTTTTAAGGTGTCTTATACTGCAGATTTCTTACCTTATTTATTTACCCCCTCCCCTTTTTAGTTGTTTTTAAATGCTTTTATATATGTTCTGTGTTTTTTTTATGTTTTTTTTTTTTATGTTCCAGGAGCACTTATATGACCCAGTGTCCCACTGTGGATTCATTGAGATGAAACTGAGGAACCTGCGGAGAAGCCTTCATGATGATCAGAGACGCTATCGCAAACGTAGGAGGTCCAGTGAGGGTTCTGCGGGAGCGGTAACATTACAAGTAATTGCAGAAGGAGAAGACGAATCTACGCAAGATTGGATAACGGCCACCAAAAGGATGAGACCATCTCCCGAGAACCTTGCATCCATCAAAATGGGCATGGAGAAAACTTTCAACAACCGAAGGCTCTGGATCACAACTCAGTCACCAACCATAGAGGAGATTTTTCATCAGTACCCTCGCTTTGTAGATCTGCCATATTTGGTAAGCTTTCAGCACGTTGTACTGTAGTAATTGTAGCAATATTGATGCCCATGGCCTTAGAAAACCTAATCAGTATTTGAACATGAGCTAATATGAGTTCCAACTTCTCAGTTTGATGCAGAGTTTGCAAAAATATTTCCGGGCAAAGAAAATCAATTTCTTCGGAAATGGGAAGGACATATTGTTCCCAAACTCCTGAAAGTGGCCAGACTGGAAAATGAAAATGATCCTGATGTTCTGTCAGCTGGTGAGGAGAGTGATGGTAAGTTCAGTTAGCCTCCTGATAGAATATGAATCTATCATTTGTATTGAATGGCCAGTAGGCTTTTGCCATATTTTTTTAAAACCTCGTGTTCCTAAGGTTATTCCTAGACCCTCATGAACATGGTATATCAAATTATGCAATTTTGTGTCATATTCCCACTAGGGACAATAATATTAAAAATGACAAAAATGTTTTGAGTCTAAATTCAAGTTATTTATATTTACCTTTCTAGACACACTGAAGGTCAGAGTACATAGGATAAAAACAGCAAAAGGTTAAAAACTGATTTTGGGCACAGCTTTCTCAATAACTAACTGTATGTCTGCCAATTTCTCCCTCTTCACAGAGTCACGTTGTCTCAGAGCTCTTAAGTCACTCACCAGTTTTCTACCTCCGACTGCAACTGGGAGGAACAAAGGCTGGTCCAAGTGCAGCGTGAAATCAGCCTTGTCATATATCCTAGAGGTGAAACAGGTAAACTGCTGACAAACAAGGAACAACTCTTTGAAGTACCTTTGCTGTTATACTGCAGTAGGGCTGGGCGATATGGAAAAAAACATATATCACGATATGTATTACTTTATATCACGATAACAATATATATTACGATATACCACAATTACGTAAGTTATTCTCTTTATTGTGTCATGTCACAAAACCACAGTTCTTTAAAATGAATCATTATTTTTTCTTTTTACAGTTATGTGAACTAAGAGCATGCCTAGAGACAACCAGAAATTATATTAAAATATGTTAAATTGTATATTAGCTGTAATAATGAATAAAATTAGTTTATCACAATATAAATGATAGAGGGAAAAAGGGCACGATAGACACTTTTCTTTCTCTATAGCGATATATATCATCATATCGCCCAGCCCTACGCAGTATGTTGCAGCCAGAAGGCTCCAGCTGGCTGCACCCATTTTCCTCAGATTTTGTCCAATGGTATTACACTATTGAGGCTGTTTACGTCTCTTAAACCCACATTTTTCTCCACAGATACCCTCAAGTGGCTAACAAAAAATATATCCAACAGTTTATATACATCATGCACATGCGCAGTACGGCACGACCTGTAATAAGTTGATATTTAAAACATGGTGGCGTGTATGATGTAAATAAACTGTTGGATATATTTTTTATTAGCCACCTGAGGGTATCTGTGGAGAAAAATGTGGGTTTGAGAGACATTAACAGCCTCAATAGTGTAAGTACCATCTGCCTCCATTCATATCTACCGAGGTGATGCGGTCACAGTCAGAATCAGGTCAGAGCTTCCACTAAACAGGAGCGAATAAACCGAAAATCTTCAGAAACTTTAGTTTAAAAAAATGGAATCTATGTATTTTAGTCTTCCTGTGGTCTGAATGTTAAATGGATTCATTCATAATTATGTGTATCAACAAATAAATTACTATGTGCACAGTAGTTGTCAGGACAAAACCAGTATAAGTACTGATGGATGTGTCAGAATGAATAACTATTTACATGTTAAAATACTTAATTTCATTTCCAAAATAACAGTTGATATATTTTTATCTTCCCAGACTGGAACAAGTATCCCCAGCCTCTACCAAGAACAAACAGCAGGAGCAGCGGAAGTGCAACAACCAAAGCTTGTGTGTCTGGGAGATCCATGTTCAGCAGCACAATATATTATTGTGGCAAAGCATGACAAAGTTGCCATCCCTTTACAGGACGAAGGACTGACATGTGCCCTGGACAAGCTGTTCAAAATGTTGTGGGTCTGTAATGTAGCCTATCCTGTCCAACTTAACTCTGTGTATTCTTTTATTGAGCATGTTTATGACTTGCCCATCTCAGGACCAAAGAGATCAAAAGTTTTGGAGTTGATTGCCAAGCTCCGTGCACTAGGATAGATTAAACATGTACACGTGTCCCAAGTGCAAAAAGTCAATTTCAAACAGTGTAAGGACTCTGATCAGACATCTTAGGCAAGTTCACGCAGTTTCAGATGCACAGGAATATACAATTGTATGTAGTCAAAACCATTGTCAGAGAACATATCATAATTTCAATTCATATGCCAGACATCTCAATAGAGAACACAATCCAGTTGCAAACCCACAACATCTTGAACAAGTTGATCTAAGTGATGTGTTGGAGGATGTTTCTGTGCCATCTTGCAGTCATGCCATGGACACTTCTGAAACTACTTTGGATGCTGATTTGGACACTTCTAGGGATCTTCAATTTTCAAACCACCGTGAGTGTGCCGCATCATTTGTTGCTAAAATGTACTCCTCATCAAATGCCACCTTGACTGATGTACAGAAAAGCATTACATGCACCAAGGAACTACTGGACAAGACATTGGACTCTTTAAAAGAGAAAACTGCATCTGTTATTAACAGCTACTCTATATCAAATGATGATGATGCTGTACAGTCTTTAATGCAAGATTTTGAAAATGCACGAAATATGTTTTCAGAGGTCGATACTCCCTACAAAATGTGCAAATATTTTTCTGAAAAACACTCCCTTGTCAAGCCCACAGAAATTTTCTTAGGACACAGAGGTGACACTGCTAGAAAGCAGGGAAAATTTTCTCAAGTACTAGCTGCAGACACTTTCCAGTACATTTCAATTATTGATACCATAAAGTTCCTCTTTGGAAGTGAAAAAATGCAGAAACTCTATAAGCAATCGACAAAAAGTGTTGATGGTAAAATGCGAGATTATTGCGATGGCACACATTTTGCGAATCATACGTTATACAACAGGTATCCCAATGCTCTACAAATCCAAATGTATTTTGATGACTTGGAAACGACCAATCCTTTGGGGTCAAAAACAAAAGTTCACAAAATGGGAGCTGTTTACTTTTGTTTAAGAAACTTGCCTGTGGAATTGAACTCCTCCCTTGCAAACATCCACCTCTGTCTACTCTTTAATTCTATCGACCGGGAAACCTATGGCTTTGACAAAATATTAGCACCTTTTTTAGATGACATTCGAAGACTTGAAACGGATGGGATAGAGGTTGTAATTGAGGGTCAGATTTCTGTGCTTCATGGTACTATCTGCCTTTTGACCGCTGATAATCTGGCTTGCCATTCACTTGGTGGGTTTTTAGAGAGCTTTTCAGCTAACAGATTTTGCCATTTTTGTCTAACTGACAAACAAACTGCCCAGTGTGTGTTTGATGATGATCACCAGGAGTTTCGTGACAAAGTAAACTATGAAGAGCATGTCTTGCAAAATACTCCAAGTTTAACAGGAATAAAAACATATTCCTGTTTAAACTCACTAAATTACTTTCATGTTACTGAAAATATTTGTGTGGATGTTATGCACGACATTTTGGAGGGTGTTGCTTTAGTTGAAGTAAAACTGATGTTAAAACATTACATTTATGAAGACAAGTTGTTCACTTTGGACCAGTTCAATGACAGATTAGAAAGCTTTGACTATGGTGTTGCAAATGAAAAAAACAAACCAAGTGTTATTCTTAATTTAAGAACATCAGATAATCCCATAAAACAAACAGCAAGTCAGATGTGGTGTCTCTTGCTCTTTTTACCTTTTCTGATTGGAGATTTTGTCAGTGAACATGATCAACATTGGAAATTGTTTCTTCTCCTCAGAGAAATATGTAGTATTGTATTTTCTCCAGTTGTAAGTGTTGGGCTTAGTGTTTTTTTAAAGCAGTTGGTTATTGACCACCATGATTTGTTCAAGATTCTTTATCCAGACAGACCACTCACCCCAAAACATCATTTTATGACTCATTATTGGCGCATGATGATAAAGTTTGGCCCACTTTTAAAATTATGGTGCATGAGATTCGAGAGCAAGCATGGCTCTCTGAAAAGACATGCTCATGTTGTGTGTAATTTTATAAATATTTCTAAGACATTGGCTTATAAAATGCAGGTACAAAGCATGTACAACTGGAAATTTAGCAATCCCCTCGTCAAAAAAATGACAGTCACAAATGCCTTTGCAGTCATGGTTGGATCATTGAAAAAATGTGATTTGTTAATTCAAAATCTAAATGCACTTGGCCATGATGTCAGTACTTGCAGCATAATACATGTGGCCCACTCTGTCTTTTGTCTTGGTCATACATACAAAACTGGTTCTGTTCTTGTTTTAAACTGTGATATAAGGGGAGAGCGTCTATTTGGAGAGATTGTGCACATGGTTCTGAATTCAGAAAGTGAAGAGATGCTCTGTTTTTTAAGAGTTTTAACTGTTGTTTATTTTGATGAGCACCTGTTTTCATATGTTGTGCAAAGGACCAATGAGTATGAAATGAAAGATGTTAAAGGCTTAGCAGACCCAAGACCACTAGACATAATTTCCTTTTCTAGAAATCAGTTTTTTATAAATCCAAGATACAAATTAATTGTTTAATTATTTTCCTGTGACATCTCTGTATCAGCCTGATTGTTTACCAGTCTTGCCTGTAGTGGTCTTGCAATTAATGATGGTAACGCCTGATGTTCCTGCATGATCTTCTGCTGGTTAGTCCTGGCCTTAATTATTTGCAGTTTGTTTATTTGCATTTGCATGTTAAATAAACGTCACTTTACACAAATTCAGTCTATGCATTTATATATATATATATATATATATATATTTTAGAGCATTTTAACCGTATGATTTCTATTCTAGAAAAAAGTATTAACACATTATGTGTTGTTTTCTAACACATCTGTGTGTCTTTTTAAGGGCAACACATTTTGTGTTGCTTTAACACATCTTTTGTGTTAAAATATTTAACACATAATATGTGTTGTGTTCAAATTAACACAAAATGTGTTGTCCTTAACTAGACACACAGATGTGTTAAAAAACAACACATGATGTGTTGTTTTTTAACACATCTGTTTTGAGAGTGTAAAAAGTATCAAACATTTAAAAATGTTTAAATGTGTGATATTTTATAGAATAAAATTGCACTAATTTCCTCAAAGCAGCACAACTACAACTATTTTATCACTGCAGAGATAATTATTAAAGCTTTTAAACTGAATTTATAATCCTTTTAAACAAGATCTGTGTGTAACTCCAGCATCAGACCAGCATATGCTAGGAATGCTAGTACATTTACTGAATAAAAAACATTTGTAGAAAATGGAAATATAGGGGTATGTTTTATTTCCTATTTTAGTGAAATACTTTGTTCTACTTTGTAAAATTAAAGGAAAACTGCAGAGAAGTAGTTATACAGTGTTTAAATGAGAGTTTTAGCTGTTTAGCTCCATTCAGCTCCATGCACTGAGGACTCCCTCGCGGGCTCCCTCTAGCGGTGATGGGGTATAATGTGATATAGCGGGGGAGGGGGCGGGGCTCTACATAACCCGGATGAGACTGAGCTTCCGGGGTCTGTAGCTGGAGGAGGAAAAGCAGGATCAGCTGAACAACAGAAGGTACGAGAATCTCTCTCACTCTCTCTCTCTTTTAAAGGTAAGCGAGCGCTGGATGTTAATCTACACAGATTTCTCTTCTGAAAACTGTTTATTTGGGTGTTTAAAGCTTAGATTTACAGATTTTTCCAGCACTGAGGCAGGAGCATTAGCAAAATTAGCTTGTAACATGACAGTGTTGTTACCAATACCACACCTAACAGCTAAAGTTAATTATAAATGATAGGTTTAACCATTACAGACAGATTGTTCATATTTAGGCTATATAACAACACATTTAATGTGTTTAAGACATTCAGGCTGCTAAGAGTATTTTATTGTTTGGAAGTGCCAGCTAGTTTAGATTAGCTAACTATCTAGATATCATTGGCCAGGTTAGCTAAAGGTGGCTAGAACATTAACTTACCTACAAAATTAAAAGTTTGTGCTGTTCATCTGTGCTTTACCGCAGAAGCTCCGGTGAGTTCAGATAAGTACCAGATAAAGAATATTAATATTTCTGTTTTGTAAGGAGCTTAAAATGTTAATACGAGAGTTAAAATGTTATTCATTTTAGCCTTCATTCAGCTAAAGCTGAAGGCTAGCAGGCGGAAGCTAGCAGCGATTAGCATTAGCGATTGGGTTAAATGTGTAAATATATCATGTTATGTGTAAAATATGGCTGTTTGTAAGCTTAGCTTGCAGTAAATTGCCCCAAACTGAAATATACATTTTAGTCTGGGGCTTGTAAAAGCTTTTACTGATACTGTGTTTTTGTTTTAATATTATTTTATGCTGTGCTACACACAGTTTTATCAGTTGTAGACACAGAAGAAATGTCTTGTTTCAGTCGTGATTACAATAAAGTAAATATTTCATGCTAAAAGGGACAAATTGATCATGGTTGTAATTATTTTGTGTGTGCTTTTTACTTTCTGGTGGAAAAGTGTATATATGTGTGTGTGTGTATATATATATATATATATATATATATATATATATATATATTAGTGCTGTATACAATTATTACAGTCTGCAACGGTAGGGGGAGCCCACAAGCACAAAATCTCAATCCTACCTAGTGGAGCTTTTAAGGGATTTGGTCTGCATGTACAAAAAAACAAAACAAGTTCAAGAGTGCGTATCAATGTTAGATAATGTGTTAGAAAATAATGAACTGTTATCAAGAACTGTAAAAACTCAGGTTTTCAAGCATTGATTTGGATAACTGTCTTTGGTTAATATTTGTGGAAACTTTTATCATTTAATTTAATGTAAATGTTTTGTCTGTGTCCTTGTACTTGTACTTTCAGAACATCTCATTCTGAAATATTGAAAAACTAATAAATTATAATTTTTTTTGACCGTTATTGAGAAAACTTAACAAAATAACAAGCAAGTTGTACAGTGTGTCTCTGGCAACCAGCCTACAAGGTCAATGTAGTAGAGTGGTAGAAGTATGGAATAATGCATTATAGTGTAAAGTGAGATACTAATGTTGTAGTAAAACATTGTATTCGGTATGTAGAATTGTTTCTGCTACACAAATTCAGCCTGCTGACAGTTATATATAACTATATATTATAATGTCTATGGAGTTAGAATAAAAGTTCTGAAACCTTTATGGTGTCCCAGTTGTTTTGTCCATATAGTGAAACTGATCTAGGTACTTTTGGATAATTGACCTGCTTTTATTTTAATATACAATTAATTCATTTTTGTTTTTTCCAGAAATAAAAATATTCCTGGTTTTCTCCAGAAATTCATCACTACCAACAACCAGGATAATTAACAAAAAGCAATGTTAAACTGCTGAAAGAGGTGAAGCACAAGCTGTCCTGAAGAATCTCCAGAACACGCAGAAATCGTTTGACACATTAAACAGACAAATGAAGCCAAGTCCCGACATGGAGAAACATCAGCACTCTGTCAAGAGTTTTACTAAACTGAGTGCTCTCAAAATTCACCAGCACATTCACACAGGAGAGAAACCGTATCACTGCTCAGACTGTGGGAAGAGTTTTACTGAACAGAGTACTCTGAAAATTCACCAGCGCATTCACACAGGAGAGAAACCGTATTGCTGCTTAGACTGTGGGAAGAGTTTTAATCAACAGAGTCATCTCAATAATCACCAGCGCATTCACACAGGAGAGAAACCGTATTACTGCTCAGACTGTGGGAAGAGTTTTAATCAACAGAGTAATCTCAAACTGCATCAGCGCATTCACACCGGAGAGAAACCGTATTACTGCTCAGACTGTGGGAGGAGTTTTACTCAACAGAGTAAACTCAAAAAACACCAGCGCATTCACACAGGAGAGAAACCTTATCACTGCTCAGACTGTGGGAGGAGTTTTACTCAACAGAGTAAACTCAAAAAACACCAGCGCATTCACACAGGAGAGAAAACTGTCCCAAATTTGTTCCACTGCAATAAAAAGTGCAAATCGTAAATCTTTTAGACAGAACACCTTATCCTACAAAAATTTTTCACTTTGTCACTTGGGACACGTTCCACCAGAAACAAACATGAACTGAATTTAACAATGGATTTTACAGGTTAAGCAAAATGAATCTGATCCAGCGATGATGTTTATTGAATTTAATGTTATGTTTTCTCGCATGTTTGATATTCCAGGACATTCTTTGTGAGACACAGCTCAGTTTTTAGGGTAGTTACGGTAGGAGTTCAGTTCTGAAGAAGGGAAGGTTGTTTAAGTTCGAGTGAGGGCACTGCCAGTGCTTGCACCAGATGTTAGGTTAGCATAATTTAGTCTTTAAAATTTAGATGTTGTTAGGAGTACAGTAGGATTCTTAGTCTGCAACTAAGCATTTTGGATCAAACCTTCAGTGCTTATGCCTAAAAGGTTTTGAATGCATTTAATCACTTTTCTAGTATATACAGATTTAATTATTTCCATTAATTTCCAGTATCTCTGTTTTTCCTCTGTGGAAGCCGTCCTCAGTTCCCCAAGCTTAGCATAGCTTACTTTAATGCTATCAACTGCCAGGCCGCCCATATGAAAGGATAAGGGGAAAACACCACCTGAGGAACTCCAGAGAGAGAGAGAGTGCTCACAAAAGTGTGACCCAGAGCCACAGAGAGACGACACTGTGCCGGGTGGAGCATCCAGACCCCACAGAGAGGCCAACAAAATCTTTTCCAGAGGTTTAATAAAACGCTCCAGCCGTAGTTCTCATACTGAAATCAACCCCCTCCAGACTTGTATAGCGCAGTAAAGTTGCTGGCTCATTTATTGCCCCTGCTGTTGTTCTCTCTGTTACCATAGAGGGATATTTGGTTAATGTTTAACTCAAGTTTTTTACTCTTTTTCTTATTAGATATTGTATCTTGCTTAAGACTTTTTAGTCTCCAAAGTAACTAAGAATATCCAATTAATTTAGTTAATTGATTGTTTTTATCCAGTACCAACTATTATCCTTGCATTGCTTCACATCTATATTTACTAGGGGTGCAGGAAAAAATCGATTGGAGCTAACATTGAACGATTCAGAATCGATTCTCATTTTCCAAAAAAACGTGTTTTTTGGGTGAAGCTACTGTCGCGCTGAGCTTTTTAACTGTCCTGCGGAGCTCTTTAACTGTTAAAAAGCTCTGCGTGACAGTAGGTGAACTCCCAGTTAGGCAACAGAGGGGTGTGCATGCTAAAATCCAGTGTATTTAGTATCTTCTCTGCTTGTTACATATTTATAGCCTATCTAACGTTCCACTCTTGACCTTGCGGCTGTTTGAGTTTTTTTTCCAGTTTTAACAATGTCTTCCTTTTAGAAATGAATACAGGATTAGTCAACCATGCTAGAAATTAATCATTCATTATTCTGGCACTGTCACTATATTGCAAAAAGATTTAATACAGTAAGGAACCTAAGTTTATTGTTTGAAATAAATGTTCTATTTGTTTAAATTGTCTTTTCATCTTTTTATCTTCTCACATAATTTAAACAAAATTTATAGGCCATTTGAATTGATAAATCATTCTAGAATCGAAAATCGTTTCTGAATCGAATCTTGACCCCAGAAATCGGAATCGAATCAAATCGAAACACAGAGATTTGTACCCCTAATATTTACTCGTGTGTGTTTCAATAAAATGCTTTTATATTGCAAGATCTGCAATCTCGTGTTTTCTCACTATATGGTTGATAACCTTTCTGTGACCTGGAACCTATCCATCCTGAGCCTGTTTTATGTTATTATTTGGTGAAGGGTGTGATTGGAGATAACCACACCTGCACACTCTTATTTTTAAATGTTTTATACATTTATATATAAAGTTATTATTTTTGTGTTCACTTAATAATTTATTTAAAAACTGCTCTCTTTTTAACTGTCACAATGACGCAGGGCTTTGGAGGTTGTTTGTACGTTTTCAGGAATCAGGAAGGTCAGAGTGTTTTCATCAACAGGGAGAGCTGTGAGGAGAACGTGACCCTGAGTGGCAGAGAAGCTTCACTGCTGTTCTGGGACCAGTGCATATGAACTAGGAGACAACAAGCTCTCTGAGTGAAGTGCTGGGAACCTCTCCTCAGATATCCAGCGCATGCCTGTTCTACACGCCGTAAAGTCGCACACAGGCCAGAAGATCTTTCCATCCACTCTTTTCCTCTGTTTCATCTTCTCACAGACTTTAGGACACTTAAGGATTGTTTGGAAGGATTGTCTGCTGTGTTCATGAAGGACACAGAGCTGAACAACATCATGATAAGAACTTGTTGCTCAGACAGGCTGGAGCTGATCACATCATTGGAACTGGACAACAAGCTGTTAACTGGACTGGATAGATGCATAACTGCTTGGATTAAGTCTGGAGGGCTCTCTCTCTGGGTTGTGAATGTGTTGATCTATCACGATTTTATTATAACTAAAATATTCCACACTGAAATAATGTAGTTCACATTAGCTAACCTACCGAGCTAAAACATTCCACTCTGAAATAAAGTAGTTAACATTAGCTAATGTAGCTAGCTAAATCTTTTCACTTTGAAATAAAGTTAACATTAGCTAACCTAGCTAGCTAAAACATGCCACACTAAAATAAAGTAGTTAATATTAGCTAACCTAGATAGCTAAAACATCCCACACTGAAATAAATTGTTCAAATTACCTAAAGTAGCTAGCTGAAACAGTACACACTGAAATAAAGTAATTAATATTAGCTAACCTAGCTAGCTAAAACATTCCACACTGAAATAAAGTAGTTAAAATTACCTAAAGTAGCTAGCTGAAACATTCCACACTGAAATAATGTAGTTACCATTAGCTAACGTAGCTAGCTAAATTTTTTCACTCTGAAATAAAGTAGTTAACATTAGCTAACCTAGCTAGCTAAAACATCCCACACTGAAACAAAGTAGTTAAAATTACCTAAAGTAGCTAGCTGAAACATTCCACACTGAAATAATGTAGTTAACATTAGCTAACGTAGCTAGCTAAATCTTTTCACTCTGAAATAAAGTTAACATTAGCTAACCTAGCAAGCTAAAACATTCCACACTTAAATAAAGTAGTTAACATTAGCTAGCTAAAACATTCCACACTGAAATAAAGTAATTAATATTAGCTAACCTAGCTAGCTATAAAGATTCCACACTGAAATAAAGTAGTTCAAATTACCTAAAGTTGCTAGCTGAAACATTACACACTGAAAAAAAGTAGTTAACATTAGCTAACGTAGCTAGCTAAATTTTTTCACTCTGAAATAAAGTAGTTAACATTAGCTAACCTAGCTAGCTAAAACATCCCACACTGAAATAAAGTAGTTAAAATGACCCAAAGTAGCTAGCTGAAACATTCCACACTGAAATAATGTAGTTAACATTAGCTAACGTAGCTAGCCAAAACATTCCACACTGAAATAAAGTAGTTAAAATGACCTAAATTAGCTAGCTAAAACATTACTCACTGAAACAAAGTAGTTCAAATTACCTAAAGTAGCTAGCTGAAACAGTACACACTGAAATAAAGTAGTTAACATTAGCTAATGTAGCTAGCTAAAACATCCCACACTAAAATAAAGTAGTTAATATTAGCTAACCTAGATAGCTAAAACATTCCACACTGAAATAATGTAGTTAACATTAGCTAACGTAGCTAGCTAAAACATTCCACACTGAAATAATGTAGTTAACATTAGCTAACGTAGCTAGCTAAAACATTCCACACTGAAATAAAGTAGTTAACATTAGCTAACCTAGCTAGCTAAAACATCCCACATTGAAATAAAGTAGTTAACATTAGCTAATGTAGCTAGCTAAATATTTTCACTTTGAAATAAAGTTAATATTAGCTAACCTAGATAGCTAAAACATCCCACACTGAAATAAATTGTTCAAATTACCTAAAGTAGCTAGCTGAAACAGTACACACTGAAATAAAGTAATTAATATTAGCTAACCTAGCTAGCTAAAACATTCCACACTGAAATAAAGTAGTTAATATTAGCTAACCTAGCTAGCTATAAAGATCCCACACTGAAATAAAGTAGTTAAAATTACCTAAAGTAGCTAGCTAAAACATTCCACACTGAAATAGAGTAGTTAACATTAGCTAACGTAGCTAGCTAAATCTTTTCACTCTGAAATAAAGTTAACATTAGCTAACCTAGTTAGCTAAAACATTCCACACTGAAATAAAGTAGTTAATATTAGCTAACCTAGCTAGCAATAAAGATTCCACACTGAAATAAAGTAGTTCAAATTACCTAAAGTAGCTAGCTAAATCATTCCACACTGAAATAATGTAGTTAACATTAGCTAGCCTAGCTAGCTAAAACATTCCACACTGAAATAGAGTAGTTAACATTAGCTAACCTAGCTAGCTAAAACATTCCACACTGAAATAAAGTAGTTAACATTAGCTAACCTAGCTAGCTAAAACATTACACACTGAAATAAAGAAGTTAACATTAGTTAACCTAGCTATCTAAATCTTTACAGTTTGAAATGAAGTAAACATTAGCTAACCTAGCTAGCTAGATCGTTCCACTTTTAAATAAATTAGACATTTAGCTAACCTAGCTAGCTAAAACATTCCACACTGAAATAAAATATTTTCTAAGAACATCTCAGTAAGACAGGTTATTGTTAGTTGTTAAGGTTGTCTGTCAGTTTAAAATTTAGCTTGCTAGCAACCATTTTCTGATTATCACCCTTTAGTATCTGCAGGTCCCCATTAACAATTAATTAAATTAATAAGTAATACCAACAAATTACACTTCTTACTAGTTGTTTCTAAGTTGATTTCTGCTCGCATTGCAGTACTTATTAATTACTTTAATACTTAATTGTTTTAAGACATATTAAAAACAAGTTCATACATTTTTACCCCCAGTTACAATGACTAGTATGAAGTCCTTTTTCATGAAGCAATGTTTACCCAGCGATTAAAACACTCACTGATGTTATTTGCTCCTGCACAGTCACAAAGCCTTTTGCAGATCTGATCTGAGAAGCTTTGTCTCAATGCTTGATGGACAGACTATGTTTGCTGCCTTTTCCACTATTTTTTGTCTTACATGCATGTTGCATGTCCTGTAAATGTCAGTGTTGGCATTTATGTATGCTTTCTCATTTTTAATCTATATGATTTTTAAACATATAGGTCTGATCCAGGGTCACTTTTCCCTCATTTCCCTCTGTCAGGTATAAAGTAAACACTGACGACTCATCCCTCAGTGCACAGAGGGGATTAGTTGTGAGATCAGCTGACACCGTCTCTTCGAAAGTGAAGGATACTGCAGTTGTTTGGGTCACTTTCGCAACACATTTTAGGTGAATGTAACATCCTCTCTGGTAGGGCGAAGCTCTTCCAAAGTGTTGTTCCATCTAAGAAAATAAATAAATACATAGCCACAATCATAATCTCTTCATTATAATTCAGGTATAAAACAGATCTATAAACTCATTTTGACTAGTCTTGTTAGCAGGATCATTAATGTTGTTTTAATAGTAATATGTTTCCATTGATTTACTTGAAATCTCACTTACATAATTCTCATTTTTACTACTGAAAATTCAATTCAATACCTTAAATTAGCATTTGTATTATTTAGAAATCCCTTACAGATGTGTGGAATTCTACTAGTAAAAAAGTGATTATAGACAAGGGAAGTTTAATGTAAATCAGACAACTCCGTGTAGATATCTATATTTTATTTCTCCATATAAAAAATACAGTTTTTTTCTAGTGAAAAATAATTTTAGAGATATTTGATATCAGATGAATAAACATTTGTATAATCAGAATTTATAATTAATATGGGTTGAGATGGATTGGATTGATTTGTACTAATAAAACATATTAAATAATATTAGATAACTGTAACTGGAGTTTTTACTGTTTTCCCATTTAAATCCATTTTTCATACAACCGCTTGCAAATGTAAAAATACAATATAGCCATGTAAAGCCGATTTAGCCTAAAGCCACACCAGCGATACAACTCTGGTTTCAGATATTACCTCATATCCTCAATGTAGTTCTGACTTACCATTGATTTACATTGGATTTTACTTTTTTTTTTTTTTACTGGAAAAACTCCAGTTACAGATATATACAATGACTTTGAATTACAATTTCTACTAATAAAAATATATTTTTACTTTGATCTTATTTTAATATATTTTTAATTTATTATCATTAGTGTAAAATACAATTTACCAATCTAAATTCCAAAATTTTGTAAATATAATAATAATAATAATAACAAGGCTAATGATTTACATTGAAATAGATTCTCTTTTATCTACAATTACATTATTACTAGTAGCAATTGAATTTGCAGATATTTTGAAGGAAATTGTAATTGGTAAAACCCCAGTTATAAATAGGAAAAATATTATTAACACTAAAACCTGAACTATACATACCCAAAATTAAATTAAAAAAAATATGGCACTAGGTAGAATTATAGTGAATAAACCTGTAACTGGAGTTCTTACTAATAAAAATACTAGACTTCAGAATAACTGAATGGGTATTTAATCCCTTTTTCCCCACAAGAAAGGCAACAAACAATTCCAAATTGTCCTGACAAATGATTGTCCAGCGATTTACACTATATATTCTATAGTCAAACTTTAGTTTTAGTTGATTTGAGTGTAGTATAGTGTAATCCACAGTGTAATTAATGTAAAACATGGAGCAAGATAACTACAAGATACATTAAACATTAAAAGCGCTACATTCAAATGCAAATATGAGAACAATAAAATGATTTGCTTCCAATGTGTATTATATGTATTAAAAAATAACAATTTAAATAACGAATACTAAACTCTGAAAATAAAATTGATAGACCATTCATTCATTTAATGCAATCCAAAATATCTATATATTTAAACGAAACACTGATTTATTTTTAGTGGCATTCTTTGGTGAACTGGGCATGAAGGAGTTTGTTCAGAGATCTTTCTCTTGTTCACAGTGGATGGCTCTGACCCTGCTGCACTTTTGTTGCATGGTTCTAATGAGCCCCCTTCATCTGCAAGATGCAGTAATGAGACCAGTTACAGTTTGATTTTTTGTAATTTTTAGTAAATTTTGTTTAATTTGAATGTTTTAAACATTCCAATTTAATGCGACATCTTGTATTCACTGAACTTTTCATATAATATAAAATATGAATATAAAACTAAAAATATTATTTGAAAGGGAGAATTATAAAATGAACTTTACACTAAAAATATTATTTGAAAGGGAGAATTATACAATTAGAATTGTTTCTGCTACACAAATTCTGCAGCTGCAGCCTGCTGACTGTTAAGATATAAGTATATATTATAATGTCTATGGAGTTAGAATAAAAGTTCTGAAACTTTTATGGTTGTTTTGTCCATATAGTGAAACTGATCTAGGTACTTTTGGATAATTTACCTGCTTTTATTTTAATGTACAATTCATTCATTTTTGTTTTTTCCAGAAATAAAAATATTCCAGGTTTTCTCCAGAAATTCATCACTTCCAACAACCAGGATAATTAACAAAAAGCAAAGTTAAACTGCTGAAAGAGGTGAAGCACAAGCTGTCCTGAAGAATTTCCAGAACACGCAGAAATCATTTGCCACATTAAACAGACAAATGAAGTCCCGACATGGAGAAACATCAGCACTCTGTCAAGAGTTTTACTAAACAGAGTGATCTCAAAACACACCAGTGCGTTCACACAGGAGAGAAAACTATCCCAAATCTTTTCCGCTGCAATTAAAAGTGCAAATCGTAAATCTTTCAGACAGAACACCTTATCCTACACAAATGTTTCACTTTGTCACTTGGGACACGTTCCACCAGAAACAAACATGAACTGAATTTAACAATGGATTTTACAGGTTCAGCAAAATGATTCGGATCCAGGGATGATGTTTATTAAATTCCTTGTTATGTCTTCTTGTATGTTTGATATTCCACGACATTCTTCGTGAGACAGAGCTCAGATTTTAAGGTAGTTACGGTAAGAGTTCTGTACTGAAGAAGGGAAGGTCGTTCGAGCGAGGGCACTGCCAGTGTTTGCTCCAGATGTTAGAATTGCATAACTTAAGCCTTAAAATTTAGATGTCGTAGTTGTTAGGAGTAGAGTAGGATTCTTAGCTTACAACTAATAGTTTAGAATCAAACCTTCAGCGCTTATGATTAGAAGGATTTGAAAGCATTTAATCTCTTTTCTATGCAGAATTGATTATTTTCCATTCATTTCTGGTATCTCTATGGAAGCCGTCCACAGTTTGTTTACTTCAGTTTGTACCTCAGTGTAGCATAGCTTAGCCTAAAGCTATTAACCACCAGGCCCACCCATATGAAAGGATAAGGGGAAAACACTAAGCCACTCCAGAGAGTGCTCCCAAAAGTGAGACCCAGAGCTACAGAGAGACGACACTGTGCCGGGTACTGTCGTGTAGACCAGAGAGGAGCATCCAGACCCCGCAGAGAGGCCAACAAAATCCTTTCCAGAGTTTAAATAAAACACTCCAGCTGTAGTTCCCATACTGAAATCAACCCAAATCAGGCTTGTGTAGCGCAGTAAGGTTGCGGACTCATTCACTCCCTCTGCTGGTGTTCTCCTTGGTCTATGGTTCAGTCTGATTAAAAATCTGTTACCAAAGAGGGATATAGAGGTATATTTGGTTGTTGTGTTACTCAAGCTATATACACTTATCCTTTTCTGATTGGATATCATATCTTGCTTAATGTTTTTTTTTTTTTTGTGATTTTCAAAGTTTCTAAGAACATTCAAATTATTTAGTTTCCTCTTCTTTTTTATGTTTGTATTGCTTCACCTCTACATTTACTTATATGCCTGTGTTTCAATAAAAAAAAACTTTTATATTGAAATATCCGCCCAAGAAATGGTTGATAACCTCACTGTGACCCTGATGGATCTTCAGAATGTCTTATGTTATTATTGTGTAAGTACTAACAGGCACCCAAATGAGAATTCCAATAATGGACTTGGGTAAAGTAAAAAAAACATCCGGTTACTGCCAGCCTACCGAGATACAGAGCTTTTAGCAGATGCTCCCAACAGGTTTACAATGCTAGTAAGTAAGTAATCTCTATTTGTATAGCACTTTTCCAGAGCAACTCACAAAGTGTTTTACAGATTACAGCAGTGGTGTGCAGTAAGGCCCTTCTAATTATAGTTATTGTAAACTAAGAGCAAATATTTTATGAATTAACTAAAATAAAAAACAGCAACTAAATAAAAGCATTAGTCTGTGTTTTTCAGTGGCTATGGGACTCTTATCTGACTGACAGCAGTTCTAACCAATCAAAGCTTTTTAAAATGACTTCTGCCCCTCCCGTGTGTCTGAGTGACCCTTCTACTGATTTTGTGAAGGTTGTAGTAATGAGTCTTTAGCAAAGTCGCAGGACAATCTAACCAATCAGATTCATGATTTTCACTACGGGGGTGGGGCCATGGTTGTCAAACCCCTTTTCAGTGTTCTGATGGAAGGGGCTATGCGTTGCTTAGTGTAAAATAGTGTTCAATAGTTAGCTAACTATAATGGAACTGCAACGGTAAATGAGACAAATATTATGTCATATCACATTAAAAAAAACTTTTTAAAGGCTGCCCTTCAATGTGAAACTGTAACAGTAATAGGCTGCCTGACTGGTGAGTTTTTGTGTGTACTTAATGTTTTGGCTGACCTGGCGTCTTGTAGGCATACAAATGAGTGACATTGCCTGTCCCTGACCACCTCTGTTTGCCTAGTCCTGTAAATAAACCTGTTTACTAATCAGCGCTCGTATCCTCGGGTCCTGGTATTCATCACACATTTACTCCTTATATTAAATAATCAATGCTTCACTTTGTGATGGTCACCATGCCTATTCAAAATTTACCATGCAAGTTAACACTGTTCAAAATTTTAATTAAAAAATTAAATTAACTAACATTTAGTTAGGTTAGCTAACATTTACTTTATTTCAGTGTGGAATGTTTCAGCTAGCTAGGTGAGCTAATGTTAACAAGTCTATTTCAGTATGGAATGTTTCAGCTAGCTAGGTTAGCTAATGTTAACTACTTTATTTCAGAGTGGAATGTTTTAGCTAGCTAGGTTATCTAACGATAACTACTTTATTTGAGTGTGGAATGTTTTAGCTAGGTTAGCTAATGTTAACTACTTTTTCAGTGTGGAATGTTTTAGCTAGCTTGGTTAGCTAATGTTAACTACTCATAGACTGTATATAAAGATGGACGCCGTGTCGCCGTTCCCATTCATTCAATGAAAATGAAGCCAAAATCTTCCGCCATTTTGGCGATTCAGAGACCAGAGTCTGCGCAGTAGAGACCAGAGGAGGGAGAAAGGCTGTGGAGAGACCGGCTACTCATTTAAATAACCCCGCCCCTGAGGGCTGCCTCGCGGTCACAGACTGCAGAGCGGGGCGGAGCGGAGCTGACGGTCTGTTATTGGTCCCGCCCATAAGCAGCCCTTTTACCATAACCACACCTTTTTTGAATAGAGCCAAATAAAGTTTTAAAAACCGAATTCTGTAGGGAAATAAAAATTTGACAATATAAGCAGAGGTTACACTAGCTGTTGCATTTAAATAATGGAGGTAGAATTACAGCATATTAGAAAAAAAACGTGATTGAAAGTTGTCTGTTTTGCCATTGAAACCTATGGGGATGGGTGGAGTTACACAGCTTTCTGCAGCCGAACAGCAGGGGGCGCCCGACCTGTGGTGGCTTCACTTTTAAGAAACGATGCTCTGTCCAGCTATATACAGTCTATGTAACTACTTTATTTCAGTGTGGAATCTTTTAGTTAACTAGGTTAGCTAATGTTAACTACTTTATTTCAGTGTGGAATGTTTTAGCTAGCTATGTTATCTAACAATAACTACTTTATTTCAGTGTGGAATGTTTTAGCTAGCTAGGTTAGCTAATGTTAACTACTTTATTTCAGTGTGGAATGTTTTTGCTAGCTAGGTTATCTAACAATAACTACTTTATTTCAGTGTGGAATGTTTTAGCTAGGTTAGCTAATGTTAACTACTTTTTCAGTGTGGAATGTTTTTGCTAGCTAGGTTAGCTAATGTTAACTACTTTATTTCAGTGTGGAATGTTTTATCTAGCTAGGTTAGCTAATGTTTACTTTATTTCAGAGTGAAAAGATTTAGCTAGCTACGTTAGCTAATGTTTACTACTTAGTTTCAGTGTGTAATGTTTTAGCTAGCTACTTTAGGTCATTTTAACTACTTTATTTCAGTGTGGGATGTTTTAGCTAGCTAGGTTAGCTAATGTTAACTACTTTATTTCAGTGTGGAATGTTTTAGCTAGCTTGGTTAGCTAATGTTAACTACTTTATTTCAGTGTGGAATGTTTTAGCTAGCTTGGTTAGCTAATGTTAACTACTTTATTTCAGTGTGGAATGTTTTAGCTAGCTAGGTTATCTAACGATAACTACTTTATTTCAGTGTGGAATGTTTTAGCTAGCTAGGTTATCTAACGATAACTACTTTATTTCAGTGTGGAATGTTTTAGCTAGGTTAGCTAAGGTTAACTCCTTTTGGGTTTCTCCCACCTTTTAACGGGAGTGGCGTAGTCAGTATATAAGTGCATGGGTAAAAATGGCTAGAAGCCACCACTCGTAAGTGTCTCATTAAAAAATATTTTCTTTCCTATTTTAGTGAAATACTTTATTCTAATTTGTAAAATGAAAGAAAAGCCCCATAAAAGTAGTTCTACGCTGTTTTAAATGAGAGTTTTAGCTGTTTAGCTCCATTCAGCGCGGTGATGGGGTGTAATGTGATATGGAGGGGGCGGAGCTCTACATAACCCGAGTGAGGCTGAGCTTCGGGCTCTGCAGTTCTTTCGCAGCGCCTGAGGAGGAAGAGCAGGATCAGCTGAACTACAGAAGGTATGGAGAAGTTTCTCTCTCTTTCTTTAACACGCTGTTCTACATTCACTCCTACACCAACACCACCTTCACCACCTTCAGCATGTGCAGCATTTACACCACCAGCACTGGATCTTCTCCGAGCTCTGCTCAGCAGTTATGTGTCGTTCGAGAACGATGCAGCTCTAAGGGTGAATCCCATTTCTCCCTTAAGAAACCCACAAATGCAAGTATTTTCCGTGTTAAAAATTACGATTATCACTGTATTGCCTTAGTTTATTGTGTAGTTTTGATGTTTTATGGCTGAATTCTTCATAACAAGCATAAGTTCGCTAGTAGTTCGTTTCGGTAGCTAGCTAGCTAGCTAACTTTCCCGTTCCACCTTAAATGGTGCAACAGACGGCAGGCGCTACCGCATTTAAGGCGGAACGGAAAAAATAAATCAAATAAAAAATAATCAGAGCTAATTTCAGCTCCCCATCACAGAGGAATTAAGGAATGGACAATATTAATTAATTTCTGCACCTCCTGCCCCCTTTCTGAACACATACCATGCCCTAAAGTTAACTAGTTAACCAGCAGCTAACAAATATGAGCTTTCATGCTGAAATATTTTATATTATGCTCTTTAAAAAAGAGAGAAAAAATGTTAAATCAGTGTTTAAATTAATTTGATAGATAGATGAGTAATCATATCGACCTGGTCCTCACCACACAGCCTGCCTCACTCATCCTGACAGGAAAAAAACCTAAAATATTAGCTTGTAAAATGACCCAGTGGTGTTATAGCAGAATAACACACCTAACGGTTAAAGTTAACTATATAATGAAAAGGATTAACCATTACAAACTGTGTGTACATTATCCTACCATTTAGGCTATATATCAACAACTAATAACAAATTCATGTTTTTAGGACATTCACGCTGTTGGTAGTATGTGATGTTTGGAATTGCTAGCTAGCTTGGCTAGGTCGCTAGCATTGGCTTGATAAGCTAAAGGTGGCTAAACTGTTACTTACCTTTAAAAATAATGTAATGTGCCCCTATATCCAGTTGCTGTATCCTTTTAACAAAACTGCTTTTGTTATTCAGTATTTTTCTACATTGTTCGTGACGCATTAAAAAAACATGGTGCATGCTCCACACAGTATTTTTATGTACAGATTTACAAATATGTTAGCAATAGTAAAATGTTTTATGATGTGATTTTGTTTGGTGAGAATAATGTCATGATACAACCCAGCAAACATGCCCACAACATGGGCCAATGAGGTTGGTGCGGTACCGCCCCCATATGGGCAGCCCAAATCGGACCAATGGGTATTTGCACATTGGGCCAACAGAGATTTGCAGAGCTCTAACACACACACACACACACACACACACACACACACACACACACACACACACACTGACTCATGCCCTCAGTGGAAAACCAATTGTGGCCCCAAATTTTTAGAACTGTGCAATATTGAACAGAGAACACTTTTCAAGAAAGAAAATTTAAAGCTGTGCTATTGGCACTTTGACATTTTTTGCAACTGGCTGTAAAACAATTATATAAATAACACAATTTAAAGTGTATAGTAAATTAATAAATTTATTACAAAGTATCATGTATAAAATATAAACAACACACAACAATATTTAAGTAAATTAAATCCCAAATTTATATTTTAGCATGTAGATAAACATGTACTGCATAAATATCTCCATTTGCAAAAACAGTATTTATAATAAACGGTATGATATAAATATCAAACATAATACAAAATAACAAAGAATTATACAACTTAAATAAAAAAAAAATATATATATATATATATTATAAACATCAATAAAAACAGCAAATCATATTCTTGAATAAATACTTAAATGCACTAGACTGATGTAGTAGATGAATAATAAACTGATACTATTATTGCTACTGGAACAAAGCCTCTGGGGTGGGTTTCCCGAAAACGAACAACCTTAGCGAATAACGAACGAACTAACGAATGACGTGAGTAAAGAACGAGCCAGTTCTGCAAGTGTTTCCCAAAGAGCTTCGCAAAGTGAAAATTAACAAAGGAGGTTAAAGAACGTTTTTGTTGACTCCTCCCCCGAAACAGCGCACTCAATCGATCCACAAATATCGATTATTATGCAGTATTTATTCAGTATTACACCCTAAAAATGTAAAAAAGTGTTGTAATCATCAATATTATACATATTTTGAAATTTAAATAACAAAAGGATGTACTTTGGCATTAATAAAATACTCCTACAGATACATATGGCTAAATAAATAAGTCATATGTTTATATATAAATGTTTAATAAACATTAAACTTTTTTTACTTTTTTAAAACTATTATTGTTAATATACATATATATATATATATATATATATATATATATATATATATTATTAATAGATATTGTACTATTATTAATAGTAATATTGATAATAATATTAATTTATTATTATTATAATTATTAATAATATAAAAATAATATAATAACATAAAAATAATTATTGTTCCGGTGTGTGTGTGTGTGTATATATATATATATATATATATATATATATATATATATATATATATATATATATATAGTTGTAAAAAGAAAATGAAAGATGGGTTACCCCCATCCACCATCCGGGGTACAACTCCCCTGCGTGTTCGTTTTGATGGAGAGAGTTGCAGACAGGTGGAGTGGAGTTGAAAGCAAATCAAGTATTTATTACAAAATACTGAATTCAGGAGAACCAGTACATACAAGACAGTTAGCAGCCATCAAATAGTAAAAGTTCTGACCCCCCTCTGATCTGACTCCATGTTTATACCCCAAATGACGTGAAACCTGCTGATGAGGCGTTGCTAAAATCATCTCATGTTAGCATGCATAATTTCATGTGTTAGTAATCCGTTTCACGTGTCTGACCGGACCACTAGTGCTTGGCCTTGACTGTGTCCAGCCAGAACTGAACATTGTGGCATTATCTGTGTGCGTGTGCGTCACTCCCCGCTTTGAAGAGCTGCAGGTTTAGGGAGGCACCCACACACAGAGAAGGCCGCTTTGATCTAAGAGCCTCCTCTGTATCAATTTAGTTCATACAGAGTGCACCAGCCGATGATTGATGGCCGTTAGTTAGGATCATGCAGTGACCAAAATGCCTTAAGCATGAGCTACACCAGTCACACAATAGATTTCATATGTTATATGTTAATATGTCAATAACACGTGGTTAGTCCGCCATACAATAGATCCTATGTGTTAGTATATGCCTTATGTATCATGTGGGTTTGTCATATAATAGAGTCTGTGTTAGTTACATGCCTGATCAAGCAAAGTTTAACTATACGTGTAAAGAATATATATTGTGAGTATTGGTTAATCTTCTATATAAATGTGTATAAAATACACTGTGAGGATTGGATAATCTTCTATATAAATGCATATAAAATACAAGGTTTCACACAATGATTATGTAATTATAGATGCTAAAGTTAAGTAATCATTATTGAAGGATATTTGTCAACACACCCAAGGTATAATAAACGTTAACTCTTCAATATACACACACACACACACACACTGTAAAGCTCCAGCTCATCCTAAATCAACATCTCAGTTGGGTTTAGGTCAGGGGATTGTAAAGGCCATGCACCTCTTTGTTAACTAGATAATTCCATATGCGTCAATTAATTGTTTTCATAGTTTTAATATTAATCGACAATGTAAAAAAAATAAATAAATAAAAAATGAGACGTGTCAACTTTTGACTGGTATTTATATATTTGCACGCTGACACACCCCAGAGTTTGCCCAGATGAACGGCCACAATGTTGGTTAGAAGCACCTAAATAAAGAATAATATTAAATATTACCTGCACATTCACCGATACCCTTTACAATACGTGTAGGTGTGAGTAAAGACACTGCAGGCGTCCCCTGCACCGGACCTACAGTACCAGGAATTTTCCCAATAGCATGGAAATATATTGTATTGTGCTGTAATTCCCGGGCTGGTGGGAAGAGTATATAAGTGTGTGTATGCCACATAACAGCCTGATTACAGAATCCACGGACTTGGTGACTTTGCAGCTTTGCTTAGACCGTGAGCATCATCTGCAGGAATCTGAATTTTAATAATTTATGGGTTTGATTGGTCAATTCCAGTATGCCCAGTTAGACTACACAGACAAAGTTGGCATTATAATATAATATAATATAATATATGATATAATATAATATATGATATAATATATGATATAATATAATATAATATATGATATAATATAATATAATATAATATATGATATAATATAATATAATATATGATATAATATAATATGATATAATATAATATAATATATGATATAATATAATATAATATATGATATAATATAATATAATATATGATATAATATAATATAATATATGATATAATATAATATAATATAATATAATATAATATAACTCCCTCACTTACTCACTCATCGTCAACCGCTTTATCCGTTAAGGGTCGCGGGGGGGTGGCTGGAGTCTATACCAGTCGGCATCGGGGGGGAAGGCAGTATACACCCTGGACAGGCCGCCAATCCATCGCAGGGCAGACAGACACACAGGCACATCCACTCACACACTCACACCTAAGGGGCAATTTTTATCCGACATCCAATTAGCCTGAACTTTGGACTGTGGGAGGAAACCGGAGCACCCGCAGACACGGGAAATAATCTAATATAATATAATATAATATAATAATATTAATTATTATAATAATTATTATATATATAATATAATTGATTATAATTAATAGTAACATAATATAATTGCTTCAACCAGGGAAATTATAATTTTTCACCCTCAAAATTGGCGGTCCCTGGTGTTTAAGGTGCTGAACTGCAAGTAGAGATCCCCTAAAGAAGCTCTTAAGAATAACGACTGGGTGAGGGCACTTGTTAATCTGCGAGCGAGTTTACGTAGTACTTTAGTTACGCACGGGTTTGGGAAACACTCTTTAATTAACGATCAATCTTAAGTACGAGTTAACGAAGTTCTTAGCGTAACGAAGCTTTCAGGAAACCCACCCCTAATCTCTATTATTAATTTTATTCCTCTTGCTTGTAGACTTGGAACCAAAATGTCATCCCAATCAAACCAGTAACAAAAAAATTCTAATTGAATATAACATTAGTTTTTGCATTAAGGTTTTTATCTCACAGCAATAATAATGGAGAAAATAGATGTACTTTACATAAATAGAACAGATATAGTTAATCATAATATCAAAAATGAATATTGTTTATGCATTAATATAGCATATATCATAAATTAACTATTTTTTTGAAGAGACTGCATGAGACGATGCTTCCGTCCACCTGAACGGTCCCGTGCATTCCAAAGCCAAACCTTTGCAACTTGCTCGATCTCTGCATCCTTTGGTGGTGGCATGATTGATCTTCTCACGGCCTCTTAAAATGATAATATAGAGATATGAGAATGCAGTCAGGTAAATACTACATCTGTTAGTGTCTTTTCATGTACAATGCTTAATTTTAGAGAAATTTGCAGACTGTATTTGATTACAGTGATTCTTATATAGTGATAGTTATTTGAATTTGAATTTCTTCAGGCTATTCATGGTGAAACATAAATAGCCTTTACAGTCACTGTGTGTGACTGGTAGTTACATTCTATAAACGTGAGGTGGCCGATATCAGGATATCAGGTTCACAAAAATACCAAAACTTTTTAAAATGATCTCTTTGCATTAGCTTAACTGGCTATCTTTGCATTAGCTTAACTGAATATCTTTCCCTTAGCTTAACTGGCTAGCTTTCCATTAGCTTAACTGGCTATCTTTCCCTTAGCTTAACTGGCTATCTTTCCCTTAGCTTAACTGGCTATCTTTCCCTTAGCTTACCTGGATATCTTTCCCTTAGCTTACCTGGATATCTTTCCCTTAGCTTAGCTGGCTATATTTCCGTTAGCTTAGCTGGCTAGCTTTCCGTTAGCTTAGCTGGCTAGCTTTCCCTTAGCTTAACTGGCTAGCTTTCCCTTAGCTTAACTGGCTAGCTTTCCCTTAGCTTAACTGGCTAGCTTTTCCTTAGCTTAACTGGCTATCTTTCCCTTAGCTTAACTGGCTATCTTTCCCTTAGCTTAACTGGCTAGCTTTCCCTTAGCTTAACTGGCTAGCTTTCCCTTAGCTTAACTGGCTATCTTTCCCTTAGCTTAACTGGCTATCTTTCCCTTAGCTTAAGTGGATATCTTTCCATTTTCCATTTCCCTTAATACTTCCCTTAGCAAGCCATTGTTCCCTTAGCTGGTTATTGTTGACATACTTGGATATAAAGTTAACTTACTTAACAGCAGTCTTTCTCCAAGAGCCGAGATAAGCTGCCAACTTGGGAGCCCCTCGTGTTATTTAAATGTGAGGTAAATTCTCATTCTAACTTAGGACAATGCTAACTTTTTTTTAGCACAATGCTAACTTCAACATAGCTACCCTTATAATGCTACAATAACCTGAGAGTGGTAACTGCATTAGCACCACATTAGCATATCTTAGCAAAAAATAGAAAAGCGTATAGTAGAACAGAAATTATAACTTACCTTTCAGTCACTTTGACAGACCAAAGTCACTCACTGACTTTGCCTTTAAGCTTGATCGTTGCTCTGTGGTAAAGGCACGTGCAGGGAGGGGGGAGGGGGAGGGGGGAGGGGAGGGGGAGGGGGGAGGGGAGGGGGGGTGAATTCGTTGGTTACATGATCCTCACAATTAAATATCACATGCAAAAATAAAAAAATATGTAACTTTTATAACCTTGCTGGCTTACACAAAGTGTATAGTCAAGCATAAATACATTTATAATTTAATATTTTTATTTATTTATTATCAGCACTACCAATAATAAAGGTGAGATTATGAATCAGCACCATGGAGCAAATTCGTAGCTATCCAAAATATTAAATAAAAATATTTTTATAAATAAAAATGTATAGCTATACAGTATATGTCTTGAAAAATATGAGATGTTACTATGTGTGTGTGTGTGTGTGTGTGCCCCTCCAAAGGTCTCTGCACAACTCTGCTGTGGTACCTTGATTTTTCTCCACTTTTGGTTTAGAAAATCTTTCAGAGCTGATACTACATTTCACACAGTGTTGCTCCTATCCACTAAGCTAGCTAATCTACCTAGCTCTCACAGACAAAAACAATAAAAAATATTCAGATACCCTTCATATGAACTTGTTATGACACAAACTTTCAGATTGTAAAATATTGTATGGTAAATTTGGGCTGACCCAGAGTAACCTAGCATAGGATTTGTGTGGGCATGCTCACATATGTGTGCGTGCTGCCCACATATAACCCACAATGCCTACAGTGAGTAAATGGTGCAGGCTGAATTAGGGCTGACCCACAGTGGCCCTGCATGGGATTTGTGTGGGCATGCCAGAGTGTGGGTTGCCCACATATAACCCACACTGGCCCTTCAGGGTGTGAAATGGAGCAGGCTGAATGTGGGCTGACCTACAGTGGGTCTGTCTGGGATTTGTGTGGGCGCATCAAAGTGTTGGCTGTCCAAATAATTCCCACACTGGGCCTACAGGGGCATTAATGCACTGGACCAGTTTAGGCTAGCCCACAGCGGCCTTTTATAGGATTTGAGTGGGCCAGCCAATGAACAGGCTGCCCACAGAAAACCCATGTTGGGCCTGTTTGGAATTTTAATGGGCTAGCCCCTGCCCACAGTGCCCGCACTGATGTGTAGCTTTTTGCTGGGTAATAATGCACTCCATATATGCAGGATTAAAGTAAAATAAATTATACTGGACATATACATATATAAAATGTCTCTAGAAGATATATAATAGGAAATGAAAACAGTGTGAATTTTTCTTTTGCTTAAAACAGCAAGAAAGTACTACCCTGAATGTGATAATTAGGGGTGGGTGATATGGCTCCATATTTCAGGGTAATATAGTTCATGATATTCAAAAATATTGGCAACATTATTTCTTACGATATTTTATGGCATACTGCCTTATTAAAACAGATTAATGTCATTTCTGGAGCTGTGATTGTATGCAGATAAATGATCCCATAAATGGTCCTACACCTGAATAAAAAAAGTAATATTATCTAATTTCTAGAACATAAAAACAGGAAGGGGTAAGTCGAGACTCTTCGTCAAGCATATACATTTAATACAGGCTTTTTCTGCTTCCGGTCACTGAAATTATTGTATTGAAAAACTAAATATTTGATTATAAAAGGTGAGGGGTAGAGATATACTGCAAGTCAGAAAATTACAAAGATATTTATAAGATAAAATGAGATACACTTTGTTAGAGCAGTATAACATATTTACAGCTAGTGCTGGACGATATGGCCAAAATTTATATCACGATACATTCCTTAATTTCGGTCGATACAATATAATTTCGATATCGATATAAATATTTGGAAGGCCTCAGAAAAACTGTTAGGAATCCCTGCAATGGAAATCTGTACCTATTACTGTCTTTAAAGCCTCCTCTCATAAAAAACTGTATAATACTTTAGAAATTAAAAAATGGTCAGAATGAATTAATGCTCACCTTTATTTGCATGTAGCAATATAAAAACATGACATCTCTGTCAAACACAAACCAATAACCTATTTACATTTTACCAATATAAATAACTTTACATTACAACAGAGGCAGAGCTTCTTATCCTTTTGTAAACATATTTAACAGATCAAAACAAAAGTGCCTCATCCAGGATAAAGAATGCAGAAAGCCTTCATTTATATAAAAGGAACACGATATCACCGTCAAATAAACAAACCTATATCAACTATAAATAACTTAGATACAACATAAACTACATAAGTGCTTCAACTCCACTTTCCGGCACAATTGGGAGCAAGCTGAAGTTTATCAGACCTTTGAAAGCCGAACCACTGAATTAGACCTGCCTCCCTCAACTATCTCTCCTGTTTAATCACTTGTGGAAGCATCAGGTGTGCTCATTCTGCATCTAAAATCTAAAATTCTGCATCAGGGCCGAGCCTAATCGAGGAACTCGGTTCGGTCGCACTGCGCTCCGCTCAGCTTCATAGCGGGAGGTTCTAGGTGTGGACCGGAGCGCAGCCGAGCTTCAAGTTTTAGTAGTATGGATTATAGTGTAAAGTGTGATACTACTAAAGTAGTAGTATAACACTGTATTCAGTGCTCAGGACAGCAGCAGTGTTTCTGCTACATACATTTTGCAGCTGCAGCCTGCTGACAGTCAAGATACAACTACATATTAAAATGTCTGTGAATTTATAATGGGATAAAAGTACTGAAGCCTTTATTGTAGTATGAAGGTGTCCCAGTATTTTTCTCCATATAGTGTAACTAATGTAGGTAATTCTTTTTGGTTAATTGACCTGCTTTTATTTTAATACACAAATTTTTTTTTCTTTGTTTTTCCAGAATAAACAACCAGGATATTTAATAAAGAACAGTGTTAAACTGCTGAAAGAGGTGAAGCACAAGCCATCCAGAAGAATCTCCTGAAAACGCAGAAATTGTTTGCTACATTTCACAGACAGATGGAGCCAAGTCCCAACATGGAGAAACATCAGCACTCTGTCAAGAGTTTTACTAAACAGAGTGATCTCAAAAAACACCAGCGCTTTCACACAGGAGAGAAACCGTATCACTGCTCAGACTGTGGGAAGAGTTTTAGTGCACAGAGTAGTCTCAAAATGCATCAGCGCATTCACACAGGAGAGAAACCGTATCACTGCTCAGACTGTGGGAAGAGTTTTAATCAACAGGGTCATCTCAAAAATCACCAGCGCATTCACACAGGAGAGAAACCGTATTACTGTTTCGACTGTGGGAAGAGTTTTACTCAACAGAGTAATCTCAAAATACACCAGCGCATTCACACAGGAGAGAAACCGTTTTACTGTTTCGACTGTGGGAAGAGTTTTACTGAACAGAGTAGTCTCAAAATACACCAGCGCATTCACACAGGAGAGAAACCGTTTTACTGTTTCGACTGTGGGAAGAGTTTTACTGAACAGAGTAGTCTCAAAATACACCAGCGCATTCACACAGGAGAGAAACCGTATCACTGCTCAGACTGTGGGAAGAGTTTTAATCAACAGAGTCATCTCAAACTGCACCAGCGCATTCACACAGGAGAGAAACCGTATTACTGCTCAGACTGTGGGAAGAGTTTTACTACACAGAGTAGTCTCAAAATACACCAGCGCATTCACACAGGAGAGAAACCATATTACTGTTTCGACTGTGGGAAGAGTTTTAATCATCAGAGTAATCTCAAAATACACCAGCGCATTCACACAGGAGAAAAACCGTATCACTGCTCCGATTGTGGGAAGAGTTTTAGTGAACAGAGTAGTCTCAAAATACACCAACGCATTCACACAGGAGAGAAACCGTATCACTGCTCAGACTGTGATAAGTGTTTTACTACACAGAGTAATCTCAAAAAACACCAGCGCATTCACACAGGAGAGAAACCGTATTACTGCTCAGACTGTGGGAAGAGTTTTACTCAACAGAGTCATCTCAAACTGCACCAGCACATTCACACAGGAGAGAAACCATATCACTGTTCAGACTGTGGGAAGAGTTTTACTTTACAGAGTGAACTTATATTACATCAGTGCATTCACAAAAGATAGAAAAGTATCCCAAATCTGTTCCTCTGCCATAAAAAATGCAAACCTTAAATCTTTCAGACAGCCAAAAACACCTCATCATGCTCAAAATCTTCACTCTGTTACAAGAACTTCATTTAAAAATGGCTTTTTACAGGTTCAGAAAAATGAATCTTATCCAGAGATGATGTTTACTGAATTTCATGCTGTGTTTTTATGTTTGTTTGTATACCTACATTAGTTAATGCCTGCAGAGCTCTTCAACACTTAGTGTTGTGTTTTAAGTAGTTTTTACACACAGAATCATAAATGGTACCACTAACAGCATAAACTAGGAACATACATTTTTACAATTTTTTCAGTGATATGCTGAATAAATAGTAAAGCGATGATGCTAGCTCAGAGTAAAATCGTATATTAAATCTCAGCATTAGCTTTAGAACTAATAATAAACAAAAGTGAGGATTTTATCATTCTGGGACATTTTTAGGTTTAAAAATTGAATATGCTTTGCCATAAGTAGGAAATGATCATTTGGTCAACTTATGTCATTTACAGCCTTAACACATTCTCAATTGTTTACATATAAAAACTTTCTTTATTTTTTCCTCCACTCCACGTTTGTAGTTTGTAGTTGGAGCGAGGGCACTGCCAGTGTTTGCTCCAGATGTTAGATTAGCATTACTTAGTCTTTTAAAATTTAGATGTCATAGTTTAAATGAGTAGAGTATTCTTAGGAGTAGAGAATATTCTTAGCTTGCAACAAAAGGCCAACAAAATCCTTTTCAGAGTTTAAAAAAAAAAAAAACGGTCTAGCTGTAGTTTCCATACTGAAAGCAACACTCAGCAGGCTATGCAGCAGTAAGACTGCAGGATCCTTGATTCCCTCTACTGCACATGTGTCAAACACAAGGCCCGCGGGCCAAATGTGGCCACATCCAAGCGAGAGCTTGTAAGATCTTAGTGTCTATAATAAATAGGTCAGAAGCGTTCTTTGACCAAAAACTACATTTCCCACAATGCTTGTTGATTGTATTACCCGTGAAGTTACGGCTTACTGCCACTACACAGCAGTGTAGTCATTGATGTGGAAACCCTGCTGGAGGGAAGGCGTAACTTCGCGGGTGGAATTGAGACATACAAACGTTTATCCCATAATGTCCAGAAAAAGAGAAGTTGATGCAGACGGAGGGCTGTGCTTCAAGGCGAAAGACCGGTATGACTTTTGTGTTACGAAGAGTGTTACTGACCAAAATAAACACTTTTTAGGAGAGATATAAGTTGTGTAAATATTTATACGACAATATAAATATTAATATTAATAAACAATAATATTAATAAACATCACTGTGACAGCGCTAGTCGCAGTTTCACCACAGCAAAGGACGAGGACGTGAATCACTTATCTAACCAGCTTTTACTGATTTCTGACCCCAATAACCCTTTCAATAACCTCCAATAGCCTTTAATAGTCTTCAGTAGCCTTCAACAGTCTAACCTTGCAGCCGTGGTGTGTTCTAAACTCCGTAGTTATAAACATCCTGAGGTTAGCAGCGCGCTAACTGACCTGTTTATAATGTAATCCGAGCAGTGCCTCCGTGACGGCTGCTCTAAACTGCTGCTGTTAGCTGCTTGGGCTGAAAGATGAACTGTAGAGAGCTGTATTATTCGGTTAGTGGGGTTAAAATCTTTATTTTCTACACAGAAGAATTTTAAAAACTGTAAAAACGCTCCAGACTGCCTCAGCTGAGCCCTGTAGCCCGTGGCTGGGCTGTAGCTCTGACTGAGTAAAGACTGCGGGCTTGTGCTGCTGCTGCTGCTGCAGCTCCGACTAGTGGTTGTATGAGGAACTGCTAAATCTGAGGAAATGCTAAATCTATCACATGTTCTTAACAGCTCACATTTTTTTTATTTTATATTTATTAAGCCTTATTTCAGTATCAAACGTTTTGATCAAAGTTAATGTAACTTGTATTTTATGTCATTCCTATTCACTTGACTAGTTTGGTTCTTGATTGATGGAGTTTTTGGATTTCATAACATGACAAATTAAAAGGATTTATGTTAATAGAGCAACAAGCAAACATTTTTTCCATGCAACTGTAACATTTGATTGAATAAATAGTATATTGAGAGTTATTTAACATCAAGGAGTAATTACATTCATTTTATATTACATTTGATTACATTTTATTACATTTATAAGTTACATCTGGCCCTCAGTGGACAGCCAATATGCCAATGTGGCCCTCGGCCAAAATGAGTTTGACACCCCTGCTCTACTGGTTTTCTCATTGGTCTATGGTTCAGTCAGTCTGATTAAAAATCTGCAAGTTAATCTACAGGGATATTTGGTTGTGTTGTGTTGCTAAAGTTATATACTCTGTTATCTTTTCCTTATTTGGTATCGTTTTGCTAAAGGGTTTTTTTTATATCTCTAAAGGTACTAAAAATATCTAATCCATTTACTTTATTGATTGTTTTATCCAGTACCAGCTATTATCGTTGTTTTACATCACCTTATGTATTTACTCATATTCATATCTATGTGATTCAATAAAAGGCTTTTATATTGCAAGATCTGCAATCTTATCTATTCTTTCAACTTAAGCATTTAGCCAAAAGCTTTTGTACACAGCCAAACATACATTCAAGCAACCACTATATACAGTGCCTTGCAAAAGTATTCGGCCCCCCCTTGAACTTTTCAAACTTTTGCCACATTTTGGGCTTCAAACATAAATATATGATTTTTTTTGTTTGTTTTTTGTGAAGAATTAACAAGTGTGTAAGAATACGGAGGAGTTTTGCCTTACTATGTTCATTGTTCATTGATTAAAGGGTTAATCTGTGTGTAACAAAATCAGCATTTAACTTAATCAGTATGTTATTCAAGCATTTAGCACGATTCATGATGATTCACATTGTGACTTAGAATGTATGTATATTGTGTCCTTGTGCTCAAAGCAAGGCCGTTTTTCTTGCAACTTAGCATGATTGATTTTTTCCAGGGGAACCATGAGTTTCTGTACATGTAATCTATAGTCTGATAAGGTTGGGGTGACCGAGTTCTCGGCTGACGTATAGGATGAATAACTGCTTATCAGTATCAGGATCCGCATTATATTAGCATTATATTAGGTGCATTATATTAGGTGTCCACCAGGCGTCTCCAAAGTGTTCAAAACCTCTCCAGATTGCCTTTAATCTAATACAAAGATACACAAGTAAATCTGTCTCTATACAACCAGAGTTTGTAATATTTTTTGTTTGTTTGTGATAAAATAAATGAATGTAAGTCTACTTCAGAGTAATATTAACATTTTTTTGATGAAATGACACAAAATCACACGTATCCGCGCTGTGGGCGCACCTTTGTTCAGCAGAGGGATTTTGATGACAGCGGTGAGGCATGCCCCGCCCCCAGCCATTAGGAGACCAATCAGGGCAAAGTACGTACCAGTGTTTTCATCTAAGGGTGGACTATTGGTTGACATAGGTGTCAATCACTTTTGTGACCCTGGAGAAAGGCTATGACCTCATTTGATTGGATTGGATTTATCCAGCGCTCATGTTATTGGTTCAAAAGACGATCACTCAAGAAAAATAGTGGTTTGTGGACCAATGAAAACCACAGAATCTAGAAGAGGACATCCTTAGCTTTGTATTCACGTACAACTTTACGTGAAAATATTACATTGCGTGGTCGCTAGGAGCCTGAGAATATTACGTTGCGGCTGCGCTGAAAATAAACGCATGTTTGTAAGGAGAAGTAAGCAGGCGAATAAAGGACTTTATGGATATTTTATCTGCGGTTCAGTGCTGTATTGTGGATGCTGTGATAGTAAGTGAATTTTCTATAGTGTAATCTGATGTTATTTTACATACTAATACTATTTTATAAGGCTATTTTGTTGGGGAGGCGTGTTCCCCATGTAAACAATGTGAAAAAACAGGCTGTTTTCAGTTGGAGATTTCTGGCGACTGGTTTCATGTAATTAGATGGCTGTAATTTTGCATGCAGGTAGTTAAAGTAGTACTAAAGAATATGAGTCGGTTAGTTTGTCGGTGTTTTTAGAATATTTGACGCTTTTAAGCATTCTACTTTACATAGTCAGAACGGGCCCGCCGACGGGCCCGCTAGGGGGCCCTTCTGCAGTGAAAACATTCTGAGCAGTAGGTTGTGAATCACAATATTCTGATGTCGTGATTTATGTGAATGTGATTGCGTTTTGTCAGTGTTGAATTGGAAGACCAAAATAGGAAAGTACCGCAATGTAATCCATTTATTTTAGCAGAGTAACTGTAATCTGATTACCACTTACTGAAGCAGTAACTGTAACCGATTACAGTTACTCATAATTTGTAATCTGATTACGTAACGCCGTTACATGTAATCTGTTACTTCCCAACACTGGACATAATATGGACCATTAAATGATGGTAACAACCTGACCGTTTGACACTTAGCTAATCTGCATACCAGTAGGAGAGAGCAGAGATAGACTGGCTGTGTATGAAACGGTAGGCAGCTACCACAATCCCTCATGCCTGAGCTGTTCATATGTTAACACCCACTAAATGCTTAACCCTTTACAAGTATTAATATGAACTTTAGGAAAAAGAATATAAACAGAATTGCCCTTTTTTCTATTGTGAGTTAAATGAAGTCACTGCTGCCTATTCTAATAAGCTAACCGTATGACTAGCTTGACGAGCTCTGGGGACATTTTTACATGGGATGTGTCTGAAAGATCTGTGGAAAAAAAGACATTGCTTAAAATAATAAAAAGTATTATTACAAACGTTACAAAAGGACTTTCTGAGCTGAAAACAAAAAAAAAGAAAATATGTTTTATAAAATTTATAGAGATATCATATATATCCTATACCCAGTTTATAGACACATTTGGGACATACCGGGGTTGGACAATGAAACTGAAACACCTGTCTACAGTCACTCAGTTTTGGATTTTAGTTTGCATAAAAATAAATTTCTGCCAGTTTTTACCCTGAGCTCTGGCTTGCTCCAATTTTTTTCCTCCTTTTTTCCTCTCTGTATCACAAACTCTTCTAGTTCCTCCCTTTACCCAAGTTTGATTTTAGGAAGTCTTTATAGCCACAGGGTCAAAATGAGACGCATAAACACTACAGAGCAGGGGTCTCACCATGGGCGCAGATGATTATAGTGACCTCATCCGAAATCTACCATCTACAAGCATAAACGTTGGGGTTTTAATTTAATTAACTGTACGTTTGTGGAATTCTGTGTTCCACAATGCCCTCGTTTTTAAACTAGGAAGCGTTCAGTTCAGAGGTTACATTGTTCGGAGCTCCGTGTTCCAGTTCCAATGTAAATTTAACGCACCTTCTCAAGTCCGGGGTTCTAAGGAGCTGGTAACTGCCTGTAGACTACAGACACAGGCAGTTACCAGCTCCTTACGGTACGTGTCCACTGGCACTTTTTTTCAAAGCAATCCGCTGCGCTGGATCTCCTTGCTCGTTTTTGAATTAAAATGAAGCAACAGAAGTAGACAGTCATAAGTTTAATATTTTTTTTTTTACCAACCTCACTGTAACCTATAGCTCTATAAATCCATATTCTGCCGCTTTCAGCTTCTCTTCTGTGGTTGAAAGGCGCCTGTTCTGTGTGTGTGTGTGTAAGAGGCTTGTGTGTGTGTGAAGACGCAGCCTGCTCTTCCCTCATTGGCTGGACGCAGCCTGCTTTTCCCTGATTGGCTGGACTGGACACAGTGCGGTGGCCGGATTTATTTGAATAAAGTTGAGCCGGAGGGCGGAGCTGCGTTAAACGCAACGCAACCCGGCATGCACCGAGGCATGCAGCGGCTCTCTCCATTGATTTTATGTATGATGTTATTATGATGTTATTTTAGTAAGCAGTCGCTGTTAACTGAAATTATAAGATGTAAAATGTTAACATTGTCTTCCTGGTCTTGCCTAGGCTGTAGCAATGAAGAAACAAAAAACAATGACAGCGTTTTTTTCAAAAACCAAACAATGTGATATGGAATAGTAGGATGTCAGTGATTTGGCATCATGGTGTAAGAATGCGCGCAGATGGCACTGGGGACATATTGACATACCAGACCAATAACAGTTTCAGTATGGCTAGTGTTGATCAGAAAAGTGATTATTCTAAAGTTTATTGCAGCATATATATATATATATATATAATTTTACAGCTTGGTCCCCCCCAGTTCAAAATGTCCATCTGCGCCCCTGGGTCTCACACTCGCGGCCCGCGGGCCAATTGCGAGACGTGTTGTTACAAACAGCAGAGATGTAGTAATGATTCAGGACGCTGTGACACATTACAAATACGTGCTTTCATGCTGAAATACTTTATATTATGCTCTTTAACAAAGACAGACATGTGGTATGGCATATTAATGAGTGCATAAATTAATTATATATATAAATTAATTATATAATTTCTATTATTATTAGAAAAATAACAAACGAAAATTAACCCAAAATGTTGACAAAAATATAATCTAACGAATTTCAAAACATAAAAACGAAAAACGTTAAAATGGTATTAATACAACAGTTTAACACCTGCATCAAACAGTTATAAGGATTTATATTTATGCTTAGTACACAGACTAAGCTTAATAGAGCAGACACAGGCATTCTGCTGTCCAGAATTTTAACAGGTGCTTATTCTTACTCAATAGCTGGAGTTTTTGAAATGAAAAATTAAAAGAGAAAAGAACTTTGAACTGGACATAACTTTATTTATGTCATTTATGTCACATTTCACTTTGCTATGTAACTGAAAGTCACTTTTAATTTTTTTTTCATATCTAAAAAAATAAAGCATCACCCTGTCATCTGGTGCTGCATGTCAAGTATATAAACCTTAAAAAACATTTGAAATACACAGCAATATAAAGCTATATGTTAGCGTTCATTTCTTATCACCAGGGCAAATTTATTTTAAAAATGTATATATTAATTAATTGACTAAAATCTCTCCTGCATGCTGCAGTCACGCAGAACGAGCTTGAAAGCTTGCATGGCACTGCGATTAAAAAAACTTTTAATAAATAAAGTCCTATAAAGTGTAGCAAAATGTATGGTATTAAATTTGAATATTTACTCATATTCAATCAAGAGAAATCAGGCAAAATACGCCGCTCTCTCTCTCGCATCGCCGAGCTGAATTCAGCGCGAGGCTTCAAATAATATAACAACTCAGTTTAGTTAAATTTATTAAGATGAGTGAGGACCTGTAAAGTTAATCAAATATTGTCAAATATAAAGGATAGGTTGAGGTTTTGGTGAGCTGTTTCAATTATTTGAAACCGAAACTAACTGAAACTGATTTTATTCTGCGCACTATTACAAAGCCTTTGATTTTGTTTTAAATGAATTTTTATTTTATATTAATTATTTTTTAATTCATTTTAAATATTTATTTATTGATCAAATAATTTTTTTCATAAGATATATATTTTTTATTTTTGATGTATTAATTTTTATGATCTTTTTAAAGTTTTTAATTTTTCCTTTTTTATCTTTATATTTTATTCGTCTATAGTAAATGTTAATTTTTATTTCAAATTTTTCTAATTTTATTTATAATATTTTTAATCCCTTTTAAACTGTAAATGCTCAGCGGCACAGTAAATGAGGGTCCTCCTCCAGTGTAAATAACCGATTGCTTCATTAATGTTCAATGTTGCAAACCCAGTTTTTACATAAACAATAAACAGAATAAAGAATAAAATAACATTGCTGATGTATCTTCAACAGCACATCGCATCCTATTCACTTCAATGGAGAGAGCCACTGCATACCGGCTGGGTTGGGTTGCGTTGCGTTGAAGCAACCCCGCATTCTTTATTCAAATGAATCAAGCCGCCGCGCTGCTTTCAGCCAATCAGGGACTTCACACACACACACACATTCGAGCCTTACACACACAAACGGCAAAATATGGATTTATATAGAGCACAGTAAAGTTCATTTAATCATTAAAAGTTTAAAATTGACTACACCTGTAGCCTTATTTGGATTCAAGATACGCCCACACGGCGAGACGAGAGATCTGGTGTTCTGTCGACTTGTGCTACCCTGACAAACCGTGCTACCCTTTTGTGTATATTTAAAGGTAAAAGCACAAAAGTAGCACAATATTAGAGCATGTTTCCAGCAGAAGTTCTAAACCACCGTATCAGGGTAAAGTTATGGTAGTAAGAGTTTATTATAATCTTTTTTTTTATTCTATCGGTTGATAGGCAGTTGCTATCATTTCTTTTGTGGTTGCTAGGCAGTTGCTAACATATTCCACATGGTTGCTAGGCAGTTGCTAACAAACTCCATATGATTGCTCAGTGGTTGCTAGGCAGTTGCTAACGTTTTTCAGGTGGTTGCTAAACTGTTGCTATTTGATTGCTAGGCAGTTGCTATCATTTCTAAAGTGGTTGCCATGCAGTTGCTAATGTTTTCCAGGTGGTTGCTAAGGTGTTGCTAACTGGTTGCTAAGCCCTGGCTGGGGTGCCGGGGTGTCCAAACTTTTGATCAGTATCTGCTCCATACAGCAGCTCCTCCAAACACACACAGTACTGGAAGAGCAGGGGAGAGAAAGGCCCCCCCATTCATTCCTATGGGGAAACTTCGTACGACAATTGTACGAAAACGTCAAATCGTCGAAATTTCCGTAAAGAACGTCCGATTTTTGTCTTCATATCTCAAAAATTGTGACCTATGTGGATGTTCAAAGTTGTCCCCTATTCATTTCCTATGGGGAAAAAAGTGCACGTTTACGAAGTTTTTACGAAAAACGTACGATATATCGCTTAAAAAGCACAAGCAACCTAATCGGGTATAGGTCCTACGATACTGCTAAATTTAGTATTTCTACGTCACAAGCTGTAGGAGGAGATAGTGATTAAATTTTGAGCGCAGAATAAGATAATAAGAAGAAGAAGATTACGAAGAACAGTAAGTTGACTTTTCCAAGCAAACTTAATAATAAAGTACACAGAGAAACAGATACAGGAATACAGAGTGTCCTTTATGATCAGCGGAGCTAAAAAGATGCTCAGTGAGTGTATGGTCATAGGTGTATGGTGTATGGAGCTGGTCATAATATTCTGACTTGACTGTGTATAAAATGGTTAAGGGTAAATTAAATACATTCTTCCACAAAACAAAATTGGTACCACTTTAAAATAAGACTTTATAAAGAGTTTATACATGGTTTACAATTAGTTTATTAATACTTACTAATTAGGTTGTAAATGCTTTAAAATCATTAATAATCAGTTATAACACATATATAGAAAGGGCAACAATATAGATGGCTGTGGGTTCATTATTTCATAACAGGTCATTGTTGCCCTTTCTACGTAAGTGTTATAACTGACTATTAATGATTTTTAAGACATTTACATCCTAATTAGTAACCATTAATAAACTAATTGTAAACCATTTATAAACCCTTTATAAAGGTAGTCTTATTTTAAAGTGGTACCACAAAATTAGTCCCCGTATGGTTATAGTGTATTTTCACAGCATTATTTAACACTATGTTTTTCATAGCTAATTTCAACCCGGATGCAAGCCACTAGAGATGGGCCTGTTCCTGTTGGTGAACTGATCTTAGAAGAAGAGGGAAAGCACCACGAGGTGGCGCTGTGGAGAGAGGCAGCGCTGGCAGAACTTGCCCTCTTGCAGCTTACAGAAATTACACATCTGAATATTGTGAGGTAAATTATTACTGCAGCTGTTTAAAGGAGGTGGTGTTAATGTTGTTATGGTTGTGTGTTGAGTTGTTTCAAGGGCAAAGCAAACTCACATTGTTATACAAGATGTACACTGATTACTTTAGATTACATTAAAGTGTCATTTCTTCCGTGCTCTCCCAGGAAATATTGACAAATGAGAAATACTGTAATTTTTCGGTATTCAACTGTCTAATGGTGAAAACTGGGGGAAATATTTTTACTTGCAGAAACCTGAGAAAAAAACAGAAGTGGGATTGTGGTGGTTGGAGTCTCTGTGGGAAGCAACACCACTCTCCTTTTGACAGAAGATATGGAGAAGCTCATCGTTCCACACAATGTACTGATCAGCTAATTAAGTGCCTTCCAATCATCGTAAACGTTTCCTATGAGGGAGGCGTTATTTGTTCTATTGGCAGCCCAGCTTTTACAGAGGCATAAGGCCTTAAAAATGTCTTTTCACATACTAATCCAGTTCTAATCTGACCCATAATCTGTTTGTTTTTTCATCCCCTGTTTTCTCCTTTTCAGTTTAGGGGAGAAGTTATATACATGGACTTGATTTGTAGTCAATAACGAGTATAAACTTTTGTTGAATAGCCCACCTCCGATCTCCCCCAATATTCCGAAATACAGTGCGATAGTTTATATACACAGATAGTTTATATACACAATACCTTCAGCTAGTCAAGCCACAATAAGTCAACTGACAAGAAATGCTTAAAAATGCATAAATATTATAGAGATATTTTCAGCAACAACTGGAAAGTTATGCATTTCCCCGACATTAATTTTCAGACCTTTCCTGGCTTAACTACGACAAGGAACTGTGTGTATAAGAGTGCTTTAATAAACTAATCTGTAGGAACTGTGTGTATAAACAATGTTTTTATTAAACTATCTGTAGGAACTGTGTGTATAAACAGTGTTTTTAATAAACTATCTGTAGGAACTGTGTGTATAAACAGTGTTTTTAATAAACTAATCTGTAGGAACTGTGTATAAACAGTGTTTTAATAAACTATCTGTAGGAACTGTGTGTATAAACAGTGTTTTTAATAAACTAATCTGTAGGCACTGTGTGTATAAACAGTGTTTTTAATAAACTATCTGTGTACTTTTAAAGTTCTCACTGCCTTGCTTTAAATATCATCATCCTTGGAATTCTACCGGTGAAGTGTGGAGCTACTTTGAGTTTGTTGTTAATGGTGTAAAAATAGTGTTTTTTTTTTTGTATGGGTTAAGCTATGCCCCTATCACTAGCATTGTGGTCTGTTGGGAGCATTAGCTAACAGCGCTGTATTTCAGAATGCTGGGGAGAACAGAGGTGGGCTATTCAACAAATGTTTTTTGTTATCATGATTCACTACACCCTAAGTCCATTTCAGTTCACCCTTAACAACAAACTATTCTGCTATCTGAACTTTTTTTGTTCCATATTTTTCATTCTGTTGTTCACTTGTGTTTTTGCCTTGGAAAAGTGTTTATTTATTTAGCCAATTGCACTACCTCACATCATACTACACACACAGATGTTCATATCTATGTACAACAATGACATACTTATATAATTAAATTGTTAAAATAAAAACACATTTTTGTGCATTATATTTATTGTTTTATTTTGTTCTTTTTTTGTATATTAAAAAAAAGTTATTGCTGGAAATGAATCAATCTGCTGTCAACTTCAGGAAGCTTCGGTTGATTCATCACTTCAGAACAACCTCAATGTACAATGTACAAAAGTTCTAAGTCACTCAGATTTAGGAGACTCGGTTAGTCTTATTTAGAAAATGTTGACCATACATTTATTATGATATAAAATTGTAAAATGTGAAGTTTTAAAAACAGTTAGGTTTAGTTATTCTTGTGATTCGACTCCTACTGATTCATTGAACAGAATAAAGTGAAGCTTGTGCAACTGGAAAGTTATTCAGCTCTTTCTGAGGTAAGATGTGGTGGATATGGTGGTGATAAATTACGATATTATAAAGTCACTTTTCATATTGTATGGGAATAAGTAATGTTTTATGTGATGTATGATAATATGGAATATGTTTATTTGTATATCATGTATTTATGGTGATACGTTTTTTATTATTATACGTTTATTCGTTGATAATCTCAGAGGCTCACTTTGTGGCTGCTAGCTAGCTTTCTAGTTATAATTACCAAACATGAACGCTAGCCAACACCTAAACGCGGTTCTCTTTCAGGAAAAAATACCTTCAATGTCTTTAATTGATACTCGGATGTACAAATTAAGATCATTCAAGTTTTCAAAGAGGTAAAACCTGCTTTCAGTGTCTAGCCATAATAAGAGAAAGTGAGCAGCTAGCCATAGCTCACTTTATCTCAGTCCTAGGCTGTATTCGAAATGGCATACTACTATACTGCATACTGCACTAGTATGTACTGCATACTACACACCGCCCAGTATGTAGTATTCAGTAATGCAACCCTTTTGATTGTAGTACCCTACACAGTCCCGTGACACACCAGTCAGTGCTCTGAAGTGCTCAGAATTCCTCAGAGTGAGTTGTAAACAGAAAGAACATGAAAAATGTCCTACCTTTTCATTATCAAGACTAATGAGATCTGCATACTGTCCAGAACTGCAATTGCTGCTTTGATTTTAGAGTTTAATGTAAGTTCAGTTAACCCAATTCTAACAACCATTTAGCAGCGGCCCCCACAACCCAAGTAAGTTCCAGTTATATTTAAATATGTTTTCCTATTTATTTTAGTAGATTACTATTTTCATCTATGTAAGTACCAACAAGAAGAAAACATTTAAACAAACTCTCATTCATATTTACACAATTTCAACAATAAAAGAAATGAGACAAGTTGCATCACCGCAGAGATAATTATTAAAGCTTATAAACTGCAGTTTTAATCCATTTAAATGAGCTCTGTATGTAACTCCAGCATCAGTAGCAGTAATGCTAGTAAATCTACTTAATACAAAACATTAGTTTTAGAAAATGGAAATATAGAGGTACGTTTTCTTTCCTATTTTAGTGAAATACTTTGTTCTACTTTGTAAAATTAAAGGAAAACTCCAGAGAAGTAGTTCTACAGTGTTTTAAATGAGAGTTTTAGCTGTTTAGCTCCATTCAGCTCCATGCATTGAGGACTCCCTCGCGGGCTCCCTCTAGCGGTGATGGGGTATAATGTGATATAGCGGGGGAGGGGGCGGGGCTCTACATAACCCGGATGACGCTGAGCTTCCGGGGTCTGTAGCTGGAGAGGAGGAACAGAGGGATCAGCTGAACTACAGAAGGTATGGAGAAGTTTCTCTCTCTCTCTCTCTCTCTCTCTCTCTCTCTCTTCAACACGCTGTTCTACATTCACTCCTACACCCACATCAACTTCAGCATGTGCAGCATTTACACCACCAGCACTGGATCTTCTCCTAGCTCTGCTCAGCAGTCTGCAGTAGGGGGTCGCGGAGCTGGGGATGGGGGGGGGCTTTACAGATCATACACAGGATAACGGAACCTCACACTCCTGCCCCCCCTCCCCCACATCACTAACACACACCTGAGATAAATCAGTTCTGTGGAAATTCCTTTTGAAGTTTGTGTGAAAAGTCTCTACACATTTCTTAGTTACACTAATTTAGTTTAGTTTAGTTAATTTTCCTTTACTTAATCCGGTTCCACCACAACAGTTGCTGGTAAGTCATGTGACTCTCCCGTCAAAATAAAAGTCCACTTGTAAAATATTAAATGTAAGAATGAAAGATTTAGTGATTATAGTGAGGAAAAGTTCAGGCAAGAAGAGGAATTTCACAAGTAACATTTATTAGCTTACTGATTTAACAGAAAACTTGCTATTTCACTGTAATAACAAACACAAATATTAGCAAATTACAACATCTTTAGCCCCGCTTAGTGCTGGGCGATAAAACGATATCGATAGTTATCGAGGAAACTATATATCGCGATAAGTCGGGGCGAGAAATTCGATAAACTAAATTTTCTATTTCCCGTTTAAGTAGCGTTGTGAAAAGGCGCAGCACGAGATCAGGCAGCACGCTGAACTGCTGCTCAGCCCAGTACAACCCCTCCCCTCCCCTCTCCACCATCCCCCTCCGCCCCACCCCCCGAGCCCCTCCACTCTGAACTCCTCACATAGCGGCTCCTTCTCTCCCATTTACTGGATAAACTTCATTTATACTATTCAGCGGCGCTACACTGGAAAACTCACCTTTTAAATATGAGGCATGCGTCTCCAAGATATTTAGAGAGGTGAGCTTGTTCAGATTTCTGAAGGCAGGTAAACGCTGCTCTGTTTGCTGCTAGTTAGATTAGCTTGTCTCTAGTTTAAAGTTAGCGATGTTTAGGTGTAAAAGGGATCTGTGCAATCTGTCATCATTAGCTAAGATGCTTTCACTGCTTTTTACATTCTAATAAACTAATGGGTAACGCACGTTAGCCGTGTTAATCCACGTTTCGTGTAAATTAAGGTTAACTTCAGCACGAGTGAGGGGTTAGTATATAAACACACAGAAATGAAGCACTTTCCATCTTTTTTCCTAACTCTCACTGTTTCTGTTAGAAAACCCTGAGGGCAGCATTCTCCTCTGTCTTTGTGTTTTATAGTTTTTAACAGATAGAGAGTCTGTTATGCTGGATATTTTACTAAATACAGAAGATTATATAATCTGTCTAGCTGTATTTGAACTGAGCTAAACATTGCTGTTACTGAACTGGAGTTTTAAATACACTTAAGTAATGTAAGTCTAGTCTACTGAAAGCCAGTAATGTTAGTATAAATCTGTACTGCAGTAGAAGTGGATCATTTCAGAAACTTGACTTTATTCCTCCCACCTCCATTATAGGCCACTTTTTTTTTTAAATATTTAAATGTTAGCTTAATTTAAATGAAAAAAAAAACTAAAGGCTCTTATTTAAAAAAAAACATAAGCAGTAAATTATCTAAAATTACAACAAATAGAAAATAGAAAAACAGTAAAACATATGTAATACATACTTTTTATATGACCAAAATTAAACTAGACTGAAATCTGACTAAAACTAATAATATCCGATAGACTAAAATGTAACTAAAACTATTATACATTTTAGTGAAAAGACTAAGACTGTATCAAAATCACCTGTCAAAATGAACACTGTGATATACTCTTGTATTTTGCTTTATGTAGTTGCCTGCATTCAGGGAGGGGAATGATCTTTTGATTAAATATAATTTTATAAAAATAAATAAAGTGTTATTGCAATTTAAATTAAACAGACATATAATGTAAAGGGTCTTACATATTTTTTAGTTTATATATTTGTCCCCTTTTTAAAATTAATTTAAAAGCTGTACCCACCTGGCAAGATGTTAACATCCTAGTGTCTGTCCACAAGGCTCTGAGCCTGCTAGTGATTTTGTCCATAACTCCCTTATTCTGTCACTTCTGAGTAAAAATAGAAACCTTTAAGTGTAACAGAAAGTGATTTGATTTATATCGTGATACATATCGATATCGGCTGATATGAAAAACTATATCGTAATAAGATTTTTTTCCATATCGCCCAGCCCTAGCCCCGCTGTTTTTAAGAAATCCCAGTTAAACCATTACTGTGGAACACAGTATCCAGCTGCTCTTTTGCTGATACTTTAATAATGATGATGATAATAATAATAATAACAAAAACATGAATTTGATAATAATAATAAGAAGAAGAATCACACTTTGAGCAACTTGACAAAAATACACAATTAAACATTTGTGTAAGAGGTTTAAAAGACTACAAAAATAATTGAAAAAGAACTACATAAAATAATATGAATTCTTACAAATTGTTATAATTGTGTTAACCTTTAGTAAACAAAAGAGACTCTTATGTTTTACACTCCTGTTGGAGGTTGGTTGATGTGTTGTAACAGTAAAAAGGTCATTATTTTGCTGTGATTTTATTTTGAACTACAATTCCCTGCACCAACAAGACAACTGCATCGGATCAACATTTCCAAAAAACACATCTTGAACTCAGGAGCGCATATCACTGTTAGCCTGAAGCCAGTGTGGTGGAAAATAATGAACTGTTATCAGGAGTTGTAAAAAAAAAAAAACAATCAGGTTTGTGAAGCATTGATTTGGATTAATGTATTTGGTTAATGTGTGGAAACTTTTATAAATTGGTTTAAAGGAAAAAGCTTTGGACATCATCTGTCGTGATGAAGAACAAATCAAGCATCGGCAATGTGATTTGAACCAATGTGTGTCGTTTTTTCGGCACACGCCTCAAAGCTTCAGATTAAAGGGTAACATCACTCACTTAGAATGACTTAGAATCTCTTTAGTTAATTGACCTGCTTTTATTTTAATATTCAATGGCATTTTTCTTTGTGTTTTCCAGAAATTAAAATATTTTCCTGAAATTCATCACCAACAACGAGGATATTTAACTAAGAGCAAAGTTAAACTGCTGAAAGAGGTGAAGCAGAAGCCTTCCTGAAGAATCTCCAGAACACGCAGAAATTGTTTGCTACATTTAAAAGACAAATGAAGCCAAGTCCCGACATGGAGAAACATCAGCACTCTGTCAAGAGTTTTACTAAACAGAGTAATCTCAAAAGTCACCAGCGCATTCACACAGGAGAGAAACCGTATCACTGCTCAGACTGTAGGAAGAGTTTTATTACACAGAGTAAACTTAAAATACATCAGCGCATTCACACAGGAGAGAAACCTTATTACTGCTCAGACTGTGGGAAGAGCTTTAATCGACTGGAGACTGTCAAACGGCATCAGCGCATTCACACAGGAGAGAAACCGCATCACTGCTCGGACTGTGGGAAGAGTTTTAATCATCACAGTCATCTCAAAAAACACCAACGCATTCACACAGGAGAGAAACCATATCACTGCTCAGACTGTGGGAAGAGTTTTAATCATCACAGTCATCTCAAAAAACATCAGCGCATTCACACAGGAGAGAAACCTTATTACTGCTCAGACTGTGGGAAGAGCTTTAATCAACTGGAGACTGTCAAACGGCATCAGCGCATTCACACAGGAGAGAAACCGCATCACTGCTCGGACTGTGGGAAGAGTTTTACTGAACAGAGTGCTCTCAAAATACACCAGCGCATTCACACAGGAGAGAAACCGTATTACTGCTCAGACTGTGGGAAGAGTTTTACTACACAGAGTGATCTCAAAAAACACCAGCGCATTCACACAGGAGAGAAACCGTATCACTGCTCAGACTGTGGGAAGAGTTTTAATCAACAGAGTAATCTCAAAAGTCACCAGCGCATTCACACTGGAGTAAAACCATATCACTGCTCAGACTGTGGGAAGAGTTTTACTACACAGAGTGATCTAAAAAAACACCAGCGCATTCACACAGGAGAGAAAAATGTCCCAAATTTGTCCCATGGCAATTAAAAGCGCAAATCATAAATTCCACCAGAAACAAATATGAACTGTATTTAACAATGGATTTTACAGGTTCAGCAAAACTATTCTTATCCAGGGATGATGTGTATAGAATTCCATGTTATGTTTGTATGTCTTGTAAGTTTGAATATTCCAGGACATTCTTTGTGAGACAGAGCTCAGTTTTTAGGTTAGTTTCTGTTGCGCAGTAAGGTTACAGGCTCATTCACTCCCTCTGCTGGTGTTCTTGTTTGTCTATGGTTCAGTCCAATTAAAAATCTGTTACTATAGAGGGATATAGAGGGATATTTGGTTGTTGTATTACTCAAGTTTTATACTCTCTTATCTTTTCCTTATTGAATATTAAATGTTGCTTATGGTTTTTTTAATCTCCAAAGTTACTAAGAATATCCAAATAATGTAGTTTCTTAATTGTTTTTATCCAGTACAAACTATTATCTTTGTATTACTTCACCTCTATATTTACCCATGTGTGTTTTAATAAACGGCTTTTATATTGCAGATCTCCAGTCTCATTGTGTTTTCTCAACACATGTTTGACATGAAACCTATAGGCCTGAGATTGTCATATCCAGTTATATTAAGACTATGGTTTGTGTTTTTTTTCTCCTAAATCTCTTGTAATGTAACTATGCATAACCAGTCATATTAAGACTATGCTTGAAGTGCAAACAGAGACAGAAAATGTTTTAAGTACAGTACAGTCTTGTTGGTCACTCTGTTACCGTCTGTCACTCTGTTAAAAGTAGCAGAAGCATCTTCTATGCCAGGAGTATTTAATTAGAATTCAGAATGATCCAGTTATACAAAATTCCTCGCCTGTCTCTCTGTCGCACTCGGCGTGACTTTAGTTTTCGTCCGTTCTCGTTTTTCCGGCCATTCTCGCCCAGGCTCACTATCTCCTTATAAAGGCGTTTTTTCACGGCCATGTCCCAATTCAACAGCCGGAGCAGCAGGACCGCGACCCTGACAACACGGGTTCGATCCCGCGTGAGGAGCGGTGTGTTTATTTATTTATTTTTTCCACGTCTGCACAGATCTGATTGACTGAAGAGAGTGGTTGGTGATATTACCTGACACGTGATTGGTCTGTGATTTACTGCGCCGCAAAGCGTGTATACAATTAAATCCTTCTCAATAGGTTTGGGTCCGGACCCGGACCACGGTCCGCCCGTGACCTCTGTTCTATGCAAATTCCCCGAATTTTCCTCTTCTGCTCACTGCTCAACCACCAAACTCGCTGCTACTGTGTTGCCAGTTGCCAGTGTTGTATCTTAAAAAGTCCACACTAAACTGTGAGAGGTTTAAGCTTGACGAGAAATATCGTCACGTCTTAATCTCGTGAGATCTCGTGCCACGATACAGGATTTGCTATTTTACTGACCAAATGTATAAACAAAGCATTTCCTGTTTTACTGTCTATTGTTATTGTTTGCTAGCTAGCTAAATGTTCAAATATGCAGTTTGCTGATTTACTGAACATTATTATTGGTAGCTAGCCTAGCTAAATGTATAAATGTAGCATTTGCCGTTTTACTGACTTTTATTATTGGTAGCTAGCCTAACTAAATGTCCAAACAACAACAGTGTTTAACACGCCGGTATTTATTTATTTTTTATTTCTTGCATATTTTTTTCTTAAATGTAATTTGTATTCTCTTTCAAGCATTCATTCGGTATCTCAGTATGGGATACGCCCCTCTCGCATATTCCTCATGTAGCCCCGGCTAATATATATATATATATATATATTATACGCTCGTTTTCACACCAAGTATTTCTTTATAAATCACAATTCTTGCGTGAGATGTTGCTGTAGCAGTAGATTCTCTCCTGTCAGATTCCTGTCAACTTTAGCCTGTTAGCAGCTAACAGAGTTAGCAGGGAATTAGCTCTCTTTCTCTTATACTGTTTAATAAACTGAGAAAAGCACAAATAATTTATGGGTAAATTTATGAGATTAAACTAATTCAGATTTAATTAGTATAATTAAAGGCTGATTTTTGGTAAGTTAGGAAAAAGCTGAATTAGCTAGCTTCCTAGTGTTGGCTAAGCTAGCTACTGAATGTACCCAAAGTTTCTGAGGAAAAAGAGCATTTATTTTCTGTTTTCTGTGACCTAGAAAGGTTTTTAAACGGTTTGGAGGAACTAATTGCCACCATTCTAACAATTCTACAAATTACTATCTGTCTTAAGCTAATTTGCCTCAGTAAGAGTAAATTATCCTCAAATTTTAACTCAGTTTATTTAATTGTTAGCGTTTACTAGCTAACAGATTTAACGTTTATTTACACAGGTCTTAAACTTAAATTTAGTTGTTTTTTTAAAACATTACTCACACCTTCACTGTTTCTTATAATTCATATCTTCTTTTCTCTACAGTGTATAAATCAGTGAGTCTTGGTGAATGTTTCTGTTCTTATTATGGTAAATAGGGCCTGCAGAGATTTAATAGAAGAATCTGTTCTTTAGAACATAATGTTTTATATCATTATTAGAAGCACAAACACACCTGAGATTATTTATATTTATTTATATTTTACAATCACTGTTACAAAGAGCCAAGTAAGTCCTATTTGTTGGAGTTGTACAGGAGCAATCAGAGAATCTCTATGGAGGAAAAAACTCACTTCAGAATCTGCTCTCAATCTCAGTCACTTAACAGAGTCTGAAATGTATAAAAACATATAAAAAAAATTATTCTGTAAAGTATGAAACATTTATAAATTATTACTTTTAGCAAAATAATAATTTATAATTGTTAGATACTTTATAGAATAACATTTTGCTTATTTCCTAAAAACAGAACAACTACAACTATTTAATCACAGCAGAGGTAATTATTAAAGCTTTTTTAAACTGCAGTTTTAATCCTATTAAACATGTTCTGTGTGTAACTCCAGCATCAGTAGCAGTAATGCTAGTAAATCTACTGAATAAAAAACATTAGTTTTAGAAAATAGAAATATAGAGGTACGTTTTCTCTCCTATTTTAGTGAAATACTTTGTTCTACTTTGTAAAATTAAAGGAAAACTCCAGAGAAGTAGTTCTACAGTGTTTTAAATGAGAGTTTTAGCTGTTTAGCTCCATTCAGCTCCATGTATTAAGGACTCCCTCGTGGGCTCCCTCTAGCGGTGGTGGGGTATAATGTGATATAGCGGGGGAGGGGGCGGGGCTCTACATAACCCGGATGAGGCTGAGCTGGGGGGTCTGTAGCTGGAGCACCGGAGTAAGAGCAGGATCAGCTGAACTACAGAAGGTATGGAGAAGTTTCTCTTTTTCTCTCTTGTTGGAGGTTGTTTGATGTGTTGTAACAGTAAAAAGGTCATTATTTTTGCTGTGATTCTATTTTGAACTACAATTCCCTGCACCAACAAGAGAACTGCGTGTTTTTATTTATTAATTGTCCCTCCGCGCCCCCCGTAGCTCCAGAGGAGCTTGAATACAGCGCAGGAGGTAAACAGAGCTGAGGAGCTCCGTGGAAAAAGGGCTGTTTTAAGCAAATATAAGTATTTTTGAGAAAATTACTGGAAAAATGAGCTCTTATATCAGTTCTAGTCACTCTTCTGTGCATTTTTAGCGGGTATTGAAATATATTTTACCTAATAATTAATTATTTCTGCCCCGGTCGGGTTATCAGCTCTGAGGTACAGCCGTTTCAGCGCCAAAGCACTACATGTGACTGAGCCTGAAAATGTGTGTTCATGTGCTGTATTTACTTTTGTTTCATATTTTATAGATATATGTGCAGTTACAGGTGCTTAATAATCGGCTGGGATTATTTTTGTTGTGTATGTGCAGGTATATTGTGGTTCTTTCTCAACGTTTTGTTCTGCTGAACCGACGAACTGGACGGACGAAAAACGCAAATATGGAAATTATGATTCAGAAATGTTAATAAACAAGGCATATTTCGCCCTAAATGTCTATTTTCTGAAAGGAAACACAGCTAAATCGGTAGATAACTGTAAACCAGAGACTATATGCCTTTAAATAGCATATTGGGTGTTTATGTTGATCTTATAATTATTCATAAACGCAGCCGGATATTAATTGACATTTTTCTGGCCCGCCGGAGGGCCAGGGCGTATTAATAGGTTAAGAAATTCATATATCTGGTGAAAAGTATAACATGCATAAAACAGAACTAGGTTTTATTACGTACATGAGTAAATAATAATCCACGGAAATAACATAAAAACCCCATTAAATAGCTCATTTACCCACGGTGTATTTTTACCAAATTCCGCTTTTTACCCAGTCCCATCTAACCTAACCTAAGATAACCTAAATTAACCCAAGACGTTCTAATTAACCTAAGACGTTCTAACTTAGCATAACCTAGGTCTAACCTAACCTATTCCAACATAATACAATTTCGCGCTCTGAGCCACTTCCACCCAAACGATAAAAGAAAGAAATTGAGCATCAAGTAATCAATGACCAAGCAACCAATCCAACAATAAACACTAGCTTTAAGAGTTTATACTAACAGGAGGAAGAGTAAATTAACCAGGTTACTTACAACTGGAATAGCAGTATCTCTGCTGTGATCTCCCATCTTCCATGCGCTTCTCCACCGACATTCACTGGGTAAGGAAGACGCTCCTCCCAGTGACCTCAGAGCTGTGTTGTGATTGGCCAGCTGTGAGTTCGATAAGCTCTGCGCTCGTTTGCTCATTCTGTGTACTCCGGATGTTTCCCTGAATTTATTCGACCTGAATTTTTATAACCTGAATTTTAATGACCTGAATTTTTACAACCTGAATTTTTAAAACCTGAATTTTTAAAACCTGAATTTTTAATCCCTGAATAATTATTTCCCTATGGAATTATTTTTTACTTGAAATTGTTGTACCTGAATTATTTTTTTATCTGAAATTTGTGCTCTCTATCATTTTAAAACTGTTCTAAACTGAAATTTTTATATCTGAATTTTAAATATGTAAATATTTGAAGGTAAAAAATTCAAGAACATCAGATTTCACACTGTTTATTTTCAAGAATCATGTTTTTTTTATTCAGACACTGATTTAACTCCATACAACGCTAATTAAACTTCATTAAACACTGGGCTGTCCAGGGCGAAAATTACCCCTCCTTCCATGGTGACCCTAATGGTGAGGGGCAAAGAAGGGACAGTGTCATCAATGTTGCCAGACCAAATTTCTGCTGGAACCACAAGCTCCTCCAAACTGGCACATAGGAGAAGGGTGTCATTTGTGAAGATCCCAACAACCTCAAGTTTGGTTGTTTTTGCGCCTTCACATTTCTGTTGAAAAATAAAGGGCTTATTAGAGACTTTATTTTACACAGTTAAAAATAGTTCCTAAACTGTCTGTTTCTTTGTAGAATCATGAACACTCATTAAAAGTTATTTGCATCATAAAATAGTTCCTTAACAACAACAATATTTGTTAACAATACAGGGCCATCTAAAAAAATACAATATCTTTGAAAAGTTACTTTATTTCAGTAATTCAGTTTAAAATGTGAAACTCATATTATATAGATGTATTAAACACAGAGTGATCTATTTTAAGCGTTTATTTATTTTATTGTTGATGATTTTGGCTTACAAAAAAAAACAATTCAATTCAATTCAATTCAATTTTATTTATATAGCGCTTTTTACAACAAAGGTTGTCACAAAGCAGCTTTACAGGAAAAACAGGTCCACGCCTCTTATGAGCAGCACCACAGAGATGCCAATTTTATGGTGACACAGTGGCAAGGAAAAACTCCCTTTAAGAGGAAGAAACCTTGGAAGGAACCAAGACTCAGTCCGAGGAACCCATCCTACTCGGGTTGACCCGCTCAGTACAAACAAACAACAAACAAATAACAGAACAAAAACAGTACAGAGAATTAATGTGAACTATGGCTAATATAACAGGTACTAATTTATGAATATAAGAATGTGATGGGCACAAACTATAGAGCTATGGCTAATACAGAAACAGATACTGAGTGTGTTAATGGTAATCAGTGCAGGGTTGCAGAGCCGGAGAACGACACAGCGGGCAGTGGAGAGCCAGGCTGGGAACATCAGGAACAGGGCATCTCCATACATGTAAAAGAGATAGATAGAGAAAACAGAAAGGAAAGGAAGAGAAAAAAAAGCAGAAGTTAGAAGGGCTGTGTAATAATTCTGAGTAGAAGGACAGGGCTGATTCCTGAAAGCTGGAACCACAGACGGACGCATCCAGGAAGACCGGCCGGCCAGGCGTCTCAGCACATGTGAGAAAGACAGAGAGAGAGAACAGAGAGGGGAGGGAAGAAAAAGGGGTTAGAATGGTTTTATAAAACTCTGCTGGAGTGGGATGGGCACTGGTAGCAGCAGCTCAGGACATGGGGAGAGAAAGAGAAAGCAGATGATTAGGACAGGGTTTATATTTGCTGGATAAGCTGTAAGAGGAAGAAAATTGTAATGAGACATTACTCAAAAGCTTGAGCAAATAGAAATGTTTTGAGTCTAGATTTAAAGATTGAGAGTGTGTCTGAGTCCCGTATATTAATAGGGAGGTTATTCCAAAGTTGGGGAGCTTTATAAAAGAACGCTCTTCCTCCTGCATAGTTTTTTCTAATACGCGGGACTAATAACAGGCCAGCGTCTTGGGAGCGGAGTGAACGCGGCGGATTGTAAGGAGTAAGGAGTTCCTGTAGATAATGCGGGGCCAGACCATTAAGGGATTTATACGTCAGGAGAAGTATTTTATAATCTATACGAAATCTAACAGGTAGCCAATGTAGGGATGAAAGAATAGGTGTAATGTGATCGAACTTTCTAGCTCTGGTAAGCACTCTTGCGGCTGCATTCTGAACTAGCTGGAGTTTATGGAGCAATTTATGTGGACTTCCAGCCAACAACGCGTTGCAGTAGTCCAGCCTGGAGGTTATGAATGCATGTACCAGCTTCTCAGCATCTTCGAGAGAGAGTATACTGCGGATTTTAGCTATATTTCTTAAATGGAAGAATGCAGTTTTGACTATGCTACATATGTGAGCATCAAACGAAAGAATTGGGTCAAAGATGACCCCAAGGTTTCTCACAGTTTTACCAGGTATAATTAAGTGACCGTCTATGTCTACAGTATTAACATTTATGTTTTTATCAATATTAGGACCTAATAGAAGTACCTCAGTTTTATCAGAATTAAGTAAGAGAAAGTTGTGTGTCATCCAATTTTTAATGTCTTTAATACAGTCTGTTATTTGATTTATACAGAGCTCCTCGTTGGGTTTAGCAGATATGTAAAGTTGCGTGTCATCAGCATAGCAGTGAAAGTTAATACCATGCCTACGGATAATTTTACCCAGTGGTAGCATATAAAGTGTAAAGAGTAATGGACCCAGTATTGATCCTTGAGGGACACCATATTTTACTCTAGACTGATAAGAGCATTCGTTATTTAAGTAAACACACTGGAATCGATCTCTCAGATAAGATCTGAACCAGGTGAGGGCTGATCCTTTAATTCCTATAAGATTTTCTAACCTATCAAGTAGAATAGCGTGATCTATGGTGTCAAAGGCAGCACTTAGATCTAGCAGTACAAGGATGGCATTACTGCCCCTATCAAGAGCTGAAAGTAAATCATTAGTTACTCTAAGTAGAGCTGTTTCAGTACTATGGTTTTGTCTAAATCCAGATTGAAAAACCTCATGCATACTATTACTTTGTAGATACAAGCGCAGCTGGTTAAACACAATTTTTTCTAGGATTTTGGCTATAAAGGAAAGATTAGAAATTGGTCTATAATTAGCAAGCTCGCGGGGGTCCAGATTTGGCTTTTTGATAATGGGCTTAATGACCGCCAATTTAAGAGAATTGGGTACGTAGCCCATGCTAAGGGATGAATTTACTATTTCTAGTAATGATTTTCCCACCTTTGGCAGTGCCTGTTTCAATAATTGTGTGGGTACTGGATCTAATATACATGATGTTGATTTTGATGAGTTAATTACACTAAGTAAATCTTTTTCTGTAACCGGGCTGAAACACTCTAGGTGTGTCTCAGAGCTGGAGCAGCATTCATCGATATCTATAAGTAAATTTTGGGGGTGATACTGAATTTTTTGTCTAATGCTATTAATTTTATCATCAAAGAACTTCATGAAATCATTGCTATTAATGTCGACAGGGATAACGGAGCTAGTTTGTTTTTGACTGCCTGTGAGTTTAGCCACAGTAGTGAAAAGGAATCTAGGATTGTCTCTATTTTTCTCAATAAGCGATGAAATATACTGGGATTTTGTTTTAATTAGGGCTTTTTTGTAGTCTGTGAGACTATGCTGCCATGCTAGCCGGAAAAATTCTAGTTTTGTGTGTCGCCATTTACGTTCAAAGTTACGAGCGGTTTGTTTTAATGTACGTGTGTGGTCATTATACCACGGTGCTAGCTTTTTATCCCTGATTTGTTTTATTTTTGTCGGCGCTACGCGGTCAAGGTTAGAGCGGAGCACAGTTTGTAGATTTTCTGTTTTGTGCTCGAGATCATGCTCATAGGACGGAAGGGAGATGGTTAAGTCGGGGAGTTTATTTACAAATTCATTAGCAATTGCGGTTGTTATTTTACGCTTGCTGATATAGCGGGGCGGGAGGAGGATATTTTGATTAAAAACTATTTCAAACATAATTAGATAATGATCGGATATTGAGTCATGTTGAGAAAGAGTAACTATATTCTCAGCCTCAATACCCAGTGTCAAAACTAAGTCTAATGTATGACTACATCGGTGAGTGGGGCCAATTACATTTTGTTTAAAGCCTAGAGCATCTAAAACTGATTTAAATGCAATTTTTAGTGGATCCTGGTCCTTTTCAAAGTGGATATTAAAGTCTCCGACAATTATGATCTTATCAGAAAGAAGAATTACTGCTGCTAGAAAGTCAGCAAACTCACTAATAAAATTTGAGTATGGTCCAGGAGGACGATACAGTGTTATAAGCAGGAACGAATGCTGCGTTTTGGAAGCAGGAGACGGGCCTGCTACTTTAAGACTAAGAACTTCAAACGACTTAGCATCCAATTGTGAGTTTTGAGATATACCTAACATTGAGTCATAGATTGTGGCAACACCACCGCCACGACCAGAGCTGCGTGGGTAACTGAAATAGCTAAAACCTGGGGGGGTAGACTCATTTAAAGCGATATATTCATCAGGTTTAATCCAGGTTTCACACAGACATAGTGCATTAAGGTGATTATCAGTAATAATATCATTAACAATAACTGATTTTGGTGCTAGCGATCTTATATTTAATAGCCCTAGTTTCATACGGACGCTGCTGGTACTCTGAGAGACGGATGCTGTTGTTTTAATTTTAATAAGATTATTAAAACAGATTTTCTGAGTTTTTCGGTTTCGAGCGACACGGGGGACAGACACAGTCTCAATCCTACAAGGTAAAAATGCACTTGTATCTGAAAAAGGCACATAATTAAAACTCACAGCCTTATGCACAGGATAGAGGTGTGCCAAAAAATCGATTCACATAAGAATCTTGATTCTCATTTACTACGATTCAGAATCGATTTAAAATGTCCCAAAATCGATTCTGAGGGGCGGGTTTTAGACTGATTTTGGGCTGGGTATTTTTGTTGGACCTGGCAACCCTGGGGATAGCGCTTGTCCTTTCAAACGGAGATCTTCCAGACACACACAGAGCGTAGGTGTTTGAGAATCACCGGTAAGATGGCAGAACAAGCACTATATTACATTAGATTAACGTGTAGTTTCAATGTTTTATGGCAGAATGCTTCATAACAAGCATAAAAAAGATCGCTAGTAGTTAGTTTCAGTAACTGTTAGCTAGCTAACTAGCTAACTTTCCAGTTCCACCTTAAATAACGCTACAGGTGGCAGCGGGCTGCAGCATTTAAGGCGGAACGGAAAAATACAATAAGCTAATCAGAGCTAATTTCAGCTCCTCATCACAGAGGAATTAAGGAATGGACCATATGAATTAATTTCTCCACCTCCTGCCCCCTTTCTGAAGAAATACAACGACCTTAAATTAACTAGTTAATCAGCAGCTGCTCCTGAACTTTAGCGCTCCACTGCTATCATCACATCAGCCCAGCAGCGTCACCTACACACCACCGCTAGTAGCCTGGTAATAAAGCAGTGTTATTTATTATTTATTTATTGTTCATTAACGTCATTGTGATATCCCAGTGATTCCTCTGTCACTGAGGACCCACATTCCTGCACATTTTATTGTTTTTGTAACACATTACCTGCTCCAGGACCAGTGTATATTATGGAGGGTTTTTTTTTCAATAAGATTCATAAGCCAGAAGCAGAAATTTTTATAATTCAAATCGTTTTGAATCAAAAATCGATTTTGAATCGAATCGTGGCCCCCAAAATCGGAATCGAATCGAATCGTGAGATAGTAAACGATTCCCACCCCTAGCACAGGAAAGTGGCAAGATAACTCATTAGAACAATGTATATTACTAAACTGCCCATTACTTAGACCACTAACCTGGCCGGTATGACTGGTTAGAGCCAGTCAGTCCCGGCGTAGCACCGCCTCAATGTTACCAGAGAGGACGGTGGATCCCAGGCGGCTGGGGTGAAGCCCGTCTCGGTGGAAGAGGGCTGGACGTTCCCGAAAACTCTCCCAGTTGTCCACGTAGCCAACTCCACTAGCAGAGCACCAGTCCCGCAGCCAGCAGTGGAGAGCGTAGAGGCGGCTGAACGGCTGGCTCCCGCGGCGGTAGGTGGGCATCGGACCAGAGATGAGGAGGCGGGCGCGGGTCAGTCTGCGAGCGGTGTCCAGAAGAGTGCGAAAGTGCTCCTTCAGGACCTCACTGCGCCGGGCGGACGTGTCGTTGGTACCCACATGCAGGATGACGGTGCCGGGGTCCCCGCGATGCCGAAGCACCGTAGGAAGCCGCCGGGCGACGTCCAGGACCCGAGCTCCTGGAAAACACGACACTGCAGCATTACACTTAGCGTTAGACACCTTTAAATGCCTAACAATGGAATCTCCGACAATGAGGGTACTGCCCTTATCTGTTTTCCTCGGGGCTGGGGGAGGTGAAGGAGGCGACGGCGACGAGCTGAGGACCTCAAACCGGTTTGCGGAGGCAAAATCCGGCTGAGAAGGTAGGGGGGAAACCCGCTTTCCTCGGCCGCGCTGCCGCTCCCAGGCCCCTCCCGGAGCGGGGGTGAAGCAAACGACCGCCGGGGTCCGCCGCGCCGGCAGCACCGGGGTGGAGACGGCCGCGAAGGCGGCGTCGCGGGATTCCTCCAGCCTCGTCCTCTGCCTGTGGAGCTCCGACTGCCTCTCGAGCAGGCGGTGGATCTGCTGATCCAGACGGACGAGCTCCTCGCTGAGTGTCAGGAGAGCACGATCCTCCGCACACGCCATTACCTCGAAGTAAGCACAAAACACACAAAAAACGGCAAAAATCGATAAATAACACAAAAATAATGGCTACCTGAGGGATTTTATAAGTTTAGGAGGGTTATAAGACGGTTAAAAGTTAATAAGTAGTAGAAAACGTAAACAAATAGCTAAAACAGAGAGGAGCTAAACAAACAGCAAGCAGGTTCGCAGGTTTTCAGTGTCTCTGAAAATAAGAATATTATATAAGACCAATTGGTACTTGTGGCAGTGTGGGCAGTTTGCTAAGTCCTGCTGGAAAATGAAATCCTGCACTGACACTTTAGACTTGATAATAAAACACAGTGGATCAACACCAGCAGATGACATGTCTCTCCAAACCATCACTGATCATCAGTAAATTTTACATTTTATTTGTTAATAAAGGGATCAGTGTCTACTCGAGATCTAGTGTGAAGTTTCCACCAATCAGTGATGGTTTGGAGAGACATGTCATCTGCTGGTGTTGATCCACTGTGTTTTATTATCAAGTCTAAAGTCAGTGCAGTGTTTTCCCACAAAATATTCATGCTTCCCTCTGCTGACAACTTTTATGGAGATGTAGATTTCATTTTCCAGCAGGACTTGAAGTACCAATTGGTCTTATATAATATTCTAATTTTCTGAGACACTGATTTTTGGGTTTTCATTGGCTTTAAGCCATAATCATCAACAATAAAATAAATGCTTAAAATAGATCACTCTGTGTTTAATACATCTATATAATATACAAGTTTCACATTTTGAACTAAATTACTGAAATAAAGTAACTTTATAAAGATATTACATTTTTTTTAGATGGCCCTATAGGTTGCCAGTGGCTAACTCGGTTTTGTCGCTCGGTTCTGTTAATATGGAGTCAAAAAAGGGTCATAAAGATTTTGAGTTTGTAAAACAGTCGCAAATGTACTGAAACTTGTAACTGCGTTTAAACAACTGCATGCACGAAAATCCAAATCCACAAATTAACTGGAATGTGCAAACTTGAAACAGAAAGTAATATTAATAATAATTCAAATGTAAAAATGTGACAAAATATTTTAAGTATATATAAATATATATTTTTCAATTTGTAAATCCAGTCTCCTGAATGTGTGAATCAGTACTGCTCAAATGGCTTAAGCTGGGTCAGACCAAAAATCACATGGAATTTGTGAGGTTGTAAATGTGACAGTGGGCGTTTTTCACTGTGGAGCTAAAAATCCTCTCATTCATCTTCTCTGCTGCGTGTGTGTAGCTCTAGCTGCAGTTGCGAATTTTGACCCTGTTTTTACGCCTGATTGATGGACCAATAGGAATGCTTTATCTAGACCAATCAGATTATGGGGTTTGTTTAACCAATCAGAACACTGGGTGGGTCTCTGCAGCTGGGAGTACTGTGCGTGTCGAAAGCCAGAGGGCTCGTGCTGAGCTTTCAGCACCTGGACAGCGCCGACAACACAGAGCTGTCAAGAGGAGCCTGGCTGAAAGTTCAGCACCTGGACAGCGCCGAACCCATGTGACCTGGAAGCAGCAGCACTGATCAGACACGGCTGGCAGCTCATGATCAGCGCTGCCTGAGAGAGGAGAGGGACCCTTAAAAACGCCACTTCTAGGAGCTCTCAGTTGGGTATGGTTTGGCTGAACCCTGCTCCTCGTAACTCTGACTTGTTGTTCTCTGTTTTCTAGAAGGTTGATTGGGACTTACCTGCTGGAGGACGATCCTCGAACCGACCCAGTGGTAGAGTGAGTTAACCTCCCCCGGCTGTGGGATTTATCCTGGACTCTTTAGCCGGCTAGCTAAACCTCTCTCCCTTCCACACACCAGAGACTCTTTTTTTTTTTTTGCTTCTCTTTTTGCCTTATGGTTGAAAATAAATGCCCTATGGGTTTCTTTTCGTTGAAACCTGCCTCTGTCTCCTGCTTTGCCTGGGTCCATTCAGCTAATTTGCTCACAATATATATATAATTAATTAATTTATGTATGTATTAATATGCTATACCATATGTCTGTCTTTGTTAAAGAGCATAATATAAAGTATTTAAGCATGAAAGCAGGTATAAAATTCGCAACTGCAGCTAGAGCTACACACACGCAGCAGAGAAGATGAATGAGAGGATTTTTAGCTCCACAGTGAAAAACGCCCACTGTCACATTTACAACTTCACAAATTCTATGTGATTTTTGGTCTGACCCAGCTTAAGCCATTTGAGCAGTACTGATTCACACATTCAGGAGATTGGATTTACAAATTAAAAAATATATATTTATATATATTTAAAATATTTTTTCACATTTGTACATTTGAATTATTATTAATATTCCTTTCTGTTTCAAGTTTGTACATTCCAGTTCATTAGTGGATTTGGATTTTCGTGCATGTAGTTGTTTAAACGCAGTTACAAGTTTTACAAACTCAAAATCTTAATCAACCATTTCCTTTCTGGACTCACAATAGTTGTGAAGAACAAAGCATGCATAGATCACAAAAGGGAGGTCATCAAGATTTATGTCCATTGCCCTTCTCAGTGCTCCAAATCTTGCCTTGAACCGGCCAAAAGCACACTCAATGGTCGTTCTTGCTTTACACAAGGCTAAGCCAAAGTACTGTTCCTGAACGGTAGATCCACCATTGGCACACTCCTTCATGAGGTAAGGCAGTAAGGGGTATTCTGGGTCGCCGAGTAGGAAAACAGGAATTGCCCCCTCATCTTCCATGATTTGCTTAGTAAGGGCAGGGATCTTGCCACTCTTTAGGTGCGTATTCAGCTTTGAATTGGAAAAGTTGAAAAAACTTGAGCGTCATGGACACTTCCAGGCCATTTATCTACCACGTCAATGAATGTGTACTTATAGTCACATGCAGATTGTACATTAAGCGTGTATTTTCCTTTTCTGTTTAGATCCTCCATTGAATTTTTGGATGACTGCTTCATTTCAATGTGAGTCTCATCTATGGTGCCGAGACACTGCAGTATGCCATGGTGCAGGGGTGTTCAAACTTTTTTTGTTGGGGGCCAGAAGGAGAAATATATTTGAAGTCACGGGCCACAGACTCTGTAATAAAACAAATAATGAAATATACCACTTTCAATAATATTTTTTTCCTGATTATTTCATTTACACACCATTTTACTTGACTTACTATCTTTATCTTTGACAGTGTTGTGTAAACTAACATTTTTCAAATTGATGTTTCATTTCATGATGTCTCTTAATATTAAACTCCTTAATTACGGCAACTTTTAGACTCTTTGGCCCGTTTTTCTGCGCTAGAAATGCGCACTCTTTTCGCTTTTAGACTCTTTGGCCCGTTTTTCTGCGCTAGAAATGCGCACTCTCTCCGCTTTTAGACTCTTTGGCCTGTTTTTCTGAGCTAGAAATGTGCACTCTTTCCGCTTTTAGACTCTTTGCCCCGTTTTTCTGCGCTATAAATGCGCACTCTCTCCGCTTTTAGACTCTTTTGCCTGTTTTTCTGCACTAGAAATGCACACTCTCTCCGCTTTTAGACTCTTTGCCCTGTTTTTCTGCGATAGAAATGCGCATCCTCTCCGCTTTTATACTCTTTGACCCATTTTTCTGCGCTAGAAATGCGCACTCTCTCTGACTCTTTGGCCCGTTTCTGACACCTAGCGGTCAAACTTTGAATCGCACATTATAAAAACCTGCTTAACAGCGGGCCAACTTTCATTCCATTTCTAAAATACCTCGCGGGCCGCTCCAAAAAAGGAAACGGGCCGCAAATGGCCCACGGGCCGTAGTTTGGACACCCCTGCCATGGTGGGAAGAAAACTCTGTAAAAAGTTTCTCTTCTTCGGGTTCTGTAAAAGGCAGCTTGATGTATGTTGGACCCAGATGGGTTGTAACTGCTTTACATCATCATAAAGTGGATTTCAAACGTGATTTTGAGGGCACTATAAACACCCACAATGCATCATGATTTACAGTAAACAGCGCAGCTTACTACGCAAGCTTTTTCAGCATTTCTTTAGAATATAAGGAAGGTGTGTGTGTGTGTGTGTGTGTGTTGAAACATGGATCCATACAATGGCTTAAAGCACGGCTCAGCCACTCTGGAATTTGTGTTAATGCAACCGGTGCTAGCACATGATAATGATGGAGTGTCCAACTTCTTAGTGGACTAAATAGTCTCTCCCTATAGAGCGCTATACTAATGAGGGGTTAGGGAGCCATTATTTGTATTTTAACCTACTCTGCAAACCACTCACTTTAATGACTCCCCCCTGGAGTGTATAATATCCTCTCCGTTCAATGGCTCTTCAGGGTCTTTAGAATTGGGGTAGACTGCTTGGTAGCAGCGAGCCTCTAATTTGGGTGAGACGGATACGTTGGCTGCTTTGTATACTACCGTGGATGGTGTAAAGAATAACTTGTCCTCTCTCTAACGAGAAGTCAAGTTAGAATTTTTTATGAAGTACAACATTCCTTCATCTATGCCGTCACAATCTGCATCTTTCAGATGAGCAAGTACAAAGTGCTCGCCATCTGACAACGCACAAGCGCTCGCCCATGCCTTCCACCGTCTCCTAGCTCTCTGCCATTGTCACCACTTGTTTTGCAGTGCATTTCACTTTCATGGGAGCCTCTCTGTTGTAGGGTGCTGGCCGTGAAAACATTCTGTGGAAACAAAAGAGCAGAAACAGATAATTATGATTTTGTTTTTGCAGTTTTATTAATAACGTTTCAGCTTCACTCACTACATTGTATTACCCACGATTCAACTATGAAATATGCAAAGAGAGAACAAACCATAATGGTAAATTGTTTTGGGGCAACGTGATGCCATTTCGCTGTCATAATTGATTAAAAATATATATAACAATATGAAAATAAACTGAAAAAATATATATTTTCATTGTTTGGTATAGATGAATGGCGTTGTTTCTACCCGGACACTTTAAAAAGCGTTATCGAGGAGGAAATAAGGGCCTTATGGAGAGCCTACCCTCTTCCAATCTCCGCTGTTACATCAGCAAACTTCTCGAGGGAGTCCAAAATGAATGGGGCTGAATGGAGTTAATCGGTTATTATAAATATTAAAACAGAATGAAATTGTTTAAGAGGTGGAATATAGTAAGTGCGCACAGTAAACTATAAGAAGTACTAAAACTGCTTTCTCTCTTCTATATTGTCTCTCAGCTCTTTTCGCCTCTTTTCAGCAGCTTACAGTCAGTCAATAATGGCTACAGTGTAATATGGCTGCAGTGTAATATGGCTGCAGTGTAATATGGCTGCAGTGTAATATGGCTGCAGTGTAATATGGCTACAGTGTAATATGGCTACAGACAGGGGCAATGGTAGTCTAATGGCTAAATTAGGTAAATTAAAGGAGGATAATATTATTTCCAGGATTTTAGTGTTCATTTCAGGGGCATATGAACATCTGAATGAAGGGGAAAAAGGTGAACTGAAAACTCTGCAACATGAGCTGGATGAACTCTATAAAAAGGAAGTTGAAGGGGCATTTGTGCCAGACAAAGGTGGATTGAAAAGGGGGAAAAAATCTGCATATTTTTTTAATTTGGAGAAATCTCATTTTACAAATAATTTAATCCGGCAACTAAATATTGATGGGGTGGTTACTAAAATAGGATCCTACTAAAATAGGTAAATATTGTCTGCACTTTTACAGTAATTTATATACATCTAGATACTGTGAAATTTCTGTGTATGTATTCCTAAATTCTCTGCCTAGTGGTAAATCTATTAATCTATATCAAAAGGAATATTGTGAAGATACTATTATTTTAGAAGAAGTCATCGAATCATCTAAAAAAGATCCACTCCTGCTTGAAAATTGGAGACCAATATGTCTGTTAAATAATGACTATAAAATATTAGCTCTAATATTTGCCAAAAGAATTAAAGATGTGATGGATGTGATTATTGATGAAGCTCAATCAGGTTTTATGAAAAATGGATACATTTCAAATAACATTAGATTCATTTTGGATTTGTTAAATTATTCAGCTTTATGCTCTGATAATAATCTTATTCTCTTTCTGGATCTTTATAAAGCATTTGATTCTATTGAACATGCGTTTATTTTTCATTCTTTAGACACATTTGGTTTTGGAGATTATTTTGTTAAAGCTGTCAGAACTATGTTTAATAAAGAAAATTGTTCTGTTAAATTCAAATCCGGCACCTCACCTAGATTTGAGATACAGTGTGGTATCAGACAAGGCTGCCCAATTTCCCTGTACCCTTTTTTTACTTGTAACATTTTCATATTAAATCAAGCAATTTAAAAGGTATCGCTGTTGCAGACAAGGAAATAGTAATTAATCAATTATCAGATGACACTGCAATTATCAGATGACACTGCACTCTTTTTGAGAGACTTTAGTCAGGTACCCAGTGCTATAAGATTGTTGCAGAGTTTCTCAGCAGCCTCTGGTCTTCATCTGAATGTTGACAAATGTGAATTATTACCAATAAAAGTCTATCTGGTACAAGAAACTGGCGGCATACCCATAAGGAATAAGTAACATATTTAGGAATTGTTATTTGCAAGAATCAAGAAATGAGAAGTAAAGTCAACTTTGATTTACCTTTCACAAAAATGAAGAAGAAATTAAACTGCTGGCTTTTCAGGGACTTGTCTTTAAGATGTAGGGTTCTACTAACTAAAGCTGAGGGAATTTCAAGACTTACCTATGCAGCTTCTTCTTTAGATGTCCCTGACCAAATGGCTAAGACTATTGATAATACTTTATTTATCCTTATGTGGAAAAATAAATTCCATTACATTAAAAAAAAGTTATTATGAATACTTATAAATCTGGTGGCTTAAATTTTCTTAATTTCCCTACTCTTAACAACACTTTTGAAATAAATTGGATAAAACAATTTATCAAAACTCCAAATTAATTATTTGAACTTTAGAACTTTATACCTGCATATATCTTTTCTAAATTAGGAGGACTTAAATTTATCCTACTTTGTAATTTTAACATAGCTAAACTTCCTTTAAAATGATCTAACTTTATCTAACTTACTCCTCACCCATATTTTATTTGGAATAATTATAATATATTATAGAAGAACAAATCATTATTTTTCAGCTGGTGGTTCTCTGCAGGCATTTTGCTGGTAAATCAGTTATTTAACCCCCTCCCCCTCAGTTATTTAACTCCCCCTCAGTTATTTAACCCCCTCCCCTATCCAATTCTTATATAACTTATATGTATGTTGCTGTATGTTGGTATATTTTGCACTTGCTTGAATTGTTTCCGTGATTCTCAATAATAAAAAAAAGAAATCCAATGTTAAGATTTTATTTTTGAACAACCAGCTTTACTTGATTTAATAATTATTATTTTACTGTTTTGTGAGTAATATCTAGCTATGTTGAATCATTTAACTGAGGGCACTGTGGGAAGAGCATAAACTTCGCGGTTAGCACAGTGGCTAATCTGACAAAAAAAAATCTAGCTATCTTCGGGGCTGTGTTATCAATCATCAGCAGTATTTAAACAGATTTACTGTTCATGGCATTCACAAAGCTTTATAGGGTACACCAGTTTATCCATTATTTACAGAATTTAACCTCAGCAGTAGTATTTAATGTGCATTTAAAGTGCAGTACAAAAATGTTCAACCATGTTAAACTTTGGTAGGATAGGTCTGACTGTGGAACATCATCTAAAAGCTTTTTTTAAAATGTCAAATGAGCATTGATGTGCCTTTTGGTTTTTAGTGTTTTGGGTGGAGGAGTCAGAAAGAGGTGGAGCCAGGATTAAGTTGAACCAGGCGGTGGAGCCAGTAGAGCCATGATGAAGAACAAAATTTAGGTGGAGCAAGGATTGGGGCCAGGACAAGATGGTGCAGTGGTTAGGTGGAGCAAGACTTAGGTGGAGCCAGTGAAGCCTTACTACACTATTCACTGATTTATACATCATCAGTAGTATTTAAACAGATTTACTACAATTATATACACCTTAGCAACCACCTGGAATACAATAGCAACTTCCTAACAACAGCTTAGCAACCACTTTAGAAATTATAGCAACTGCCTAGCAACCAGTTAGCAACCACCTGGAAAACGTTAGCAACTGCCTAGCAACCACTTATCAACACATTCCTATATCAGACAATAATTAGCATTCCACCATGTTTTTGAAACATGTTTTTTGGAACTTTTTGGAATTTAACATTTAAATGTATCATAACAGCATAGCAACCACTCTTTACACTCTTCAGACAGAAACAGCTTAGCAACCATTTTAACTTTTCAACATTATCAGCGTACTTTTCCAAACCAACTTAAAGTTCCTTCACGAACTTTGCCTTTTCTAGTTCGAATTACAGTTTTAATGTGATTTTCAAAATGGTAATTGCGATTTTTCATATCTTACATACAGACATTTTTTTATCTAAAATATGCAAAAACGCTGCTCAATTCTTAAGCGTTGATCAGTCTTATACTGGTTACTGGCGCCTCCCAGTCAGAAACCCGCGTTCTGGATTATAATCCACTGTCCAAGTTTCTCCGTGTCTATGTTTACACAAGGTCAGAACGTGATCTGAACGTACAAGCTTGTAAACAATGTTTTGAATCACTGATCACTGACTTCTGAATAGATTAAGTCGATTCTACACTCAACCCAAAGCAGCTGAACACCACACAGATCACATGATAATTCACTATATCAGCGGAGTTCAAACACACACGCAAACACACACGCAAACACACACGCAAACACACACGCAAACACACACGCAAACACACACGCAAACACACACACTTTTTTTTAAGTAAAATAATTTACTTTACTAAAAAGCAAAGAAAGCATGCCTGTATTTTTCTTTTTTATCTACAGTAAACAGGTGTTATACAGTAAAGACACTAGCATGTCTGCTACTGTAAGCTGATTGGTTAGTGAGCTAATGCTGGAATTGCATCTAGCTTTAAAATGCTTGTAACTGGAGTTTAAAATCATAAAATATATGTCTGCTGTGCTGAAACATTTGATATAGTTCTGTGTTGAGAACATAAGTACATATAAAATATTCAGACATTTATAAACTGATCTTAATCAGTTGCTTCATATGCACCCATTCATTTTAGCAGTAGGGACTTACTGCAAGTAGGTATTCTCATCTGTAGAGATTCTGTGGCATGGCATTGCTAGTTCTCGTGTGTTTAGTTCTGGCATGTTCTTGTGATAAACGTGTTTTAGGAAAGCAGCCAGGTAAGTCTGCGATTTCCCGTGGTGAAAAATAGTGTAATATGTGACTGTGTTGCTAATCAGTCGTGTAGTGTGAAAGTCTAGCCAACTGAACAACTCATAATTACACAGAACTACAACTCACAATTAAAACGTGACGATATTTATAAAACGACTCGCGGGAAGAAAAATCAGTTTAGTGTGGACTTTTTAAGAGGGATCTGGCAACCCAGTAGTGATACAGCGAGTGTGGTCGCTGAGCAGTGAGAGCAGCTCTCAGCAGAAGATGAAAATTCGGACATTTGTATACAACAGAGGTCACTAATGGGCGGACCCCGGTCTGGGTCCGGACCCAAACTCACCCGAACCTACTGAGAAGGATTTAAAGTGGACATGAAACATTTAAAGTATTAAGTTTAATTCACAAGATGTATTTCCACTCTAACAAATTTGATAAGTTTAAAAGTTGTCAGTGAAACGGAATTAAAATAATAAGCAATCTAAATGTCATTTTTTTAAGTAAGGGCAGCGCCATGTTGTCCCAGCGCTGAAAGTGACGTCACAAGGTTGGTTCTCGAATGCCTCACTACTATAATCTATGAGTCTACCGTAAATTAATTCCTCAATAGATAATAAAATCCAAACCAAAACTCAATGCAGAGCGGAGGGGGACTTTTGTATTGCCCCTGGGTGTAGTAATACTGGGAGTAGTGAAAATTTAATAGGGTGAGGAATGAGAAATATTTACTTTCACTTTCATACCTGGCCTCTGACAGCTGTTCTTCAGCGGGGCTCGCAGAATCCTCCGGTTAGCTGCAATGCTAGGGGTTAGTGGCGAGCACTTTCTAGACCAGGACTATATGAAGGAGAGGGGTTTGAGTCAGGAGCATTAGCGCCGGATAAATAATCTGCAGTCCGAGGCTTTTTTCCTCCGTTTTTATTCTTCCTCTGATCAGCTGGGATGTACAGATCACCCGACTGAGGGTAACGTTACTATGAGAGCAGCAGCTGTAGCCGCACGGAACCAGCCCAACACCGCGCTCACCCAGCAGAGCAGCGAGAGGTACCGTTACCGAAAGTCTAGATAAAATGACAATTTAAAGATAACATAGCTAGCGTTAGCTACTTTTCTATCTATCTTACCATAGCTAGGCAACGCTAGTTAACTAGCTAACGCTAACTAGATGAAGCTAAGTACCCAGTAAGCTTTCTAACTTCTAAACTGAACGGTTTATCAACCAAACAACGCCCGGGTGTATCAATATCCACTTAAATCATGTCCGTTTTATTCAGTCTTAATGAACTCTGGACTTTACATGTTAAATAGCTAAATGTATATAAACTAGCTGGTTAACTGGATGGCAGTACCTGCTGTGGACGCGCTGCAGGGTTTCAGCACGGCTCCACGTAGAGAGAGAACAGACACCTCCAAAAACCTCTCTCTCTCAGAAAAGCATCTGAAAAGTACTGCTCAGGTTTCTGCAGGAAAGATCTCTGAGTAAATGCTCCATGTTAGCCTAGTTCAGCTTTGTCTTCATCCATAATCTCCAAAAACAACAAGCTCTTTTACGCTAGCTCTGTAACTGGGCTCTTAACCCCTTTTAACAGTGGCCAAAAAAGGGAAATTTCCCCATGTTTTGAGGGTCCCTCTATTCAGCTTTGAATATTTTTTTAACTTTACACTGTACCCTGGTGATCAATGGCTCATATGAAAGTAGATACTTAGGGTCCAAAAATGGACCCATTGGTTTTCAGTATTTGGTAAATTAAATAACCTATTATTGATGATACATTTTGACAATTTTTCAAAAAAAATTTAAATCGCCTATTGTTTTCACATACAAATCATCATATCTTTAAATAACATGATGGTATCAAACTAATTCTGCTTATACAGGTGCACTAACTACTTGTCCATGAGCAGCCAAAATTTTATTTATCTACCTATAAGCCTATAACTTTTATTAAAGTTTAACCAAAGTGTGCCAAAAACGTCTCCAAGTGTCCCAAATGGTGTCCAAATGGCACAAAGTTCCCCAATGGCAAAAAACTTCTGTATACAGTCACAAATCTCTGTAAATGACTCAAAAGTAAAAAGAAAACTAATATATATACATAATATCATGTATATATACATAAATATATTTATACATAATATATATATATATATATATATATATATATATATATATATATATATATATATATATATATATATATATATATACACATACATACATATGGCCGAATCAATAGTGTTACACTGATGAGTTAATGTACAATTGCTCCCCAGAATCACTCAAACAGCTCCAGCAAAACTTCTGATAAGTGTAAAGTTTTGTTTGTTGAACGCTCCACGAAGCGCTTTGCTTCCAAATAACAGTGAACGCACCTCAAAACACACACCGTCTTCATCCGCTCTCACTCTGAGTCAGGAACCTCCTTATTTACTGCTGATTCGCCTAAACTCGCTGATTGACAGCCTTCCAGACCAATGATATACCGCCTAGAACCGCTGCATAAAGGCGGAGCTAAGCCGTATGAACAGAGCAGAGGCGGAGACTGGAGCGCATACGCACGGCTGTATCTCTGGCTCTGATTGGTCTATTTTGACACACAATGGCTCGTTTGAAAGCTGAAAGTGTCTACAATTGGACGAAACGGCTGTCAGTCAAAGTCAATGGAGCTTTTCGAATTTCCCGCTGTGTTTTTTTCGACGCTGAATAAATTATCAGAGCTTTTCAGCGCGTAAGTCTTCACGCTCTGAGGCTGATTACAAAAAAACAAAGCGCACTGGATTATAATACTCTGATGGATTTTGAAGAGGACATCTGTGGCTAAATGGAAAGCTGTATACTACTTTTATTTCTCAACCCTGATGGATTAAATTTCGATGGGGAAGTTCAGGATTTAAATGCTCCAGTGAAAAATAGCGTTTTTTTCATCTTGGGTGAGTAAGCTGTTTAACATGTATAAAGCGGTTTTATTCGAGTTTAAACTGTATTTTGTAGTTGCTGTAGGTGTTTATGATTTTTTAAGGTGATAAAAGTTAAAGTTAAAGGGGACATGAAACACTTCAAGTATTTAGTATAATTCACAAGATGTATTTTCACTCTAACAAATTTTAGAAGTTTAACAGTTGTCAGTGAAGCGGAATTAAAATAATAAGCAATCTAAATGTCATTTTTTTAAGTAAGGGCAGCGCCATCTTGTCCCAGCGCTGAAAGTGACGTCACGAGGTTGGTTCTCGAACGCCTCACTACTATAATCTATGAGAAAACCGTAATTTAGATCCTCAATAGATAATAAAATCCAAACCAAAACTCAATGCAGAGCGAGGGAGCACTTTTGTATTGTCCCTGTGTGTAGTAATACTGGGAGTCGTGAAATTTAATAGGGTGAGGAATGAGAAATATTCACTTTCATACCTTCAGCGGAGGCTCGCAGCGCTGAAAGAATCCTCCCGTTAGCTGTAATGCTAGGGGTTAGTGACGAGCACTTTCTAGACCAGGACTATGTGAAGGAGAGGGGTTTGAGTCAGGAGCATTAGCGCCGGATAAATAAGCTGCAGTCCGAGGCTTTTTTCCTCCGGTTTTTTTATTTTTGCTCTGATCAGCTGAGATGTACAGACCGTCCGAATGGGTAACGTTACTATGAGAGCGGCAGCTGTACGAGCCGAACGGAACGAGAACAACGCGCTCACCCAGCAGAACAGCGAGAGGTACCGTTACCGAAAGTCTAGATAAAATGACAATTTAAAGAGAACATAGCTAGCGTTAGCTACTTAGCTAGCTATCTTATTATAGCTTATTATAGCTAGCTATCTTATTATAGCTAGCCAACGCTAGCTTACTAGCTAACACTAACTAGATGAAACTAAGTACCCAGTAAGCTTTCTAACTTCTAAACTGAACGGTTTATCAACCAAACAGCACCTGAGTGTTTCAATATCCACTTAAATCATGTTCGTTTCAGTCAGTCTTAATAGACTCTGGACTTTACATGTTAAATAGCTAAATGTATATAAACTAGCTGGTTAACTGAATGGTAGTACCTGCTGTGGACGCGCTGCAGGGTTTCTGCACGGCTCCATGTAGAGAGAGAATAAACACTCCAAAAACGTCTCTCTCTCAGAAAAGCATCTGAAAAGTCCTGCTCAGGTTTATAGAGGAAAGATCTCTGAGTAAATGCTCCATGTTAGCCCAGTTCAGCTTCATCTTCATCCATAATCTCCACAAACAATAAGATCTTTTCCTCTAGCTATATGCATGGGATCTTAAACCAACCAACCTCGTGACGTCACAAGCGCTGCACGGGCAACATGGCGGCGCCCTAGCTCAAACGTAGCAAACATAAATATATTATAATTTAGTGTGTAAACATTTTATATAAAAAATTCCCCCCCAAATAAATTCCATTATATTTAATCCCTTAGAAAACTTGTCCAAACTGAAATGTTTCATGTCCCCTTTAAGTTCATAGTTTTGGGTCTGTAGGGGCTGCTGTGTTTAAAGCCCCTCTCTGTGTTGGCTGCGGTGTGTGTCACCCCTCCCCCTTCTCCCCCTCCTCCCGTCTGACTGCCTGAACTCACGCACACACCGCTGCACACACACACAGCCACGGGAGTCCCCCGTCATATCAGAGCGGTTTCACCGCAAAAACATTATTTATTTGTTTATAATTAATCAAAATGTCCGCCGAGTCGATTTCCATTCCGCCGGCGGAATGGCCACTAGGGGGACTGCGGAAAGGACAAACCAACCTCGTGACGTCACCAGTGCTGCACGGGCAACAAGGCGGCGCCCTAGCTCAAACGTAACAAACATAAATATATTATAATTTAGTGTGTAAACATTTCATATAACCCCCCCCCCCCCAAATAAATTCCATTATATTTAATCCCTTTAATATAATCCCGAGCAGAAATAAGAGTTTCAGATTTACCTCAGATTCAGTGAATATGAGCGGGAGCAGAGCGCGGGGTCCTGCAGCATGGAGCGTTTTCCCTCAGAGGAACTCTGATCCACGCGGGGACTCAGAGCGCTCTCTGGTTAGCAGTGTTAGCGGTCCTGGTGTTCAGTGGAGGCGGAGAGAGCGCGAGTCAGTCCGGGGAACAGTCTGTCGGAGCGGCGCTGCAGCGGAGAGTTCACGGCTAGCGCAGAGCAGCTAATACACGAGGCTAAACACAGCTAGCCGAGCTGGCTAAGCTAACAGTGCTAACAGAACTTTACTTATAGAGAGATTATCCCAGCTTTATCCACCAGCACACTCTCAGTATGGACTTCAGTGTCCTTAAAATTACCGGTTAGTGAGGAACTTTTTCCTTCTCGCCTCTCCCGCGCTGCTACTCCCGCATCTCCGCTGTTCTCTCTCGTCCCGTGGGCGGGCCCGTTCCAATCCTCTACTCCACCCTCACCTGTGCACTTCTCCCTCAGTAGATCCCTTAATCACTTTTAAGTGACCTTCTTGCATTAACACAGAAAATAAATGAAATATGTAATCTGTACTGCTTTTCTTTTTAAACTATTTACACAAACACAATTACTATTTTGAACATGTTTAGTACTCTTTTAAACCATCACTATGCATTTATAAGACTTTAATTATTATTGTATTTTTAGTGTACCTATTTTAGAACTAGGGAGTTTTACATTTTTTACCCGGGGCTACATGAGGAATATGCGAGAGGGGTGTATCCCATACTGAGATACCGAATGAACGCTTGAAAGAGAACACAAATCACAAGAAAAAAAAAAATGCAAGAAATAAAACTAATTTACCGGACTTGAAACACTGTTACTAGTGCTGAAACACTTACATTGGTCAGTAAAAAAGCAACTGCTTTGTTTGTACATTTAGCTAGGCTAGCTAGCAATAATAGTGGTCAGTTAAACAGCAAATACTGTTGTTTGGATACTTAGTTAGCTAGCTATCAATAATAGTAGTCAGTAATACAGGAAATGCTTTGTTTATACATTTGGTCAGTAAAATAGCAAATGCTGTGTTTGGATATTTAGCTAGACAAGCTACCAATAATAATGGTCAATAATTAAGTATATAACAATTAAGTATAGTTGGTGAATGACTATGCTCTTCAAAAAACAACACAACCCACAAGCATTCACATAAAAAAACCTTATAAACATGAAATCAAGTTAAAAACATGATACTCTACCTTTGGAAGTAATTGTTTATTTAACCTTTTTAAGTCTGAACCAATAACAAAAAACAACATCTTTTTCCGAATTTCAATCTTAAATTGACTATTATGTTACACTTCAACACAAATCCATTTTACATTGGATTTCTCTTTTGGACGCCTTTGAGTATTCAACAAATAATAACATGAGACAATCTCAGGCCTATAGGTTTCATGTCAAACATATGTTGAGAAAACACAATGAGATTGCAGATCTGCAATCTAAAAGCCGTTTATTAAAACACACAGATGAGTAACAATAGAGGTGAAGCAATACAAAGATAATAGTTTGTAGTGGATAAAACAATTAAACTAAATGATTTGGATATTCTTAATGAATTTGAAGATTAAAAACCTTCAGCAACATATAATATTCAATAAGAAAAAGATAAGAGAGCATAAAACTTGAGTAATACAACAACCAAATATCCCTCTATGGTAACAGATTTTTAATCAGAACGACTGAACCATAGACCAACGAGAACACCAGCAGAGGGAATGAATGAGCCCACAACCTTACTGCACTACACAAGCCTGGAGTGGGTTGATTTCAGTTTGAGAACTACAGCTGGAGCGTTTTATTTAACCTCTGGAAAGGATTTTGTAGGCCTCTCTGCAGAGTCTGGATGCTCCTCTGGTCCACATGGCAGTACCCAGCACAGTGTCGTCTCTCTGTGGCTCTGGGTCTCACTTTTGGGAGCACACTCTGGAGTTCCTCAGGTGGTGTTTTCACTTCTTTCATGCAGATGGGCCTAGCGGTTAATAGCATTAAGATAAGCTATGCTAAGCTTGGGGAACTGAGGACGGCTTCCACAGAGTGAAAAAAGAGATACTAGAAATTCATAGAAATAATCAAATCTGCATATACTAGAAAAGGGGGTTAAAATCATTAAAATCATAAGCTCTGAAGGTTTGGTCCAAAACATTTAGTTGCCAGCTAAGAATCCTACTCACTATGACATCTAAATTTTAAAGACTACGTTTTTTCCATTCTTCAGAACTGAACTCCTACCGTAACTACCCTAAAAGCTCAGCTCTGTCTCACAAAGAATGTCCTGGAATATCAAACATATTAGAAAACATAACATGGAGCTCAATAAACATGATCGCTGGATGAGATTAATTTTGCTGAACCTGTAAAATCCATTGTTAAATTCAGTTCATGTTTGTTTCTGGTGGAACGTGTCCCAAGTGACAAAGTGAAACATTTGTGTAGGATAAGGTGTTCTGTCTGAAAGATTTACGATTTGCACTTTTAATTGCCTAACAGATTTGAGATGGAGTTTTCTCTCCTGTGTGAATGCGCTGGTGTTTTTTGAGTTTACTCTTTTGATTAAAACTCTCCCCACAGTCTGAGCAGTGATACGGTTTCTCTCCTGTGTGAATGCGCTGGTGTTTTTGAAGATTACTCTGTTGAGTAAAACTCTTCCCACAGTCTAAGCAGTAATACGGTTTCTCTCCTGTGTGAATGCGCTGGTGTTTTTGGAGAGCACTCTGTTCAGTAAAACTCTTCCCACAGTCTGAGCAGTGATATGGTTTCTCTCCTCTGTGAATGCGCTGATGTATTTTGAGATTACTCTGATGATTAAAATTCTTCCCACAGTCTGAGCAGTGATACGGTTTCTCTCCTGTGTGAATGCGCTGGTGTATTTCGAGAGAATTTAGTGCAGTAAAACTCTTCCCACAGTCTGAGCAGTAATACGGTTTCTCTCCTGTGTGAATGCGCTGGTGAATTTTGAGATTACTCTGTTTATTAAAACTCTTTCCACAGTCTGAGCAGTGATACGGTTTTTCTCCTGTGTGAATGCGCTGGTGAATTTTGAGATCACTCTGTTGATTATAACTCTTCCCACAATCTGAGCAGTAATACGGTTTCTCTCCTGTGTGAATGCGCTGGTGAATTTTGAGATTACTCTGTTTATTAAAACTCTTTCCACAGTCTGAGCAGTGATACGGTTTTTCTCCTGTGTGAATGCGCTGGTGAATTTTGAGATTACTCTTTGCAGTAAAACTCTTTCCACAGTCTGAGCAGTGATACGGTTTCTCTCCTGTGTGAATGCGCTGGTGAATTTTGAGATTACTCTGTTGATTATAACTCTTCCCACAATCTGAGCAGTGATACGGTTTCTCTCCTGTGTGAATGCGCTGGTGTTTTTTAAGAGTATTCTGTTTAGTAAAACTCTTCCCACAGTCTGAGCAGTGATACGGTTTCTCTCCTGTGTGAATGCGCTGGTGAATTTTGAGACTACTCTGTTTAGTAAAACTCTTGACAGAGTGCTGATGTTTCTCCATGTCGGGACTTGGCTTCATTTGTCTGTTAAATGTAGCAAACTGTTTCTGCGTGTTCTGGAGATTCTTCAGGACGGCTTGTGCTTCAACTCTTTCAGCAGTTTAACATTGCTCTTAGTTAAATATCCTGGTTGTTGGTGATGAAGTTCAGGAGAATAATTTCATTTCTGGAAAACACAAAGAAAAATGCAGTTAGTACAATATAAGCAGGTCAATTAACTGAAGAGAACTGCCTGAGGTGCCTATATTGACATCTGAGACATCTTCATATTACCATAAATGTTTCAGTATTTTTTCCCACTTCTAAGTCCTTAATGTAAAGGGGGTGCTGGTGGTCCTCCAGTCACTAGAGGTAGCCCACATTTTACCACTTGCAATAATCAGGCTGACGCCTGTTTACTGCCTTTATAAAGACTGCCCACTGTTTAGACAAACAGTCTTGATTCTTTTCTGGTCTCACTAGAACCTGACATCAATGGCTTAACTGATTTGTTTACTAAATCAATACAGCGGACACGGTGGCGTATCACAGCATCCGGTCGAAGCCCAACTTCATCTGTAGAACCAGAGAGCAGCTCCAAATTTCATCAACTCTAACTAAATGTTACTAAAGCAGTAAATCATTCTAGCACTTCCACCTTAAATATTATCAATTCTTCTTAGTTGTCCTGGAAATGTAACTAAACATTTAGTGAATAAAATAAAAGGACTATATGAACTCATACAGTGCATTTCAGCAGTTTGGAATGAATATGCTCGAGAGAGAGTGAATTCTTGTCCTGACTCTTTTCTGTTTTTATGTTCTAGACATGAAATAATATAATTTTTTTTCCAAACGAGGGACCGAAAGACATAAATCCTTGGGTTTTACAGATTGAGTGGGTCAGCCACCACACTCGCTGCTATCGCTACTGTGTTGCCAGATCTCTCTTAAAAAGTCCACACTAAATTGTTTTTCCCCGCAAGCAGTGTTGGGAAGCAACGGATTACATATAACAGTGTTACGTAATCAGATTACAAATTATAAGTAACTGTAATCTGTTCCCGTTACTGTTTCAGTAAGTGGTAATTAGATTACAGTTACTCTGCTAAAACAAAAGGACTTTCCTACTTTCGCTCTTCCAATCCAACACCGACAAAACGCTAATAACATTTTGCAGTGAAATCGTTCTAATATGACAGGGAACTGTCAGCGGCTCCGCACACACAACGAGACGAAGTTAACTGACATTTTGTCAACGAATAAAAACGAGATGAAAATGTTTGGCAGGGACGAAATCCAATCAGAACTGATTAAGTTCTGTGAAAGGTAGGGACCAGTTAGGAAGAGATCCAATCACTGCTACTTTAGTGAAGGTGGAGATAGATAGCTAGCGAACATCAACTACTTTGGTCTCTTATTATGGGCCAGTTCTGCCTATTAAACAGATCTCTTTTTCTCTCTGCCAGTCGCATTAAGGAAACACATCAGCTCCGATCTTACATGCACTCTTAAACATTATTCCCACATAAAATAAATCACATAATAAAACCTTTTACTATTGCAAACACTTTTTTAAATATGCATAAAAAGCTGTGTACCACGAACGATGGAGAAAAATATCAAATAAGTTTAAAAAAAATAAAGCAACTGTATAGAGGGGTACATTAATTTTGAAGGTAACATAAGGTTCTAGCCACCTTTAGCTAACCTAACCAATGCTATCTAAATAACTAAGCAGGTAGGCAATTTCAAACAATAATATACTATTAGCAGCCTGAATGTCTTAAACACATTACATTTGTGATAAGTTGTTGTTATATAGACTAAATGGTAGGATAATGGTTAATCCTTTTCTTTTATAATTAACTTTAGCTGTTAGGTGTGGTATTGGTAACAACACTGGGTCATTTAAGTAGCTAATGGGCTCCTTGCACTCACGGCTCTGACACATTTCCGTTTTCAAATAATGCGGCTCGGACGTTTCCGGTTGTTTTGTTTACATTCGCCTGTATAGGCAAAACGCACATTTTTTTTTACTGGCGAGAGGTCAAAATGGTCAGAAGTTAAACCAGAAACGTCAGAAGTTTGGAGATGACTGGAAAAGCATGCAGTGCCACTGCTTTTTAAATGGAATAATTAACGTTACAGCACCCAGGTTCCAAGTGTTTGGGAGAGGAGATCAGCTAAACGTACTTGGCTGAATGATCCACCGGCTAGCATTTTTATTATTATAGCTAGATATTATTATTATTATTATTATTATTATTGATGATATTATTATTATTATAGCTAGATATTATTATTATTATTATTATTATTATTATTATTATTATAGCTAGATATTATTATTATTATTATTGCTAGCATTTTATTAGACTTCCATTTGATAACAGGAGAAACTAACAACTAACAGTAATGCACCTAGCAAGCTAGTTAGCTATACTAGCTAATGCTGAGCTGTGTGAGCTAACGTAAAATATAAGAAAAAAAATCTTCGTAGTGTGTAGGTATGATATAGTTTATAGGCATATAGTTTAAAGTCTTTCTCTAGTTTTCTACTGGAAGGCTGTACTGGTCTCCTTGACGTTGAGGTAAATTTTTAGAAGCTCTTGTAAACACCAGCTGAAAATACTGCCATAACGAGTGTACTGGAAAAGCCAAACAGGAAACGCTGGAGCAGCACTGATGAAAAGTAGTTGCGCAAAGAGCGCATTTTGCTAATGCTAATGCTCCTGCCATAGTGCTGGAAAAATCTGTAAATCTAAGCTTACTGTAAATAAACAGAAGCGCCTTAAACACCCAAATAATCAGTTTTCAGGGGAGAAATCTGTGTAGATTAAAATCCAGCACTCGCTTTGCTTTTGAAATAAAAAGATAGAGAGAGAGAGAGAGAGAGAGAAACTTCTCCGTACCTTCTGTAGTTCAGCTTATCCTGCTCTTCCTCCGCTCCAGCTACAGACCCCGGAAGCTCAGCCTCATCCGGGTTATGTAGAGCCCCGCCCCTCCCCCCGCTACATCACATTATACCCCATCACCGCTAGAGGGAGCCCGCGAGGGAGTCCTCAATGCATGGAGCTGAATGGAGCTAAACAGCTAAACTCTCATTTAAAAAACTGTATAACTACTTCTCTGGGGTTTTCCTTTAATTTTACAAAGTAGAACAAAGTATTTCACTAAAATAGGAAAGAAAACGTACCTCTATATTTCCATTTTCTAAAACTAATATTTTTTATTCAGTAGATTTACTAGCATTACTGCTACTGATGCTGGAGTTACACACAGAACATGTTTAACAGGATTAAAACTGCAGTTTAAAAGCTTTAATAATTATCTCTGCGGTGATGAAACAGTTATAGTTGTTCTGTTTTGAGGAAATTAGTAAAAAATGTATTCTATAAAGTATCAAACATTTATAAATTATTATTTTGCTAAGAATAGTAATTTTTAAATGTTTGATACTTTTTAACAAATAGCACTAATTACTATGGAAAGGTCAGTGTCGTTGTTAGAGTACTAATTGTGACATTGATTCCGGCCTTTTTAAATCTAAATTTCATTTATAATATTATGGTTACATTTTATTTGCATTTACCTTCTTGATGTCCTGCAGATTCTTGAAAAGGAGATAGTACTGCAGCAGATCTTGTTTGTTGCTCACCTTGTCTAAAGTCTTTCTATTTATGTATTCTGAAAGCTTTCCATAAATTGAGGTCATTCACAGCTCCTCCCTGTAAAATCACTCTCTGACATCACAATAGACCATCCTGATTTCTGTATAGAAGGGTACTTCACACTGGTAAAACAATTTCAAACTTTATATGCAAATGTAAACTAATTAATTGTAAAATAAAGAAGGATTTGTTTAACAGTTTATTTGTTAATAGGATGATAAAAACAAGTTGGGGCATCACTTGAAGTTTACCATCAACAGTGAGGACCAAGTCCATCTGTTACAACTTTATTACATACAGTGTTAAAAAGCCTGTATCAATTTGGTGCAAGTTTTTAACAGTATTAACTTGCATGGCAAATTTTGTCAGTACAAAATAGTTTGAATATCCATGGTGACCATCACAAAGTGAATAATTGATTATTTAATACAAGGAGTAAGTGCTTCTCTTTGGGGTGGTCAAAATGGTACTATTGATAAATTAGGCGAAAGTTCACCTTATTCAGTTCATTTTCAGTAATCAAATTTTATTATTCAATTTTAAATTAAATATGGACTACATTATTTCCAATAGAACTAAGCACATTAAGGATCACTTGTTAACATAGGGTTTCTTGGTGTAAAACACTCTTACATACTGAAATAATCCTGAAGACTTCTTAGTTCTAATGGATATTTGCATTGAAAAAAAAAAGTGAAAAAACATTGTTACTTTAACAATAGTGCTGACCTGTAAGTAAAATTTGCTATTTGCTAAAAAGTGCTATTTGTAGGGGAGTTTTACGTAACTCAGGCAACCAGATGTGTTTGTCTTATATTTCTACACAGAACCTGATATAATCTGGCAACAGTAGTCTCCAACATCAGTAACTTCTTCCTTTAATATGTACAAAAAATGTGTAAAAGTTGGCTAATGTTTTGTAGCAGAATGAAAATGCTTGCTGAATGTATTTTGGAAAAGTAAAAAAAAAACTCTTAAACAAATCCATTTTATTTTACAAATAATTAGTTTAAAACTGATTTTTGCATACAAATTTCAAATGCTTTTATGTGAAGTACCCTTCTATACAGAAATCAGGATGGTTCATTGTGATGTTAGAGAGTGATTTTACAGGGACGAGCTGTGAATGACCTCAATTTATGAAAAGCTTTCAGAATACATAAATAGTAAGACTTTAGACAAGGTGAGCAACAAACAAGTTCAGCTGCAGTACGATCTCCTTTTCAAGAACCTGCAGGACATCAAGAAGGTAAAAGTAAAGAAAATGTAACCATAATATTTTAAATGAAATTTAGATTAACAAAGGTTTCTACTAAAATCAATGTCACAATCGGTGCTCTAACAACAGCACTGATCTTTCCGTAGTGATTAGTAGATGCTGTTTGTTGGAGTTGTACAGGAGCAATCAGAGAATCTCTATAAAGGAAAAAACTCACTTCAGAATCTGCTCTGAATCTCAAGCCACTCGACAAAGTCTGGAATGTATAAAAACGTATAAACAATTATTTTTAGCAAAAAAATAAAAATTGCACTAATTTCCTCAGAACAAGTATAACTGTTTCATGAATGCAAAGATAATTATTAAAGCTTATAACCTGCAATTTTAATCATTTTAAACATGTTCTGTGTGTAACTCCAGCATCAGTAGCAGTAATGCTAGTAAATCTACTGAATAAAAAAACATTAGTTTTAGAAAATGGAAATAAACGGTTTTGTTTTCTTTCCTATTTTAGTGAAATACTTTGTTCTACTTTGTAAAATTAAAGGAAAACCCCAGAGAAGTAGTTCTACAGTGTTTTAAATGAGAGTTTTAGCTGTTTAGCTCCATTCAGCTCCATGCATTGAGGACTCCCTCGCGGGCTCCCTCTAGCGGTGATGGGGTATAACGTGATATAGCGGGGGAGGGGGCGGGGCTCTCCATAACCCGGATGAGGCTGAGCTTCCGGGGTCTGTAGCTGCAGCACCGGAGGAAGAGCAGGATCAGCTGAACTACAGAAGGTAAGGAGAAGTCTCTCTCTCTCTCTCTCTCTCTCTCTCCATTTACACCACCAGCACTGGATCTTCTCCTAGCTCTGCTTAGCAGTCTGTCTGAGATAAATCTGAACTAAATCTGAGATAAATGTGGGTTAAATATGATCTGGATCAGTCATTAAATCAGGGTCTCTAAATGCACAGTGGTTCAGTCTCAGCATGGATCTACTTCTGGGTTCAGACTGATAGCGGATCAGAACCAGAACAGATCTTCCAGTTCTTGAGTTCTTCAGTCTGAATGTGGAACAGATCTGCTGAGCGCTTTACTCCTTATTCTGCGTGGTGATCAGGGGGCGTGTGTTCGAATGTCTGGTGCAGCAGCAGCTCCGTGATTTTCCCGTCAAAATAAAAGTCTGCCTGTTAAATATTACATTTAAAGGGGACATGAAACACTTCAAGTATTTAGTATAATTCACAAGATGTATTTTCACTCTAACTAATTTTAGAAGTTTAAAAGTTGTCAGTGAAGCGGAATTAAAATAATAAGCAATCTAAATGTCCTTTTTTAAAGTAAGGGCAGCGCCATCTTGTCCCAGCGCTGAAAGTGACGTCACGAGGTTGGTTCTCGAACGCCTCACTACTATAATCTATGAGAATACCGTAGTTTAGATCCTCAATAGATCATAAAATCCAAACCAAAACTCAATGCAGAGCGTGGGGGCACTTTTGTATTGTCCCTGTGTGTATTAATACTGGGAGTGGTGAAATTTAATAGGATGAGGAATGAGAAATATTCACTTTCACTTTCATACCTTCAGCAGGGGCTCGCAGCGCTGAAGCGTGAGAATCCTCCGGTTAGCTGTAATGCTAGGGGTTAGTGGCGAGCACTTTCTAGACCAGGACTATGTGAAGGAGAGGGGTTTGAGTCAGGAGCATTAGCGCCGGATAAATAAGCTGCAGTCCGAGGCTTTTTTCCTCCGTTTTTTATTTTTCCTCTGATCAGCTGGGATGTACAGACCGTCCGAATGTGTAACGTTACTATGAGAGCGGCAGCTGTACGAGCCAAACGGAACGAGCTAAACAACGCGCTCACCCAGCAGAACAGCGAGAGGTACCGTTACCGAAAGTCTAGATAAAATGACAATTTAAAGAGAACATAGCTAGCGTTAGCTACTTAGCTAGCTATCTTATTATAGCTAGCCAACGCTAGCTAACACTAACTAGATGAAGCTAAGTACCCAGTAAGCTTTCTAACTTCTAAACTGAACGGTTTATCAACCAAACAGCGCCTTGGTGTTTCAATATCCACTTAAATCATGTTCGTTTCATTCAGTCTTAATGACTCTGAACTTTACATGTTAAATAGCTAAATGTATATAAACTAGCTGGTTAACTGGATGGCAGTACCTGCTGTTGACGCGCTGCAGGGTTTCTGCACGGCTCCACGTAGAGAGAGAATAAACACTCCCAAAACGTCTCTCTCTCAGAAAAGCATCTGAAAAGTCCTGCTCAGGTTTATACAGGAAAGATCTCTGAGTAAATGCTCCATGTTAGCCTAGTTCAGCTTCGTCTTCATCCATAATCTCCACAAACAATAAGCTCTTTTCCTCTAGCTATATGCCTGGGATCTTAAACCAACCAACCTCGTGATGTCACCAGCGCTGCACGGGCAACATGGCGGCGCCCTAGCTCAAACATAACAAAAATAAATATATTATAATTTAGTGTGTAAACATTTTATATAAAAAATTCTCCCCCAAATAAATTCCATTATATTTAATCCCTTAGAAAACTTGTACAAACTGAAATGTTTCATGTCCCCTTTAAAAAGAAATAATTAGTTTTAGAAAGTATTGTAGTTAGGTAAGGGTCAGGCACTTTGCCACTAGTGTTTTTATAATAATTATTAGCTTACTGATTTAACAGAAAACTCACTATTTTACTGTAAAAATAAACATAATTAAAAAATCATTTCAAAATGTTCACAGTATCTTTAGCTACACTAAAGATAGTTTTATTAAACAGCCCCTTAACTGATACATTTAATAATAATAATAACACGACACATTACATTACATTGTGAATGAAGATACATCAAAATCATATATTTTATCAGAATGTAAAAACTGAGAACAAACAGAATATAGTAATCTGTTATTTGGCTATAATATTTGCTACTGAAGCAAGTGTAGCACAACAATAAAGTTCTACTGTACCCAGCAAACATGCCCACACCAGGCCAATGAGGGCCCAATGTGGGCTAACACATCGGCCCCATATGGGCAGCCCACATCGGGCCATTGGGGATTTGCACATCGGTGCGGTATCGGCCCCACGCCATCGGCCCCATATGGGCAGCCCACATCGGACCAATGGGGGTTTGCACATCGGTGTGGTATCGGCCCCATATGGGCAGCCCACATCGGACCAATGGGGATTTGCACATCGGTGCGGTATCGGCCCCACGCCATCGGCCCCATATGGGCAGCCCACATCGGACCAATGGGGGTTTGCACATCGGTGTGGTATCGGCCCCATATGGGCAGCCCACATCGGACCAATGGGGATTTGCACATCGGTGCGGTATCGGCCCCACGCCATCGGCCCCATATGGGCAGCCCACATAGGGCCAACGGAGATTTGCTCATCCGAACGGCACCAGCCCCAAGGCGTTGGCCCACATTTGGCCAGCGAAGATTTACTCCTCAATACGAAGTCGGCCCCAAAGCATTGGCTTATAGCGGGCCACCCACCGACCCACACACACTTTATTTAGATACACTTTAAATAAATAGAACAGATAAAGTTAATAATATAAAAAATGAATTCATTTGTTGATGCATTAATATAGCACAGATCATAAATTAACTATTTTTTTTTAAGAGATTGCATGAGACGCTGCTTTCGTCCACCTGAACGGTCTCGTGCATTCCGAAGCCAAACCTTTGCCACCTGCTCGATCTCTGCATCCTTTGGTGGTGGCATGATTGATCTTCTCACGGCCTCTTAAAATGATAATATAGAGATATCAGAATGCAGTCAAAAACTACATTTGTTAGTGTCTTTTCGTGTACTATGGTATGGTGCTATAAAAGAAAGTTATATAGTCATGTGAAAACTACCCAACTTGTCCCGCCTCTCCAAAAATGTTACAGTAGTTCTGATTGGATGTCTTCAGGCTATTTATGGTGGAGAGGTGCAGGGCAGTAGGATTTGTTTTGAAAAGTCTTATCTTGCCTAATATTATACAATTAAAGGTTAACCAATGGATAATCAACAAACTGGCTAAAAATATTGCTGTCCCAACACAAGCCAAAAATTGCATAATGGACATGTCAGAGGTTGTTAGGAAACAGCCTTAGGGCCTTTTATAGCTGCTTTTAAGGTCATTAAAATATAATAATATTCATTTGATGGATATACATCAACATTCATAAGTGATTAAATTACGTACCACACATAACTTTGCAAAGCTTTAGGGTCTGAAAAGCCATTTTCCCTCCGTGGCCAACCCAGTTCAATTTCATAGCAACTTCATTCGTCATGATTGTTGCCAGGACCCGTCTTGTTGCACCTGCGACATCCATGCCACCAACTGTACTCAGAAAGAGCACCTAGAATCAAATTACATTAAATTAAATTTAATTATCAGTATCTTTACAGCAGATAAGCAATGATAGTATTATTTACTAATTATTAACTAATGATGCAAAGGAAAAACACAACAAGAAATCTTAATCTATTACTGTATAAAGTAATGTAGGGGTTAAAGCAGGGGTTCCTATGCCAATCAGTAGAGAGGTTTGCTGATTGTAACTCATAAAATGGACATTCTCTAGATGAAACTGGATTTAGATCTTTTTTTTTTTTGTTCCAGCATTAGTGATGTTACACTTACAATTCTATTTCAGTAACTGCCACACTATTTAAAATTGAACAACCTTGAAAGATTATCAAACTAAGCAGGACAGACAATTTATTAATGAAATTCATATTGCAATTATGTAAAGATGAGCAGCTGTGTCAAGAACAGCATTATTCTACTGTGCATCAATACAAGGACAAATATGATCCTTACTGAGGAGTTTTTTGTGTGGTGCTCCTTTAATTTCAGTTAATTACATTATATTACATTGTATTTAGCTGATGCTTTTATCCAAAGCCACTTACAAGTAAAAACAGACATTAGAATTTCAAGGAAAAAAAACATTTGTAATTTTAGATAGAGCCTTAAGGAGGCCAAAGGGTGTATAAATCCATTTGCAGCTTCTCCTCCATGGTTGAAAGGCAGCTGTTCTGTGTGTAAGAGGCTCGTATGTGCCTCTCTCACACACAGCTGAACTGTTATGTTTTAGGGCGGGGCTGCGCTCATGCAGCGGTTCTCTCTATTGAAATGAATAGGATGCGCTGTGCTGGTGGACGGGGAGGGGATGCGTCTTTCTTGCGGGTGGACGGCAATAACACTAAAATTTGATTTCAAGTCGCGGGCCACAAAACATCAGTGCTCACTACAGACTGTCTACCTCTGTGGATAAGCCATGCGGACCCCTAGAGGGTGCTTCGCGGCTGATTCAAAAGATAGATTAATTCTGCTTAATGTTAAAAAGTATGCATGATATTTAACTTCGTCTTTTACAAATCAGTTCATCTTCTACGAACAACTCTTTAAAAGGTACAGAAATGTTTACCAGGGCGTCATAACATTTACATGCAAAAATACTGTTTCACAGTTCAATTGTTTTTTTTTGCTATTGATATGGTTTCTAAAAACATACAAAGTTTCAACATATAACTGATTTTCTACAGATTGTTGACTTATGCCCATGTTTGATTCTTTATTGCATGATTTTTGTCAGGAGAAAAACATGACTTCACATTCTAAAACAGCATCATTAAGGACAGTATTAATGTTTTAAATTTGTATCACTCTTCTTTACCTACCAGTTGCTGTTGGAAGCTCTTGTCTTCCAGCTGTGCCTCTAGAGGGACTATGTCATCTGTGCTTTTTAGTGGGAGGTTGAGGCCATCAGGGGCACTGATTGTGTTGGTGGTTGTGGTCAGACCTGCTACCATCCTCTTTAAAACTGCCAGCTCTTCCTTTATGTTCTCCAAAGCAGATACTACATAACGGTCCCAAGCTGAGAATAAACAAAACCAGAGCATTACTAGCTAATCATTTAAAAATTGCAAAATTAATCAGGCTTTCTTCAAGATAAGACCCTCATATCTTACCTGTAAACTGCATCACAGGGTCTAAAGGGAGAGACGGTGGTTGCGGTGAAGATGGAAGTGACAAAGAGGGCTGTTTCTCAGTGCTGGAGATTGACACACGGCAGGGTGGAGGTTTGGGGAGACTAAGACACCTTTTCTTCCCTCTGTGCCCAAGCGCCACATAGTCGTCATCTAATCTTTTGGCTGGTCTAGAATACACAAGATACAGGGCAAACACTAATTACTACTGTCAAATAAGTTAAGAAATACATGCAAGCTTTTGTTAATGAGTTCAGACTTCATGAGTGCAATAATAGTGTGTGCAGTGCAGTGAGTTCAGACTGAATGTGTTGAGCCTCCTTGTGTACACAAAGTGTGGAAAAATAAGTAAAAGTGCTTTCTATAAGATGATTTTACAAAAAAAATGACATAAGGGTAAAAACATGGACATTAAACAATCAGTGCAGCATAAAGCCTATTTGGAACAAACAGGCTTCATGCTGCACAGCTCTCTGAATGACATGAGTAATTTCAATACAAATAAAGGTGCTTGCACTCATTGACATAATCTCATAATTTGAAGGTCATAATTTAAAATTAGTCTGATTACACTATAGATATTGTAAAGTGTGCACCGAATCTTTTCAAGAATGCATACAATTAAGAAATCAAACAAAATGAACACTGCTTGTGTCTTTTAAAAGATGACTGATAAAACAAAAAATAAATAACCATAAGAAGCCATGGTGATAATAAAAACAAATAATGTTTTTTTTTTGTTCTTTTTGCTATCTAACAGTAGAAAATGCTAATAAAAATATAAACAAAAAAAAAATATTTTACCGAATCACTGATTGGCCAAGCACAGTGGATGTAGAAAATAGCAGGAATGCAATATGATATACTCAATGGACATTTTATTTTGCACAGCTTACATATTGGTGCACTTTTAGATTTACACTTACTGACTCTTGCTAATGACACAAACATTGCTGTGGCATGATAATGTGTGGCACTATCAGACACAGCACTGTTGATGTTAATTTTACACCTCTTAGTGTCACTGGTTAAGAACGGAGTTAAGAACAGACACTAACTACTAGCAAGATCAGATACATACAGAAGGCTGATTAAAGGAATCTTAACTCATCGTCAAACCTGAATTAAAGAAAACAGATCACCCTGTTTATAAATGACACCTACCTTTTACCTGCACTCAATTGTCATTTTGTCATTGATTTTGCTGGAAAGTTTAGGCACTCTCTATAGTTATCAGAACCACCTTTCTAGTAGCTACAACTTGGTTGAGTCCAACAGTAGACTTCAGCCCATGATTTTATGTTATTAATTCTCTAGTTCTTAATTTTGACCTGTTAAGTAAACATTTATGGGTGACAGACTCTCAAACTAGCAGGAAAACCCAGTAAAAACAGCAACAACAAGTCAGTATCACTGCTGTGTTGAGAAGGGTCCAAAAGCCAATATAGTGATGGTCCCACTGCACTGCTGGATTGGGTGCAGTGGAGGCAATACATTGTGCAGAAACAAACAAGCTACACTTTAATATAAAGGTGGATAATCAAAAAGGGTGAAAACACAGCAGCCCAAAATGATAAATAGGACAATGTGATGGATATAACAATGGAAGTCAGGCTGAACTAAAAATGTCCAAATCCAATCTGGTTGGATGGAGTGGAGTCCCACTGCGACATGTGTTGTGTAATTATTGCATTTCAGTATCAAATATGAAACTGTACAAAACAAATCTGAAGGTATGTTTTTTTGGCATTCACATTCCCAACGTATATGAAGAAAAAGATTGCCACTTTTACATGCTGCATGAAAATGACTTACTTTTTTGGTCGAGCCCCTCGTTCCAGCTCCTTTTCACTCTCACTCATAAAGATTATTTCTTCTTCGATAGCCTTAGCCTTTTTTCTTGCCTTTTCATAGCTATCTATTGCATACATGAAAAAACAAAGAAACAACTACATTATGAACTGAAAGGATGTTATAGATAGTTAAGTAGATATCTGAGATCACCAAAATGATCAAATATACGTATGTCCTTAGCAATATAATTGAATTACCTGTTGTATAGGAAACATCAACATCATAGAGTGTCCATGCATCATTTGGTTCTCTGTGTTCCATTACTGCTTTTTTATTTTGTCTGGTGAGACAAATGATGGCCAGAAACACTTCTGTTCCCCTTGCATCCAACTGGCACTTATTACGGCAACCTCCTCCCTCTCCGGAAATTCAACAACTTTGAACATTTTTCCACTGTCCTGAATAAACAAAAAAAATTGGACTTATAGTTTAAAAAAAAAGTTAAAAAAAAGCTAAAAAAAGGTTCAGCTCAGCAAAATTAGCACTGATGGAGAAGTGGAGAAGCAGCCCATGCAGAACCAAGTGGAAGTAGCACATACTTTTTATAAATGTCACTTATTTTCACAATTTTCTCATTTGTGCTGACATTCCAGACTTTGAACAGTCCAATATCGCTGGTGTTCATTATTTCTGGGTACAACGACTCTTGTCTCTCAAACTGCTGGAAGACAATGAAGGTCTCATTTTTTTCAGAAAATATTTTCTGCACTAATCCCAGTTCTCCACTTTTTAGTATGACACAGTTGTTGCCTGTGCTGCTGGTAATGGAACAGGTCCCCAGATTAATTCTCTGTAGTTTCTCAGACTGGAAAGGTGCTTGTCTTTCAGAATGTCTTTCCACAAGTCCTACAGTTTTCCTGGGCTTCTTTGGCGCTGCAAATGCTCTTTCCTGAAATATCTGATGCACAATTTGTTTTAGAATTCCCTGTGGCTTTCTTACCATTCTTTTTAGTTTCTTCATGTAATTTTCAAATGGAAATGACGATATGCCATCGAGTGCACCAAATCTTCTCACATCATCAGCCAGGTGTGTCAGGTTGTGCACATTGTAAACCATCTCCTCTCGTCCGTATAGCTTTTCATACTCTTGTACAAAATAGTTCAACAGGCTTTCAGTGTAATCGCAGTAATGTGTGCAAAGGCTGGGACATAGCATCAAATATATTGCCAGTGTCAGAATTAGGAAGTGACTGTAGAAATGTGATGGTATGTTTTCCTGAAGTACAACTGGGCCTGTGTAGAGCAGGAACTGCCTGAACTCCGTAGCCTTCCAACGATTTATTTCTGAAAGTGCTCTTGGTTTCCTTGCAAACTCACATGGGATGTATGACCGTAGAGACAGGAGATTTTCAGATATCCTACTTACAGCCTGGGAGCCAAGTCTGCATCTAAGATCACCTTTAAGCCAAAATAATAAAAGCTTTCTTGTGACTCCCAAACATACTAGATGCATATAATCCAACACAAATTGTGTCACAAGACCAACATCAGCACTACGAATAATAAAAGGCAGATTATGAATCAGCACCATGGAGCAAATTCTATCCAAAATATTATATAAAAATGTTTATATAAAAACAAATGCTATACACCTATAAAAGCTATACAGTATATGTCTTGAAAAAATATGAAATGTTACTGTTTGTGTGTTTTATGAATGTGGGCTGACCCACACTGGCTCTGCATGGGATTTGTGTGGGCATGCTAGAGTGCAGTTTGCCCACATATAACCCACACTGGCCCTTTAGGGTGTGAAATGGTGCAGGCTGAATGTGGGCTGACCCACAGTGGCTCTGCATGGGATTTGTGTGGGCATGCTAGAGTGCGATTTGCCCTCACATATCCTACACTGGCCCTTTAGGGTGTGAAATGGTGCAGGCTGAATGTGGGCTGACCCACAGTGGCCCTGCATGGGATTTGTGTGGGCATGCTAAAGTGCGGTTTGCCCACAGATAACCCATGTTGGGCCTGCTTGGAATTTTAATGGGCTAGCCCCTGCCCACAGTGCCCGCACTTAGCCCACGAAGGGCCAATGTGTAGCTTTTTGCTGGGTAACTATATTAATATAATCTAATTAGCAATATGTTTAATGCATTTTAATGGATAATAATGTCTGAACTTGTCTTCTAAGAATTAATTGAAGCATAACTTAATAACTTTACAGCGTTTATTACTGTTGTAAGTGTAACAGAGTAATAAAATACCTTTGTTTTAGATGAACTTTATAAAATGAGGCACTTTAATGCTGTTAAATGAAGTTTTGGCGGCCCCTGTTGTTTAGTGGTGAACTGCAGTTAGGCTACGTTTGGTCTTTCTGAGCCACCGTACCTCAGCAGCGGTCTATGTGTTTCTGTGCTGCGGGTAGGTGCTGAGCTCCGTGTTTTATGAATAAATAGTGGTTAAAAACATGTTTTAAGTTAGAAATGCTGCTATTAATTCGAGTATAAGGCAGATTAAAAAGTGTTTTTGTAGAGAATTCACTGATTTAGGTAATAGTTAAGAGTTTATGAGCTTATTTCTCTCTTCTCTGTTAGAAGTTAAGTGAGACTAACACTAGGCTCAGTTTTCCCTCCACTGTCTGTACCAGCAGAATACAGTGTTGCCAACTCCTCAGTAAGGAAAGTAGCTATTGGCTGTCCTAAAAGTCGCTAAATGACGCCATCGCCTAATTTGCATAATACCTGTTTTTGAAGCTGTAAAGGATTAGGGTTGTGGGAGAGAAAAAAGTGTGTAAAAAACACCATAAATGTGTTAGAAATGTTACATATGAAAAACTTCTGTTGCTTTTTAAATAGGTAACTTTTTTACAATAACTTCATTTTTTCGTGAATTGCATAAATTAGTTTTTTGCCATGTTCTTAAATGTTATTATAAGAGCAGCAGTTTGTCAGAACTGTTATTCTAAAAAAAAATTTAGTTTATTTATTTATTTATTTTTTTGCGTTTTCTTAAGTTTTCTTTATTTTTAACCTATCATAGACAAATTATTCAATGGTTCAATACATAGGTTTATTTATTTCTTTATTTTTAGCTTTGTATTTAGCTTTGTTTTATTTTATTTTCTTATTTTTACGTTTTCTTTATTTTTAAACCTATCATAGAAAAATTGTTCAATAGATATTTAGCTTTTTATAAAGAGGCAGACACTGTGGAGGAGGTGAGTGACAGGCTGTGTGGTGAATGAGGTGACTGACTGAGACTGTGTGAGTTAAATTAAGGGATTTCTGTTCGTGTCACACTGAAGACACAGTTATATTTATACTTCTGCTCTGTAAATACAGAGCGGGGTCAGTCAGCGGCGGCTGTGGGCACGCGCAGTTTATTTACAGTGTTGGTGGAGCGGTGTGTGTGTGCTCTGACAGTCAGACTGCACTGTGAGTGGTGTGGGCGGGGCTAACGGCAGCGCGAGGACCAAGACTGTCTGTGTGCAACAGGGGCTTCACAGTGCACATGCACCTCCAAGCCCCAGAAATGCGCTCTCAAGCCCCAAACCTTCAGTGGCCAATGAAACTGGGTGTGTTCAGTCATAGAAGAGATCAGTATGAACGTGGCTAAATTGAATGCTGATATCACTTTAGCCAAGTAGCTAACTACTTATTAAATGTAAATGTATCAACGTTTCAGTTAGATTGTTTTAGCTTCTATGAGTAGCTAGCTAGCTAGCATTAAGCACATTTTATTGCTGAATTGCAACATGTCAGTTATAACAGTAGCAAGAAGCTAACTGGTTAGGTTGGCTAACTAGCTTACCTAACTGCTAATCAAGCTAACTAGCTATCTACAGCGTAACAGTAAGACAAAACATAGACACTAAAGCTTAAAACATTTAATATTCATGTGTTTACCTAACAATCAGTCCACCCACAATGCAACAACTTTATAGCTAAAGTTACCAGCGTTTTTTAAATCAGTATCTAATGTTAGCTTGAAAGCTAAAGTTGCAAGTGTTTTATAACAGGCAGCTAATTTTAGCTAGCTAGCTAAAGTTGCATCTAATGTTTGCTTACTTGCTAAAGTTGCAGGCGCTTTATAACAGGTATCTAATTTTAGATAGGTAGCTGAAGTTGCAAACGCTTTATAAGCAGTAGCTAATGTTAGCTTGCTAGCTAAAGTTGCAAGTGCTTTATAACAGGTAGCTAATGTTTGCTAGGTAGCTAAAGTTACCAGCTTTTTTTTAAATCAGTAGCTAATGTTAGCTTGCTAGCTTGAGTTGCAAGCACTTGTTACAGGTAGCTGATGCTAGCTTACTAGCTAAAGGTACCAGCATTTTTATAGTTGGTAGCTAATGTTAGCTAGTTAGCTAAAGTTGCAAGCATGTTATAACTGGTAGCTAATGTTAGCTAGCTGCAAGCGTTTTATTACCGTTAGTTAATGTTTGCTAGTTGCAAGAGTAGCTAAAATTTGCTTGATAGGTAAGATTCCAGCATTTTATAACCGGTAGCTAACATTAGTTACCTAGCTAAAGGTACCAGTTATGTATTTTCACCATAACGATGCTCTTGCCAATATGACAAAACACTAAAATAAAAATATATATATTTCGAGAATACACTACTGCAACAAAATGAACTTTTAATTTTATATTTGCCATATATTATTTAATACGATTTATGGCACACCCATTACTGAGTAATTTTATCAGATTTGTAACAGTCAACGATCCACAATGTCAGGATATTAATGATGCACTCTAAATATCTCCATATATCCAGGATTAAAGTAAAATAAATGATACTGGACAAATATAATCTGTCTCTAGTAGATATATAACAGTAAATGAGAACAATGTGAATTTTTCTTTAGCTAAAAAACAAACAAAAAAAAAACAAACAAAAAAAAAGGTGGGTGATATGGCACGATATTTCAGGGTATAATATTGTTCACAATATTTCAAAGTGGCTGAGAGATTTCAGTGCAGCAGCAGTGTGTGAACAGTTTGAATGATCTGTGTTTCTGTGCGCTCTCAATATGTGTGTGACAGGGCGCTGTCAGGGTTGCTTTCACCGCACTGCACGAGCTCTTCGTGTTTATGCGCGTTAACATTTTGCTCTTTGCCTTTTTGGTATCCATTTTGATACCCTGCCTTATAGAGAAGTGTGATATTAAAATCACAGCTTAATAACCTAAGAATGCCTCAACCAAGGGTGTCAAAAGTATTCACACTCATTACTCAAGTATAAGTAAAGATACTGGGGTTTACACATACTTTTGTAGAAGTTGAAGTATCAACTCAAATCTTTACTTAGGTAAAAGTACAAGTATTGCTTTTAAAAAGACTTAAAGGTATAAAAATAAAAGTAATGTAAGGGGAAAATTGACCTTATAAACAGAAGCCTTGGCTGCACTACATGAACCTATATTGCACAACCACCAATTACTAGTTGACTGTAAGTATAGTAATAAAAAATTTTCTCCACTATTGACCGTAGGAAACATTCAGTTTACCTCTGAAAAGAGTTGTTTTTACATACAACCATTCCGAAGCCTCTCGCTGCAGCTGGCGACGCATTATTGTCAGCGCAGTTCACTCAGAATGCTATGTATCTACTTTCTGTGTCAAGAAACAAAACACTGCAGTGGCGTGTTTGTTTTTATAGCCATGTGACATCACAGGGTCCGCGATGTGACTATCACACATCGCAATGTCTATTCTTAAACAATATATCATGCAGCCCAAGAGCATAGCATCAAATCCTTCATCATGCAGGAACTGCTGATACAATCCAGCCACATGAGGTCTAGCATTGTCCTGCATTAGGAGGAACCGAGGGGCCACTGCACCAGCATATGGTCTCACAATGGGTCTTAGGATCTCGTCTTAGGCTACCTCTGGCGAGCACATGGAGGTCTGTGAGACCCTCCAAAGAAATGCCTCGCCACACTATTACTGACCCACTGCCAAGTCAAGCAGTTATTATTGTCAATACTGCATATGTACAGGACATACAGACAATTGACATTAAGTTGCTCTCCTTCCCAGCATGATGAATGATTGTGTGCTGGGGACAGCATTGGGATGGGGGGGGGGGGGGGGGGGGGGTGGAGCAGGGTGAGAGTTCAGCCAGAAAGCATAGGTACTGAAGTGGTCTGTGGTCCCCACCTGCAGAACGACTCCTTGGCTGAGTATGTTTTGTTGATTGAAATTGATTGTCAATCATTGTGGACAGTTCATTTCAAAGAAGTTTGATTTACTTGGAGTTATATTGTGTTTAAGTGTTCCTTTAATTTTTTTTGCATATATATACTCACTATTTTTAATGGTATTATTTGCCATCCAGATGCACTTGAACTCCATATAAGAAATTTAGGTGAAATCAAAATAAAGGCAAATATAGTTTTGAACCGTTTGTAGTTTGATTTTTAGTAGGTAAAAAATATTTTGTTTTAGGTAATATCACCCATCTCTACATGAACTGCTGAAAAACACTTGGGTTTAAATAGTCATATCGCTTTTCGAATCTACGGTCTTTTATTTACTAAATGTGTAGCTACACTTCCAAGACAACTAATAAGATGTGATGATATTTAAGGTGGAATTGAAAATTCAGGGAAAATGTTAATTCATTAGCTAGAGTGAGCGTAAAATGAGTAAAAACAAGATACATTTTGTTCAGATAGCTGGTTTACTGGTTAATGTAGCTGGTTCATTTATATAGAGTTGATGAAACTGTGGGTAACATTAGCTTCTGTAAAACTGCAGCAGGTCTTGGAGCTGCTGCTCTGAATCTGCTGGTGTAGAGCTTCTGCTGCTCTCTGGCTCTGCAGATGAAGTTGGGCTTCGACCCGATGCTGTGAGAGGCCACCGCATCCACTATATTGATTTCGTAAACAAATCAGTTAAGCCATAGACATAAATCTTTCAAAAGTTTCATATTTGTTTTTTATTTTTAAACGATTTTGATCCACATATACAAAAAAAAAAACGCCTTCAGTTCAGGAGTGCATAATCACTGTCAGCCTGAAGCTAATGTGGTGGAAAATAATGAACTGTTATCAGGGATAGTAAAAAATCAGGTTTGTGAAGCATTGATTTAGATTACTGTCTTTCATTTATCTGTGTGGAAACTTTTATAATTTAATTTTCTGTTTACGTCCTTTTAATTCAGAACAGAATTCTCAGTGAAATACTGAAAAACAAATGAAATTTTACATTTTAAAATCTAATAATTGACCACTATTGAGAAAACAGTAAATAATAAGCAAATCATATCGTGTGACACTGGCAGCCAGGTTGATTTCTAAAACTTTGAATATAGAAAGTGAAGAATAGAGATGTACAGCAAGTTAAAAAGTACAAATAAAGATATTTATAAGATAAAATGAGACACCTTTATTGTAAACGGAGTCAATATAGTACAGTATTAATAGTATGGATTAGTGAATTTCAGTCTAAAGTGAGATACTAAAGTAGTAGTCAAACATGGTATTCAGTAGTGGACAGCTGCAGAGTTATATATTTTGCAGCTGCAGCCTGCTGCCAGTCTACTGCAGAACGAGCTAAACTTCATATTATAATGTGTGTAGCGGGCAGAGGTGTGGGGAAGGTTTTATTTAATATTTTCTAATGCTGCTGCCCCAAATATTCCTCTAGGTTAGGTGTAGAGGGAAGGACTTTTATTTAGCGGGCAGAGGTGTGGGGAAGGTTTTAATGAATATTTTCTAATGCTGCTGCCTCAAAGATTACTCTAGGTTAGGTGTAGAGGGGAGGACTTTTATTTTGACAGCCATCGATTGTCAGAGCGTTACCTCATGCTGCTTGTAGTCTCGCGGGACCAGCCCAAAGTAGCGCTTGGTCTCGTGGCGGCAGGTACAAGCTCCGGTCCATATCCATATTTTAAGCAGGTATGGCTTGGTGTTTTTAATATTATATTGTGGTAGTTTGAACTGCAGTGGATTTAATTGCTAGCTTTAGGTGGTGTACTGGGCATAAATATTAGTATCTATTAAAAGCTTAAGTTTACTCGTAATTTTCAGTTTATTAAAAGAAGATCTGTTTTATTTCAAAGTGAATGTGGGAGCACCAGGGGCCAGTTGTTCAAAAAATGTAATCCGGATCAAAATTATCCAGATTTGGTAATCACATTTTTTGCTATCCAGGATCAGGTGATCTGTCTTACTTTTAAGCCAGTTTTTCAAAGCAATATTGGATTGGATCAACCTGATCCAGAAACACAGGTTTCAGGATTACCTAATCCGGATTACCAGCTATGTAAAAAACAGCTAGAAGAACCAACAGGGGTTTCTGACTCCTTTTCTTGCAGTAACAAGATACTGCTTATTGCAAAACAATACGAGCAATCGAGCGTTCTGCAGAGACGCTTTGCATGACTTAACTATTTGCGAGTCGAACCACAGGGAGCATGCAACATAACACTTGCATGTATTGTCCTGCACAAGGTTGCTACCAGACGCAACTCTGGTGTTCTTTGCAATTGTTTGAAATTATTTTTGACAGATTCATATCTGATGAATGTTTCTTTGACATTAATATACAGTGATGAATGACAGTGACGTAGATGAAAAAAATCTATATATTATTTTTGTTTGTTATTGAAATCTTTTGGGGGGTCTATTTAATGGGGTCAATATTGTTTTTATTTTTACGTTACTATAGAAAAAGGCTTAATTGGTAGCCAATGTCTACTTTATCACTGTAACGGTTAAACAGGTCAAGTGCAAAATAGAAGTAAAAGAATATACACTAAATTGTACAAATGTATTTTTTTTTTACTTTAAAACTTTGATTTTAAAGTTTTACCACATTTTCTTCATGAAATCCACTTTGAAATCCTACCCCTTGTTGGGATCAGGGTAATCCTGTTTTTTTTTTATCAAAGTTATCCAAATCCTACTGAAAAGTTTTGAACAACAGAAACTGAAGGTTTGATCCATTTACAAACTAGGATTGGATTACGTGATCTGATCCGATTTCAGAATGCTTCTTTTCCTTTTGAACAACCCGTTTTTCAGATTTGATCCAATCCGATAACCAAAATCCGATCAGATTTCCTTTGAACAACTGGCCCCAGGAGTCAGCTGGGGGTGTGTAGCTGCTGAGTGGTGGGTAAAGTTTGTTTTACTTAATTACTCCATGTGACATAGGTAGCTAATTGTGTGTTCATGCTTTTATATAGTGTTTGCCTTGATGCTGAAGGTGCTGTGAAGGAGATTGAGTTCTGGCCTTCACATTTACTACTAATTAGTATGTATTATCTGAGTGGTTACTTATTTATGTAGTAAACAGTAGCTAACACAGTGAATAAGTGGAGTGGTACAGCCATTGATAGTAGCCACTGTTTTTCTTCCCTCTGTTTTTTAGTGTATTGGCTCTGCATTAATTAATTTTTAGAGTTTAAACTAAAATGAACTTAAGTTTTTAGTGATAAATATAGACTATTGACCCAGGGTTGCCCTAGTCCATCATACCATATTTATCTGGTGCCTTCCAGTATGGCTTCAACGTGTGCTTTAACCTTTTACTGCAGAAGCGCCCTCTAGCAGGCCTGTTCTGACTGTGTAAAGTAGAATGCTTAAGAGCGTCAAATATTCTAGACACACCGACCAACTAACCCACTCATATTCTTTAGTAACTACTTTTAACTACCTGCATGCAAATTTACAGCCATCTACATGAAACCAGTCGCCAGAAATCTCTTAACTGAAAACTGCCTGTTTTTTTACATTGTTTACATGGGAACACGCCTCCCCAAAAATAGCCTTAGAAAATATTATTAGTATGTAAAATAACATCAGATTACATTATAGAAAATTCACTTACTATCACAGCATCCACAATACAGCACTGAACTGCAGATAAAATATCCATAAAGTCCTTTATTGTCCTGCTCACTTCTCCTTACAAACATGAGTTTAGTTTCAGCGCAACCGCAATGTAATATTCTCAAGCTCCTAGCGACCACACAATGTATGTTTTCACGTAAAGTTGTACGTGAATACAAAGCTAAGGATGTCCTCTTCTAGATTCTGTGGTGTTTATTGTTCCACAAATCACTATTTTTCTTGAGTGATCATCATTTGCACCAGTGGCATATCCAAACAAATCAGGTCATAGCCTTTCTCCAGGGTCCTAAAAGTGATTGACACCTATTTCAACCAATAGTCCACCCCCAGACGAAAACACTGATATGTAATTTAACCTGATTGGTCTCCTAATGGCTGGTGGTGGGGCATACCAAACCGTCACCACGTGGTGAGCTGTCACAAAAAAAAAAAAAAAACACTCCAAACTGCAAAGCAAATATATTTTTGTAATTTCATCAAAAATATTAATATTAATTTGAGATGGACTTACATTAATTTATTTTATTACAAACAAACAAAAAAAATTAAACTCTTGTTGTATAGAGACAGATTTATCTCTGTATCAGATTAGGGGCGCTCTGGAGAGGTTTTGAAGCCTTTGGTGACTCCTGGTGGACACCTAATATAATGCAGTGTAGCTTCTCAGTGCATTCATTTAATTTTTCCAAATTTTGTAATCTGTAAGTCAAGACTCTACTGAATAAGGAACTGTAGATAATTTCACCACCAACATCACAAACATCCATACACACATTGTAAACTCCAAATATAACACGTTTTTGTTTATATATATATATATATATATATATATATATATATATATATATACATTTTCTTCTGCATTTGATGTTCTCAAATGGAACCTAAATAATTGAAATTAAAGTCTGGAAGTGAACTTTTGTTTAGTTCCAAGTGTCTACTTCCATGTAAGCCCTGAATGGTCTCTGTGTTGTATGTAAAACTTACAAAAAATTAGCATAAAATTGGATCTGCAGGGTTAACTTGGTTTATGAAAAGTAGTTGGTCCTTTTGGATTAGAGTTTCAACCCCTTATTGATAAATTTAATTTGCAGTGTCACAGTTTTTGTGTAAATCTTATTTTGAGTGTATTGTGGTTTGATTGTAGTGGTGTATTATTTTTATAGATTTTCTTTTATTTATTTTGGGGATTTTGTGTGCTAATTGGTGGGTTGAAAGTAAAATTAATAACAGGTTAAATTTACTTAAGTGTTACCAAGCGAGAGTACCTAAACTACTGGGACCAGTATTGTTATAGGCCCAGATTTTAATGCATGTGAAGTCTTATATCTAGGCATTTTATGGGTAACAGTGATTGTATGAGTGTCCTGAAAAAAAGTGTTTAGCATTTATTAATCTCTTCTTGTGGTAGATGTTTATAATCCACTATATATATATATATATATATATATATATATATATATATATATATATATATATATATATATATATATATATATATATTTATATATATATTTTAATTGAAGGTGATTTGTCCTGTTTAGTGTGTCTGACACAAAAAAACAATAAATGTGTTCTTAAACATCAGCCTCATTTCGTTCCTGTGTGCCTTATTACATTTCAATTAAGCAGGTTGTTAAGTCATCAAATAAGGTACCAGGGGTCACATGTGAATGGATTCCGAATGGGACAAAAGAATAGAAGCTTTTATGGTAATATAAAGGTGTCCCAATATTTTCTATATAGTGTAACTGATTTAGGTAGTTCTCTTCAGTCAATTGACCAGCTTTTATTTTAATACACTAAATTATTTCTTTTTTTTTCTTTTCAGAAATTAAAATATTATAGGATTTCTCCTGAAATCTATGAAAGAGGTGAAGCACAAGCCATCCTGAAGAATCTCCAGAACATGCAGAAATTGTTTGATACATTTAACAGACAGAGGAAACAGAGGAAAGTCCTGACATGGAGAAACATCAGCACTCTGTCAAGAGTTTTACTAAACAGAGTGATCTCAAAAAACACCAGCGCATTCACACAGGAGAGAAACCACATCACTGCTCAGACTGTGGGAAGAGTTTTACTCAACAGAGTACTCTCAAAAATCACCAGCGCATGCACACAGGAGAGAAACCGTATCACTGCTCAGACTGTGGGAAGAGTTTTATTCGAGAGGGTCATCTCAAAAGACACCAGCGCATTCACACAAGGGAGAAACCGTATCACTGCTTAGACTGTGGGAAGAGTTTTACTGAAAAGAGTAATCTCAGAAGACACCAGCGCATTCACACAGGAGAGAAACCATATTACTGCTCAGACTGTGGGAAGAGTTTTACTCAAAAGATTGAGCTCAAAAATCACCAGCGCATTCACACAGGAGAGAAACTGTATCACTGCTCAGAGTGCGGAAAGAGTTTTAATCAACAGAGTCATCTCAAAAATCACCAGCGCATTCACACAGGTGAGAAACCGTATTACTGCTCAGACTGTGGGAAGAATTTTACTGAACAGAGTACTCTCAAAATACACCAGCGCATTCACACAGGAGAGAAACCGTATCACTGCTCAGACTGTGGGAAGAGTTTTACTACACAGAGTAATCTCAAAAAACACCAACGCATTCACACAGGAGAGAAACCGTATTACTGCTCAGACTGTGGGAAGAGTTTTACTCAACAGAATCATCTCCAAAAACACAAGTGCATTCACACAGGAGAGAAAACTATCCCAAATTTGTTCCACGCCAATTAAAAGTGCAAATCCTAAATCTTTCGGACAGAACACCTTATCCTACACAAATGTATTACTTGTGTCACTTGGGACTCGTTCCACCAGAAACAAACATGAACTGAATTTAACAATGGATTTTACAGGTTCAGCCAAAACGAATTTTATCCAGGGATGATGTTTATTGAATTCCATGTTATGTTTTTTTGTATGTTTGATATTCCAGGACATTCTTTGTGAGACAGAGCTCAGTGTTTAGGGTAGTTATGGTAGGAGTTCAGTTCTGAAGAAGGGAAGGTCGTTCGAGTTCAAACGAGGGTACTGCCAGAGCTTGCTCCAGACATTAGATTAACTTAGTCTTTAACATTTAGATGTCATAGTTGTTGGGAGTAGAGTAGAATTCTTGCAACTAAACGATTTTTTGCTGGAACACCCACTACACCCACTTTACCTATTTTTGGTGGCATAATGTAATTTAATAACTTCCCCCACCTGAACACACACATACCACAAACCCCATCCAGGATGCACTGGAATTAGAATAAAAGCCTTTGATGAGTCTTTTCACAAATCAAACCTAAATTTCAAATGACATATTTGACTTTTTCATCTCTCCAGTCCTCTCAAGAGACCTAAATGCTAGTTGGGTAAACCTTGTACATATTCCTCCAGCAAACACTAATTCAGACAACCGTCAAACTTTGGACTTCTACGACCTATAATAGTCACCATCTGTGACTGTCTGCCAAATTAGGTGGACCAACAGTGCCATCACCAGGACGAAGACCCGACTGCAAATATAATATAATATAATATAATTCAACTTGCTAAAATCTACAGAAATGCAATCCACAAAGAGTTGGTTTGGCTTGGTTATTCCTGCAAAGCATTGAGAAATTAAATTAAATTAAATTAAATTAAATTAATTAATTAAATTAAATTGAGAAAATAAGATTCATTTAGCTATAAGAAATGTTCAAAGCTTTGGATTCCATTCCCAGCCTTGTAAGCTGAAATTCTGTGGTGTAAACTGATCTCTCTCACACACATCATAAATTCTGATCAACAGGCTATGAGCCAGGCGAAGAGAATTTCTCACAAAGAACAAATAAGAATATACATTAACTAAATAAAAATGTCTTTTACAAAATATTTACTAAATAATATGCCACTTCTAGTGTATGGGTATAGATGCTGTCCTGATTAAATTTTCATATACAGTCAAGTCTGAATCAACAAGGTTTAACTAGCATTTACTAATTTTGCCTTATTTGGTTATTAGTGGTTTATTATTTTATAGTGTTTGTATTATCTTTTCAATTATTTTATTGGGTTGAAATAGAAACATGACTCTTTGTTTTCTTTTTGACAAGGTACCATCCTTTGTTTCTAATTTCAGGATTATCTTGAATGTTACCAACCTATTTGTAGGAAAAACATATAATTTACATTTATTGTGATTCAATTCTAAGATTGTTTTCCTTGAATTTATCCTCATGAATTGGTACGCTGAATATTGTATTTTGATCCACTGTTTGATTAAGTTTTCTTTTGGTTTGGTCTATTAATTAAAAAAAATATGAAATCTCAGAAATTGCTCCAAAACCAATGAAAACACAGACACGTAGGTTGCTCCTCCCCCAAAGCCCACATAGCCAATTGTAGCCTTAAGGTCCAAACAGATTCAGTCAGAGAGTGACAGACAGAGTAGCGGTGGAGAATGGAAGTGGAGAGTGTCCAGGATTAGGGATGGATCAGTTCAGTTCAGTCTTGAGTGGTAGTTGAATTTGGAGTTTAGCTCCTTTAGTTTAGCTTAGCATTTTAGCTTCAGTTTAGCGATAGCTTAGTATTCTTATTGCAACTCATTTAACCTCCTTTAAGCATATTAATACTAGCTTTCTTAGTTAAGACAACTACAGCAGTTTTACGATCTATGAAGCCATGCATTATGCATACAAAGTTTCAGCTGAATAGAGACCGTCAGACTCAACCCAGAAGCCACCAGTCCGGAAGCGACCAGCAAGCCAGCTGAGAGTGAAGGGATTTTCTTGTGGGTTCTGAAGGGACTCCATGCTGACACCAGGAAGTCAAACCATCTTGCAGACAGACTCACGTGATTCTTTCTCAGGGTGAAGAAACGCTACAGACGGACGGCACCAATGCAGGCCCACTTTAACGTCTCAGAGTAAGGCAGAGCTGGCAAATTGTTTTGGTTTGGTTGAATTCATTATAAATCTCCCTTCAGTATAGACAACTCCATTTATGACATTTTAATGGATTATTAACTCATATCTGTGTGATTTAATAAAATTCTTTTTAAATTACAAAACCTTTCATTTCAGTGTGTTTTCTAGATAACTTGGTTATGAAAATGACCGGTAGAAGAAGACACGCCCCTTATATGTCATTAATTAATTGATTAATTAACTAAACTAACTAATTAACTAATTCAATTAATTTAACATCTTAATTAGAACCAGGTATTAAACTGCAGAGCTCACTACACTGAACAGATTTTAATTTAGTTACGCATTCTATACATGTAAGAATGCATGAAAACATTCTGCCAGATTTCTGAAGCTTTTTATAAAAGCACTTCATCAATATCTGCTTCTTGGCACAATCCAGTACCACACAATTATTTTGATGGCAGCGGGGGTCCCTTGAAAATAACCAAAGGTGCCTTCAACAAAGATCTTCACGGTATCTGATCTGAGATTCATCAGCGTATGGAATGCAGGGAAGTACACTGTATTCATGAACATAGTAAGAATGTATGTTTACCTTTTAGTTTAAAATAGATTTTCTAGGCCATATTATTTGTAGTTCTACTAACTGACACCAGGAAGTCAAACCATCTTGCAGACAGACTCACGTGATTCTTTCTCAGGGTGAAGAAACAGACGACCACGCTACAGACGGACGGCACCAATGCAGGCCCACTTTAACGTCTCAGAGTAAGGCAGAGCTGGCAAATGGTTTTGGTTTGGTTGAATCCATAAATCTCCCTGTAGTATAAATAACTCCTTTTCAGTTGCTTGGTTGTAAATAAGAACCGGCTTTGTAGACTTAAAATAACTTAGTTCATCCTTTAGAAATCCCCACTTAATAATTTTCATTAATCTGACAAGTCATTCCTTACTATACCGAGATTATAAAATGTTTTTCTTTTAATTCTCATTTATCTTCATACACTGTGATTTTATATCTAATAGCTACATTTATGACATTTTAATGGATTATTAACTCGTATCTGTGTGATTTAATAAAATTCTTTTTACATTACAAAACCTGTAATTTCAGTGTGTTTTCTGGATAACTTGGTTATGAAAATTACTGTTCCTGATAGAAGAAGACACGCCCCTGATATGTCATGTGTTATTAATTAATTGATTAATTAACTAATTAATTAATCTAATTCAATTAATTTAACATCTTAATTAGCACCAGGTAAACTGCTGAGTTCGCTACACTGAACAGATTTCAATTTAGTTTCGCATTCTATACATGTAAGAATGCATTAAAACATTCTGTCATTCTGCCAGATTTCTGAAGCTTGTTATAGACCATTTCAGATGAATATTCATGAGCGTAGGAAGTGACGTAGCTGTTCCTAGGACACTTCCATTTAGCGGTAAACTGCGTTCAAAACAGTGCACGTAACTTCTTAATTTAAACCTTATAAATGAATAAATAAATACATGCATAAATAATTGCATAGGTAAATATTTATATATTTATTAATTTATATGTACATTTATGTATTTATTTATATGTTCATTTATTTATTTCAACATTTATTGATTAATTTATTTCCACATAAGTATTAATTTATTATTTACCTATACAATTATTTATAAGTGTATTTTTTTAATTATATATTTATTTATTCATATATATGTGCATTTATTTATATATTTATATGTGCATTTATTTATTTATACTTCTGTCATTTTTAGTCCTCCATAATAAACACGCCTGCTTTCATTTTTTACACTGCTAACCTGCCATGCAGTTACAGTGTCGGCTCACAACTTTTCCCTCATTTTAAAATAGCGCCACCTGAAGCGTCAAAGGAACAGACATGCGCAGTAACTTTGCTGTTGTTTTCCCTCATTAAAACGGTCTATAAAAGCACTTCATCAATATCTGCTTCTTGGCACCCTCCAGTACCACACAATTTTTATGTTAGCGGGGGTCCTTTGAAAACACGTCCAAAGGTGCCTTCAACAAAGAGATCTTCACGGTATCTGATCTGAGATCAGCGTATGGATTGTAGGGAAGTACACTGTATACATGAACATGAAGAAACTCATGTAAGAATGTATGTTTACCTTTTAGTTTAAAATGGATTTTCTAGGCTATATTTATTGTAGTTCTACTGACAAGCTGGCACCACTGTGAAAATATTGGAGGACGCACATTGGAGTAACACTGCATATGTGGGTCATCTCAGAACTGATGTTGGCTTGAACTCCTGACTGGACATTCAAAAATGTCTGCATCTGGTTCCTTAGAGTCCAGTAATTCCATAGATTGAGCCATGACTGGACCCTCAAGATCAGAAAAGACCTCCTGCATCTGGGTGGGCAATGCTGACTCGATCTTGATTATGTAGGCTGACTGCACATTCTAAACTACTGGAACAGAGAACTGAGCTTGTATGTGTGGAGGAAATTGGGATACTGAGCTGCGGTGAGTATAACGTGAGTCGATCCAACCAGTCATTGTAATTACAAAATACATTTATTGGAAAAGACAAAGACATACATACATACAGGGTTAGGACATACAGTTTACAAGACAAATGATAGATGAGAGCATGATCTTGCTCTCATTTTCTTTACAACCATTTTTATACCACTTTCTAGGAGGGACAGACATTCTAGAAACATCCATACATGTTACAGTCATCTCTTATTTGTGCCTAGTCATAAAAATGTGACCAAAGGGTTGAGTTAATGTTCTAAAATTTAGGGTGTCATGTTCTCTTAGAAAGAAAGCGAAACTAAGATAAAGGGTAATGGCTGGAACAGATCATTAAAGGATATTAAAGGACACTGCAAATAGGGCATGTTCAAATCATACATTTAGTTTGAGCACAGTGTTAAATCTTCAACACAGTGTTTAATGAAATACATCATTTAAAATTGATTAATAGTCTCAATTTCCCTCACATATTGTTCTTGATTTATTTACCTTAATAAAAAAAAAATCATAATTTAAAAACTGTTTTTAATATTTTGTCTGAAAAACCCTCATTTCATATAATTGTAGGTTATATTAGACTGTGAATTTTGTTTAATATATGATAAATGGCTGGCTGACTTTATCAACACTACTTTAAACTATGAATATAAGTATATAAACGTGCTAGCTAGCTAATTAGCCTAAAATTTTGTTTTTGGCTAGCTGACTATCAAAGATACTGTAAACTATGGTAGCTATGGGTTAGCTAGCTAGGTTAAGTAGCTAATCCTGCGAGCCAATTAGCCTGAAAATGCACATCACTTAAAACCTTCCTGTTCACTAAATTAATATTTTTTAAATAAAAAAATCTAACCTTCACAAAGTGTGCATCTTTTCTGCACCTCCAAGATGGCTGGATCCAACTGCCCAGTCTTTTTTCATTTAGCAGATGACGCCTTTTGTCCGCCTCTAATTTAATTTGATTGGTTGTTTCTCTGAATCAGTCACTTTTCTTCTTGCCCTCAGAAAACTTTAGTGTAAGTAAAACTCCCATCTGCCCATTTCACAGCTTCTGCTGCTCGGACAAACACTCAAACACACCTCTGCTTCTTATTAGAAAGCCATTACAAAACCTTTTATTTGATTTCATTACTTTTATTATATTTATTTCACATCTAAATCTACATTTTTTGAAAAAAAAAATATTTTGTTTTTGCTTCTATATTGGACATTGTCTGATCCAAACAGCATAAAAGTACTTACACTATACTAAAATATTCTTATTTTTTACATTTCTTTTGGTCAATTTTGACTACACGTCAAATTAAAAGCCCCCAAAATAACCCACTCTCATTTTTTGGCAAGTCTGTGCCTGAAGAAGATTCAGTTTAGAACCATAACTTTGCAACAAAGGGGGGACAAACCTCTTAGCCAACCAATTTGGCCATTCAACATGGGGGTCCAAACAGGCATGAACTTCATCCCCATCATGGGAGGGGAAATACACCAACTCTTACTGCACCTGTAGGGAAGAAAAGCAAAAAAACAATACATTAAGAAAAAGTAAACACACTAAAATACACCACATGAAAAAAGCACAGAATACAAGAATGTTAGCACACTGATGAAACACTTATTTAATCTAATACGTGCACACCACCACCAGGAAAATGTGGCACTGCAGTCTAAGGCTAGGCCGGTCATCCCCGTGGGGTCCAACTCCAGATGGAGAATCAGAGCTATAAAGGCAGCAGCGGATACATTTCCAGAGGCAGTTATCTGAATCCCCTGATAATTTTTTCCAAAAGCCTCAAACTGGAGGAACAGGAAATACTGACAGGTCTTAAAAATCCTCCTCCTTTCACCCCAAAATCTCTCTCAGGTTCCTAACACAATTAGAAAAATCAGAAGAGCTGACAAATATGCATTTAAAAAACGTACCCTGGAACAATAGTGAAACCCCTAACCTCAATCTAGCGGAGCAGCAGTCCCTACTACAATTACGCTGTGATAACTCCATTATCATCAAACCCGCAGATAAAGGCAGCGCCACAGTAATTATGGATAGGGACGCCTATATAGAGGAAGCAAAAAGACAATTAAATCAGGAGGAATATTATAAAGAACTCCATGCACCTATTTTTCTAGAGACAGTTCCAGAGTTGCTACTGTGCACTCTCTCTGCTTTACTATCTGTGGCTTTCTCTGCACTGCTAGTGTGCACTCTCGCTGCTTAACTACAAGTGGCTTTCTCTGCACTGCTAGTGTGCACTCTCGTTGCTTTACTATCTGTGGCTTTCTCTGCGTTGCCACTGTGCATTCTCTCTGCTTTACTATCTGTGGCTTTTTCTGCACTGCTAGTGTGCACTCACATGCTTTACTATCTGTGGCTTTCTCTGCATTGCTACTGTGCACTCTCGCTGCTTAACTAAAAGTGGCTTTCTCTGCGCTGCTGTTGTGCACTTTCGCTGCTTTACTATCTTTGGCTCTCATTGCTTTACTATATGTGGCTTTCTCTGCTTTACTACCTGTGGCTTTCTCTGCATTGCCACTGTGCACTCTCTCTGCTTTATTGTCTTTGGCTCTTGCAGCTTTAATATCTGTGGCTTTCTCTGCGTTGCTACTGTGCACTCTCTCTGCTTTACTGTCTGTGGCTTTCTCTGCGATGCTAGTGTGCACTCTCTCTACTTTACTGTCTGTGGCTTTCTCTGCGATGCTAGTGTGCACTCACATGCTTTACTATCTGTGGCTTTCTCTGCGATGCTAGTGTGCACTCTCTCTGCTTTAATATCTGTGGCTTTTTCTGCGCTGCTACTGTGCACTCTTGCTGCTTTACTATCTGTGGCTTTTTCTGCACTGCTACTGTGCACTCTTGCTGCTTTTCTATCTGTGGCTTTCTCTGTATTGCTACTGTGCACTCTCGCTGCTTAACTATAAGTGGCTTTCTCTGCGCTGCTACTGTGCACTCTCTCTGCTTTACTATCTGTGGCTTTCTCTGCGTTGTTACTGTGCACTCTCTCTGCTTTACTCTCTTTGGCTCTTGCAGCTTTACTATCTGTGGCTTTCTCTGCGATGCTAGTGTGCACTCTCGCTGCTTTACTATCTGTGGCTTTCTCTGCGTTGCTAGTGTGCACTCACGTGCTTTACTCTCTTTGGCTCTTGCAGCTTTACTATATGTGGCTTTCTCTGCGTTGCTACTGTGCACTCTCGTTGCTTAACTATGTGTGGCTTTCTCTGCGATGCTAGTGTGCACTCTCTCTACTTTACTGTCTGTGGCTTTCTCTGCGCTGCTACTGTGCACTCTCTCTACTTTACTATCTGTGGCTTTCTCTGCGATGCTAGTGTGCACTCATGTGCTTTACTATCTGTGGCTTTCTCTGCGTTGCTACTGTGCACTCTCTCTGCTTTACTATCTGTGGCTTTCTCTGCGCTGCTACTGTGCACTCTCTCTACTTTACTATCTGTGGCTTTCTCTGCGATGCTAGTGTGCACTCTCTCTACTTTACTATCTGTGGCTTTCTCTGCGATGCTAGTGTGCACTCACGTGCTTTACTATCTGTGGCTTTCTCTGCGATGCTAGTGTGCACTAACATGCTTTACTATCTGTGGCTTTCTCTGCGTTGCTACTGTGCACTCTCTCTACTTTACTATCTGTGGCTTTCTCTGCGTTGCTACTGTGCACTCTCTCTGCTTTACTATCTGTGGCTTTCTCTGCACTGCTAATGTGCACTCTTGCTGCTTTACTATCTGTGGCTTTCTCTGCAATGCTAGTGTGCACTCTGTGCTTTACTCTCTTTGGCTCTTGCAGCTTTACTATATTTTTAATGGTGAAAACTGGAAAAAATATTTTTACTTGCAGAAACCTGAGAAAAAAACAGAAGTGGGATTGCGGTGGTTGGAGTCTCTGTGGGAAGCAACACCACTCTCCTTTTGACAGAAGATATGGAGAAGCTCATCGTTCCACACAATGTACTGATCAGCTAATTAAGCGCCTTCCAATCATCGTAAACATTTCCTATGAGGGAGGCGTTATTTGTTCTATTGGCAGCCCAGCTTTTACAGAGGCATAAGGCCTTAAAAATGTCTTTTCACACACTTATCCAGTTCTAATCTGACCCATAATCTGTTTGTTTTTCCATCCCCTGTTTTCTCCTTTTCAGTTTAGGGGAGAAGTTATATACATGGACTTCATTTGTAGTCAATAACGAGTATAAACTTTTGTTGAATAGCCCACCTCTGATCTCCCCCAACATTCCGAAATACAGTGCGATAGTTTATATACACAGATAGTTTATATACACAATACCTTCAGCTAGTCAAGCCACAATAAGTCAACTGACAAGAAATGCTTAAAAATGCATAAATATTATAGAGATATTTTCAGCAACAACTGGAAAGTTATGCATTTCCCCAACATTAATTTTCAGACCTTTCCTGGCTTAACTACGACAAGGAACTGTGTGTATAAGAGTGCTTTAATAAACTATCTGTAGGAACTGTGTGTATAAACAGTGTTTTTAATAAACTATCTGTAGGAACTGTGTGTATAAACAGTGTTTTTAATAAACTATCTGTAGGAACTGTGTGTATAAACAGTGTTTTAATAAACTAATCTGTAGGCACTGTGTGTATAAACAGTGTTTTTAATAAACTATCTGTGTACTTTTAAAGTTCTCACTGCCTTGCTTTAAATGTCATCATCCTTGGAATTCTACCAGTGAAGTGTGGAGCTACTTTGAGTTTGTTGTTAATGGTGTAAAAATAGTGATTTTTTTTTGTATGGGTTAAGCTATGCCCCTATCACTAGCATTGTGGTCTATTGGGAGCATTAGCTAACAGAGCTGTATTTCAGAATGCTGGGGAGAACGGAGGTGGGCTATTCAACAAATGTTCGTATTTGTTATCATGATTCACTACACCCTAAGTCCATTTCAGTTCACCCTTAACAACAAACTATTCTGCTATCTGAACTTTTTTTGTTCCATATTTTTCATTCTGTTGTTCAATTGTGTTTTTGCCTTGGAAAAGTGTTTATTTATTAAGCCAATTGCACTAGCTCACATCATACTACACACACAGATGTTCATATCTACGTACAACAATGAAATACTTATATAATTAAATTGTTAAAATAAAAACACATTTTTGTGCATTATATTTATTGTTTTATTTTGTTCTTTTTTTGTATATTAAAAAAAAAAGTTATTGCTGGAAATGAATCAATCTGCTGTCAACTTCAGGAAGCTTCGGTTGATTCATCACTTCAGAACAACCTCAATGTACAAAAGTTATAAGTCACTCAGATTTAGGAGACTCGGTTAGTCTTATTTAGAAAATGTTGACCATACATTTATTATGATATAAAATTGTAAAATGTGAAGTTTTAAAAACAGTTAGGTTTAGTTATTCTTGTGATTCGACTCCTACTGATTCATTGAACAGAATAAAGTGAAGCTTGTGCAACTGGAAAGTTATTCAGCTCTTTCTGAGGTAAGATGTGGTGGATATGGTGGTGATAAATTACGATATTATAAAGTCACTTTTCATATTGTATGGGAATAAGTAATGTTTTATGTGATGTATGATAATATGGAATATGTTTATTTGTATATCATGTATTTATGGTGATACGTTTTTTATTATTATACGTTTATTCGTTGATAATCTCAGAGGCTCACTTTGTGGCTGCTAGCTAGCTTTCTAGTTATAATTACCAAACATGAACGCTAGCCAACACCTAAACGCGGTTCTCTTTCAGAAAAAATACCTTCAATGTCTTTAATTGATACTCAGATGTACAAATTAAGATCATTCAAGTTTTCAAAGAGGTAAAACCTGCTTTCAGTGTCTAGCCATAATAAGAGAAAGTGAGCAGCTAGCCATAGCTCCCTTTATCTCAGTCCTAGGCTGTATTCGAAATGGCATACTACTATACTGCATACTGCACTAGTATGTACTGCATACTACACACCGCCCAGTATGTAGTATTCAGTAATGCAACCCTTTTGATTGTAGTACCCTACACGGTCCCGTGACACACCAGTCAGTGCTCTGAAGTGCTCAGAATTCCTCAGAATGAGTTGTAAACAGAAAGAACATGAAAAATGTCCTACCTTTTCATTATTAAGACTAATGAGATCTGCATACTGTCCAGAACTGCAATTGCTGCTTTAATTTTAGAGTTTAATGTAAGTTCAGTTAACCCAATTCTAACAACCATTTAGCAGCAGCCCCCACAACCCAAGTAAGTTCCAGTTAAATATGTTTTCCTATTTATTTTAGTAGATTACTATTTTCATCTATGTAAGTACCAACAAGAAGAAAACATTTAAACAAACTCTCATTCATATTTACACAATCTCAACAATAAAAGAAATGAGACAAGTTGCATCACCACAGAGATAATTATTAAAGCTTATAAACTGCAGTTTTAATCCATTTAAAATGAGCTCTGTATGTAACTCCAGCATCAGTAGCAGTAATGCTAGTAAATCTACTGAATAAAAACATTAGTTTTAGAAAATGGAAATATAGAGGTACGTTTTCTTTTCTATTTTAGTGAAATACTTTGTTCTACTTTGTAAAATTAAAGGAAACCCCCAGAGAAGTAGTTATACAGTGTTTTAAATGAGAGTTTTAGCTGTTTAGCTCCATTCAGCTCCATGCATTGAGGACTCCCTCGCGGGCTCCCTCTAGCGGTGATGGGGTATAATGTGATATAGCGGGGGAGGGGGCGGGGCTCTACATAACCCGGATGACGCTGAGCTTCCGGGGTCTGTAGCTGGAGCGGAGGAAGAGCGGGATCAGCTGAACCTCAGAAGGTACGGAGAAGTTTCTCTCTCTCTCTCTCTCTCTATCTCTCTCTCTCTCTCTCTCTCTATCTCTCTCTCTCTCTCTCTCTCTCTCTCTCTCTCTCTCTCTCTCTCCCTCCATCACGCTGTTCTACATTCACTCCTACACCCACATCAACACCACCTTCAGCACCTTCAGCATGTGCAGCATTTACACCACCAGCACTGGATCTTCTCCTAGCTCTGCTCAGCAGTCTGCAGTAGGGGGTCGCGGAGCTGGGGATGGGGGGGCTTTACAGATCATACACAGGATAAAGGAACCTCACACTCCTGCCCCCCCTCCCCCACATCACTAACACACACCTGAGATAAATCAGTTCTGTGGAAATTCCTTTTTAAGTTTGTGTGATCAGTCTCTACACATTTCTTAGTTACACTAATTTAGTTTAGTTTAGTTTAGTTAATTTTCCTTTACTTAATTGGCTCTGTGCACAAGATGGCGCCACCTAACTTCCGGGTAGTGAGTGGTAGGTATACTAGTTTCCGGTTGGAGTTGTTGTGGGGAGAACTGCCGGCAGGAGTACAGAGTGAAAGCGACCATGAGTGTTTTTAAAGTTAAGGAGAAACGAAAAACACAAAACAAAAAAAACAGACTGTGTTATTTTGTAATTAAAGGATCCTCTATAAAAATTGGAGACACTGGGAAACATACCAAACTGTTATATTTTAATAATAATAAAAAATAAATCAAATTCAACAACAATACTATTTCATGCCTTTATTTCCAATAACGAAGGCAATGGGCCAGTTTTTCTTTTATAAAATTCATTACTGTTGGTCACATGAAAACTTTAAGGCATATTTACAAGCTTATTCAATAAAAATAAATAAATTGAACCATAAGAATCCAGAGCCAGTTCTGAATGTTGATTCAAAATACAAAATTGATTCAGGTAAAACAAACGTTGTTTACATATTATTGGGATAATGAGGGAACACAAATATTTTACGGTTCAAATACTAATGTAATATAAATGCATATTAAATATTAACAAACAATTTTAGAGAACTTCTGGGTTAATCACACACTGAACTGTTTGAAACTAAGGATATACAATAGTAAACAACTATATATCTCCCGATGCCAGTATAACTTACAGAGGGTCTAGACACAGGGTAGAACTTATCTCTCTCTCTCTCTCTCTCTCTCTCTCTCTCTATCTATATATACGTAATTATTTATAAATAATATATATATATATTATATATACAAAATATAAATATAAAAATATATATATAATATATTATAAATAATGGGTTCTGGGTTAATCACACACTGAACTGTGTGAAACTAAGGATATACAATAGTAAACAACTATATATATATATCCCGATGCCAGTATACATTATACATATTTATAACTTACAGAGGGTCTAGACACAGGGAATAACTTAAAAATAGATCAAAAATAATTATATATATATATATATATATATATATATAAATGATGTACAGCGCCCAGGAGTAAGAGAGAATATATATATATATATATTCTCTCTTACTCCTGGGCGCTGTACATCATTTATAGTTATTTTTGGTAAGTCCTGGAGAGATCGCGTGTAGAAAGCCATACTGTCTGCTGACCAGCGCCGAAAAGCGGAAATGACTCCGCCTACCAGTCGTAGACCGGAAACAGGCAGCGTCGTCTCATGCAACTAGCAAATCCGGTTCCACCACAACAGTTGCTGGTAAGTCATGTGACTCTCCCGTCAAAATAAAAGTCCACTTGTAAAATATTAAATGTAAGAATGAAAGATTTAGTGATTATAGTGAGGAAAAGTTCAGGCAAGAAGAGGAATTTCACAAGTAACATTTATTAGCTTACTGATTTAACAGAAAACTTGCTATTTCACTGTAATAACAAACACAAATATAGCCGCAAGCGGCGATTTACGGGGTTCGAGCATTACAGGCAAAGAGGCCCCTGGAGGCCAGTTAGGCTTAAAACATGTTGCCGGTTGACCGGCATTACCAAACTGGATGACCAGCATGGCAAAGGTGTTTGGCCAGTATGACCAAGCTGGATGACCAGCATTGCTATGATGACAAAGCTGACCAGCAAGCTGGATGACCAGCAGGACCATAATGACCAATGTGAATGAACAGAATTACCTAGCTGGATGGGCAGCATAACCAAGCTAGGTGACCAGCGTGACCATAAAGACCATAATGACAATGCTAGATGAGTGGTGTGAGTAAACTAGTTGGAAAGCATTGATAAATTGAGCTGTAGTGTTCATCAGGTTTTATGTGGTCTCTTGCTGCACTCTAGTGGGCATTTGGAGAGCCTAGCAGTGAGGCATAAAAGGGCACATATCAATAACCAATAATATCAATAATAGTGTATAAGTTTTGACCTGATTAACATTCAGCCTGTCAAAAGCTTACTGGAATGCGATTGGCTTATAGTGACCACAAAAGTGTCCATATCAAATTTTCATTTGGTGTACCATTAGTGCATGGGCCATAGATGATAATTGGCTAGGATGACCTTGATAGCTTGTATGGTTCTAGAGAAACAGCTATCGAGCATTGGCTCCGCCCCCTGGGGGTGTATGTCTACTTAAATTGACAGGGTATCTGAGAATCATGTAATGATCAAAGGTCTGAAGTGGTATTAATGTCAGGTTAAATATTCAAAAGTTATAAGTGTTAAAAACATTTTACTGCACCATGGTAAAACTAATTTGCATATGGCGGCCATATTGTTTACAAATGTAAAGATTTTTTTTATAATTATTGAGGAGTAAGGTCTGCTGAACTGTTTGACACCAAACATGTCATGATTGGTGAAGGAGGCAAAGACAAGATCTCAAAAGTAGGTTTTGCATATTATGCAAATTTAAAAAAAATTAAGTGGGTGGAGCATAAACAAGAATGACCCAGGTGGCTGACCAGCATGAACAAGAAGGATAAAGATGTTCAATTAAGCAAGACAAGCAAGATTGAATAAGTTCAGCAGAGCTTTAATTTAGAATAATTCACCTGTAGCTGTTTCACCAAATGACCACCAGAGCGCAGCAAGAGACCACATATAACCTGCTGGAAATCTATCACTCTATCAGAAAGACAGAACATTCCCTATCAGTGTGTTTCTATTTATTAAAAAGAGAAGAAAAGTCCGATTGGGCTCCAAATTGGTTCTCATGACCAAGTGGTCTGTATATATATGTTTGTAAATTTGTGTGTTGATAGGGTCAAAGGTTCCTGACTTCTGTCCGTTTAGGCTTGAAAAAAGCGATAATACAGGCTTATGGCCTACAAAATGGCTGTTGCTCTTTGGCCATATTAGAGGCAAAAAATATCTGATTTGCAATCAAGATCACAATATCAGTCTATATATGTATGTAAATTTCTGTGTCGATAGGGTCAAAGGTTCCTGACTTCTGTCCATTTAGGTTAGAAAAAAGCGATAATACAGGCTTGAGGCCTACAAAATCGCTGTAGTTTTCCAGCCGTTGTAGAGGGAAAACATGTCCGATTTGGCTGAAAATTTGCAATCAAGATCAGATTATCAGTCTATATATGTGTATAAATGGTGTGTCGATAGGGTGAAAGGTTCCTGTCTTCTGTCCATTTAGGTTGGAAAATAGCGATAAATAGAATAAATTGAAAGTAGTTATTTTTTCACTGTAGAGCCTACTGAAGACTTATTTGGCTCATACTTGGCAAATGTGCTTCAAATGTCATTGTTAATTAGTAGCTTCAACAGTTTTGGCATGTTTTAAACTTTGACAGAGTTTTGGCCAAATAACTCTGAAAAGGCTTTCACGTACATGTTTGATCAAGGTTTATGGGCCTCAAATAGTTAAAATGTCAAGATTTTTTCAATAATTATTTACCTACAGGGTCTCAAGATCGCATCAAGACCAAATTTGTTTTGATTGATTGAGGACTTAAAGACAAGTTCGAAAAGAGCAATTTTTACTCTTTTGGCCATTGATGAAAATCTTTGCATTTTTGGTAAACACATGCAATTACAAAGTTGTAAAGGCTACAGCAAAGTATACAACTAAAAAAGAATAACAAGCCTAGGCCACTTGTACCTTTAGATATAACTGATTTTCTGCTATAGCGCCCCCTAGAGGTCAATCAATGCCATATTTTAATGGATGATAGAAGGCCCTGAGATACATGTAGGGTATAAGTATCGTCCTGATTGGTCATTGTTTAGCCTGTCAAAAGCTTGCTGGAATCTGATTGGCTCATAACGATCGCAAAAATTTGCATATCAAATTTTCCTTCTGTAAAACATTAGGACATAGGCCATAGATGATACATGCCAAAGGAGAGCTTCATAGCTTTTACGGTTCCTGAGAAACAGATTTTTTTTTTGATTTGCCATTAACCAAGGAATCATATAATGCAAGAATTTTTGATCTAGCTATCAGGGCGTGGGAGTTACGAGGCCAAACGCGTTGACCTTCGCCATAGTGCCCCCTTGAGGCCGATCGGGCTCATCTTTTGAATCTGAGTAGCGGTGAGAAGTACTACCATATGACCAAGTCTCAGCCCTGTAGGCCTTACGGTTTCTTCTGCCCAATCACTTCTATGGCAGAAAAAGAATAATAATAATAATAATCAGAACAATTACAATAGGGTTTCTAGCACTACGTGCTCGAACCCCTAAATATTAGCAAATTAAAACATCTTTAGCCCCGCTGTTTTTAAGAAATCCCAGTTAAACCATTACTGTGGAATACAGTCTCCAGCTGCTCTTTTGCTGATACTTTAATAATGATAATAATAATAATAACAAAAACATGAATTTGATAATAATAATAACAATAAATTTTTGTCAAGTTGCTCACACTTTGAGCAACTTGACAAAAATACACAATTAAACATTTGTGTAAGAGGTTAAAAAGACTACAAAAATAATTGAAAAAGAACTACATAAAATAATATGAATTCTTACAAATTGTTATAATTGTGTTAACCTTTAGTAAACAAAAGAGACTCTTATGTTTTACACTCCTGTTGGAGGTTGGTTGATGTGTTGTAACAGTAAAAAGGTCATTATTTTGCTGTGATTTTATTTTGAACTACAATTCCCTGCACCAACAAGACAACTGCATCGGATCAACATTTCCAAAAAACACATCTTGAACTCAGGAGCGCATATCACTGTTAGCCTGAAGCCAGTGTGGTGGAAAATAATGAACTGTTATCAGGAGTTAAAAAAAAAATCAGGTTTGTGAAGCATTGATTTGGATTAATGTATTTGGTTAATGTGTGGAAACTTTTATAAATTGGTTTAAAGGAAAAAGCTTTGGACATCATCTGTCGTGATGAAGAACAAATCAAGTATCGGCAATGTGATTTGAACCAATGTGTGTCGTTTTTTCGGCACACGCCTCAAAGCTTCAGATTAAAGGGTAACATCACTCACTTAGAATGACTTAGAATCTCTTTAGTTAATTGACCTGCTTTTATTTTAATATTCAATGGCATTTTTCTTTGTGTTTTCCAGAAATTAAAATATTTTCCTGAAATTCATCACCAACAACCAGGATATTTAACTAAGAGCAAAGTTAAACTACTGAAAGAGGTGAAGCAGAAGCCTTCCTGAAGAATCTCCAGAACACGCAGAAATTGTTTGCTACATTTCACAGACAGATGGAGCCAAGTCCCGACATGGAGAAACATCAGCACTCTGCCAAGAGTTTTACTAAACAGAGTGATCTCAAAAAACACCAGCGCATTCACACAGGAGAGAAACCGTTTCACTGCTCAGACTGTGGGAAGAGTTTTAATCAACAGAGTAATCTCAAAAGTCACCAGCGCATTCACACTGGAGAGAAACCGTTTCACTGCTCAGACTGTGGGAAGATTTTTACTACCCAGAGTGATCTCAAAAAACACCAGCGCATTCACACAGGAGTGAAACCATTTCACTGCTCAGACTGTAGGAAGTGTTTTATTACACAGAGTAAACTTAAAATACATCAGCGCATTCACACAGGAGAGAAACCTTATTACTGCTCAGACTGTGGGAAGAGCTTTAATCGACTGGAGACTGTCAAACGGCATCAGCGCATTCACACAGGAGAGAAACTGCATCACTGCTCAGACTGTGGGAAGAGTTTTACTGAACAGAGTGCTCTCAAAATACACCAGCGCATTCACACAGGAGAGAAACCATATCACTGCTCAGACTGTGGGAAGAGTTTTACTCAACAGAGTAATCTCAAAATACACCAGCGCATTCACACAGGAGAGAAACCATATCACTGCTCAGACTGTGGGAAGAGTTTTACTACACAGCGTTATCTCAAAAAACACCAGCGCATTCACACAGGAGAGAAAAAATTCCCAAATTTGTCCCATGGCAATTAAAAGCGCAAATCATAAATTCCACCAGAAACAAATATGAACTGTATTTAACAATTGATTTTACAGGTTCAGCAAAACTATTCTTATCCAGGGATGATGTGTATAGAATTCCATGTTATGTTTGTATGCCTTGTATGTTTGAATATTCCAGGACATTCTTTGTGAGACAGAGCTCAGTTTTTAGGTTAGTTACTGTAGCGCAGTAAGGTTACAGGCTCATTCACTCCCTCTGCTGGTGTTCTTGTTTGTCTATGGTTCAGTCCAATTAAAAATCTGTTACTATAGAGGGATATTTGGTTGTGTTGTATTACTCAAGTTGTATACTCTCTTATCTTTTCCTTATTGAATATTAAATGTTGCTTATGGTTTTTTTAATCTCCAAAGTTACTAAGAATATCCAAATAATGTAGTTTCTTAATTGTTTTTATCCAGTACAAACTATTATCTTTGTATTACTTCACCTCTATATTTACCCATGTGTGTTTTAATTAACGGCTTTTATATTGCAGATCTCCAGTCTCATTGTGTTTTCTCAACACATGTTTGACATGAAACCTATAGGCCTGAGATTGTCATATCCAGTTATATTAAGACTATGGTTTGTGTTTTTTTTCTCCTAAATCTCTTGTAATGTAACTATGCATAACCAGTCATATTAAGACTATGCTTGAAGTGCAAACAGAGACAGAACATGTTTTAAGCACAGTACAGTCTTGTTGGTCACTCTGTTACCGTCTGTCACTCTGTTAAAAGTAGCAGAAGCATCTTCTATGCCAGGAGTATTTAATTAGAATTCAGAATGATCCAGTTATACAAAATTCCTCGCCTGTCTCTCTGTCGCACTCGGCGTGACTTTAGTTTTCGTCCGTTCTCGTTTTTTCGCCCATTCTCGCCCAGGCTCACTATCTCCTTATAAAGGCGTTTTTTTCACGGCCATGTCCCAATTCAACAGCCGGAGCAGCGGGACCGCGACCCTGACAACACGGGTTCGATCCAGCGTGAGGAGCGGTGTGTTTATTTATTTATTTTTTCCACGTCTGCACAGATCTGATTGACTGAAGAGAGTGGTTGGTGATATTACATCACACGTGATTGGTCTGTGATTTACTGCGCCGCAAAGCGTGTATACAATTAAATCCTTCTCAATAGGTTTGGGTCCGGACCCGGACCACGGTCCGCCCGTGACCTCTGTTCTATGCAAATTCCCCGAATTTTCCTCTTCTGCTCACTGCTCAACCACCAAACTCGCTGCTACTGTGTTGCCAGTTGCCAGTGTTGTATCTTAAAAAGTCCACACTAAACTGTGAGAGGTTTAAGCTTGACGAGAAATATCGTCTCATCTTAATCTCGTGAGATCTCGTGCCACGATACAGCATTTGCTATTTTACTGACCAAATGTATAAACAAAGCATTTCCTGCTTTACTGTCTATTGTTATTGTTAGCTAGCCTAGATAAATGTACAAATGTAGCATTTGCTGTTTTAATGACTATTATTATTGTTTGCTAGCTAGCTAAATGTTCAAATATGCAGTTTGCTGATTTACTGAACATTATTATTGGTAGCTAGCCTAGCTAAATGTATAAATGTAGCATTTGCCGTTTTACTGACTTTTATTATTGGTAGCTAGCCTAGCTAAATGTACAAACAAAGCAGTTTAACAGTGTTTTACGGCCGGTATTTATTTATTTTTTATTTCTTGCATATTTTTTTTCTTAAATGTAATTTGTATTCTCTTTCAAGCATTCATTCGGTATCTCAGTATGGGATACGCCACTCTCGCATATTCCTCATGTAGCCCCGGCTAATATATATATATATATATATATATATATCTATATATATATATATATATATATATATATATATATATATATTGCGCCTTTAGATTTTACAACTGTGAGATAAAACAGATAATACAAATAAAACTGATATAAACTACAAAGTGAAATATACAAGTTAGTGGAAAATTAACACTACATATACATATAATACAGAATAAGATACAGAAATAATTTTAACTATACATGCAGAAAAAATATGTAATAAAGTAAAAAATAAAGTAAAGTAATGCTTAATCTTGCTTTGTTAATTTTGATTTATGTGGTAACTAATATGCGGAAGGAAGAAAAGCTTGCGCATTTACTAACAATTCCCTACTTTACCACATGATGCCACTAATTCCCGCTCTCTCCGCACTCTTTTGAAGGCATACGCATGCCTTAAACCTTGCTTAAATGTACGCTCGTTTTCACGCCAAGTATTTCTTTATAAATCACAATTCTTGCGTGAGATGTTGCTTACGCACATTTCTGCCCTCTTTTTATGCGTACGCACTCTTTATAAATGAGGCCCCCGCTCTTTATGAGGCTTTGATTCAGCAGTAGATTCTCTCCTGTCAGATTCCTGTCAACATTAGCCTGTTAGCAGCTAACAGAGTTAGCAGTGAATTAGCTCTCTTTCTCTTATACTGTTTAATAAACTGAGAAAAGCACGAATAATTTATGGGTAAATTTATGAGATTAAACTAATTCAGATTTAATTAGTATAATTAAAGGCTGATTTTTGGTAAGTTAGGAAAAAGCTGAATTAGCTAGCTTCCTAGTGTTGGCTATGCTAGCTACTGAATGTACCCAAAGTTTCTGAGGAGAAAGAGCATTTATTTTCTGTTTTCTGTGACCTAGAAAGGTTTTTAAACGGTTTGGAGGAACTAATTGCCACCATTCTAACAATTCTACAAATTACTATCTGTTCTAAGCTAATTTGCCTCAGTAAGAGTAAATTATCCTCAAATTTTACCTCAGTTTATTTAATTGTTAGCGTTTACTAGCTAACAGATTTAACGTTTATTTACACAGTTCTTAAACTTAAATTTAGTTGTTTTTTTAAAACATTACTCACACCTTCACTGTTTCTTATAATTCATATATTCTTTTCTCTACAGTGTACAAATCAGTGAGTCTTGGTGAATGTTTCTGTTCTTATTATGGTAAATAGGGCCTGCAGAGATTTAATAGAAGAATCTGTTCTTTAGAACATAATGTTTTATATCATTATTAGAAGCACAAACACACCTGAGATTATTTATATTTTTTTATATTTTACAATTACTGTTACAAAGAGCCAAGAGTTGGCCCAAAGACTTCAGGAGCTAAATAGCTCCTCCACTGAGTCCCACCCACAGTGCCTGCAACCCTCATGCTTCCGCTTGTTTAGCCAATCAGAGCGATGCTGAGACTGAGGGGCCTCAGTTGGGGGCTTGCATACCACAGATAGAGAGGACTTCTGTAGAGGAACAGTGGAGATAGTGGACGGTGTGCAGCTTAGTAAAGTTTTGTGGGATTACCGAGGACATTTAATTCTTGTGTGCATTCAGATACCTGTAAGTACCTACACTGCTGTTTATTCATAAAGTGTACATAACTATTACTTTCCTAGTTGTAGGTGTACTTTCAAGGAGTTACATGCTATGCTAACTGATCAGCTCTTTGTATAGCTCTGTATAGCTTCTAGCTGTTTCTGATCTGCCTATTATTATTACCAGATAACACCTCATAGAAGTGTGTATCTTTGTTTAGGTGTTAGTGTTGTAAATTGTAGTCAGTGATGTGTTTCAAGTCGTTCAAGTATCCCTTTTATATCTGTTGTTTCAGAATCACACACTCACACAGTCGGATTGCATTCATCTATTCTGTATATACCACAACTCCTCTGCTGCAGTAAATACTGTTTTCAGAGTACATCATCTCCAGCATTTTAATCAGATGCACCACAGTGGCTTCTACATGGTTTAATACCAGCTAGCTCTTCTTAACAATTACAATACGATTTTAAAATTGTCCTGTTGAAAATATTTATCATTGGTTCGTTTATTGTATCTATCAGAAGCAGACTGTATCTGCCCAATATCATTTATTTTACTCCAATGTTCAATACACAGAGTGCATTATTAATATGATGGCATGTTGAATCAGATTTTTCACAGTAATATATGTTTACAGAAATAGAGGGTCAGGTGGACGGGTGCTTGTGTTACAGAGTGAACAGGGTGGATTTAACACAAAACTGCTTCACAAGACACAGTGCTAGATAGTGTAAATGAAGCATCAGGCTGGAGCATTAACACAACAGTTCAGATATAATAAAGAAGACATTGTTTAGCTGTTTAATGCGTCTGAATTTGTATTTAAGTGGTAAATTAAATGGTTTGGTAGATGCTTTGAACAGAACAGAAGTATTGGGGATAAATATATATGGATCATTAGTCGGAATATGGTTTATATTTCATTTTATTTTTTTGGTCAAATGGTGAAAATGTTAGCTACAATAACTGTATTTATAATTATAATAATTATAACACAAAAATGATATTTGTATAAAAGGACGGGACTTTTATTGTGATGTTAGTTCTATCTCCGGTAAATCTTAGTGTTGCCTGATTCAATTACCTGTTCTAGAAACGGAGCTGACCACGTTTAGTAGGCTCCGAGTTAAAGTTAGAAACTTACCTTCAGCCAAGTTAGTCTTAGTTCTTCCAATTCCCAGTGATTTATGTTCGCATTGGTAAAGAAATGTGACACTTATGTGCTAAAGTAAATTTTACCATGCTTTCAGTGGCTGAAAGAAATATATTTTTTCGTATAATGTTAATTTTATCAAAGAGTTATGTCTCCTGAATCAGAATACATTAATAAAGTCCCAGCGCAAAACTGTATTACCCAGCAACACTAGTTTAAGTACAGTCAAACCTCTGAAATCTACATATTTATACTATTCGCCTAGTATTAAACATGCTGGCAGTGGCTAAAGAAATTTATTTTCTCCATATTGCTTCTTTAATTAAACAATAAATCATGTCGCTAGACATATCTGTATATGTTTAACAAAATATTTAAAATACTGGTAACATTTATAATAAATGTACATCAATTACCCATGCTTACAACAGTTACAAACATTGTAAAATGCCTAAACTTTTTAAATGACAAATGTTTAAATATTCTTTATTATTAAAATTCCTTAAACTATTGGCTCAGATCATAAGTAATTAACAGGATATACTTCATTTTTACTTCATAATGCCAAATATTTCTCAACCCAAATGTTAGTTTCTTCTATTCTGTTTCTTCTCAGTTTTTTCCATTCTTTAAGTGTATAAATTCCCTAAAATTCCATCGGGATAAATAAAATAAAGTATCTATCTATAATGCTTGTTACGGTGGGTGACCCAGGCAGGTAGACGAGGAGACGGACGCAAGTGCAGGTAAGAGCAAAACAAATAATAATTTATTAAATAAATAACAAAGATAAACAAAGAAACAAGTAAACACGTAACAAAGATAATAAACCAAAATAAACGAGGGGGACTAGAGAACATAAACAAACTAGAGAAAATAATAATGATAAACAAACAGGGAATATATACAAGGAGCTAAACTAGAAATAAACACAAAGCAGGGTATATACAGGGAGCTAGGGAACACGGAGCTAAACAAGAAACTAGAAAAAAACAAACAAGAAATAAACAGAGAAAAACACAGAGCAAGGACTAGGGCTATGAAACGCGGAGAAACACAGAGAGACAAAACAACAGAGGTTAGTGCAAAGACCGACCAGGGACAAGTGACAGAGGGGGGATATTTATAGTGACTTGAAACACACAAGAATTGGAAACACCTGGGGTAGGGGCGGAGCTACAAATGAGACTTGTGGTGGAAAATTACTGAGACAGGGGACACAGAGAAGCAGGGGTCACGTGGGAACAACACAACAGGCACAAGAACAGACAAAACAGGGCGAGGACCTGACAATGCTGGTTGTTTAGTTGTGTATTTTTTTTAAACAATGTCAAAGTGTGAAGTGACTTCTTATTCTTATTGTCACATTCACGTATTTATTGCATTGTATTATAATAATAATAATAATTTTAATAATAATCTGATTATTATTATTAATTATTAAGTATTATTGTTACTAAATATTATTAAGTATAACTATTATTAAGTATTATTATTATTAAGTATTATTATTATTACAGTGTTTTAACAGTTTTTATTAAACAGCATGGACAAAGATACTTTAATTTGCTAACATGTTTTATTCTGTGTATTAATACAGTACAATATGGAGTTTTCTGTTAAATTAGCAAGCTGTAGAATCTTGAGCTGTGATGTCATGTAGATGCATGAAATAAGTTTTCGCTGATACTGTTCTTTGTATATAAGAAAATCTATTACAGAAAAAATAATAATTAGTACGAAGAACAGCATCATCAACAAGCACCCAGGTTTGCTTGGAGAGAGTTGTTTTCTCAAATCTGATCTGTAGCTCTCTGGCTTGAATTGCTGAAGTCCAGCCTTTTATGTTTGAAAACACCTCACATCTGGAAACACTTAACGTACGCTCCTATAGCGCACATACATAAGTAAGTCTGACTCAATGTATGGGAGGGGAAAGAAGTGTTCCCCTTTCTAATGTGTTTAAGTTAGAGCCTAACTCCATCTGTTCCCTGTGGTCCAGAGGCCATTCTGTGGGGAAAATATATAGAATAATAGTGAATAACCCTGCTTAATGGTAAATAACCCTGCTTGCAAATATGTCATATGTCATATGCTCAAATATACGTCAATATAATCTTAGGAGTTTTAAAGATGTTAAGAAGGTGTGCAAAGCAATTCCTTTAGCATTGATTCAGTTAATCAAACAAGTCATTTTATATTCAAAGGTGACTGTTTCGATGCCCACATTAAAAGTGAACGACTGTAATTTAGTAGACTCCAAGTGTAATAATAAGACTATCAATGATGATTTGAAACAGAAGATTTACTATGAATATAATGGAGCTTCTTTCAAGAAACTTCCTAATAATAAGAATATAAATATGACTTTTGCTTATTCCAAATTTGTTAACTGGCCCATATCTCCTAAAGTGAAAGAGACCCATTTCAAAATTATAAATATGATTTATCCTGTAGCCCTGTTTCTTGAAAAAATATTCAAATTTGATGTTGAATTATGTACTTTTTGTCAGAAGTCAGAAAATGAATCTCTGGAGCATTTGTTTTTTTCATGTCAATATTCACACACTTTTTGGATGGACATCAGAAATTGGATTAATATCAAACTTAATATTCCTTCTTTTGAGGTAGAGGACATTTTGTTTTATTTGAAAAACTTAAGTTCAGCTTTCTCTGATGCCATAAATATAATTTTACTTTTAGCAAAATTCCACATGTCCCCCGTTTCGTTAATGAATTTAAGTCATATTATTCTTCATTAAGTAAATTAAGAAAATGGAAAACTGCTAATATCATCTCACACCAGATCTCTAGTAAGCTTTTGTCTAAGATTATCATTTTATTACGTTGCTCCTCTAGTCTGTATGTTTGTGTATGCTCCCCCTAGCTTCTAAATTGTAGCTGTGATCCTCTACAAGAGTTTGTACTATTGTATATTGTTGTGTTTTGTATGTTGCTAAAAACAAAAACAATAAATCGGCGCTGTTAGATCGCTGATCAAGCTTAACTTCCGTTTTCTGAATTCTAGATAGACTGATAGATGTTTAAACTAATTATAATTCGAAAAAAATCTGTTTAATGTATAAGCCTGTGGTGTTTTTATTTATTTTTACATATACCAAGTCTGTAAACTACTTCACATTTCACATTTCTGTAATCTAGATAGACTGGGAGATAAATTACAAACAACCAGAAAATAATTTGTAATTAATAACAATTGATAATTATTAATAATTGTCTTTGTTCTGGAGCAGTTGATTTATAAACTGTGCGTTTTACACTGTGTCAATTTAGTATTAACAGGTGTAGAAGACATTTTAGAAATTTTATTAGTTTAGCATTATAGCAAAGCTATTTGGGTTATACCCATCTTATGGGGGGTGGTCTTTGACCAGTTGTAGTACTTCTCAAGCTAACAAATATATTTTTTTTTTCTTAAAATACACAGCACATTATTATAAATAACAGCTGTCTGCGCCTGGTTTTGCTGGACCTGAAATTCTGCATGGTACATTTTATCAGTGTCATGGTGAGCACAGAATGCAGACACGTGCAGATTAGGGCTGGACCCGAATATTCGGGTATTCGGATATTCGTTCGTTGAGTAGGTATTCGGTTTTTAATTTTGGTATTCGGATATTCGTTTATTTTCTCCTTTCCAGAGTTCCACCTCACTCTAACCACTTCTGTTCTCGCGGGTCCCGTCAGAATATCTTGCGCGCGGGACAGAACTGAACTGTTATTGGCTGGAGCGGGAGTTTAATCCAGACGATGCGGGAGCAAATTAATGAATAGTTAAGAAAACTGTAATAATTGTAAAAAAAAAAAACCTAAAGAAAACTCTCAACGCGCAGGATGGACCGACACACACACGCACACACCGATGGTGTTTGGACTGGGGTAAGGAACGGGACCGCACTATTCAGCGCTGCTGTTTTAATAAATATATAAGTAAATTTGAAGCATTAAATGTAGTTTATTTAATTTATATTAGGAACGTGGGGCGGGAGCAATTTTTTTTGCGGAGCGGTAACGAGACAGAAACGCGGGAGCGTGGAAGAGTGGGTTTAAAAATCAGTCTCGCGCAGACCTCTATTATACATGATAATAAAAAATGAAGGCTCTTCGAAACTGATTTATATAATAAAACGTAAGGGGTAATGTGGCAACAGTAGGGGCTAAATCGGTTACAAAAGCCTGGCCTACAAAAATGATATCTGAACGAATTTCCTCTTATCTAATATAATTTAAAATGGTTTAAAAATATAAAATAATTTCTAAGCAAACGAAATATTTAATATTGAGCTTATAGCCCAAGTGCAAAAATACAAAATCAGTAATAAGACTATGCCCTGCACAATCCTTAAACCGAAATAGACCAAGTACAATAACGTCATTAACAATGACTTTCCTCTACTCTAATATAATTTAACATGGTTTAAAAATATAAAATAATTTCTAAACAAACGAAATATTTAATATTGAGCTTATAGCCCAAGTGCAAAAATACAAAATCAGTAATATGCCCTGCACAATCCTTTAACCGAAATAGACCAAGTACAGTTTACAATGACTGTCCTCTAATATAATCAACAATGTTTAAGAATATAAAATACTTCCTGAACAAACGTTTTTTTTTTTGTTTGTTTTTTTAAGCAAATAGCCTAAGTGTGAAAACACAAACAGCAATTTACTGGGCTGGCTTGCGCAGCGGAGAAACCGTGCAGCAGCAGCCTCCTAGCCTGCTTACGCAGCGGATAAGCCGCGGTGTGGGGCAGCAGAAATTCCGGGATGAAAACAGAAAGAAATCTGGGCTAAAAACACAGAAAAAATATGGGGTGAAAACACAAAAATCCGGGATAAAAACACCAAAAATCCGGGGTGAATATGTCTCGTCGGTCAGAGCAAATTGAACATTTTTCAGTGGATTAAAGGGGCCGTGATTTGCTTTTTAATTTTTTTTAACCTCTTTTTTTAAAAACGATATTCGAATATTCGCTTCGAATCAGTGCCGAATATCCGGAGCTCAAAAAACGCTATTCGGGCCAGCCCTAGTGCAGATACTGATAAAAACGTGTTTATTATAAAATAAACAGATGTAAGACGTAGTCAATACAGAAAAATGGGTAATCACCAATAACCAGAGCAATGAAGACAAAACCATACCATAAACAAGAGATAGTCCAGAGTTCATACACGAGAGATCCAATGTCAGAGGTAATCCAAGAGGCAGTAGTGAAAACACAGTCCAGGTAACACACAAGCAATCCAATATCAGAGGCAAAGGCAATACCGTATTTTTCGGACACACATATGGGCAGCCCACATCGGGCCATTGGGGATTTGCACATCGGTGCAGTATCGGCCCCACGCCATCGGCCCCATATGGGCAGCCCACATCGGGCCATTGGGGACTTGCACGTTGTGCGGTATCGGCCCCACGCCATCGGCCCCATACGGGCAGCCCAAATCGGACCAATGGGTATTTGCACATCGGTGCGGTATCAGCCCCACATCATCGGCCCCATATGGGCAGCCCACTTAGGGCCAACGGAGATTTGCTCATCGGGACGGCACCAGCACCATGGCGTCGGCCCATTTCAGGCAGCCCACATTGGGCCAATGGAGATTTGCTCACCAGTATAGCGTCGGCCCCACGGCGTGGGCCCTTTTCAGGCAGCCCACATTTGGCCAGCGAAGATATACTCCTGTATGCAAAATCAACACCAAAGCATTGGCCCATTGGGCCAACAGAGATTTGCAGAGCTCTAACACTAACACACACCCACACACACACACTGACTCATGCCCTCAGTGGAAAACCAATTGTGGCCCCAAATTTTTAGAACTGTGCAATATTGAACAGTGAACACTTTTCAAGAAAGAAAATTTAAAGCTGTGCTATTGGCACTTTGACATTTTTTGCAACTGGCTGTAAAACAATTATATAAATAACACAATTTAAAGTGTATAGTAAATTAATACATTTATTACAAAGTATCATGTATGAAATATAAACAACACACAACAATATTTAAGTAAATTACTTAATAATAAATCCCAAATTTATATTTTAGCATGTAGATAAACATGTACTGCGTAAATATCTCCATTTGCAAAAACAGTATTTATAATAAACGGTATGATATAAATATCAAACATAATGCAAAATAACAAAGAATTATACAACTTAAAAAAAAGATAAATAAATAAATAATAATAATATATATATAATATATATATACACATCAATAAAAACAGCAAATCATATTCTTGAATAAATACTTAAATGCACTAGACTGATGTAGTAGATGAATAATAAACTGATACTATTATTGCTACTGGAACAAAGCCTCTGGGGTGGGTTTCCCAAAAACGATCAACCTTAGCGAATAACGAACGAACTAACGAATGACGTGAGTAAAGAACGAGCCAGTTCTGCAAGTGTTTCCCAAAGAGCTTCGCAACGTGAAAATTAACAAAGGAGGTTAAAGAACGTCTTTGTTGAATCCTCCCCTGAAACAGCGCACTCAATCGATCCACACATATCGATTATTATGCAGTATTTATTCAGTATTACACCCTAAAAATGTAAAAAAGTGTTGTAATCATCAATATTATACATATTTTGAAATTTAAATTACAAAAGGATGTACTTTGGCATTAATAAAATACTCCTACAGATACATATGGCTAAATAAATAAGTCATATGTTTATATATAAATGTTTAATAAACATTAAACTTAAAACTATTATTGTTAATATATTATATTAATATATATTGTACAAATATTATTAATAGTAATATTGATAATAATATTAATTTATTATTATTATAATTATTAATAGTATAAAAATAATATAATAATACATATACGTATGTTCCTGTGTGTGTGTGAGTGTGTATATATACACTGCTCAAAAAAATAAAGGGAACACTCAAATAACACATCCTAGATCTGAATGAATGAAATATTCTCATTGAATACTTTGTTCTGTACAAAGTTGAATGTGCTGACAACAAAATCACACAAAAATCATCAATGGAAATGAAATTTATTAACCAATGGAGGCCTGGATTTGGAGCCACACACAAAATTAAAGTGAAAAAACACACTACAGGCTGATCCAACTTTAATGTAATGTCCTTAAAACAAGTCAAAATGAGGCTCAGTATTGTGTGTGGCCTCCACGTGCCTGTATGACCTCCCTACAACGCCTGGGCATGCTCCTGATGAGGTGGCAGATGGTCTCCTGAGGGATCTCCTCCCAGACCTGGACTAAAGCATCCACCAACTCCTGGACAGTCTGTGGTGCAACGTGACGTTGGTGGATGGAGCGAGACATGATGTCCCAGATGTGCTCAATCGGATTCAGGTCTGGGGAACGGACGAGTCCGTCTCATGCTACCACGAGTGTGAAAGCACCACCAACATTCAAAACTGACCAAAACATCAGCCAGACAGCATAGGTTCTGAGAAGTGGTCTGTGGTCCCCACCTGCAGAACCACTCCTTTATTGAGTGTGTCTTGCTAATTGCCAATAATTTCCACCTGTTGTCTATTCCATTTGCACAACAGCAGGTGAAATTGATTGTCAATCAGTGTTGCTTCCTAAGTGGACAGTTTAATTTCACAGAAGTTTGATTTACTTGGAGTCTTATTGTGTTATTTGAGTGTTCCCTTTATTTTTTTGAGCAGTGTATATATATATATATACACACACACACACACACACACACACACTGTAAAGCTCCAGCTCATCCTAAATCAACATCTCAGTTGGGTTTAGGTCAGGGGATTTTGAAGGCATGCACCTCTTTGTTAACTAGATAATACCATATGCGTCAATAAATTGTTTTCATAGTTTTAATATTAATCGACAATGTAAAAAAAAAAAAAAAAAAAAAAAAAAAGAGACGCGTCAACTTTTGACTGGTGTTTATATATTTGTGAGCTGACACACCCCAGAGTTTGCCCAGATGAACGGCCACAATGTTGATTAGAAGCACCTAAATAAAGAATAATATTAAATATTACCTGCACATTCACCGATACCCTTTACAATACGTGTAGGTGTGAGTAAAGAAACTGCAGGCGTCCCCTGCACCGGACCTACAGTACCAGGAATTTTCCCAATAGAATGGAAATATATTGTATTGTGCTGTAATTCCCGGGCTGGTGGGAAGTGTATATAAGTGTGTGTATGCCACATAACAGCCTGATTACAGAATCCACGGACTTGGTGACTTTGCAGCTTTGCTTAGACCGTGAGCATCATCTACAGGAATCTGGATTTTAATAATTTATGGGTTTGATTGGTCAATTCCAGTATGCCCAGTTAGACTACACAGAGAAAGTTGGCATTATAATATAATATAATATAATATAATATAATATAATATAACTCATTCATTCACTTACTCACTCATCGCCAACCGCTTTATCCGTTAAGGGTCGCGGGGGGGTGGCTGGAGTCTATACCAGCCGGCATCGGGGGGAAGGCAGTATACACCCTGGACAGGCCGCCAATCCATCGCAGGGCAGACAGACACACAGACACATCCACTCACACACTCACACCTAAGGGGCAATTTTTATCCGACATCCAATTAGCCTGAACTTTGGACTGTGGGAGGAAACCGGAGCACCAGTAGACACGGGAAATAATAATATAATATAATAATATTAATTATTATAATAATAATAATTATATATATAATATAATTGATTATAATTAATAGTAACATAATATAATTGCTTCAACCAGGGAAATTATAATTTTTCTCCCTCAAAATTGGCGGTCCCTGGTGTTTAAGGTGCTGAACTGCAAGTCGAGATCCCCTAAAGAAGCTCTTAAGAATAACGACTGGGTGAGGTCACTCGTTAATCTGCGAGCGAGTTTACGTAGTACTTTAGTTACGCACGGGTTTGGGAAACACTCTTTAATTAACGATCAATCTTAAGTACGAGTTAACGAAGTTCTTAGCGTAACAAAGCTTTCAGGAAACCCACCCCTGATCTCTATTATTAATTTTATTCCTCTTGCTTGTAGACTTGGAACCAAAATGTCATCCCAATCAAACCAGTAAAAAAAATTCTAATTGAATATAACATTAGTTTTTGCATTAAGGTTTTTATCTCACAGCAATAATAATGAAGGAGAAAATAGATGTACTTTACATAAATAGAACAGATATAGTTAATCATAATATAAAAAATGAATATTGTTTATGCCTTAATATAGCATAGATCATAAATTAACTATTTTTTTGAAGAGACTGCATGAGACGATGCTTCCGTCCACCTGAACGGTCCCGTGCATTCCAAAGCCAAACCTTTGCAACCTGCTCGATCTCTGCATCCTTTGGTGGTGGCATGATTGATCTCCTCACGGCCTCTTAAAATAATAATATAGAGATATGAGAATGCAGTCAGGTAAATACTACATCTGTTAGTGTCTTTTCATGTACAATGCTTAATTTTAGAGAAATTTGCAGACTGTATTTGATTACAGTGATTCTTATATAGTGATAGTTATTTGAATTTGAATTTCTTCAGGCTATTCATGGTGAAACATAAATAGCCTTTACAGTCACTGTGTGTGACTGGTAGTTACATTCTATAAACATGTGAGGTGGCTGATATCAGGATATCAGGTTCACAAAAATACCAAAACTTTTTAAAATGATATCTTTCCCTTAGCTTAACTGGCTATCTTTGCATTAGCTTAACTGAATATCTTTCCCTTAGCTTAACTGGCTAGCTTTCCATTAGCTTAACTGAATATCTTTCCCTTAGCTTAACTGGCTATCTTTGCATTTGCTTAACTGGATATCTTTCCCTTAGCTTAGCTGGATATCTTTCCCTTAGCTTAACTGGCTAGCTTTCCATTAGCTTATTTGAATATCTTTCCCTTAGCTTAACTGGCTATCTTTCCCTTAGCTTGACTGGCTAGCTTTCCATTAGCTTAATTGAATATCTTTCCCTTAGCTTAACTGGCTATCTTTCCCTTAGCTTGACTTGCTATCTTTGCATTAGCTTAACTGGCTATCTTTCCCTTAGCTTAACTGGCTAGCTTTCCATTAGCTTAACTGAATATCTTTCCCTTAGCTTAACTGGCTAGCTTTCCATTAGCTTAACTGAATATCTTTCCCTTAGCTTAACTGGCTATCTTTGCATTTGCTTAACTGGATATCTTTCCCTTAGCTTAGCTGGATATCTTTCCCTTAGCTTAACTGGCTAGCTTTCCATTAGCTTATTTGAATATCTTTCCCTTAGCTTAACTGGCTATCTTTCCCTTAGCTTGACTGGCTAGCTTTCCATTAGCTTAATTGAATATCTTTCCCTTAGCTTAACTGGCTATCTTTCCCTTAGCTTGACTTGCTATCTTTGCATTAGCTTAACTGGCTATCTTTCCCTTAGCTTAACTGGCTAGCTTTCCATTAGCTTAATTGAATATCTTTCCCTTAGCTTAACTGGCTATCTTTCCCTTAGCTTGACTGGCTATCTTTGCATTAGCTTAACTGGCTATCTTTCCCTTAGCTTAACTGGCTAGCTTTCCGTTAGCTTAACTGGATATCTTTCCCTTAGCTTAACTGGCTATCTTTCCCTTAGCTTAGCTGGATATCTTTCCCTTAGCTTAACTGGCTATATTTCCGTTAGCTTAGCTGGATATCTTTCCCTTAGCTTAACTGGCTATATTTCCGTTAGCTTAGCTGGCTAGCTTTCCCTTAGCTTAACTGGCTATCTTTCCCTTAGCTTAACTGGCTATTTTTCCCTTAGCTTAACTGGCTATCTTTCCCTTAGCTTTACTGGCTATCTTTCCCTTAGCTTTACTGGCTATCTTTCCCTTAGCTTAACTGGCTATATTTCCGTTAGCTTAGCTGGATATCTTTCCCTTAGCTTAACTGGCTATCTTTCCCTTAGCTTAACTGGTTATTTTTCCCTTAGCTTAACTGGCTATCTTTCCCTTAGCTTAAGTGGATATCTTTCCCTTAGCTTAAGTGGATATCTTTCCATTTTCCATTTCCCTTAATATTTCCCTTAGCAAGCCATTGTTCCCTTAGCTGGTTATTGTTGACATACTTGGATATAAAGTTAACTTACTTAACAGCCGTCTTTCTCCAAGAGCCGAGATAAGCTGCCAACTTGGGAGCCCCTCGTGTTATTTAAATGTGAGGTAAATTCTCATTCTAACTTAGCACAATGCTAACTTTTTTTTAGCACAATGCTAACTTCAACATAGCTACCCTTATAATGCTACAATAACCTGAGAGTGGTAACTGCATTAGCACCACATTAGCGTATCTTAGCAAAAAATAGAAAAGCGTATAGTAGAACAGAAATTATAACTTACCTTTCAGTCACTTTGACAGACCAAAGTCACTCACTGACTTTGCCTTTAAGCTTGATCGTTGCTCTGTGGTAAAGGCACGTGCAGGGAGGGGGGAGGAGGAGGGGGGTGGATTTGTTGGTTACATGATCCTCACAATTAAATATCACATGAAAAAATAAAAAAAATATGTAACTTTTATAACCTTGCTGGCCTACACAAAGTGTATAGTCAAGCACAAAAACATTTATAATTTAATATTTTTATTTATTTATTATCAGCACTACCAATAATAAAGGTGAGATTATGAATCAGCACCATGGAGCAAAGTCGTAGCTATCCAAAATATTAAATACAAATATTTTTATAAATAAAAATGTATAGCTATACAGTATATGTCTTGAAAAATATAAAGGTCTCTGCACAACTCTGCTGTGGTACCTTGATTTTTCTCCACTTTTGGTTTAGAAAATCTTTCAGAGCTGATACTACATTTCACACAGTGTTGCTCCTATCCACTAAGCTAGCTAATCTACCTAGCTCTCACAGACAAAAACAATAAAAAATATTCAGATACCCTTCATATGAACTTGTTATGACACAAACTTTCAGATTGTAAAATATTGTATGGTAAATTTGGGCTGACCCAGAGTAACCTAGCATAGGATTTGTGTGGGCATGCTCACATATGTGTGCGTGTTGCCCACATATAACACACAATGCCTACAGTGTGTAAATGGTGCAGGCTGAATTAGGGCTGACCCACAGTGGCCCTGCATGAGATTTGTGTGCACATGCCAAAGTGCAGGTTGCCGACATATAACCCATACCGGGTATGAAATGGTGCAGGCTGAATTTGGGCTGACCACACTGGCTCTGCATGGGAATTGTGTGGGCATGCTAAACTGTGCTTTGCCCACATATATCCCTCACTGGCCCTTCAGGGTGTGAAATGGTGCAGGCTGAATGTGGGCTGACCCACAGTGGGCCTGCCTGGGATTTGTGTGGGCGCATCAAAGTGTTGGCTGTCCAAATAATTCCCACACTGGGCCTACAGGGGCATTAATGCACTGGACCAGTTCAGGCTAGCCCACAGCGGCCTTTTATAGGATTTGAGTGGGCGAGCCAATGAACAGGCTGCCCACAGAAAACCCATGTTGGGCCTGTTTGGAATTTTAATGGGCTAGCCCCTGCCCACAGTGCCCGCACTTAGCCCACGAAGGGCCGATGTGTAGCTTTTTGCTGGGTAATAATGCACTCCATATATGCAGGATTAAAGTAAAATAAATTATACTGGACATAAACATATATAAAATGTCTCTAGAAGATATATAATAGAAAATGAAAACAGTGTGAATTTTTCTTTTGCTTAAAACAGCAAGAAAGTACTACCCTGAATGTGATAATTAGGGGTGGGTGATATGGCTCCATATTTCAGGGTAATATAGTTCATGATATTCAAAAATATTGGCAACATTATTTCTTACGATATTTTATGTCATACTGCCTTATTAAAACAGATTAATGTCATTTCTGGAGCTGTGATTGTATGCAGATAAATTATCCCATAAATGGTCCTACACCTGAATAAAAAAAGTAATATTATCTAATTTCTAGAACATAAAAACAGGAAGGGGTAGGTCGAGACTCTTCATCAAGCATATACATTTAATACAGGCTTTTTCTGCTTCCGGTCACTGAAATTATTGTATTGAAAAACTAAATATTTGATTATAAAAGGTGAGGGGTAGAGATATACTGCAAGTCAGAAAATTACAAAGATATTTATAAGATAAAATGAGATACACTTTGTTAGAGCAGTATGACATATTTACAGCTAGTGCTGGACGATATGGCCAAAATTTACATCACGATACATTCCTTAATTTCGGTCGATACAATATAGATGGATATAAATATTTGGAAGGCCTCAGAAAAACTGTTAGGAATCCCTGCAATGGAAATCTGTACCTATTACTGTCTTTAAAGCCTTCTCTCATAAAAAACTGTATAATACTTTAGAAATTAAAAAATGTCAGAATGAAATAATGCTCACCTTTATTTGCATGTAGCAATATAAAAACATGACATCTCTGTCAAACAAAAACCAATAACCTATTTACATTTTACCAATATAAATAACTTTACATTACAACAGAGGCAGAGCTTCTTATCCTTTTGTAAACATATTTAACAGATCAAAACAAAAGTGCCTCATCCAGGATAAAGAATGCAGAAAGCCTTCATTTATATAAAAGGAACATGATATCACCGTCAAATAAACAAACCTATATCAACTATAAATAACTTAGATACAACATAAACTACATAAGTGCTTCAGCCAGAATAAGGAAGATATTGTGTGTAGTGAAACTGCTTGAGGTGGTGGAACAGATTAGATGCATTACTGTTGCTAGTCAACTCCACTTTCCGGCACAATTGGGAGCAAGCTGAAGTTTATCAGACCTTTGAAAGCCGAACACTGAATTAGACCTGCCTCCCTCAACTATCTCTCCTGTTTAATCACTTGTGGAAGCATCAGGTGTGCTCATTCTGCATCTAAAATCTAAAATTCTGCATCAGGGCCGAGCCTAATCGAGGAACTCGGTTCGGCCGCACTGCGCTCCGCTCGGCTTCATAGCGGGAGGTTCTAGGTGTGGACCGGAGCGCAGCCGAGCTTCAAGTTTTAGTAGTATGGATTATAGTGTAAAGTGTGATACTACTAAAGTAGTAGTATAACACTGTATTCAGTGCTGGACAGCAGCAGTGTTTCTGCTACATACATTTTGCAGCTGCAGCCTGCTGACAGTCAAGATACAACTACCTATTAAAATGTCTGTGAATTTATAATGGGATAAAAGTACTGAAGCCTTTATTGTAGTATGAAGGTGTCCCAGTATTTTTCTCCATATAGTGTAACTAATGTAGGTAATTCTTTTTGGTTAATTGACCTGCTTTTATTTTAATACACAAAATTTTTTTTCTTTGTTTTTCCAGAATAAACAACCAGGATATTTAATAAAGAACAGTGTTAAACTGCTGAAAGAGGTGAAGCACAAGCCATCCAGAATAGGGATGCAAATTATCGATTAATTCATTAATCATTAGTTGATTGATCTTATCGATCGACTTTCGATTAATTGATAAGCGGCGTTTTTCACCTGAATTTCAGTGTTTCAATAGGGGCTTTAAAAATATCAGCTAAATAGTTAAAACACTGAGTTCAAAAAGTGCATATTATATTATGATAATTATATTGTATTATATTATATTATATATTCCTCAAGTAATTATGCATTAGGAAAAGAAAGCAGACGTTTTTTTTATGGTATAACAAAATACATTCTTTAATTTAAAAAAAAAAGAAATAAATTAAGGACTGGCTCAGTTCTTGCATTTGAAACATTAGACATATTAAAAAAAAAGAATAGAAGAAATTAAATAGACAGCCAAACAGAATATTATTGAGCCTATAGATTATGAAGAAACTGCATCTAGGCTATTAATTAGGAAATCCTCAACAATCCTCAACTGAATCATTCACAACATTTTCTGCCTTAATTTGTATAGGGTTACAGCAAAATAGAATGAAATGTTCACAGGGTCCCTGGACACAACATAAAACATTACAGGGCCTCAAACCAGAACAAGCAAATAAAGTAATGATCAAATCATGTTACCCTTTCGTGTCTGAAATGTGACAAATGGCTATACAGCTCATATCACAACTGGACCTATATATTTTTGTTCAAGAAAATGAGCATGTTAACGTGGTCAGGGGTAAGGCGTGTGCGCAGTCTATTTACAGTTAGGCCAGCTGCTGAAAATACACGCTCAGATGGGACTGATGTGCCTGGCGTACACAAATACTGTTTTGCTAGTTTTGCCAGCGTCGGAAACCTCCCTTCATTCACTTTCCACCAGCATGTGGGGTTCTGCTCAAGAAGTGCAGGAGGGTCCTTTAAGTACATGTCCACTTCGCTCTCCACGCCACCTTTGTGGGCATTGGAATAGGTTTCACCCAGGAGTAAACTCATAGCAGATGTAGACCCATGTAGCTGAGGCGCTGCTGTCTGGACAGTGTTCACGTCGTCTCCAGCGGCGGCGGCGGCGGCACCTGTTGCTGTGACGCTGTCGCGTTCAGCTGTAGCCAGTTCAAGCAGTTTGGAATGAGCTGACCTCCTGGTAGCTGGAGGTAGAAATCCCAGGTGTTTGTGGCGAGGGTCAAGCATAGTTGCGACCATAGGGGTGGATGAGTCGAGGTTATCTGACTTAATCTGTTGAAAATAGATTCAGGTGTTTGCGTCATTATATATTTTTTATCATTATTATTATTGTTATTATTATTATTATTATTATTATTATTATTATTATTATTGAATATAGATAGTTTTAATAATTAATGGATGCATACCTTCATGCGCTCGCCCAGCGAATCTCGCACTCTTTCCTTGAACTCTGCGACTTTTTGGCTGTCTCCGTCTGCAGCGCCGAGGTGATTGTTTATTAGACTGAAGGTGATGGGGTAAGTGTTTGAGATTGACACCTCCGACTCGGCAGACATCACCGTAGTTGCACACTTCAGGGTTCCCAACACGGGTGCCATATCTTCCATTAGCTGCCAGTAGTCGTCTCTCAACTCCAGCGTCCTCGCATCTGCCAGTTTTGTCACGGACCGGTCTGATAACACGGCTGACACGGCCCACCGCTGTTCGACTAGGCGCTGAAACATGTCAAAGACAGAGTTCCACCTGGTTTTACAGGATTGAATGAGGCGATGCGGTGGAAGCGACATTTGCTGTTGCTTTTCTTCCAGGGCTTTGGCTGCGATTGTGCTGTGGTGGAAATGTTTCACCAACCTTCCCGCTGCCACTATTGCTCTGCTTATCCCAGCAGCAGCAAAGCCATCATTGACTGCGAGATTTAGCGTGTGTGCAAAACATGCAACTGATTTCCAGCTGACTCGTGTGGGGTTGTTTGCTTGGACAATGTTTCTAGCGTTGTCGTGAACACACGCTGTAACGCGACCGGAGAGTCCCCAAGTCTCCACAACATCATTGAGCTTGTCAGCTAAATTGTCAGCGGTGTGTCTATCCGACATGTTCGTCGTAACCAGGACTGCAGATTTTAGCTGCCAGTTCTCGTCAGTGTAGTGGCACGTCACGGTAATGTAACTTTCTGTTGTTAGAGCCGTCCAACAATCTGTTGTCAGGGCTACAGCAGTAGCAGTAGCTAGCTTTGTTTTTAGCTCACCCTTCTTTTTTTCGTAGCGAGCTTCGAGGCGGGAGGTTATTGATGGCCTCGAAGGGGTATTGTAGCCTGGCTCTAGGAACGCAATGAGATCCTGAAATCCTGCACCGTCAACTGTGTTGATTGGCATCAAATCTCTCTCGATCATGCTGCATATCCTCTCTGTTATGCCCTCTGCCCTTCTCTCATCACACGCTCGCCTTCCCAGTGTAGCTGTGATTTTAGGTTGACCAGGTGCACTGGTGCCATGCAAGAGAGCTGCATGCACGGTGTTCAAATGATAACTGAGTGAGCTAGTAGAACTGTTGTATTTTAATACCGCATTACACAGAGAACATTTGACTTCTTTGCCTAAATTAACAATGTTGAAATGGTCCCACACCGCACTTCTTTTCGCCCGCTTCATTTTGTTTTCAACCCCAGTCTCTCGCGAGACGTGTTCACCTCTCGTTCTCACGCTCTGTTCAAGTTACTACAGCAGCGCCCTCTAGCGGTTAATCGTGATTAATACATTTTGTTCGAGCAAACTCTTGATCGACAATTAATCTAAAGTCGATTAATCATTTGCATCCCTAATCCAGAAGAATCTCCTGAAAACGCAGAAATTGTTGCTACATTTCACAGACACATGGAGCCAAGTCCCAACATGGAGGAACATCAGCACTCTGTCAAGAGTTTTACTAAACAGAGTGATCTCAAAAAACACCAGCGCATTCACACAGGAGAGAAACCGTATCACTGCTCAGACTGTGGGAAGAGTTTTACTGCACAGAGTAGTCTCAAACTGCATCAGCGCATTCACACAGGAGAGAAACCGTATCACTGCTCAGACTGTGGGAAGAGTTTTAATCAACAGGGTAATCTCAAAAATCACCAGCGCATTCACACAGGAGAGAAACCGTATTACTGTTTCGACTGTGGGAAGAGTTTTACTCAACAGGGTAATCTCAAAAAACACCAGCGCATTCACACAGGAGAGAAACCACATCACTGCTCAGACTGTGGGAAGAGTTTTACTACACAGAGTGATCTCAAAATACACCAGCGCATTCACACAGGAGAGAAACCGTATTACTGCTCCGATTGTGGGAAGAGTTTTACTGAACAGAGTAGTCTCAAAATACACCAGCGCATTCACACAGGAGAGAAACCGTATCACTGCTCAGACTGTGGGAAGAGTTTTACTCAACAGAGTAATCTCAAAATACACCAGCGCATTCACACAGGAGAGAAACCGTATCACTGCTCAGACTGTGGAAAGAGTTTTACTAAACAGAGTACTCTCAAAAATCACCAGCGCATTCACACAGGAGAGAAACCGTATTACTGTTTCGACTGTGGGAAGAGTTTTACTGAACAGAGTAGTCTCAAAATACACCAGCGCATTCACACAGGAGAGAAACCGTATCACTGCTCAGACTGTGGGAAGAGTTTTACTAAACAGTTTAATCTCAAAATACACCAGCGAATTCACACAGGAGAGAAATTGTATTACTGTTTCGACTGTGGGAAGAGTTTTACTGAACAGAGTAGTCTCAAAATACACCAGCGCATTCACACAGGAGAGAAACCGTATCACTGCTCAGACTGTGGGAAGAGTTTTACTTTACAGAGTGATCTCAAAAAACACCAGCGCATTCACACAGGAGAGAAACCATATCACTGTTCAGATTGTGGGAAGAGTTTTACTCAACAGAGTAATCTCAAACTGCATCAGCGCATTCACACAGGAGAGAAACCGTATCACTGTTCAGACTGTGGGAAGAGTTTTACTTTACAGAGTGAACTTATATTACATCAGTGCATTCACAAAAGATAGAAAAGTATCCCAAATCTGTTCCTCTGCCATAAAAAATGCAAACCTTAAATCTTTCAGACAGCCAAAAACACCTCATCATGCACAAAATCTTCAGTCTGTTACAAGAACTTCATTTAAAAATGGCTTTTTACAGGTTCAGAAAAATGAATCTTATCCAGAGATGATGTTTACTGAATTTCATGCTGTGTTTTTATGTATGTTTGTATACCTACATTAGTTAATGCCTGCAGAGCTCTTCAACACTTAGTGTTGTGTTTTAAGAAGTTTTTACACACAGAATCATAAATGGTACCACTAACAGCATAAACTAGGAACATACATTTTTACAATTTTTTCAGTGATATGCTGAATAAATAGTAAAGCGATGATGCTAGCTCAGAGTAAAATCGTATATTAAATCTCAGCATTAGCTTTAGAACTAATAATAAACAAAAGTGAGGATTTTATCATTCTGGGACATTTTTAGGTTTAAAAATTGAATATGCTTTGCCATAAGTAGGAAATGATCATTTGGTCAACTTATGTCATTTACAGCCTTAACACATTCTCAATTGTTTACATATAAAAACTTTCTTTATTTTTTCCTCCACTCCACGTTTGTAGCTTGTAGTTGGAGCGAGGGCACTGCCAGTGTTTGCTCCAGATGTTAGATTAGCATTACTTAGTCTTTTAAAATTTAGATGTCGTAGTTTAAAGGAGTAGAGTATTCTTAGGAGTAGAGAATATTCTTAGCTTGCAACAAAAGGCCAACAAAACCCTTTTCAGAGTTAAAAAAAAAAAAAAAAAAAACGGTCTAGCTGTAGTTTCCATACTGAAAGCAACACTCAGCAGGCTGTGCAGCAGTAAGACTGCAGGATCCTTGATTCCCTCTACTGCACATGTGTCAAACACAAGGCCCGCGGGCCAAATGTGGCCACATCCAAGCGAGAGCTTGTAAGATCTTAGTGTCTATAATAAATAGGTCAGAAGCGTTCTTTGACCAAAAACTACTTTTCCCACAATGCTTGATTGTATTACCCGCGAAGTTACGGCTTACTGCCACTACACGGCAGTGTAGTCATTGATGTGGAAACCCTGCCGGAGGGAAGGCGTAACTTCGCGGGTGGAATTGAGACATACAAACGTTTATCCCATAATGTCCAGAAAAAGAGAAGCTGATGCAGACGGACGGCTGTGCTTCAAGTCGAAAGACCGGTATGCCTTTTGTGTTACGAAGAGTGTTACTGACCAAAATAAACGCTTTTTAGAAGAGATATAAGTTCTGTGTAAATATTTATAAGACAATAGCTGACAAAATCTGTTTTAATGACGTTAATAAACATCACTGTGACAGCGCTAGTCACAGTTTCACCACAGCAAAGGACGAGGACGTGAATAACTTATCTAACCAGCCTTTACTGATTTCTGCCCCCAATAACCCTTTCAATAACCTCTAATAGACTTTAATAGTCTTCAGTAGCCTTCAACAGTCTAACCTTGCAGCCGTGGTGTGTTCACTAAACTCCGTAGTTATAAACATCATGAGGTTAGCAGCGCGCTAACTGACCTGTTTATAATGGAATCCGAGCAGTGACTCCGTGACGGCTGCTCTAAACTGCTGCTGTTAGCTGCTTGGGCTGAAAGATGAACTGTAGAGAGCTGTATTATCTGTTTAGTGGGGTTATTTTATTTCATACACGGAAGAACTTAAAAATTTTAAAAACGCTCCAGACTGGCTGAGCTGAGCCCTGTAGCCCGTGGCTGGGCTGTAGCTCTGACTCAGTAAAGACTGCGGGCTTGTGCTGCTGCTGCTGCAGCTCCGACTAGTGGTTGTATGAGGAACTGCTAAATCTGAGGAAATGCTAAATCTATCACATGTTCTTAACAGCTCACAATTTTTAATTTTATATTTATTAAGCCTTATTTCAGTATCAAACGTTTTGATCAAAGTTAATGTAACTTGTATTTAATGTAATTTCTATTCACTTGAATAGTTTGGTTCTTGATTGATGGAGTTTTTGGATTTCATAACATGACAAATTAAAAGGATTTATGTTAATAGAGCAACAAGCAAACATTTTTCCATGCAACTGTAATATTTGATTGAATAAATAGTATATTGAGAGTTATTTAACATTAAGGAGTAATTACATTCATTTTATATTACATTTGGTTACATTTTATTACATTTATAAGTTACATCTGGCCCTCAGTGGACAGCCAATATGCCAATGTGGCCCTCGGCCAAAATGAGTTTGACACCCCTGCTCTACTGGTTTTCTCATTGGTCTATGGTTCAGTCAGTCTGATTAAAAATCTGCAAGTTAATCTACAGGGATATTTGGTTGTGTTGTGTTGCTAAAGTTATATACTCTGTTATCTTTTCCTTATTTGGTATCATTTTGCTAAAGGGTTTTTTATATCTCTAAAGGTACTAAAAATATCTAATCCATTTACTTTATTGATTGTTTTATCCAGTACCAGCTATTATCGTTGTTTTACATCACCTTATGTATTTACTCATATTCATATCTATGCGATTCAATAAAAGGCTTTTATATTGCAAGATCTGCAATCTTATCTATTCTTTCAACTTAAGCATTTAGCCAAAAGCTTTTGTACACAGCCAAACATACATTCAAGCAACCACTATATACACTGCCTTGCAAAAGTATTCGGCCCCCCCCCCTTGAACTTTTCAAACTTTTGCCACATTTTGGGCTTCAAACATAAATATATGATTTTTTTGTTTGTTTTTTGTGAAGAATTAACAAGTGTGTAAGAATACGGAGGAGTTTTGCCTTACTATGTTCATTGTTCATTGATTAAAGGGTTAATCTGTGTGTAACTAAATCAGCATTTAACTTAATCAGTATGTTATTCAAGCATTTAGCACGATTCATGATGATTCACATTGTGACTTAGAATGTATGTATATTGTGTCCTTGTGCTCAAAGCAAGGCCGTTTTTCTTGCAACTGAGCATGATTGATTTTTTCCAGCAGAACCATGAGTTTCTGTACATGTAATCTATAGTCTGATAAGGTTGGGGTGACCGAGTTCTCGGCTGACGTATAGGATGAATAACTGCTTATCAGTATCAGGATCCGGGGGGTGTGAGGAGCCTCCTCACACACTATTAGACTGAGGCCAGGCGAATGCCTGTTTTTATTAGACTCTGTCTAGGAAGAAGAGTAGAGTTGGGCGGGAGAGCTTCTCCCGAGAGGGACTACAGAGCCACAGGTCCTGTTCACACAGCCGAGAACTCTGGAAACCCCAACTTTTCTCACCTTTGGGGTTTTCCTCTTATTTTCACCTTTTTATTTCAATTCAATTTTTCAATAATCTTTTTACTCAATTTTTGATGTATCCAAAAAAACTGTTTTGCTCAGAAGATTCTTTGAATAAAATCTGACGGAACTACAATTTTGGACTGGATCTCCTTTTCTTCTTTATGACGTATCATGCCAGATACATCATAATTCGAACAGTAGATCAATAATCTTTCAATCGTGAAGTGGAACGAAATTTATTGGATACACATTATGTTGAGATACTCAGTATTTTGAGAACATTGGTATTTAACTCGTGTGAAACTGACACCAATAAATCCATAACTCCTGCTATTTACTTACATAGAAGTGTTTTTTTCTCAGTAGCTCAGTCGCTGTGAAGTGTGGAGAATAGTTTTGCAATATATTGATTATCGCTGAATCGCAGTTTTGAGATATCACCGTTATCATTAATTTACCACTTTGCTCAAAGGTGCTGAAAAAAACTTGAAAATGGGCCTTGAAAGTGCTTGAAAAGTGCTTGAATTTTACCTTGTAAAAGGTGTTTGAACCCTGTGTTTAAAAACCCCAGCAGCACTGCTGCACCTGATCTACATGTACCAACACAACACACACAAACACGTCACCACATTAGTGTCAATGCAGTTTTAAGAAATATTTATCACGAAAATAAAGCTCTCTGGCGCTGGGAATTAAATATACAGGGTAAAATTTAGGCTAATCGGATATGCAGGTGAAAAAAATAAACTGTGAAAAAATATGTGTGTGAATATGTGTATGTTTATACCTACAAATCTCAAATGTAAATTGACATAATATGGACCATTAAATGACGGTAACAACCTGACCGTTTGACACTTAGCTAATCTGCATACCAGTAGGAGAGAGCAGAGATAGACTGGCTGTGTATGAAACGGTAGGCAGCTACCACAATCCCTCATGCCTGAGCTGTTCATATGTTAACACCCACTAAATGCTTAACCCTTTACAAGTATTAATATGAACTTTAGGAAAAAGAGTATAAACAGAATTGCCCTTTTTTCTATTGTGAGTTAAATGAAGTCACTGCTGCCTATTCTAATAAGCTAACCGTATGACTAGCTTGACGAGCTCTGGGGACATTTTTACATGGGATGTGTCTGAAAGATCTGTGGACAAAAAGACATTACTTAAATTAATGAAAAGTATTATTACAAATGTAACAAAATGACTTTCTGAGCTGAAAACAAAAAAAACAAAAAAAAAGAAAATATGTTTTATAAAATTTATTGAGATATCATATATATCCTATACCCAGTTTATAGACACATTTGGGACATACCGGGGTTGGACAATGAAATTGAAACACCTGTCTACAGTCACTCAGTGTTGGATCTTAGTTTTACATAAAAATAAATCTATGCCAGTTTTTACCCTGAGCTCTGGCTCGCTTCTTTTTTTCCCTCCTTTTTTCCTCCCTGTATCACAAACTCTTCTAGTTCCTCCCTTTACCCAAGTTTGATTTTAGGAAGTCTTTTACGTACACTCTAAAAAGAAACGTGTCAAAAATGACTCAGACTGTGTCGAATTTTAACACATTGTGCGAGTGTGCTCAGAGACGACACATGTTGTGTTGATTCTGACACATCCAGTGTGTAATCCAATTTTACACACTAAATGTGTCAGGCTAATGAACTCACAAATGTGTCATTTTTTACACAACTTGTGTTGATTATGCATAATCAAGATAATGTATCAAATATGTTAAAAAAAAGCATGAAACTAATTAATTCAATTCCATTTTTATTATCATGCCTATATATGGTTCAATTTTCTTTTGGAATTAGCAATGAATTAACATTCACGTGTTTGATTTTGAACTGTAACAAACATGACTGTTTTTACATTTAAAATGTTACAGTTTCGTTTGGTATAAGTAATAAATGAACTCGATGTTTTTTAGATATTTTAAATGTAAAAACATGCATGCTTGTAACTAATTCATTGTCTTTTGTGATAATGAACACCTAAAAACAAAAGTCCAAACAGTAAGGGGTGTATAAAACATAGCTCATATAAAATTAGTCACAATTGTTCACTGTTCTCACGTATTTTTAGAAAACCTGATGAATTTAACATTGAACATCAGTACAGAAATAAAATTCCCTTTTTATAAAAACAGAACTACAAAACGTGAGGCTAAACAATTTGGATCTTGGATTCAAGTACAGCTTGTCTGTGTTGTAAATGGCTAGTACATCAAGAGGCCTAACATCTGAAGCATCATCTAAGCTGATCATTTCATAGTCATTGGTTCGCTTGACATATGCATAAAAATGCTCATCAAAGTACTCAATTTAAAGAATGCAGATAAACATCAAAAAGGACTCAGCATCAGCCCGTGGTATGATGTGAATTATCTCACCAAACAAACATTCTCCACAGTGTTTGGTTTTAAGTGGCAGCACACTACCTGTTCTATATGTTAGGCCAAGTACAGTATGTGAAGTAACAAATAGTGCACGGTGGTACATGTTAACTGGTGATCTCTGTAAAGATGCTTAGTAAATGATTTGATGTTGTGGTAAGTCCTTGGACAACCATCCTGGCTGCAAATGAGAATGAAGTTCAGTCCCTTTGACAATGCATGTATTTCACGAAGATGCCAAATTAGCTTCTTTACTTCTGTGAATTGTGACTGTCGACATTCTGGACAAGTGTACATTATGCTGTGAATTGTGATGCTTTAACCTTCGAAATGAGCTTCAGTACCTTAGCTTTCCGGCTAGTTGAGAGAGGCATGTCATAGATGTGTTCAAAGAAGCAGAACATGGAGCTTAGCTGACATGGATAGGCCAGGTTACACACCCAGTAGAGCTTAAATAGCTTGTCCACAGCAGATGTCAGTCCTTCTTCAAGGGGAACAGTGATTCGGTCACTCTTTCCAATGATGACATGTTGCTTTGCGACAGCCCTTAGATTTCCAACACAGATTAGCTGGGGCTGGTGGGTCTGTGAAGGACAGACATCACAAAGAGAAGCAATGCTGCTTCCAGCCTAAAATGTAACCAAACAAAAGAAACCAAAATTTGAGTTTAATCAGTTGTTACTGCAAACACTTACTAAAAATACAAACGACCGATTTAACAGTTTCTAAATTTTATGTTACTCCAGTTAATAAGCATGTACACAATTACATACTTTCACACTTGATTAAACTAAATCAGCCACCTTCAATGTCCTTTATGATTTATTTGTTTACTAAAAAAGGCAAAATGTATCTTATAATAAAATTATTCTAGATAGACAGACAAATCGATAGATGGACTTACTGGAACAAAATCAACAAGGAATGTTAATGCAAACTTCACTCAACAGCGACTCATTGCGACTGGTGGCAGAAGATGTGTAAGGACTACAAGCATAGTGTAACACTTCTCATCTGAAAATGAGACACAGACACAAATAAAATAAGATTACACTGAGGCTGTAGCATTATATGTGAAATCTAATGAGAGTTATATTTGAAAATATATACCTTCATTCTGGTTTTCCATGTCCTTAAGAGATGCAAGATCACCTGTCTCCATGACGGCAATTGCCTTCAACTTGGGAATGATGGTAGCCTCCCATCTTCTTAAGAACAAATCTCCTTTTCCCTCAAACATTTTACCAAACTCTGTATCAAACTTTTAAGAAACAAAAAAATGAGACACTTTAATTTAGGTACATAATACCAGCTATAACACACAAATTGCCAAACTGAGTTCCAAACAGGCCACAGACCTTTTTTCACTTTTATCATAAATTAACTGACTGAGAAATTCATTTCACCTCCATGAGTGCACATGTTTTTCAGCTAAACAGTGTTATATAATAACCCTTAACAATATTATCAAGTTATTTACATTACACATGGCATAAAACTGACAGTGAGCCCTAATGAAAAAGCAAAATGTAATGTACCTACCGGAGTTGGCATATCCAAGAAGCGTGGGTATTCCTCAAAGATTTCAGACAGGGAGGGGGAATGTTTGGCTATCCATGATCTGCGCCAGGTGAAGGTTTTCTGCATTGCTGCTTTGATCGATGAAATGTTGTCTGTAGAAGGCATGAGCCTTTTCATCAAGTTGATCCACTCAGTTGTCCCACTACTATGGAGTGTTTACCGTTTTTGGATTTTTGGATCACCTCTGACATGGCTGCCTCGTGTATGAACATTGGACTGCCTTTCGACTCTGGTATGGTCTTTGCCTCCAGGTATCTGTTTGCTGGCGTTATTTACTCTTTGCTGTTTGACTTTTGTACACCCTGTGGGGTTTTAATAAACATCTTAACTGGATCCGCGAGTGTCTGTGTTCTGTACCCCACCATGACTTACTGAACACTGAAGGTGTTTTGTTTCTGTGTGTCTCCCTCTGCTGGTGAATCTGTATTTATTTGCAGTTCATGCTTCACCAGTTTTCACTATTTTACCTTTAATACGTTTCTAAAATTGTTCCATAATTTTTGGCAGATTGGTGAAGCTTTGTTCTTCATTTGTTTCTATAAAGGTGGAGTTTTATGATTTGTGTGTAAATCGCTGCTGTTGCAGCTGTTTTCATTAGTGCCGCTTATTTTTCCTTTACTCTTTCTTTTCTTAACCCCTTTTCTTAAACTCTTTTAAATATTAAAATGTGTTTTCTGTTTTAATAAGAATAAAAAAGGGTCTTTAGTATTTATAAATCATTACATTTACCTTTTAATAATTTTACACATTATCCCACTTTTATTGGAACTGGAGTTTTGCAAAGTAAAGCAGATTATAAGGAGAGTGCACAATATTGCATTCTAATATATAATATAATCAATTATTTAACATCATATGTAATTGTTTTTATTACACAGTTTTCTCCACTGCGGGCAATCCCTATAAATATTTTCTAAGAGAAATTACGTTAAAATGACTAGAATAAGAATGAATCACATCATTTTTTTAAACAATTTCTGTAGGGGTGAAATGCATAGATTATATATGTTTATAGCTACCAGTATTGCCAAAACACAAACTGTGAAATAAGAATTAATCTTTACTTTTAAAAAGTAACATGATTATCTGTCATTTGTTCACATAATTACTGTCATTTTGTGGGTATATCATTATAAAATACAGTTTATAGCTTATAACAAAATATGCACAAAAAACAGTAAGGGAGGTGAGTAATAGAGATGCAAGAAAATATTTGCAAATTAAGGATTATTTTCTGGCAACCCTGACAGACATTTCCTTTCTGTCTAAAAACAAAAAGAACTGTTATGTTTTATGATTTTAAACTATACTGTACAGAACCTGGGAGGCGCAATGGATAAAGAAAATAAAATAAAACACAGAAACCAAACTAAAACACAGTGCATAACCTCCGCGAAGCAGCAGAGGAGTTAAAGGATCGGCTACAGAGAAGCCAACACAGCAAAATCTGCACACTGTATTATATAACTGTAACACTACAGCATTAATAATCAGCAGGTTATAAATGTAGATAATTGATGGTAATCACAGCAGCCCTGTAACAGATCATGAGCAGAAAATGCTCTTTTCCCTTCCTAAACTGGCAGCCCAAGTAATTCATCTAATTTTCCCTTAAAATACTATGACTTTAATCTCAAAGTAAACGGTTCAATTTTTTTTTAAAGTGACTCTAAATGCCATTATAGCATATATAAACAGCACTGCAGACGTGTGTTTATTCTGCTTTTGTGCACATGAGATAAACAAAAATTGTGCACATAAAAATCATTCACTCAAAATAAGAAATCGTTCACTCAAATTAAAAACAATCATTCACTCCAAAAAATCACTTAAAATAAAGAAATCGTTCACTCAAATAAAAAAATCGTTCACTCAAAATAAATTGTTCACTCAAATAAAAAAAATCGTTCACTCTAAATAATGAAATCTTTTGCTCAAATGAAAAACAATAATTCGCTCAAATAAAAAAAATCATTCACTTAAAATAAAAAAATCGTTCACTCAAATTAAAAACAATAATTCGCTCAAATAAAAAAAATCATTCATTAAAATAAAGAAATCGTTAAATCAAATTAAAAACAATAATTCGCTCAAATAAAAAAAAATCATTTGCTCCAAATAGAGAAATCGTTCGCTAAAATAAAAAAATAGTTCACTCAAAATAAAGAAATCGTTTACTCAAATTAAAAACAATAATTCACTCAAATAAAAAAAATCGCTCTAAATAAAAAAAAATCATTCGTTAAAATAAGAAATCATTCGCTCTAAATAAAGAAATAATTCGCTAAAATAAAAAAAATCATTTGCTTACAATAAAGAAATTGTTTGCTCAAATAAAATAAAATAATTCGCTCTAAATAATGAAATTTTTTGCTCAAATAAAAGTGATTCGCTCAAAATAAAGAAATTGTGCGCTCAAATTAAAAAAATCATTTCGCTCTAAATAAAGAAATCATTTGCTGAAATAAAAAAAATTATTCGCTCTTAATAAAGAAATAATTCGCTCAAATAAAAAAAAATAATTTGCTCTAAATAGAGAAATTGTTCGCTAAAATAAAAAAATCGTTCACTCAAAATAAAGAAATCGTTCACTCAAATTAAAAACAATAATTCACTCATAAAAAAAATCATTCGCTCTAAATAAAAAAGTTATTCATTAAAATAAATTGTTCGGTCAAATAAAAAAAAATAATTCGCTCAAAATGAAGAAATTGTTAGCTCAAATAAAGAAAATCATTTGCTTTAAATAAAGAAATCAGTTGCTGAAATAAAAAAAATTATTTGCTCTAAATAAAGAAATCTTTCCCTCAAATAAAAAAATCATTCATTCAAAATAAAGAAATCATTCACTTGAATTTAAAAATTCATCCTCTAGAAATAAGGAAATCGTTCGCTTAAAAAAAAAAAATCGTTCACTCAAATTAAAAACAATAATTCACTCAAATAAAAAAAATCATTCGCTCTAAATAAAAAATCATTCATTAAAATAAAGAAATAATTCGCTCAAATAAAAAAAATATTCACTCAAAATAAAGAAATCGTTTGCTCAAATAAAAAAAGAATTTGCTCTAAATAAAGAAATTATTCGCTCAAATGAAAAAAAAAATCCCTCTAAATAAAGAAATTATTCGCTAAAATAAAAAAAATAATTTTCTCTAAATAATGAAATCTTTTGCTCAAATAAAAAAAATCATTCGCTCTAAATAAAGAAATCTTTCACTTGAATTAAAGAAATTGTGAACACAATCGTTTCAGTCAAATTTGAATCTATAAAACCGCTGCTATCATGTGATAAATTAAAGAGAGGAGTGTTTAAACTGATTTTTTACTCCAGACCATAATAACAGAACTATGATCAGAATAATAATCACTGAAAATTAATGAGTTTTGGATGATTTGTTGCGTCTCTCTCGGATGTGATTGGTGATCAGAATGATGGAATACAGTCCAGTCTTCACTAAACACACAGATCCACCAGCAGGGGGCGACACTGCATCTGAAACACACAGAATAATCCCAGTGTTTATCTTCACTTCCTGCAGATGAACTCAGGAGGGCTATAAGAGAGCTGACTGTTGTTTTATGATCTGAAATATTTTAGGAGTAACAAACATGCAAAAAAAAAAAAAAAAAAACATTTTTCACGTGTGTGTGCGTGCGTGTGTGTGTACCTATATCAGCACAGAGGTGTGTAAACGTTTTATTCTCCTGCTTCCAGCTGGCTGAGTTGCTATGGTTACAGATGATGATGCTGTCCCAGACTGACAGGGAAAGGGCGACGCCTCCAGGTGATGTCACTTCCTTCTCCTCACAGGTTTTTTTTTTTTATAACAGGTGGAGTTGATTGAGAGGTCGTGACCTCTGCAGGTGAGGGTGATGTCACAGGGGTCAGCTCTGTTATAGCTTAGCATTGTGACAGCAGATAGTGTTGATGTTTACTCAGTATCCTGATGCTAAAGCTAAAGTAGCTGTAGCTGCTTTTGGTCAGAATCGCTCTCTATTACAGAAATGCAGCTTTTTACAAGTGCTGTTTAAAACCTGAACAGTACATTTATGTTTATTTATACAGTGGCTTTCAAAAGTATTCATACCCCTTGAACTTTTTCATATTTTGACGCACTACAACCACAAACGTAAAAAATATTTAATGTAAATTTAATGTGAAAGATCAACACAAAAGTGGTATTCAATTGTCAAGTGGAAAGAAACTCTTTTAGGGCATGTCTCCACCAGCTTTGCGCATCTAGTGACTGAAATTTCCGCCCATCCTTCTTGGCAAAACAGCTCAAGCTCAGTCAGATTAAAAGGAGAGTGTGTGTGGACAGCAGTTTTCAGATCTTGCCACAAGTTCTAGATTGGGTTTGACTGTGCCATTCTAACACATGAATATTCTCTGATCTAAACTGTAGAAAAGCAGCACCAGAGCATAATGCTGCCACCACCATGTTTCACAGTGGGGATGGTGTGTTCATCAGAGTGATGTGCAGTGTTAATTCTCTGCCACACATAGCGTTTTTGCATTTGGCCAAAAATTCAACTTTGGTCTCATGTGATCAAAGCACCTTGTTCCACCTAAGCTGTGGATCTCAGCATTTCATCCAGAGTTACCATGGGCCTGTGTTTTCTTTGGACTTTATGATGCTGTTTACTCCCCAATATTCTCTTAACCATCCTCTGAGGCCATCTTGGAGCAGTTGTATTTGTACTGAGATTAGATTATTAGCAGTCATCAGGCAACTTCTGAATGCAATTGGTTGAACTCAAAGAAAACTTTTGCACACCACACTTTTTTTAGTTTTTTATTTGTAAAACTAAAAAAAAACAAATTCCCCTTTCACAATTGTAAATCACTTTGTGTTGGTCTTTCACATTCAATTCCAATGAAATATATTTATGCTTGTGGTTGTAATGTGACAAAATATGGAAAAGTTCAAGGGGTATGAAAACTTTTTCAAGTCACTGTAGTTCACTATTAAACACACATAATGCATCTTGCAGAATGTAGTGTACAGATGATGTACGCTAGAATTTCCAGTTTTCACGTCTGGTGTTGTAGGCGCTCCCTGTCCTTCCACACTTAGCTCCAACGGAGGTTCTCAGTGAAACAACTACAACACCCAGAATGCACCACACACTGACATCACACACGCTGCTGATCACGTGACACCTCACCTGCCCCGGCCAGGAAGTCCTGAATACTGATTACCTGAATAAGGTCTGCTCGCACACACACACACACACACACACACCGCGTATTGCCTGGTTTCGCCCACATTACAAAGCGTTTATCTCTGTTACAGTTTTCTCGTGTATGACCTTGCTTTTGTTTTCTCGACTCTGATTTTTGCCTTGCCTACTCTGTTGATTATTGTGTATTACCTGGAATGCTTATCGTTTACGTTTTTTGGATCACCTCTGATACTGCCTGCTTCGTGTATGAACTCTGGACTGTGTATTGTTTCTGAATGTGGATCTTCTCTGATACTGCCTGCCTCGTGTATGACCATTGGACTGCCTCTCTACCCGGTAATGGTCTTTTCCTCCTGGTATCTGCTTAACAGTATTATCTACCAACTGCTACTGTTTTGTTTTGTACCCTGTGGGTTTTTAATAAAATCCTTAACTGGTTCCGCGAGTGTCTGTATTCTGTACCCCACCATGACACCAGTATATATCATAAAGCAGTGTGGTGGTGTTTTTTCAGACAATACAGAAACAGAGATGGTTTGTTTAGTCGTTTCCTCCTCAGTTTTATATCTGTAGTAAATTGTGAATAGTGAAAGAGTTAATTAGTGAACCAATAACTATTAACTTTTATCTGTTTTAATATAGATATAGTGTTGTATTAAAGAGTACCTTTGTTTTCTGTAGTATATTAAAATATGTTAAAATAAAACATGTCTGATGTGCTGGAATGACTTACCTAAAACAGAGAGTCGATGCGCACATAATGTAGTTGTCTTTTCTGTATTGGATGCTTTTACTTCATACAGTCCATTATCAGTCTTCTGTGGATTCTTCAGGGTCAGGCTGCAGGTTTCCTCAATAAACTCCACTCTGTCTTTATAAGGGGGGGAGGGCTTAATATCTTTATATTGTTTATAATATTTTAGAACAGGAACAGATCCACTAAACACCCAGAAAAACTCATCAAACTCTGATACAGATCCATTTATCTCCAGCTGAACAGAATCACCAACCACTCTGAACACGTCACTGGATCCTGCAGAGAGAAAAGAATATGTTGAACATGTTGCTGTAGAACAGATTTGTAATGACTTAAAACTTTACAACATGTTATTAATTACTATACAATAAGTGTATGTACGTTTATTACAATTATATCATGTTATTTCTGTATTGGAGCTGTAAGAATGTGTAAATATTTAATGATTAATGTGTTAAACCGTTATATATATATATACTGTAATCTATGCACTCACTGTTATAATCAATGTATCTGTAGTTACATTTTGGTGCCAGAATCTTAATTAATTTTAATTTGGGTGGAAATGATCAGAATTGTTGATCAGAGAGACTGCTTCTGGATCCTTATCCTGGTCTTGTGTGACACTGTCAGATTTTATGTGGTTCGGTTTTCTGGATGTTGTGTTGAGCATCAGTGAGAACGAAGGGTCTTCTTGGTTTATTTTAGTATATTTTAAGGGATATAATTTCATATGTTTTTATAGAGTGTTTAATCTTTTATGGCAGTTAAGAACTGAGGACTGCATGTGTACCAATGATCTGGAGATGATTTGTAAAGAAGAATGGTCCAAAATACCTTCAAACAGAAGCCAGACTCTTACTGGAAGTTCATATATACATATATATACTCTGTGATGTGACAATAAATAGGATTTGATTTGATATTTGATGTGATCATCAAATGTGTGCATCAGTGCTGTTGCGTTATTCTGCCTCAAGGTGGCACCAGTGCATCAGTTCAGGTATTTTAATGTTGGGTGGATTATAGACGTGGAAGCTACCAGTGGTGAAATCAAAGTTTATCAATCTATTAAAGGGGACATGAAACATTTCAGTTTGTACAAGTTTTCTAAGGGATTAAATATAATGGAATTTAAATAATAGTGATAGTAATGGAATGAAAATATAATGGGGGGGATTTTTTTTATATAAAATGTTTACACACTAAATTATAATATATTTATGTTTGTTACGTTTGAGCTAGGGCGCCGCCATGTTGCCTGTGCAGCGCTGGTGACGTCACGATGTTGGTTGGTTTAAGAGCCCAGGTACAGAGCTAGCGTAAAAGAGCTTGTTGTTTGTGGAGATTATGGATGAAGATGAAGCTGAACTAGGCTAATGTGGAGCATTTACTCATAGATCTTTCCTGTATAAACCTGAGCAGAACTTTTCAGATGCTTTTCTGAGAGAGAGACGTTTTTGGAGTGTCTATTCTCTCTCTACGTGGAGCCGTGCAGAACCCTGCAGCGCGACCACAGCAGGTACTGCCATCCAGTTAACCAGCTAGTTTATATACATTTAGCTATTTAACATGTAAAGTCCAGAGTTCATTAAGACTGAATAAAACGTACATGATTTAAGTGGATATTAAAACACACAGGTGCTGTTTGGTTGATAAACCGTTCAGTTTAGAAGTTAGAAAGCTTACTGGGTACTTAGCTTTATCTAGTTAGCGTTAGCTAGTTAACTAGCGTTGGCTAGCTATGGTAAGATAGCTAGATAAGTAGCTAACGCTAGCTATGTTATCTTTTAATTGTCAGTTTATCTAGACTTTCGGTAACGGTACCTCTCGCTGCTCTGCTGGGTGAGCGCGGTGTTGGGCTGGTTCCGTGCGGCTCACAGCTGCTGCTCTCATAGTAACCTTACCCTCAGTCGGACGGTCTGTACATCCCAGCTGATCAGAGGAAAAAAAAAACCGAGGAAAAAAGCCTTATTATTATTATATAATAATAATAATAATAATAATTATTATTCCAAGTACTAATGTTTCTCGGAGAGAGTTTGGCTTCTTATGGATTATAATCTGCCTTGTAAAATCTAAAAAATGGAAACAAAAAGCACGATGACTGTGGATTATCTACTGGTATCAAATGGAAGAGGTTTTTAAAATGTATTTGTTAAACTAAAGACTTAAAATTAGGGACTTTATTAAACTTGTATTACTGTGTACTTTTACAGTACTTGGGAAAATGTGAATATACTGCTGCGAATTGTAAATATTTAACTAAACCAGTAAAATAATTACACAGAATATATTTGAAATATATTATATACATATCAGATGACAATGTTTGGCAATCACACTAATATTGTATTCAAAGAAGGAGCCTTACTTTTGATACAGAAAGTAAGAGCAGTTATAATTTATAATAAGTAAACAATAAAATGTGTAGTGTGTAAGTTATTGTACATTTTTATATCAATAATTCAGACTTTAGTTCAGTTAAAAACCCTATTAGACCATTAGACAACCATATGTGACCCTCATAATCCAAATTCATGTAAACAAATAAAACATTACAAAACAGGTAAACAGATTTGTATTCTCACTCATTCATAAATCACTGCAGTGCCTGTGTTCCACCAGCAGATGGCCTCCAAGCTCCACCAAAAAACATCTCCTCTAGAAATCTGATCAGGAGCAGATAATGGAAGCTGCTGAATAAAATCATCTCAACAAACAAACAAAAAAGTTAATGTAAGAATTTACTGTATCTGGACCTGTAATATACGCACTTGTTTGAACACACCACACAAAGCTGACAAAACAACAAGTCACAAGATTATTACACACAAAAAAATAAGTATTACATAGAAAACTATTACATTAAAAATCCACACAAATTATATATAATATTGTATTATATACAAATATTTATTATTAATAAAGTAAATCAAACAATTGCGTTAAGAAAATTAAAAACACCTTACTTCCTGCCTTAGACGAACACTAAAACTTTATTCTTACAAAAAAAACCTGTCATAAAACATTATTTTAGTATCGCTAACCATGTTGTAAATCAGTGCGTAAGAAGCTGTGTTGGGTGCGCACCGCATTTCCGCAGCGTGAGGCTATTTTTCTAGATTTTTTATCTTGTACACTACTTAGGGAGCCTAATGAAGAAACACCATGTCTCCTATAGGCATTAAACATACATTATTACACACATTATCAGCCACCAATATCAGGTTAAGAGCTGTTATTATTAAAATAAAAGCTTAAGTGAATATATTTTCCAGTTAATATAGAGTATTTTAATCTGAATGTAAAATAGGGGACCCTTCTAATTCAGCAGGTCTTGTCTCTGGGGGGCAGCGAAGTAAACAAAACTTTAATTTCCTGAAAAAACATTTTCTTTCAAAGTCAAACGAGCGCTGGACTTTAATCTACACAGATTTCTCTCCTTAAAACTGATTATTTGGGTGAGTAAAGCTCTTACATTTATTTACAGTAAGCTTACATTTCCACAGTTTTGACTGAAATGGCTGAAAATAGAGGCCGCTACGCTAGCTAGCTAGCGCTTAGCTACCTAGTTACAAGCCATAGCAACCGCTCACATAGCCAAGTTCTAACACCACTGTGGCTAAATACACTAATTACAATATAAAAGACATACACAGCGGACAGTATGAACACCTACCTGCTGTTTTACTGCTGTTTTTAGCCTCTTTAATTCTACATGCTAATCACTAAATTAGCTTCAGTCACCTAGCTTAGCTAGCTAGCTCAGAGCAGGTAGAAAACAAGCTGCCACTCTAACTTACCTGTGTCTGGTAAACTGTGTTGTGTAGTAAAACTAATATATTATATTATATTAACTATATATATATGTAGTAGCAAGGAACAAATTTTTGACAAAAAAAAAGTTTTAATTATCTGGATCCTAGTTTTATAATTTGCAATTTTCCACTGATTTAAGTTCCAGTTAATTTCAGCACATTTATCTGTTGTTATAAAGTCCTATAATTTTTTATTTTATTTTAAATGCTAAGTTCAAAAATAGAGGATCATTTTATCCCATCCAGATGTCTTCTGTTTTATCCAAATTGAATTTTGTTCCTGCTATGTCTTCATAAATTCTATAATCCTGAGCTCTTTCTGATTTCTTACGATTACTGTGATGTCGTCATCAGCAAAGTCTGTAAGTTTAAAAGATTCTTTACCTAAGATATCAATTCCTTTAATTCTGGTATCATTTTTAATTTTATTTAAAGAGGACTAACTGCTAACACACACATAATACTGCACTTAAAGAGCAGCCTTGTTTGAGTCCTCTATGTGTCTCAAATTCCTTTAAAATACCCTTTAGCATTAATTTAATATAATAACTTGATCTTATGAAGGAAATTTGGTGGAAAACCATAGTGCTCCAAATCATTCCATAAATATTCCCTGGACACATAGTCAAAAGCCTTTTTCTGATCTTAAGTAATTATCTAAAATTCCTTATCATTATTTAAATTCATTCGTTTATTATAAATCAAGGTAATCACAGACTTATAGAACAAGTCATTCATTTTTCCATCTCTAATGCCTTTATTAAAATAATTTTGTAATAAACTATAATAATGTCTTATAACATTTCGGAGGTTAACCGTCTGGTCCTGGAGTTTTCCCATCATGTAAATCCTTATTTACTTCAACAATTTCTTCCTTTGTAATTGGTTGATATTGACGAGAGGTCCTCTGCTTGTAATTTTGGACAGTCTGATAAAAATTGTGATTTTTTTTTTTGTTTCCTTTATAATTTTCTGCTTTTCTTTTTTTTTTTTCTATTACATTCACATGCTCATCTCTAATCCCTTTAATCATTTTCATTTCTCTTGTCATTTACCCGTTTAATAACATTTCCTGTGTTTCCTGAGTAACTATTATCCATACCTGCTTAAAGTGGTAAATTTAAAAATGTTTGTTTATTTTAGACAATCCTGACTTTAATTTTAAAAGATTATCTTAATCTTCTATAGTTTTATCTCTTTTGCTTTGAATTTCCACATATTCTGCTGTAAGTTTACTGTAATATTCATTTTGTTCACTATTTAATTTTTCACATTTATGTACCAGAAACATTTTAATCTGACTTTTTAAAGTATCCCATAATTTTGCATTAGAATGGGTTTAAACTTCCACGTCTTTAGTTTTTCTAATTTTTAGTAATATTTTTCGGCACTGTGTGTTTCCCTTCCAGAACCCCCGTTGTTCTCTGATTCCCACATTTAAGTTTACATGAGTTCAGTTCTATAATTTAGGACCTTTATATCTTTAGTAACATATATTCTATCAATGCGTGTTTTAACTCGAGAATCAAAACGAGGAAAGTCTTTCTCAAGAGGAAAAAGTTCTCTAAAGGAATCTTTTAGCCCATGTTATACATACTTATCCCAGTAATTTCCCTTTTCTGTAATATTAACTGTATTATCTGCAGTCACCACATAATACTACAGAGAAAACCTACAGACAGAATTTGATACAATTTTTAGAAATTCTATTTTTATTTTCTAAAAGACTTTGATGTCCAATATGTGGTGTCAGAAAAGTTTTGGGTATATTTTTACATTTTGGATAAGGTAATTAAAAATCAATGCATACTGTCGTGCGTTATTTCACGGCTCTTCTAGGCCTCCCAGAAAGGGAAGCCTGGGCTAGCTAAAATGAGCTCTAAAACTTATCTAATCATGCATCACTACAAAAGTTCTAAGTTCAAAAGAAAGAAGGTAAAAACAGACGAGTGCCTCAAGTTTAAAGAAAGGAGAAGACGAGCCGTTCCGAAGTTCTAAGTTGATCTTTTATTGTTCTTGAAGTCAGCCAGGAAGCTTCAGTCTTCTGAAAACACAGAGGAATACACACACTTTTATACAGTATTTGGTTGAACAAAGGTGGGGGCTTTTAGCTCCACTTTTCCTTCTCCTGCCCAGCTTTCCCGTGGGAGCTTGGGCCTCTTGAGACACCTGGTATGACTCAGCATATTTCTTATCTGTCTCCCCCTCACAGCCGTACCCAGTGCAGACTGGGCCTTACTTGAGGAAGAGCAGACAGAGTTTTAACTGAACTCAATGAACTCGTTCATATATGGCCAAATGTACTAATATATGAGTAATATAACATATATTGATCCCTAATATCCTAATTTAGGGCCCCACATTCCCCCCTTCCGTGGGATTTAATCCCACGGATCAACGATGGTATGATTAAGTTATTTGCTGTTATCTAGTAAATAATGATCAAGTTTTGAACTAAGTTTTAACATTTTTAAGGTGCAGGTTCCGTGCTATTTATAAGTCCCAAGCCCATATCAAGCCATGCTGATCCGACATGATTTGCATGCATAAATGCGAGCAAATATGACAGAGTAGTAGGAAATACATGATTATACATAGCATCTATAACACCAAAACAGATGAATAAATGATGGTGTAACTACAAAAGGTATGAAGACTCACATATACAAATGGATTACATATGATATATAAATTGAATAGCATATATGGTTTAAGTTCCATATTAATATATTGTCCACTAGGAGGGTCAGACAGGTCCAAAGGAATTTACACATCTCAAGTATTGAGATGGCCATTTATTACAACTTTTTGGTATAAGTATCTTACTTTGCCCCACATTCCCCACCTCAGTTGGAAACTGGCGACTAATCGAGCATAGAGCGGCACGTCAAACATGGCACCTGGCAAAGCTACCCGACGTGACCCCACATGCAGCAGCACACCCCAAGAACCAAGGGTTAGGCAAACCACCCCGGAACAAAGTCAAGGAAGGGCTACCCCCCCTTTAGAACCAAAGGCGCTTTGCCGATGCGAGAGTGACAACGTCATTTGGTGGCTTCCTGGAAAAACTACCACTAGGTCCCTTATGGGAGTGTGTAGTGTTACCAAGACAATGCACATTCAAGAGGCTCCTCTTCACGCCTCATCAGAGGATGTTGGGAACGCGAGCAGAGAAAAGTAAAGGCCAGAAATTAAGCCTGTCCCCCCTTTCGCACAATACACATATGCAACGTGGAAACATTTCACCAAACAGTGAAAGGCACTCTTGAAAAAAAAATTAAAGAAAACACACAACCAATTAAAATGGAGCATTGGGACAAAAATGAATAAAAGGGTGCATGAGTAGATAATCCATAGAGTTGGAGAAGTAAGGCAAGGATCAAGAAACGAGTACAAAGTTAAAATCCAGAAAACAGGAAGTAGCAAAAAAAGGTAAAACGATGGTCTTCCGCCTTTTGTGACTTTACGCCACGTAGAAAGGCACGGTGCAGGTCAAGGGAGAGGTTACTAGCACTTCACCCTGACCCGTAGTCTCCAGGGAAAGGGTCGAAGGACATAAAATGACAAGTCAGTCCGACATTAGAAGAATAAGGAAACGTGAATCACAGCGCATTGGACAGTAAGACCAGAAATATTTTGCTTAACCAAAATTTGTAACACAAGGCACAATAAAACAAACATCAAAATAAAATAAAATACGAAAGAATCATACCCAATGTCATTAACATAGCGTTCTATTGACCAGAAAATAACCAGGAAAAACAAAGAAATTGAGCAGCCTGTGAGTTTTGTACATAAATATATATATGTCAAATATATATAGATGAATTACAGAAGAATATGTAAAAACTTTGATGAGATTGTGTACAAAGTGCTGTTTCATATGAACTTACAGAGCATTAATGGGGGTTAACATTTAATTTCTTATAATTTACAATCAAAACCAGAAAAAGCTTATATGAAGTGACTGACCCAATCACATTTCACAAAGTTAGATCTGTAATACAAAGAAACAAATTAAGTAATTTATTTATCAATCATGTATTGATAATCCACCCCTAACAAAAACATTCTGTCCCAAAAATGAATGTTATATGGTGCCATGCCATATCACATTTTTATTAATTAAGTAATTATTATATTTGTTATTATTTTTAAATCAGCAGTTGTCCTTTTAACTCATGTTTATAGCATATTATTCACAAATTTAATACTTGTATAGCATTCGCTCATCTAACACAGTTGCAGTTCACTATAGTACACCTGAACATTCAGTTTCAGCACAAAATAGTCCAATAGTAGAGTCATATATCATAAACACATAATAGTAGTCATATATCATAAACACATAATAGTAGTCATATATCATAAACACATAATAGTAGTCATATATCATAAACACATGAGTCTTCAGTTTGTGTTTTAAGTAGAAACCAAAATGTGTCACAATATTTACTAGCCCACTGTTTATAATTATACATCAACAGCTTTCAGATCCACCATCGTTTGGCTTATTTTCATGTCAATAATATTCATTCAAAAAAAAAAAAAAAATGCAATGATTTACTAAAAAGGAGAAAAAAAAATAGAATTCCTGTATCTAAAGTGTAATGAATACAGTAAGTGGAGTAGCTAATGTATTCTATGTTGAGCATGATTCACATGTTATTCAACAATTTTGTGATTCTGCTGTAACCGAAAATGGTTTCAGTCATTTGCCAAACCAAGTTCATTTGTTAGCTGAATGCAGACAATACAGATTTTTGCATTCAGATTGTTGTGTAATGTGATCTGTCAGATGGTGTGACACCAGGTCTTATGGTGAGAGTTTCAGAATGAAAAAATAAGGATTTTGTAATTTATCATAACCTCATCAACGTGACAGATGAGGAATAGTACCAGCAAAGGTCACATTATTTATGGTACTCTTTTTAGAAGGTTTTCCATATTGAAAGAATTTGATTAAAGTCTTTCCATGTGTGAAAGAAGCAGGATAATTTGACTTGCATTATCACATTTAGATCCCTTTTAATTTAATCACAATAACAATCATGTCACATCACACAACAACTCCAGTCACAGTTTCAGTAAGTATCTGGGTTGTCTGCTCTAGCTTTCTCAATTATTTGATAAACTGATGTTGGAATATCTACATACACCTGCTGGTGAGCAATCAATGCCAGTATATACTTCACAAAATATACCTTCCCAGCTTGACTGATCAAGATTCTGAATACAGTAATGGAGCTGTTATGTGTTGTAAATATATGGTCAGCTGTATTTGTTTCATAATACTTAGTAGTTTTGTTTTCCCTAAAAATAATAGCAGAAACATTAGGTGTAGTCTGCGTGCCTGTTGCACCTTGTAGATCATTAGGAATGGCTGTTGAGAGAGTAAAGACAGCAGCTTGTGTGACAAACTCTGGGTCTTCTGTAATCATATAGTTATTTAAAATTCTTCCATGGTCTCTTTCATGTTATAGGTGTTTACTAACGTATATAACTATAGGTGTGATTGTTAAAGGTATCCGCCTGCGTGTAGGTGCGCAGTGTGTAAGAGTGTTTTTCAGTGTGCGTTTGCAAGAGAGTATGTGAGAGTGTGTGTGTGTGTGGGTGAGGGCCTGTCTGCCCCTCTCTCGCCCCCGGTCTCTCCTTCCCTCTGCAAACTGAGGTTAACTGAATGCCTGTAAAAATGAATAGACTAAGAGACGCACATATTATTAGGCAGTAATGGCTTTGTTTGCAAACATAGACTAATATAAACATTCATTATTAATTTACGTACTATTAATTGTAACGTACTTAAGTTCTTAACGACTTTTCAAGGAAAATAACACTTTCACTTGTAAAACATATTGAGCAAGGGCCGAAACATTAAATCATATTCAATCTCAGTATAGTCATAATTCTTATATAATCACCCTAACAATATAAATTTGAAGCTCATAAGCATGTTTCCATAATTATTAGCATCCATTTTTAACACATTTTTATTGATAAGTAATACTGAACACTTCACTAGTATAATTATCAGTGACACTCACTGTTCTGTCCCTTTAGAGGTAGATCAGAGCTTATTTTTCAACACTCTTCGTTGATCAGCGTTTAACCGCAAACATCTCTGTCTCTCCAAAAGGCTCATTATCGGGAATATCTCAGTCTATGTCTCCTCAACCGTTATAACTCGGCTCAGGAGCTCATAAAAGTTATCGGGAAAATCTCAGTCTATGTCTCCTCAACCGTTATGACTCGGCTCAGGAGCTCATAAAAGTTATATTACCACTAATACAGTATATTGGGGTCTATGGAATCAATAATATTTTATACTTATAATAACTGTTTTTTGTCCCGTTATATTAGCTGTACTGCTCGGGCTCAAAGAAGCTCATAATGGTTCATAAACAAACATATAGTTTACAGACAAACAAACAAACAAACAAACAAACATTTATGTTTATAGCGCTTTTTCTCTTGTGTCATATATATTTATTTAATTCTTGTGTATTTTCTTGCTTTGTGCTTATAAATTTACATATATTAAGAGCTCTGTATATACTAAAAACATTCAAGATGGTAACCACAGCATATGCTTTTAAACAAAGACAGTGACAAACAAACACATAGCATTTACCTTTCCCAGGTCTCTAGAGATCTCTGTCATTTATTTCTCTCTCTCTCTCTCTCTGTCAACACTCAACACTCTATCAAAACTTCCTGTTAGGCTTTACGTTAACGGATACTATTCTAACAACTCTTCTCAGCACACGTCTGTGCTAATTAGTGTAGTTCATTCTATGCAGCAATATTGCACAGCAAATTTAATTGCCATCATTTTAATATTTTAACAAAAATGGAGATCTCAGACATTATTAAAGACAGACTTTAAACAGACAACACAAAACATATACCCCGCTAGTCCTAGTTAGGATAGCTTCCCTCGCTTCTCCGTCAGTTACAGTGGCGTTCTGCACTAAGCGTTTTTCTCCGAGTGAAAAACAATCTCCGCTGTATACAGTCAGGATCGAGTGTTTCAACTTACGCTCATGGAACAGAGAAGCGGGCTTGGTTTCGTCCTTCTGTTAGACAGACAGGTGTCCAAGTCTTTTCCCCTTTTTTCTCTTACTCTTTTTAGGCCTTTTTAGCGCACGCTCTCTCTCTGGCGTCACTCTTATTATATCTCTTGGCGCACGCTTCTCTCTCTGGCGTCGCTCTTATATATTTCTCTTTTTCTGTGTTCTCTTTGTTATCAAGTCTAACGTAGTGCTTTCGAGATCGCACTATATGACGTGTCCCGTCTTTAACGCCCGGGAGATAAAACATACAACATATACTAGACAGACAGTTAACATGCAACTATTTTATTGTAACTTACTTGAATTTAGGCGTCTAGACGCTAAGATGCCCATCAGGCATTTTTATTCAATTTGGTCAATTGCTTTCAATTTATAATGTTATATACATATTTCTAAACATGTATATATCTTTCTTTAAATCACAGCCCTCGTCTGCTTATTATACAATTACAATTACAAATATAATTAAATTACAAATGCACTTAATGGTTATTTTGTCTTTTATGAAAATTTAATTTTCTTTTAATCTCTAAGGCAATGACATCTTTGTGACCAAGAAAACACAATATTTCTTTTTCAGTAATTAAATTGAAAAAGGTTTTTATGCTCACCTTTCCGTCAGCACTGAAGTGGATTGTCTGTTCTTCGTCACAGGATGTTACAGCTGCTTGTCTCTAAGCGTTACTGCGTATGGGTTCTTTTTCGAGCCCCGCGGCAGGGCGCCAGAATGTCGTGCGTAATTTCACGACTCTTGAGGCCTCCCAGAAAGGGAAGCCTGGGCTAGCTTAAATGAGCTCTAAAAACTTATCTAGTCATGCATCACTACAAAAGTTCTAAGTTCAAAAGAAAGTAGGTAAAAACAGACGAGAACCTTAAGTTTAAAGAAAGGAGAAGGCGAATCGTTCCGAAGTTCTAAGTTGATTCTTTATTGTTCTTGAAGTCAGCCAGATTCAGTCAGGAGGATTCAGTCTTCTGATAATTCAAAGGAATACACACACTTTTATACAGTATTTGGGTGAACAACGGTGGGGGCTTTTGGCACACCTGTTCTTCACTTGGGCATTCTTCTCGTGAGAGAGTCAGCAACGTCTGGGTGAACAACGGTGGGGGCTTTTGGCACAAGTCAGACAAAACCAAGGTCGCCTCGACCAGCACCTCGCGCCTTGGTACAGACTGTACAGGCCTCAGAGAAAGGGTCAGACACCTGTTTTAACAGAACTTAGTGAACTCTAGACTTTTTATCCAAATATATTATTATAAAGGTAATAGCATATATTGATCACCAATTTAGGGCCCACACCGTCCGTTAGGTCAGCAAGCTAGGGTCACTGAGCCTCAAGTAAGTAACGAACTTAAGTTACATTATGATAATTTACTGTTATATATATATATATATACACCTGTTGCCTTATTTGGATTCAAGATACGCCCACACGGCGAGACGAGAGATCTGGTGTTCTGTCGACTTGTGCTACCCTGACAAACCGTGCTACCCTTTTGTGTATATTTAAAGGTAAAAGTACAAAAGTAGCACAATATTAGAGCATGTTTCCAGCAGAAGTTCATGTACTATGTTTGGATAGTCTAAACCACCGTATCAGGGTAAAGTTATGGTAGTAAGAGTTTATTATAATCTTTTTTTTATTTTAAGATAATATTTTATTATTATTACACTTTGACAATGTAATGACAGTGAGTCCAGGTTATTAAATGAACAAAAAATATTAGAAAAACAGAATTATTATAGTACACTTGAAATAATAATACAAATGTAGGTTAGCACATGCGCAGTGTCTTTAGAAAGCGCGTATCGATGGGTAGCATCACTCGACAGAACACCTGGCATGGCAGAATGTGTTGAATAAAATACGTGTTCTTGTCCTGTGCGGCCCAGCCTCACCCAGTCTCTACCTACAGCGGCCCCCAGATAGAATAAGATTGAGACCACTGCTATAGAGCCAGAGAACCAGCTTAAGTTCCAGACCTGAAGATTCAGACCAGTAGTTCCAATGCGCCCTGTAGCTTTAGCTGTTCGCCAGCTAGCGACGTGAAAAAGGAATGTTGCGCTATCTAGCTTTGTGAGCTACTACAAAATGACTAACGTAAATGAATCTTCTTTAACAGGCTTTAGTAACATCTAACATTAGCTTTTTTAAAAGTTACAGCACGCCTTGGAGCTGCTGGTCTGGATCGGCTGGTCTAATTTTAGGGTAGAGAAAATAGTGTTTAGGCCGCGTTAAAGTGCATGGTAAATATAGTTAAACCCTCCTGCACATATTATTTAAGCAAGCTGGAGTAGAATATGAAAAGCTTACCGTTTATGATTATTTTTCTCAGGTCCATAACTGAGAACATCAGCACGACTGTTTCTGTACTGACACGTTTTCCCAAGATCTTCTTTAAATAAATGGAAGATTTTTAGTAAGATTTTTTGGCAAAACTTTGTACATTAATCCATCCACCACCAACAAAACTCTCACACTGCTCCAGAAAAAATCTCTAGAAAGGACGATACCCATTTAATAATCTCTTCCAGGTTTGCCGGGTCACATCCAAGTGAATACAAAATGAATGGATTCATATGAAAATAATTAAAAATAACTAATTATATTATAAAAATAAATATAACTAATTATATTAAATAATTATACAAAATACTTTCCAAAATCAGTGGAATGTCCTGGACATGTGGATAGTTGCTATTTTTAATTCATCATTCACCCCCATTGATTGAGTCCTTCTTTCTTAGCAGCACTTGTGTCCCCATTTTAAAGTGTCCGGGTGGAAACAACGTCACGCATCTCTACCAAGCAATTTAAATATATATATTTAGATTATTTTCATATTATTTTTTTATTATGTAATAATTAATCAGTGCTAAGCGTCACATACACAGAACAATAACAGCAAAATAGCCCCACTTAGTTCCAAAACAGTTTAATAATATGGATTGTTCTTCCAACCAATCAACACATAATATTTTTGCATATGGACTGTTGAATCATGGGTATACAATAAATTACGTGAAACATAGTGAATAAAATAATATTAACATTTTATTTTGTATGTTTGACGACGCCCTACAAAAAGGAGTCACCCATCCGGGTGAAGTGCGTTAGCAAAGTCCTGGTGCCCCGGGCAGAGGGTTGGCAGGTGGTGGACGGCGCGGTTGTCGCTACTGCTATGAAGTCGGTGGCTACGTGTGTGCTCTCTGATGGGCAACAACTTATTGTTGCCCATCTGAAAAATGACGATTGTTCTCTAATGGAAGAAGGACAGTCCTACATTTTAAAAAACTACAACCAAACCACCCGCTATGGGGAGTTGAAGCTGTTCGTCAGCTCTTCCACTGCTGTGTTTAAATGTGCTAGTGTTCACGTGGCCACTGACTTAGAGGCATGGTGCGACCGCGCCGTACGCCCCCTCTCCGTCAAATTTGAGAAGCCAGGGAATGGCGAGCAGTACTACACCGTAGAAGGCAACGTAATTCCAGTGAGTGGTAGCAACACAGAAGTCCCTTAAGTCAGTGACAGTAACATTATATATTATATCAGTGGCGTGTCGTGAATATAGTGGGTACCCCTTCTGCAACCACCCGCCCTGCCCTTAACCCCAACATCCCCCGCCCGACAGACACATTGATATATTCTACAATAACTATATATACTCTGTCTTGACTGAGTTATATGAACTTAATACACATAAACAGTCCACAAATACAGCTACAAACCTCAAAAGTATACAATAGACCCAACAATAAATGCTTAATGTTCCTACAAGTACAGGCGTTTAACAAATATCACTCATTTGTATCTCTACAGGACGCCAGAGCAGCTAAAACATGAAGTACAAACAAAAATCACCAGTCACACGGCATATTACTTAGTTTCACGTTGAAGGGCAGCCTTTAAAAAGGCTTTTTAATATAATATGACACAATATCTGTCTTATTTCCATGATAGTTAGCTAAATATTTAATTAATCCAGCATGCGCTCTCCGTTTTACTACTAATCAATGCGCGTAGCCTGACCCCTTCATCCGAGCACAGATAAGGGGCTAGGCAGCCATGGCCCCGCCCCCGGAGTGAAAAGCATGAGTCTTATTGGTTAGATTGTCCTAAGACTTTTCTAATAGACTCATTACTACACCCTTCTCAAAATAAGGAGAAGGGTCCGCGGACACGTGAGCAGAAGACATTTTAAAGAGCTTTGATTGGTCAGTACCGCTGTCAATCATACAGTCCTATAGCAACGAAAAACACAGGCTAATGCTTTGAATTAGTTGCTGTTTTTTTAGTTAATCTATAAAATAAATGCTTACACTTGCAATAATTATATACATCCTGATAAAAAAATGTAATTATTTACATGCACATTTGGTCAGCCCCTTAGAGGCCTTACTGCACATCACTGATATGTATATTGAATATGAATTATTGTCCAGCCTTAAGTATTATGTACATAATATATACATAATACTTAAGGCTGGACAATAATTCAATAATTTAAAATCACTGATTGTCTCCAATAATGTTTTTGTAATTTTTAAACAAATATATTTTTATTAAATATTGGCCTGGAGTTCTAAGACAGCAATGGTCCTCCAACTAAAAAATATTCTTAAGAGGCGTTTAGTATTTACAGCATCTTTTACCGACTGACGTTCATTAGAGAGAGCTGCGTCAGTTCAGTGCATTAATTTGAGAAGGAAAGATAGAACCCAATAGGCATATGTATAGCCATACACCTTATATAAGGTATATACACCTTATATAAAGTTCTTAATACCAATACAGAAATGAAGAAATTTATTGTGTGTAAAGGATGATTTACACTTCTTACATAGGTATAGGCTTCATAAATGTATTTAAAGTAAAAAAAAAAGGATTTATTGATTTTAATAGTTCCTAGAATTTTTTTTGTTACAGATACTAACATTATACTCTGCGTAATTGAGGGAGGAGTCATGGCAGGTGTGAGGTTTTCGTGCATTTGCGCTTGATTTCAAGTTGATTGCGATGTACTAAGAGAAAGTACGTGGGATTTTGTCTACGCACGTTTTGATAAATCCGGATTTTTTTGTGCGTACGGAACTTTTCAGGTCTGAGCGTACGGAACATTTTAGTAGGAAGTCTACGCAAGTCTTAGTACATGAGGCCCCAGGGGTTGACATTGCCATGGTGAACAGCTTCATCACCAGCATCCATACACACATATTGTAAACCCCAATAATAACTGGTGTTTTTTTTTAGCTCTGCAAACTCAAGTAACCCCTCCCTTTCCAGTCCTCTCTGTAGAGATTATCCAGGTGCATCATAACAGATCCAACTGAACAAAACACTATCACCTAAACCTGATTGTAATTTTTTTTGTTTACTTTACAATACAAAGTTTCAACTTTTCTATATATTTCTGGTCTGCAACAATCTGCCCTCTTTTCAAGACTGTCAAATCTGTTTATCGTGTACATATTTTGAATGTCTTGTTTTTTTATAAAATATATACTAAATATACTAAATATACATATATAATTATTTTGAACTGAAAGGCATATTAATGACTTCATTGGTTGGTTGATGCAGTTTGACAGAGTTGAAGTCTCTTTTCGTGGAAGAAGAACCGTGGGAATTAAAGGCATTTGTGACCAGGCTGTGGTGGGACATGCTTCTAAAGCAGACCTGGGCATTGTAAGGCCAGCGGGCCACAACCGGCCCGCTGACTATGAGATGATGATGATAAATTATAAGGGAATAGTTAAATCTGTTGCGCTGTCCGCACCAAAAACATATATTATCCAGATCTAATCAAATAATATACACCAGGAATACAACTACCTATCTGTAGATCAGTGTAACATTTTAGAAATATTTGTCCTATTAAATAAGCAAATCAGAGGGTTATCAAATGATAACTGCTGAACATTGTGTAACATTGTTCATTGTATTAAATATTCAGTTAAATTTTATTTATATAGCGCTTTTTACAACAAAGGTTGTCACAAAGCAGCTTTACAGGAAAAACAGGTCCACGCCTCTTATGAGCAGCACCACAGAGATGCCAATTTTATGGTGACACAGTGGCAAGAAAACACTCCCTTTAAGAGGAAGAAACCTGGGAAGGAACCAAGACTCAGTCCAAGGAACCATCCTACTCGGGTTGACTCGCTCAGTACAAACAAATAACAAACAAAAAAACAAATAACAGAACAAAAACAGTACAGAAAATTAATGTGAACTATGGCTAATATAACAGGTACTAATTTATGAATATAAGAATGTGATGGGCACAAACTATAAAGCTATGGCTAATACAGAAACAGATACTGAGTGTGTTAATGTTAATCAGTGCAGGGTTGCAGAGCTGGAGTACAACACAGTGGGCAGTGGAGAGCCAGGCTGGGAACATCAGGAACAGGGCATCTCCATGCATGTAAAAGAGATAGATAACAGAGAGGAAAGGAAGAGAAACAAAAAGCAGGAGTTAGAATGGTTGTGTAATGATTCTGATGAGTAGAAGAGCAGGGCTGATTCCTGAAGTGGACACATCCAGGCAGACCGGCCGACCCGGCATCTCAGCAGTGAGAGAGAGAGAGAGAACAGAGAGGGGAGGGACGAAAAAGGGGTTAGAATGGTTTTATGAAACTCTGCTGGAGTGGGATGGGCACTGGTTGCAGCAGCTCAGGACATGAGGAGAGAAAGAGAAAGCAGATGATTAGGACAGGGTTTATATTTGCTGGATAAGCTGTAAGAGGAAGACATTGTAATGAGACATTACTCAAACGCTTGAGCAAATAGAAATGTTTAGAAGAGTCTAGATTTAAAGGTGGTGTTCCTCCAGAAGTGGTGAATGCATTCGGCACAAATCTGGAAAAGAAAGACTGCATTATTGCTGACAACACTGGCAAAATGAAGCTACTCTACTCTGCTATCTCTACTCGCAGCCAAGGGGGACTACATCTGACGACTACAGGCTCAACGGAGATTCAAGAAGTTCCAGCCATTGTGGATGACGTCTACACTTTCGAGGGTCTGGTCTAGGGTTGGGCGGTATTTCGGTATACCACGGTATTTAAATATGGTGACGGTATTGTAAAATAGTGACGGTATATTAACCACGTGACGTGCCAAACCTGATCTTTGAAAAACGTATGTTTAAGACATTCTGCGCATTCACAATGAAAGAGCAGTAGAAGTGGTAAGCAGCTGATTGGTTATGATTGGTTATGGGGTGGGGCTTCTCACTGAGGAGATCACACAGCAAAAACTCAATAAGCTCTACAGGTTTCACTAATTTTCACCAAAATTATCGCCACAAATAGCCACATTTGTGCTGAAGTGACAATAAATCCCTATACTAACCAACCAACCACCAAAATAATCAGATTTATCAGTTTATCCTACAGCATGGGGTGTTCAGTGTGAGATACTCAAAGTTACAGCTGTTTCCTTAAATATTCCTCATCTCCTATTTCTCTACAAAACAGTTTTTTTTTATGTCACTCACGCTCATATTCTAATCCCATACAGAATTCTGCAGTTTCCTCAGAGTTTTCTGTCATTATTTCGCAGCTAGCTCGAGCGCTGTAAATATAAGCAATTCTGCGGACCGCAAGGCGCTGCGCGCTGCACCCCGCAACCCCTGCTCCCCTTCGCGAGCAGAAACGGAACAACACCACCCGCTGTTAAGCTGCTGTAATGGATACTGTAATTTCAGTTTGTTTTATTTTTTTCTTTTAATTACCGTTTTTATTAGTTTCAGTTAAGGGGAACTTTCACTTTCAGTTTTCGTTATTTCGTTCGTTTTCATTAACAGTAATACGTTGTTATATGGTGATCATCAGGCCGTAGCTTTATATAAAATAAAAATAGTATTGAAAACAGATGAATATTTCCTGGAGCCTGGACTGACCCGAGATTTTCCATTACTTTCCTCGGGCCGGGTCTCGTCCGGGCTGAGAAATAAAAATCAAAGTATCCTGCTATTTAAAAGAATGGAAAATTTAATAAAAATAATAATATAGTTTTGCATACTAGAGTTTAGATTGTCTGCCTGAACCCCAGCGTGAACGCGAGACTGAACCCGAGCGTGAACGCGAGCTCATCCGCGCTTTTAAAGCTCCGCAGCATCTAATAAAAACAGATTCACAAACAAACTCTGACACTATTTTAACAGTGTTGGTGCAAGCCTGCTATTTGCGCAGGATTTATCATAGGGCCACATGGGTCAGAAATCACCCTCATTCATTTCCCAGATTATTTCATGCTGGCTGATTTTTTTCTTTGTTTTCTCTCTTTCATGATTGAATATTACAAGGATATTACTTCAGTAGTGAGTGAGGGCAAATACTTAATTCATATTTGCAAACTGTTTCTCATTTTGCACACAGTCATACTGTGAGAATTTCAGGTTTACTAAATAGGTGGACCCAAACCCAGACACGACAGATGCAGAGGGAGTTTCAACCAATCATCTTTAACATAATGTTAAACAGTTACATGTGATTATTATTATCTAGCTAGCTGTTCACATATTCTATTATATTTGGCCTGTAGTCTACTGTAGTTATTAACTATTTTAATTAAAGCTGCATTAGCTAAATTCATTGGCAGGTTATTTAGCAAAAATTCGAAGAAAAAAAAAAAAAACAATTCGAAAAAAAATCGAATGTCAACAGCTAATAATAATTACCTCTAACTCTCTGACAATTAATGTGCTCACTTAAACCTAAGTAACCTAAACCTATTCAAATATTATGTACAGTTATTTTATGTACCAAATATATAAAAAGTAGAACTATGTTGGAACTGTTGAGAAAATACTTCACAACTGGAGCTGTGCTGAGCTGTGAAATGCATGTGTCTGATCCATGTGTGTAAGCCTGATGGATCATTTATTAATAAACAAAAAAGAGAAATAAAAATGAAGATATTTACTGCATTCTTGGAATAGAACATTATTAATGATGAACTTGTTCCAAAGATATATCAAAGAAACATGGTTCAGTCGGATCACTTTTGACATATATTGTACATAAAATGATTAACAAGACACATGTAAACTTTACCCTATCGCTCTGTGAACTAATTTTTGATTTCCATTTGTTACAGTGCATGTTTTTATTTTAATTTTTTTAGGTACGCATATTTTGTCTCCAATAAAGTACTGAAGTTGCTTTATTGCTTACGCCACAGGGCTAGTGTTGTTTGAGGACCAGCTGATGCAGGTTTGTCTAGAACATTTGTATCAGGTAGGTTGTATCTCCACCCACAGCCAAGATGGACTACACCGTGCACCTTTACAACTATACTCTTAAAACTACAACTTTAAAGGGTTCTAATGTGGAAAGAGTTAATGAATATAAGCACCTTGGCATATGGCTAGATGGCAAATTTACTTTTAAGCACCATATTAACCTCTTACTGCAGAAGCGCCCAAATTAGAATGCTTAAAAGCGTCAAATATTCTAAACACACCGACCAACTAACCGATTCATATTCTTTAGTACTACTTTAACTACCTGCATGCAAATTTACAGCCATCTACATGAAACCAGTCGCCAGAAATCTCCAACTGAAAACAGCCTGTTTTTTCACATTGTTTACATGAAGAACACGCCTCCCCAACAAAATAGCCTTATAAAATAATATTAGTGTATAAAATAACATCAGATTATTTTATAGAAAATTCACTTACTATCACAGCATCCACAATACAGCACTGATCCGCAGATAAAATATCAAAAAGTCCTTTATTCGCCTGCTCACTCCTCCTCAAAAACATGCGTTTTTTTTCAGCGCAGTCGGAACGTAATATTCTCAGGCTTCTAGCGACCACTCAATGTAATGTTTTCACGTAAAGTTGTACGTGAATACAAAGCTAAGGATGTCCTCTTCTAGATTCCGTGGTTTTTACTGGTCCAAAAACAACTGTTTTCCTTGAGTGGCAGTCTTTGTACCAATGGCGTGAGCGCTGGATCAAGTTGTTGTTCAGGGGTGTCCAAACAAATCAAGTCATAGCTTTACTCCAGAATCAAACAAGTGATTGACACTTATTTCATCCAATAGTCCACCCTCATACGAAAACATTGATACGTAATTTGCCCTGATTGGTCTCTTATGGCTGGGGGTGGGGAATGCGCAACCGTGACCACGGTGCGCGCTGTCCCCAAAAAAAAAAAACACATCACAACGCTGAGTTCCAGGGCGCACTCAGAGCGCACACGTGTGAGTTTGTTTCGAGCGATTTTTTCTACTTTTAACTGTTTTCGCCAGTAAGTGTAGATCTCCAACATTTTTGGACACCATGGTTAGGAGGATGTTCACTCTGGCTGAAGTTCATGACCAGTTGTTTAGGTCTGATGAGCTGGAAGACGAGAGTGATGACGGTTCAATGGCAGCTAGCATGGACTCGGAGGACGAGGACGCATTCCTGCGTGGAATTGATGCTGTGCTCGACATGTAAGTTTTTAAATTACGATAAATGTACATAAACTTTTAGCCTATTAGCAATAATTATGTATTAAATAGCTAATATTGTTTAGCTAGTTGCTAAATATTAGCTAGTATGAGGTCTAAAATAAAACTTACCCTGCTGCTGATCCACGGCCGTTTTAGCTAGCACCTCATGATGTGAAGCATGTTGTAGAACATTACTCACTAGGCAATGCAGAGTAAAATATAGAATGCGTAGAAAACATGTATTTATTGTATATTTAGCACTATTAAATACATGCTATTAAATGTAATATATGACTATTTTATTATTGTACAACTATTATATACATGCTATTAAATGTAATATATGACTGTTTTATTATTGTACACCTATTATATACATGCTATTAATTGTAATATATGACTGTTTTATTACTGTACACCTATTATATACATGCTATTAATTGTAATATATGACAAATTTATTATTATAAAACTATTATATACATGCTATTAATTGTAATATATGACAAATTTATTATTATAGAACTATTATACACATGCTATTAAATGTAATATATGACTATTTTATTATTATACAACTATTATATATGTGCTATTAAATGTAATATATGACTATTTTATTATTATACAACTATTATATATGTGCTACTAAATGTAATATATGACTTTTTTCTAAATATAAAATACAGATTAAGCAAGTGGCTGGATGTGGTTATGTCATGTGTGACAGGTTATATGTGAGGTTATTTGCCAGAGAAATGTTGCTGTTTTATTCATTTGGTCATGTTCTCTCTTTTCTGACAGTGAAGTGGATTCATCCAGCACTGTTCCACCTTGCGTCCCTCCTTTGGAACCACTCCCAGGACCTTCATCATCTGTGGACGTCCCTCGCACCTCCGCTGGAGGACAGGCTAATGGCAGTGGCACCAGGAGAACAGGCCCACCTCCAGCAAAAAGAAGAGTGCTCATACCATCACCTCCACCACCTGAAATCTCTTCGCACACCTCAGCTGTGCAACAATCATATTCAGATGCCAGATCCAGCAGGCAGAGAGCAAGTGCAGCGGAGAAGTGCCCAGCCCCATCACCACCTGCAGCACTGGAGAGATGGTTTGACAAGTCCGAGGAAGACGAGCAGCCTCGTCCACTGCAGTTTCGCCCCAGGAGGACCCCAGGAGTTCAGCTGGATTTTCAGACAGACTACAGTGCCTCAGATATTTTCCAGCTGTTCTTCAGTAAAGAGGTGATCCGTACCCTGTGCAGCAACACCAACAAATATGCGGCACAGAGAAGCGTGCAGGGCATCAAGAGGTCAGCCTGAGTACGATGGTCTCTTCCGGCTGAAGCCACTTCAGGAACAGATCTTGGCTGCCTGCAGGGCCTACTACCAGCCACACCAGAACCTCTCTATTGATGAGCGCATGGTGGCCACCAAGGCAAGAATCAGGATGAAGCAGTACATGAAGGACAAGCCCACCAAGTGGGGGTACAAGCTCTTCATCCTGGCTGACAGCTGCAGTGGCTACACATGTGACTTCAGTGTATACGAGGGAAAGGCAAGGAAACCATCAGGAAATGGCCTGAGCTTCGACGCTGTTGTCAGTCTGCTCCATGTGCCCTCTCTGGGCACAGGGTACACGGTGTATGTTGACAACTTTTACACCAGCTCAATGCTCTTCCGTCACCTGCACAGAATTGGTTTTGGGGCCTGTGGAACCATCCGTGAGACCAGGATAGGCTTCCCAAAAACAACAGCCAATGCCCTGCCAAAAAAAGCAGACCGTGGTGAGATGCGATGGATCAGGGATGGCCCACTGCTGTTTGTAAAGTGGAGGGACACACGCAATGTCAAAATGTGCTCCACTGTCCACAAAGCTTACAGCGGGCAGTCTGTGCAGCGTCGTGTCAGAAGCAAAAATGGAACCTGGTCCACCCAACAGATCTCTGTGCCGGAACCTGTGAAAGCATACAACAAGTTCATGGGGGGAGTTGACTTGTCTGATGCTCTCATAAAGTACTACTCTGTGACACAGAAGACCAGGCGTTGGTATGTGAAGCTGTTTCTTCATTTTGTTGACATTGCCGTGGTGAACAGCTTCATCATCCATAAGGAGATGGCCCTGGCAAGGCAGCAGAAGTCTCTCAGCCAGAAGAGCTTCAGGGAGGTGTTGTGTATGGAACTGGCTGATGTTGGGCAGCCACAGGTATCCATACCTGCAGAAGTCCCCAGTGAGCCATCGATGCCTCAAAGTCCAGAGTGTGGACCACAGGGGTGCTTCCCTGTTCCAGTGCCTGACATGTCCACTGAGAATCGGCTGAAAGCCACACAAGGCAGAAGGAAATGTGTGCACTGCAAGATGAAAACAATGTTCATGTGTAGATCGTGCAGTGTTCCACTCTGCATAATTGTGGACCAAATGTGCTTTACAGAGTGGCACGACCAGAAGAGCTCTTAGGTACATATACTTGTAAATAGTTTTAAAATACTCACTTTCTTGTAAATAGTTGGAGTTCATTGTGTTCTGTTTTTGCCTCCTAAAATCCAACCCCTCGTCCACGTCGTAGGAGGTGGTAACAGCACATTGCAGGTTATAATGTTTGCAGTTGTACTGGCTAACGGGGCTCTGGTGTGGACATGTTTTTAGAATGAATGAACTATTGCCTCTAAAAGGCAATATGTGGTGTCCGAAGTTTTTTTTTTTTTTTTTTTTACATTTTTCATGAGGTCATATCATCAAAAAATATTAATATTACTCTGAAATGGACTTACAATAGTTTGTTTTATCACACAAACAAAAAAAAATTTAACAAACTCTTGTTGTATAGTGACAGCATTTTTTTTTGTATTTGGAGAGGTTAGGGACACTTTGGAGAGGTTTTGAACCCTTTGGAGACGCCTAGTGGACACCTAATAAAATGCTTTGTATCTTCTCAATGCTTTCTTGTATCTTTTTAAAATTTTGTAATTTGTTTGACAAGTCCCTACTGAATCAGGAAATGTAGAGCATGACTGATTTTACATTACCAACATCCATACACACATTGTAAACTCTAAAAATAACAGGCGTTTTTTGTTTTTTTACATTTTCTTCTGCATTTGATGTTCTCAAATGGAACCTAAATAATTGAAATAAAAGTCTGGAGGTGAATTATTTATTTGTCCCAAGTGTCTACTTCAGTTTAAGCCCTGAATGGTCATTGTGCTATATGTAAAACTTAAGATATTCAGTGTTATAGCATAGTAATGCAAACGCATGAAAATGAGCAAAAAACTGCATCTGCAGTAAGGGGTTAACAAGCTTTCGGGTAAGCTAAGGCAAAAACTCGGCTTCCTATATAGAAATAAACCATGCTTTCCAATGCACACAAGAAAAAAGTTTGTGGAAGCAACGTTTTTATCTAAGCAACTACACTCAAACCACTAGATTTTGTGTATCATGCGGCGCTAAGATTCATTACTGTTCACTCTATAAAAAAGTTGGATGGTCTTCTCTTGCTGTGCACCGGGAACACACTGGTTTATTTTCGTTTTAAAAAGAACTTCCTCACCATATGCCATCCTTCAAAACATCTCACAAAAACTTAAAAAAAATAACAACCTACCAGACTCACTCCAGTAACTGGATCATCGAAAGTTTTAACTGAACTGGGAAAATCTGCTTTTCGTTACAGTGAACCAGCAAGCTGGAATTAACTACAGGAAACTCTAAAGCTCAGCTCGCTGGTGTCACTAAATCATTTTAAACTTCTAGTCTCTAACCACCTTCAAGGTGATCTTTATGATCTTTGGTATGTTTTCAGTTTCTTTATTTTTTTGTTAACCTTTTAGTTTTTAATGCTGGTTTGTTTTAGCTATTTTTCCACATTTCTTTTTAGTTTCTTTATTTTCTTTTGTTATTTATCTATTCTTTCCCTTCTCTATGTTTGTAGAAACTAAATAAAATAAGGCTTAGAATCGAGTGTCCTTTTTAGTACTTTTAACAAAAAATACATAAATAGCAAGCTTCCATCAACAATAGTTATATCTTTTCAAGACAGAGCAGTTTAGTATTTTTTTAGATGCAATAGTACAAATATAGTGTGTAAATACCCATATGTATATTTAAGACACAAATAAAAAATTTATATTTTAAACAGTACCCCAATTATTTAAATATCCAATTATTTTAATGATTATTATTGCTCAGGCTTATGTTTTAGGATTACATCTTATTTTAGAATTAGTATCTTAAATTTTAGCTATAGGATTGATTTTAGGTTAATATACCCCTTTTTTTCTTACTTTCAGAACTACACTGTTAGTTATATATTTAAACCCTTAATCAGAAATGTACCTTTTAAAGTTAGTTTGTAAAATAAAATATCATCTTAAATTAAATATGTGGCCCACTCTAAAGAATACACTCATAAAGAACAGAATTATAGATGAAATGAACAGAACTAAACGGTGCAGGTCTGGTTCGGAGCTTAATGTCCGCTTTACTCTAACGAGCAGAAATAAGAGTTTCAGATTTACCTCAGATTCAGTGAATATGAGCGGGAGCAGAGCGCGGGGTCCTGCAGCACGGAGCGTTTTCCCTCAGAGGAACTCTGATCCACGCGGGGACTCAGAGCGCTCTCTGGTTAGCAGTGTTAGCGGTCCTGGTGTTCAGTGGAGGCGGAGAGAGCGCGAGTCAGTCCGGGGAACAGTCTGTCGGAGCGGCGCTGCAGCGGAGAGTTCACGGCTAGCGCAGAGCAGCTAATACACGAGGCTAAACACAGCTAGCCGAGCTGGCTAAGCTAACAGTGCTAACAGAACTTTACTTATAGAGAGATTATCCCAGCTTTATCCACCAGCACACTCTCAGTATGGACTTCAGTGTCCTTAAAATTACCGGTTAGTTTAATTAATACTGATTATTAGTGAATTTAGTTCAGTCTGTGAGGAACTTTATCCTCCTCGCCTCTCCCGCGCTGCTACTCCCGCATCTCCGCTGTTCTCTCTCGTCCCGTGGGCGGGCCTGTTCCAATCCTCTACTCCACCCTTCACCTGTACACTTCTCCCTCAGTAGATCCCTTAATCACTTTTAGCTAACCTTCCTGCATTAACACAGAAAATAAATGAAAAATATGTACTCTGTACGGCTTTTGTTTTCTTTTTAAACTATTTACACAAACAATAACTATTTTGAGCCTGTTAGTACCTTTTTAAACCATTACTTTGAATTTATATGATTTTATTTATTACTGTATTTATTAGCGTATCTATTTTAGAACTAGGGAGTTTTACATTTTTTACCCGGGGTTACATGAGGAATATGCGAGAGGGGCGTATCCCATAGTGAGATACCGAATGAATGCTTGAAAGAGAACACAATTTACATTTAGAAAAAAAAATTGCAAGAAATAAAAAAAAATTTATTGGACGTGAAACACTGTTACTAGTACTGATACATTTACATTGGTCAGTAAAAAAGCAACTGCTTTGTTTGTACATTTAGCTAGGCTAGCTATCAATAATAGTAGTCAGTAAAACAGGAAATGCTTTGTTTATACATTTGGTCAGTAAAATAGCAAATGCTGTGTTTGGATATTTAGCTAGACAAGCTACAAATAATAATGGTCAGTAAAACAAGCAACACTTTGTTTGAACATTTAGCTAGGCTAGACATTAATAACAATGGTCAATTACTCAAATGTAGAATTTGGTAATTAAGTGTAGTTGGTGAATGACTATGCTCTTTAAAAAACAAAACAACACAACTGTCAAGCACTCACAATAAAAAAACTTTATAAACATGAAATCAAGTTAAACACATGCTACTCTACCTTTGGAAGTAATTGTATATTTAACCCTTTTAAGCCTGAACCAACAAAAAAAACATCTTTTTCCGAATTTCAATCTTAAATTGACTATTATGTTACACTTTAACACAAATCCATTTTACACTGGATTTCTCTGTTGGGCGCCTTTGAGTATTTAACAAATAATAACAAGACAATCTCAGGCCTATAGGTTTCATGTCAAACTTATGTTGAGAAAACACAATGAGATTGCAGATCTGCAATCTAAAAGCCGTTTATTAAAACAAACAGATGAGTAAATATAGAGGTGAAGCAATACAAAGATAATAGTTTGTAGTGGATAAAAACAATTAAGAAACTACATGATTTGGATATTCTTAGTACATTTTGGAGATTAAAAACCTTTAGCAACATATAATATTCAATAAGGAAAAGATAAGAGAGCATAAAACGTGAATAATACAACAACCAAATATCCCTCTATGCTAACAGATTTTTAATCAGAACGACTGAACCATAGACAAACAAGAACACCATCAGAGGGAATGAATGAGCCCACAACCTCACTGCGCTACACAAGCCTGGAGGAGGTTGATTTCAGTATGGGAACTACAGATGGAGCGTTTTATTTAACCTCTGGAAAGGAATTTGTTGGCCTCTCTGCAGAGTCTGGATACTCCTCCGGTCCACACGGCAGTACCCGGCACTCGTCTCTCTGTGGCTCTGGGTCTCACTTTTGGGAGCACTCTCTGGAGTTCCTCAGGTGGTGTTTTCACTTCTTCTTTCATGCAGATGGGCCTAGTGGTTAATAGTATTAAGCTAAGCTATGCTAAGCTTGGGGAACTGAGGACGGCTTCCACAGAGTGAAAACAGAGATACTAGAAATTCATGGAAATAATCAAATCTGCATATACTAGAAAGGGGATTAAAATCATAAGCTCTGAAGATTTGGTCCTAAATGTTTAGTTCCCAGCTAAGAATTCTACTCTAACTATGACATCTTAATTTTAAAGACTAAGTTTATCCCTTCTTCAGAACTAAACTCCTTCCATAACTACCCTAAAAACTGAGCTCTGTCTAACGAAGAATGTTCTGGAATATCGAACATATAAGAAAACATAACATGGAATTCAATAAACATGATCGCTGGATAAGATTAATTTTGCTGAACCTGTAAAATCCATTGTTAAATTCAGTTCTGGTGGAACGAGTCCCAAGTGACAAAGTGAAACATTTGTGTAGGATAAGGTGTTCTGTCTGAAAGATTTACGATTTGCGCTTTTTATTGCCATGGAACAAATTTGGGACAGTTTTCTCTCCTGTGTGAATGCGCTGGTGATTTTTGAGATGACTCTGTTGATTAAAACTCTTCCCACAGACTGAGCAGTGATACGGTTTCTCTCCTGTGTGAATGCGCTGGTGATTTTTAAGTTGACTCTGTGTAGCAAAACTCTTCTCACAATCTGAACAGTGATACGGTTTCTCTTCTGTGTGAATGCGCTGGTGTATTTTGAGATAACTCTGTGTAGTAAAACTCTTCCCACAGTCTGAGCACTCATACGGTTTCTCTCCTGTGTGAATGCGCTGGTGTATTTTGAGATTACTCTGTGTAGTAAAACTCTTCCCACAGTCTGAGCAGGAATACGGTTTTACTCCTGTGTGAATGCGCTGATGCAGTTTGAGAGTCTCCAGTCGATTAAAGCTCTTCCCACAGTCCGAGCAGTGATACGGTTTCTCTCCTGTGTGAATGCGCTGATGCAGTTTGAGAGTCTCCAGTCGATTAAAGCTCTTCCCACAGTCCAAGCAGTGATACGGTTTCTCTCCTGTATGAATGCGCTGGTGTATTTTGAGTTTAATCTGTTTAGTAAAACTCTTCCCACAGTCTAAGCAGTGATACGGTTTCTCTCCTGTGTGAATGCGCTGATGTTGTTTGAGAGCACTCTGGGTAGTAAAACTTTTCCCACAGTCTGAGCAGTAATAAGGTTTCTCTCCTGTGTGAATGCGCTGGTGTTTTTTAAGATCACTCTGGGTAGTAAAAATCTTCCCACAGTCTGAGCAGTAATATGGTTTTACTCCAGTGTGAATGCGCTGGTGTATTTTGAGATGACTCTGTTGATTAAAACTCTTCCCACAGTCTGAGCAGTGATACGGTTTCTCTCCTGTGTGAATGCGCTGATGCAGTTTGAGAGTCCCCAGTCGATTAAAGCTCTTCCCACAGTCTGAGCAGTGATACGGTTTCTCTCCTGTGTGAATGCGCTGGTGTTTTTTGAGATTACTCTGTGCTGTAAAACTCCTCCCACAGTCTGAGCAACGATACGGTTTCTCTCCTGTGTGAATGCGCTGGTGTATTTTGAGAGCACTCTGTGTAGTAAAACTCTTCCCACAGTCTGAGCAGTAATATGGTTTCTCTAATGTGTGAATGCGCTGATGTTGTTTAAGTTCACTCTGGGTAGTAAAAATCTTCCCACAGTCTGAGCAGTAATATGGTTTTACTCCAGTGTGAATGCGCTGGTGTATTTTGAGATGACTCTGTTGATTAAAACTCTTTCCACAGTCTGAGCAGTGGTACGGTTTCTCTCCTGTGTGAATGCGCTGGTGCAGTTTGAGATTACTCTGTTGATTAAAACTCTTTCCACAGTCTGAGCAGTGATACGGTTTCTCTCCTGTGTGAATGCGCTGGTGTTGTTGGAGATGACTCTGCCGATTAAAACTCCCCCCACACTCTGAGCAGTGATACGGTTTTACTCCTGTGTGAATGCGCTGGTGTTTTTTGAGATTACCCTGTTGATTAAAACTGTTCCCACAGTCTGAGCATTGATACGGTTTCTCTCCTGTGTGAATGCGCTGGTGTTTTTTGAGATGACCCTGTTGATTAAAACTCTTTCCACAGTCTGAGCATTGATACGGTTTCTCTCCTGTGTGAATGCGCTGGTGTTTTTTGAGATCACTCTGTTTAGTAAAACTCTTGACAGAGTGCTGATGTTTCTCCATGTCGGGACTTTGCTTTATTTGTCTGTTAAATGTAGCAAACAATTTCTGCGTGTTCTGGAGATTCTTCTGGATGGCTTGTGCTTCACCTCTTTCAGCAGTTTAACTTTGATCTTTTGATAAATATCCTGGTTGTTGGTGATGAATTTCAGGAGAATATTTTCATTTCTGGAAAAGACAAAAATGCCAGTGAATATTAAAATAAAAGCAAGTCATTTAACTGAACAGAACTGCCTAAATCAGTTAAACTATACAGATAAAACTACAGGGACATCTTCATATTTCCATAAAAAGGGGGTGCTGGTGGTCTTCCAGCCACCTGTTTAGTGCCTTTATAAGGACTTCCCACTGTTCAGACACTCTTAATTATGTTATGGTCTCACAAGAAACTGAGAACTTAAAGAAAGAAAGAAAGAAAGAAAGAAAGAAAGAAAGAAAGAAACGTGCCGAAAAAACAACATGCAGTGGTTTGAATCACGGTGCCGAAGCTTGATTCGTTCTACATTGATCACGTGACCAATGATGTCCGAAGCCTTTTCCTTTACACTAAATTATAAAATATTTCATACATCTTAAAAAATGACAGTAATTAGGGTTGGGCGATGTCTCCTTAATGGGCAGATGATGATGTTTACAGTGAAACAACGCTATGGTCGATGATATCGGGGTGATGGGGGGGGTGATGGCGGGGGGGCTGACAGAGCATTGACTGGTGTGTCACGGGAGCGTGTAGGTTACTACAATCAAAAATGTTGGAGTACTGAATACTACATACTGGGCAGTGTGTAGTATGCAGTACATACTAGTGCAGTATGCAGTATAGTTGTATGCCATTCCGAATACAGCCAGTGTTTAAAACTAATAAAAGCTTTTTTTAAAACTTATAAATGCATAATGTAGATAATAAAATAAGTACTAAATTGTACTATTGTGAAATAGTACAGTATAAAACATGCTGTCAGCAGCTGAAATAAATATTTTTTCTTTATAATGTTACTTCTGTTAAACATTAAGTCACGTTGTTAGACATATCTGTATATGTAACAAAATATTTTAAATCAGGTAACATTAACAATTAGTTTACATCAGTCAACTGTGCTTACAACAGTAAGAAACATTGTAAAATTGTTAATTAATGCTTCAACTAGTTATTACATGACAAAAGTTTAGACATTATTCACCATTAAAATTCCTAAAAACTCACGACTTAGTTAACAGGATCTACTACATTTTTAAACATTGGTAATTTAGAAATATGTGATGTCTTGTTTAGAGTCATTTAACACATTTATGTCAGATATTGTGGACACATTTTTAGAAATCCACTTATTCTGATGCATTTTACATCATAATGCCAAATATTTCTCAAGCCAAATGTAGCAGCTCGTCTGCTGCTCTAGTATGCTTGTTAAAGAGCAGACGGAGAGGCAGGTCTCATTCTCTCCTCCTGCCTTTATTCTCTCTACACGTTTACACCAAAAAATAACCCAGCAGATTATTAAGTGTCTGCAACTGCATATACATCTCCTACATATCACCGACTCAATCCCGCACGTTCTGCCTGACCTGCGCAGCGCATCAATTAATTCATGCGTTGAGCTTTAAACGCGCAGATAAGCTGTAACTGGTGGATCAGCACAAAAATCACAGTGTGATTTATTACATTAAAACACAGAACATTTTCTTCTGCTGAACCTGAGAGAGCCCGAGAACAGCGGGGGGAATTCTCACCAGCCCGAGTTCATGCATCGGGTCAGACAGGCTGGAGTTCAGGCTGCGGTTTAGGCTCATGTTGAGGCAGAAAATCTAAACTCTAGTAGTCGGTTCAGCAGAACAAAACGTTGAGAAAGAACCACAACATACCTGCACATACACAACAAAAATAATCCCAGACGACTATTAAGCATCTGAAACTGCACATATATCTATAAAACATGAAACAGAAGTAAATACAGCACATGAACACACATTTTCAGGCTCAGTCACATGTAGTGTTTTGGTGCTGAAACGGCTGTACCTCAGAGCTGAAACCCGACCGGGGCAGAAATAATTAATTATTAGGCAAAATATGCTTCAATACCCGCTAAAAATGCACAGAAGAGTGACTAGAACTGATATAAGAGCTCATTTTTCCAGTAATTTTCTCAAAAATACTTATATTTGCTTAAAACAGCACTTTTTCACGGAACTCCTCAGCTCTGTTTACCTCCTGTGCTGTATTCAAGCTCCTCTGGAGCTACGGGGGGCGCGGAGGGACAATTAATAAAAACACGCAGTTCTCTTGTTGGTGCAGGGAATTGTAGTTCATAGTAAAATCACAGAAAAATAATGACCTTTTTACTGTTACAACACATCAACCAACCTCCAACAAGAGTGTAAATCATAACAAGAGTCTCTTTTGTTCACTAAAGGATAAAATAATTATAATAATATTCTAAGGATTCATATTATTTTATGTATTTTTTTTATTATTTTTGTAGTGTCTTTAACTCTGTTACACAAATGTTAGTTTCTTCTATTTTGTTTCTTCTCAGTTTAATCTATTCTGTTAAATTGTGTATTTTTATCAAGTTGCTCAAAGTGTGATGATTCTTCTTATTGTCATCAAATTCATGTTTTATTGTATTTTATTATTAAAGTATCAGCAAAGGAGCATCTGGAGACTGTTTAATGGTTTAACTGGGATTTCTTAAAAACAGCAGGGCTAAATATATTTTAATTTGCTAACATTTGTGTTTACTATTACAGTGAAACAGCAAGTTTTCTGTTAAATCAGTAAGCCAAATAACGTTACTTAGTGAAATTACCTTTTATACCTGAACTTCTCCTCGCTTTGATCACTAAATCTTCAATTTTTACATTTAATATTGTACAAGCTGACTTTTATTTTGACGGTAGTCACATGACTTGCCAGCACCAACAGTTTGTATACCGTGGTGTCAAAATGAAGGATTTTAAATTTTACAGAGCTGTGAAGAGTTTTGATCACATTCACGCCATCCTGCAACAAAGGAATGGGCATGGAAAGTGTGTGTGTGTTGGTGGAGGAGGGTGGTGGTGTGTGTTGAGAGGGATGGGGGGTTCGCTCTCATGCTCTCTCTGAGAATAAAATAAACTGATATTTTGATGGACGTGTTGTACCTCATTTTTAATGGTTAGTAGGATATTGATACAGGACCACATTTGGAGACATGGTATTTGGTTCCCATTTCTAAACATGAATCACGAAGTTTTGGCAAATTTATGAGCTTGCTGATAAAATGTACCATGCAGAATTTCAGTGAGGGATTAACTGGTTAGTTGTTAGACACACGCAAAACCAGGTCCAGACAGCTGTTATTTATAATAATGTGCTGTGTATTTTACATAAATTCTTTGTTAGCTTGAGAAGTACTACAACTGGTCAAAGACCACATGCCCAAAAGATGGGTATAACCCAAATAGGTTTGCTATAATGGTAAACTAATTAAATTTCTAAAATGTCTTATACACCTGTTAATACTAAATTGACACAGTGTAAAACGCACAGTTTATAAATCAACTGCTCCAGAACAAAGACAATTATTAATAATGATCAATTATTATTAATTACAAATTATTTTCTGGTTGATCTTTGTATTTTGTTTGTAATTTATCTCCCAGTCTATCTAGATTACAGAAATGTGAAATGTGAAGTAGTTTACAGACTTGGTATATGTAAAAATAAATAAAAACACCACAGGCTTATACATTAAACAGATTTTTTCGAATTATAATTAGTTTAAACATCTATCAGTCTATCTAGAATTCAGAAAACGGAAGTTAAGTTTGATCAGCGATCTCACAGCACCGATTTTTTGTTTTTGTTTTTAGCAACATACAAAACACAACAATATACAATAGTACAAACTCTTGTAGAGGATCACAGCTACAATTTAGAAGCTAGGGGGAGCATACACAAACATACAGACTAGAGGAGCAACGTAATAAAATGATAATCTTAGACAAAAGCTTACTAGAGATCTGGTGTGAGATGATACTAGCAGTTTTCCATTTTCTTAATTTACTTAATGAAGAATAATATGACTTAAATTCATTAATGAAACTGGGGAAAGAGGGCTTATTTCCCTTTCAGTTACTGCAGTGAATGTGGTATTTTGCTAAAAGTAAAATTATATTTATGGCATCAGAGAAAGCTGAACTTAAGTTTTTCATATAAAACAAAATGTCCTCTACCTCAAAATAAGGAATATTAAGTTTGATATTAATCCAATTTCTGATGTCCATCCAAAAAGTGTGTGAATATTGACATGAAAAAAACAAATGCTCCAGAGATTCATTTACTGACTTACAAAAAGTACATAATTCAACATCAAATTTGAATATTTTTTCAAGAAACAGGGCTACAGGATAAATCATATTTATAATTTTGAAATGGGTCTCCTTCACTTTAGGAGATATGGGCCAGTTAACAAATTTGGAATAAGCAAAAGTCATATTTATATTCTTATTATTAGGAAGTTTCTTGAAAGAAGCTCCATTATATTCATAGTAAATCTTCTGTTTCAAATCATCATTGATAGTCTTATTATTACACTTAGTCTACTAAATTACAGTCGTTCACTTTTAATGTGGGCATCGAAACAGTCACCTTTGAATATAAAATGACTTGTTTGATTAACTGAATCAATGCTAAAGGAATCGCTTTGCACACCTTCTTAACATCTTTAAAACTCCAAAGATTATATTGACGTATATTTGAGCATACATATTTGCAAGCAGGGTTATTTACCATTAAGCAGGGTTATTCACTATTATTCTATATATTTTCCACACAGAATGGCCTCTGGACCACAGGGAACAGATGGAGTTAGGCTCTAACTTAAACACATTAGAAAGGGGAACACTTCTTTCCCCTCCCATACATTGAGTCAGACTTAGTTATGTATGTGCGCTATAGGAGCGTACGTTAAGTGTTTCCAGATGTGAGGTGTTTTCAAACATAAAAGGCTGGACTTCAGCAATTCAAGCCAGAGAGCTACAGATCAGATTTGAGAAAACAACTCTCTCCAAGCAAACCTGGGTGCTTGTTGATGATGCTGTTCTTCGTACTAATTATTATTTTTTCTGTAATAGATTTTCTTATATACAAAGAACAGTATCAGCGAAGACTTATTTCATGCATCTACATGACATCACAGCCCTGTTTTGTCTGTTCTTGTGCCTGTTGTGCTCCTTGTATATATTCCCTGTTTGTTTATCGTTATTATTTTCTCTAGTTTGTTTATGTTCTCTAGTCCCCCTCGTTTATTTTGGTTTATTATCTTTGTTACGTGTTTATTTGTTTCTTTGTTTATCTTTGTTATTTATTTAATAAATTATTATTTGTTTTGCCCTTACCTGCACTTGCGTCCGTCTCCTCGTCTACCTGCCTGGGTCACCCACCGTAACAAGCATTATAGATAGATACTTTATTTTATTTATCCCAATGGAATTTTAGGGAATTTATACACTTAAAGAATGGAAAAAACTGAGAAGAAACAGAATAGAAGAAACTAACATTTTGGTTGAGAAATATTTGGCATTATGAAGTAAAAATGAAGTATATCCTGTTAATTACTTATGATCTGAGCCAATAGTTTAAGGAATTTTAACAATATAGAATATTTAAACATTTGTCATTTAAAAAGTTTAGGCATTTTACAATGTTTGTAACTGTTGTAAGCATGGTTAATTGATGTACATTTATTATAAATATTACCAGTATTTAAAATATTTTGTTAAACATATACAGATATGTCTAGCGACATGATTTATTGTTTAATTAAAGAAGCAATATGGAGAAAATAAATTTCTTTAGCCACTGCCAGCATGTTTAATACTAGGCGAATAGTATAAATATGTAGATTTCAGAGGTTTGACTGTACTAAAACTAGTGTTGCTGGGTAATACAGTTTTGCGCTGGGACTTTATTAATGTATTCTGATTCAGGAGACATAACTCTTTGATAAAATTAACATTATAAGAAAAAATATATTTCTTTCAGCCACTGAAAGCATGGCAAAATTTACTTTAGCACATAAGTGCCACACTTCTTTACCAATGCGAACCTAAATCACTGGGAATTGGAAGAACTAAGACTAACTTGGCTGAAGGTAAGTTTCTAACTTTAACTCGGAGCATACTAAACGTGGTCAGCTCCGTTTCTAGAACAGGTAATTGAATCAGGCAACACTAAGATTTACCGGAGATAGAACTAACATCGCAATAAAAGTCCCGCCCTTTTATACAAATATCATTTTTGTGTTATAATTATTATAATTATAAATACAGTTATTGTAGCTAACATTTTCACCATTCGACCAAAAAAATAAAATGAAATATAAACCATATTCCGACTAATGATCCATATATATTTATCCCCAATACTTCTGTTCTGTTCAAAGCATCTACCAAACCATTTAATTTACCACTTAAATACAAATTCAGACGCATTAAACAGTTAAACAATGTCTTCTTTATTATATCTGAACTGTTGTGTTAATGCTCCAGCCTGATGCTTTATTTACACTATCTAGTCTTGTGAAGCAGTTGTGTGTTAAATCCACCCTGTTCACTCTGTAACACAAGCACCCGTCCGCCTGACCCTCTATTTCTGTAAACATATATTACTGTGAGAATTCTGATTCAACATGCCATTATATTAATAAGGCACTCTGTGTATTGAACATTGGAGTAAAATAAATGATATTGGGCAGATACAGTCTGCTTCTGATAGATACAATAAACGAACCAATGATAAATATTTTCAACAGGACAATTTTAAAATCGTATTGTAATTGTTAAGAAGAGCTAGCTGGTATTAAACCATGTAGAAGCCACTGTGGTGCATCTGATTAAAATGCTGGAGATGATGTTCTCTGAAAACAGTATTTACTGCAGCAGAGGAGTTGTGGTATATACAGAATAGATGAATGCAATCCGACTGTGTGAGTGTGTGATTCTGAAACAACAGATATAAAAGGGATACTTACTACTTGAAACACATCACTGACTACAATTTACAACACTAACACCTAAACAAAGATACACACTTCTATGAGGTGTTATCTGGTAATAATAATAGGCAGATCAGAAACAGCTAGAAGCTATACAGAGCTATACAAAGAGCTGATCAGTTAGCATAGCATGTAACTCCTTGAAAGTACACCTACAACTAGGAAAGTAATAGTTATCTACACTTTATGAATAAACAGCAGTGTAGGTACTTACAGGTATCTGAATGCACACAAGAATTAAATGTCCTCGGTAATCCCACAAAACTTTACTAAGCTGCACACCGTCCACTATCTCCACTGTTCCTCTACAGAAGTCCTCTCTATCTGTGGTATGCAAGCCCCCAACTGAGGCCCCTCAGTCTCAGCATCGCTCTGATTGGCTAAACAAGCGGAAGCATGAGGGTTGCAGGCACTGTGGGTGGGACTCAGTGGAGGAGCTATTTAGCTCCTGAAGTCTTTGGGCCAACTCTTGGCTCTTTGTAACAGTAATTGTAAAATATAAATAAATATAAATAATCTCAGGTGTGTTTGTGCTTCTAATAATGATATAAAACATTATGTTCTAAAGAACAGATTCTTCTATTAAATCTCTGCAGGCCCTATTTACCATAATAAGAACAGAAACATTCACCAAGACTCACTGATTTGTACACTGTAGAGAAAAGAATATATGAATTATAAGAAACAGTGAAGGTGTGAGTAATGTTTTAAAAAAACAACTAAATTTAGTTGTAAATAAACATTAAATCTGTTAGCTAGTAAACGCTAACAATTAAATAAACTGAGGTAAAATTTGAGGATAATTTACTCTTACTGAGGCAAATTAGCTTAGAACAGATAGTAATTTGTAGAATTGTTAGAATGGTGGCAATTAGTTCCTCCAAACCGTTTAAAAACCTTTCTAGGTCACAGAAAACAGAAAATAAATGCTCTTTCTCCTCAGAAACTTTGGGTACATTCAGTAGCTAGCTTAGCCAACACTAGGAAGCTAGCTAATTCAGCTTTTTCCTAACTTACCAAAAATCAGCCTTTAATTATACTAATTAAATCTGAATTAGTTTAATCTCATAAATTTACCCATAAATTATTCGTGCTTTTCTCAGTTTATTAAACAGTATAAGAGAAAGAGAGCTAATTCACTGCTAACTCTGTTAGCTGCTAACAGGCTAATGTTGACAGGAATCTGACAGGAGAGAATCTACTGCTGAATCAAAGCCTCATAAAGAGCAGGGGCCTCATTTATAAAGAGTGCGTACGCATAAAAAGAGGGCAGAAATGTGCGTAAGCAACATCTCACGCAAGAATTGTGATTTATAAAGAAATACTTGGCGTGAAAACGAGCGTACATTTAAGCAAGGTTTAAGGCATGCGTATGCCTTCAAAAGTGTGCGGAGAGAGCGGGAATTAGTGGCATCATGTGGTAAAGTAGGGAATTGTTAGTAAATGCGCAAGCTTTTCTTCCTTCCGCATATTAGTTACCACATAAATCAAAATTAACAAAGGAAGATTAAGCATTACTTTCCTTTATTTTTTACTTTATTACATATTTTTTTCTGCATGTATAGTTAAAATTATTTCTGTATCTTATTCTGTATTATATGTATATGTAGTGTTAATTTTCCACTAACTTGTATATTTCACTTTGTAGTTTATATCAGTTTTATTTGTATTATCTGTTTTATCTCACAGTTGTAAAATCTAAAGGTGCTATATATATATATATATATATATATATATATATTAGCCGGGGCTACATGAGGAATATGCGAGAGTGGCGGATCCCATACTGAGATACCGAATGAATGCTTGAAAGAGAATACAAATTACATTTAAGAAAAAAAAATATGCAAGAAATAAAAAATAAATAAATACCGGCCGTAAAACACTGTTGAACTGCTTTGTTTGTACATTTAGCTAGGCTAACTACCAATTATAATGGTCAGTAAAACAGCAAACACTGTTGTTTGGACATTTAGTTAGGCTAGCTACCAATAATAAAAGTCAGTAAAACGGCAAATGCTACATTTATACATTTAGCTAGGCTAGCTACCAATAATAATGTTCAGTAAATCAGCAAACTGCATATTTGAACATTTAGCTAGCTAGCAAACAATAATAATAGTCATTAAAACAGCAAATGCTACATTTGTACATTTAGCTAGGCTAGCTAACAATAACAATAGACAGTAAAACAGGAAATGCTTTGTTTATACATTTGGTCAGTAAAATAGCAAATCCTGTATCGTGGCACGAGATCTCACGAGATTAAGACGTGACGATATTTCTCGTCAAGCTTAAACCTCTCACAGTTTAGTGTGGACTTTTTAAGATACAACACTGGCAACTGGCAACACAGTAGCAGCGAGTTTGGTGGTTGAGCAGTGAGCAGAAGAGGAAAATTCGGGGAATTTGCATAGAACAGAGGTCACGGGCGGACCGTGGTCCGGGTCCGGACCCAAACCTATTGAGAAGTATTTAATTGTATACACGCTTTGCGGCGCAGTAAATCACAGACCAATCACGTGTGAGGTAATATCACCAACCACTCTCTTCAGTCAATCAGATCTGTGCAGACGTGGAAAAAATAAATAAATAAACACACCGCTCCTCACGCGGGATCGAACCCGTGTTGTCAGGGTCGCGGTCCCGCTGCTCCGGCTGTTGAATTGGGACATGGCCGTGAAAAAACGCCTTTATAAGGAGATAGTGAGCCTGGGCGAGAATGGGCGGAAAAACGAGAACAGACGAAAACTAAAGTCACGCCGAGTGCGACAGAGAGACAGGCGAGGAATTTTGTATAACTGGATCATTCTGAATTCTAATTAAATACTCCTGGCATAGAAGATGCTTCTGCTACTTTTAAGTTGTTTGTCTGGCTGCATTTTGGCTCCAGTGGAAACAAGAAACGGTAACAGAGTGACCAACAAGACTGTACTGTGCTTAAAACATGTTCTGTCTCTGTTTGCACTTCAAGCATAGTCTTAATATGACTGGTTATGCATAGTTACATTACAAGAGATTTAGGAGAAAAAAAACACAAACCATAGTCTTAATATAACTGGATATGACAATCTCAGGCCTATAGGTTTCATGTCAAACATGTGTTGAGAAAACACAATGAGACTGGAGATCTGCAATATAAAAGCTGTTTATTAAAACACACATGGGTAAATATAGAGGTGAAGTAATACAAAGATAATAGTTTGTACTGGATAAAAACAATTAAGAAACTACATTATTTGGATATTCTTAGTAACTTTGGAGATTAAAAAAACCATAAGCAACATTTAATATTCAATAAGGAAAAGATAAGAGAGTATAAAACTTGAGTAATACAACACAACCAAATATCCCTCTATATCCCTCTATAGTAACAGATTTTTAATTGGACTGAACCATAGACAAACAAGAACACCAGCAGAGGGAGTGAATGAGCCTGTAACCTTACTGCGCAACAGTAACTAACCTAAAAACTGAGCTCTGTCTCACAAAGAATGTCCTGGAATATTCAAACTTACAAGACATACAAACATAACATGGAATTCTATACACATCATCCCTGGATAAGAATAGTTTTGCTGAACCTGTAAAATCCATTGTTAAATACAGTTCATATTTGTTTCTGGTGGAATTTATGATTTGCGCTTTTAATTGCCATGGGACAAATTTGGGACATTTTTCTCTCCTGTGTGAATGCGCTGGTGTTTTTTGAGAGCACTCTGTTCAGTAAAACTCTTCCCACAGTCGAAACAGTAATATGGTTTCTCTCCTGTGTGAATGCGCTGGTGTCGTTGGAGATTACTCTGTTGATTAAAACTCCTCCCACAGTCTGAGCAGTGATATGGTTTTACTCCAGTGTGAATGCGCTGGTGACTTTTGAGATTACTCTGTTTAGTAAAACTCTTCCCACAGTCTGAGCAGTGATATGGTTTCTCTCCTGTGTGAATGCGCTGGTGTTTTTTGAGATCACTCTGTGTAGTAAAACTCTTCCCACAGTCTGAGCAGTGATACGGTTTCTCTCCTGTGTGAATGCGCTGGTGATTTTTGAGAGTACTCTGTTCAGTAAAACTCTTCCCACAGTCCGAGCAGTGATGCGGTTTCTCTCCTGTGTGAATGCGCTGATGCCGTTTGACAGTCTCCAGTTGATTAAAGCTCTTCCCACAGTCTGAGCAGTAATAAGGTTTCTCTCCTGTGTGAATGCGCTGGTGTTTTTTGAGATCACTCTGTTGATTAAAACTCTTCCCACAGTCTGAGCAGTGATGCAGTTTCTCTCCTGTGTGAATGCGCTGGTGTTTTTTGAGATCACTCTGTTGATTAAAACTCTTTCCACAGTCTGAGCAGTGATGCGGTTTCTCTCCTGTGTGAATGCGCTGATGCCGTTTGACAGTCTCCAGTCGATTAAAGCTCTTCCCACAGTCTGAGCAGTAATAAGGTTTCTCTCCTGTGTGAATGCGCTGGTGTTTTTTGAGATCACTCTGTTGATTAAAACTCTTCCCACAGTCTGAGCAGTGATGCAGTTTCTCTCCTGTGTGAATGCGCTGATGTATTTTAAGTTTACTCTGTGTAATAAAACTCTTCCTACAGTCTGGACAGTGATATGGTTTCTCTCCTGTGTGAATGCGCTGGTGTTTTTTGAGAGCACTCTGTTCAGCAAAACTCTTCCCACAATCGGAGCAGTGATACAGTTTCTCTCCTGTGTGAATGCGCTGGTGTTTTTTGAGATCACTCTGTTTGGTAAAACTCTTGACAGAGTGCTGATGTTTCTCCATGTCGAGACTTGGCTTCATTTGTCTTTTAAATGTAGCAAACAATTTCTGCGTGTTCTGGAGATACTTCAGGAAGGCTTCTGCTTTACCTCTTTCAGTAGTTTAACTTTGCTCTTAGTTAAATATCCTGGTTGTTGGTGATGAATTTCAGGAAAATATTTTAATTTCTGGAAAACACAAAGAAAAATGCCATTGAATATTAAAATAAAAGCAGGTCAATTAACTAAAGAGATTCTAAGTCATTCTAAGTGAGTGATGTTACCCTTTAATCTGAAGCTTTGAGGCGTGTGCCGAAAAAACGACACACATTGGTTCAAATCACATTGCCGATGCTTGATTTGTTCTTCATCACGACAGATGATGTCCAAAGGTTTTTCCTTTAAACCAATTTATAAAAGTTTCCACACATTAACCAAATACATTAATCCAAATCAATGCTTCACAAACCTGATTTTTTTTTTAACAACTCCTGATAACAGTTCATTATTTTCCACCACACTGGCTTCAGGCTAACAGTGATATGCGCTCCTGAGTTCAAGATGTGTTTTTTGGAAATGTTGATCCGATGCAGTTGTCTTGTTGGTGCAGGGAATTGTAGTTCAAAATAAAATCACAGCAAAATAATGACCTTTTTACTGTTACAACACATCAACCAACCTCCAACAGGAGTGTAAAACATAAGAGTCTCTTTTGTTTACTAAAGGTTAACACAATTATAACAATTTGTAAGAATTCATATTATTTTATGTAGTTCTTTTTCAATTATTTTTGTAGTCTTTTTAACCTCTTACACAAATGTTTGTGTATTTTTGTCAAGTTGCTCAAAGTGTGATTCTTCTTCTTATTATTATTATCAAATTCATGTTTTTGTTATTATTATCATCATTATTAAAGTATCAGCAAAAGAGCAGCTGGAGACTGTATTCCACAGTAATGGTTTAACTGGGATTTCTTAAAAACAGCGGGGCTAAAGATGTTGTAATTTGCTAATATTTGTGTTTGTTTTTACAGTGAAATAGCAAGTTTTCTGTTAAATCAGTAAGCTAATAAATGTTACTTGTGAAATTCCTCTTCTTGCCTGAACTTTTCCTCACTATAATCACTAAATCTTTCATTCTTACATTTAATATTTTACAAGTGGACTTTTATTTTGGCGGGAGAGTCACATGACTTACCAGCAACTGTTGTGGTGGAACCGGATTAAGTAAAGGAAAATTAACTAAACTAAACTAAACTAAATTAGTGTAACTAAGAAATGTGCAGAGACTGATCACACAAACTCAAAAAGGAATTTCCACAGAACTGATTTATCTCAGGTGTGTGTTAGTGATGTGGGGGAGGGGGGGGTAGGAGTGTGAGCTTCCGTTATCCTGTGTATGATCTGTAAAGCCCCCCCATTCCCAGCTCCGCGACCCCCTACTGCAGACTGCTGAGCAGAGCTAGGAGAAGATCCAGTGCTGGTGGTGTAAATGCTGCACATGCTGAAGGTGCTGAAGGTGGTGTGGGTGTAGGAGTGAATGTAGAACAGCGTGATGGAGGGAGAGAGAGAGAGAGAGAGAGAGAGAGAGAGAGAGAGATTCTCATACCTTCTGCAGTTCAGCTGATCCTGCTCTTCCTCCGCTCCAGCTACAGACCCCGGAAGCTCAGCGTCATCCGGGTTATGTAGAGCCCCGCCCCCTCCCCCGCTATATCACATTATACCCCATCACCGCTAGAGGGAGCCCGCGAGGGAGTCCTCAATGCATGGAGCTGAATGGAGCTAAACAGCTAAAACTCTCATTTAAAACACTGTATAACTACTTCTCTGGAGTTTTCCTTTAATTTTACAAAGTAGAACAAAGTATTTCACTAAAATAGGACAGAAAACGTACCTCTATATTTCCATTTTCTAAAACTAATGTTTTGTATTCAGTAGATTTACTAGCATTACTGCTACTGATGCTGGAGTTACACACAGAGCTCATTTAACTGGATTAAAACTGCAGTTTATAAGCTTTAATAATTATCTCTGCGGTGATGCAACGTGTCTCATTTCTTTTATTGTTGAGATTGTGTAAATATGAATGAGAGTTTGTTTAAATATTTTCTTCTTGTTGGTACTTACATAGATGAAAATAGTAATCTACTAAAATAAATAGGAAAACATTTAAATATAACTGGAACATACTTGGGTTGTGGGGGCTGCTGCTAAATGGTTGTTAGAATTGGGTTAACTGCACTTACATTAAACTCTAAAATTAAAGCAGCAATTGCAGTTCTGGACAGTATGCAGATCTCATTAGTCTTGATAATGAAAAGGTAGGACATTTTTCATGTTCTTTCTGTTTACAACTCACTCTGAGGAATTCTGAGCACTTCAGAGCACTGACTGGTGTGTCACGGGAACGTGTAGGGTACTACAATCAAAATTGTTGCAGTACTGAATACTACATACTGGGCGGTGTGTAGTATGCAGTACATACTAGTGCAGTATGCAGTATAGTAGTATGCCATTTCGAATACAGCCTAGGACTGAGATAAAGTGAGCTATGGCTAGCTGCTCACTTTCTCTTATTATGGCTAGACACTGAAAGCAGGTTTTACCTCTTTGAAAACTTGAATGATCTTAATTTGTACATCCGAGTATCAATTAAAGAGATTTAAGGCATTTTTTCCTGAAAGAGAACCGTGTTTAGGTGTTGGCTAGCGTTCATGTTTGGTAATTATAACTAGAAAGCTAGCTAGCAGCCACGAAGTGAGCCTCTGAGATTATCAACGAATAAACGTATAATAATAAAAAACGTATCACCATAAATACATGATATACAAATAAACATATTCTATATTATCATACATCACATAAAACATTACTTATTCCCATACAATATGAAAAGTGACTTTATAATATCGTAATTTATCACCACCATGTCCACCACATCTTACCTCAGAAAGAGCTGAATAACTTTCCAGTTGCACAAGCTTCACTTTATTCTGTTCAATGAATCAGTAGGAGTCGAATCACAAGAATAACTAAACCTAACTGTTTTTAAAACTGCACATTTTACAATTTTATATCATATTAAATGTATGGTCAACATTTTCTAAATAAGACTAACCGAGTCTCCTAAATCTGAGTGACTTATAACTTTTGTACATTGTACATTGAGGTTGTTCTGAAGTGATGAATCAACCGAAGCTTCCTGAAGTTGACAGCAGATTGATTCATTTCCAGCAATAACTTTTTTTTTAATATACAAAAAAAGAACAGAATAAAACAATACTTATAATGCACACAAATGTGTTTTTATGTTAATGATTTAATTATATAAGTATTTCATTGTTGTACATAGATATGAACATCTGTGTGTGTAGTATGATGTGAGGTAGTGCAATTGGCTTAATAAATAAACACTTTTCCAAGGCAAAAACACAAGTGAACAACAGAATGAAAAATATGGAACAAAAAAAGTTCAGATAGCAGAATGGTTGTTAAGGTTGAACTGAAATGGACTTAGTTTGTAGTGAATCATGATAACAAATACAAACATTTGTTGAATAGCCCACCTCCATTCTCCCCAGCATTCTGAAATACAGCGCTGTTAGCTAATGCTCCCAATAGACCACAATGCTAGTGATAGGGGCATAGCTTAACCCATACAAAAAAAAATCACTATTTTTACACCATTAACAACAAACTCAAAGTAGCTCCACACTTCACTGGTAGAATTCCAAGGATGATGATATTTAAAGCAAGGCAGTGAGAACTTTAAAAGTACACAGATAGTTTATTAAAAACACTGTTTATACACACAGTGCCTACAGATAGTTTATTAAAAACACTGTTTATACACACAGTTCCTACAGATAGTTTATTAAAAACACTGTTTATACACACAGTTCCTACAGATAGTTTATTAAAAACACTGTTTATACACACAGTTCCTACAGATAGTTTATTAAAAACACTGTTTATACACACAGTGCCTACTGATAGTTTATTAAAAACACTGTTTATACACACAGTTCCTACAGATAGTTTATTAAAAACACTGTTTATACACACAGTTCCTACAGATAGTTTATTAAAACACTGTTTATACACACAGTGCCTACAGATTAGTTTATTAAAGCACTCTTGTCGGGGAAATGCATAACTTTCCAGTTGTTGCTGAAAATATCTCTATAATATCATTTTTAAGCATTTCTTGTCAGTTGACTTATTGTGGCTTGACTAGCTGAAGGTATTGTGTATATAAACTATCTGTGTATATAAACTATCGCACTGTATTTCGGAATGTTGGGGGAGATCGGAGGTGGGCTATTCAACAAAAGTTTATACTCGTTATTGACTACAAATCAAGTCCATGTATATAACTTCTCCCCTAAACTGAAAAGGAGAAAAAAAAAAGGGACGAAAAAACAGATTTTGGGTCAGATTAGAACTGGATTTGTATGTGAAAAGACATTTTTAAGGCCTTATGCCTCTGTAAAGGCTGGGCTGCCAATAGAACAAATAACGCCTCCCTCATAGGAAATGTTTACGATGATTGGAAGGCGCTTAATTAGCTGATCAGTACATTGTGTGGAACGATGAGCTTCTCCATATCTTCTGTCAAAAGGAGAGAGGTGTTGCTTCCCACAGAGACTCCAACCACCACAATCCCTCTTCTGTTTTTTTTCTCAGGTTTCTGCAAGTAAAAATATTTTTTCCAGTTTTCACCATTAGACAGTTGAATACCGAAAAATTACAGTATTTCTCATTTGTCAATATTTCCTGGGACAGCACGGAAGAAATGACACTTTAATGTAATCTAAAGTAATCAGTGTACATCTTGTATAACAATGTGAATTTGCTTTGCCCTTGAAACAACTCAACACACAACCATAACAACATTAACACCACCTCCTTTAAACAGCTGCAGTAATAATTTACCTCACAATATTCAGATGTGTAATTTCTGTAAGCTGCAAGAGGGCAAGTTCTGCCAGCGCTGCCTCTCTCCACAGCGCCACCTCGTGGTGCTTTCCCTCTTCTTCTAAGATCAGTTCACCAACAGGAACAGGCCCATCTCTAGTGGCTTGCATCCGGGTTGAAATTAGCTATGAAAAACATAGTGTTAAATAATGCTGTGAAAATACACTATAACCATACAGGGACTAATTTTGTGGTACCACTTTAAAATAAGACTACCTTTATAAAGGGTTTATAAATGGTTTACAATTAGTTTATTAATGGTTACTAATTAGGTTGTAATAGTCTTAAAAATCATTAATAGTCAGTTATAACACATACATAGAAAGGGCAACAATGACCTGTTATGAAATAATGAACCCACAGCCATCTATATTGTTGCCCTTTCTATATATGTGTTATAACTGATTATTAATGATTTTAAAGCATTTACAGCCTAATTAGTAAGCATTAATAAACTAATTGTAAACCATGTATAAACCCTTTATAAAGTCTTATTTTAAAGTGGTACCAATTTTGTTTTGTGGAAGAATGTATTTAATTTACCCTTAACCATTTTATACACAGTGAAGTCAGAATATTATGACCAGCTCCATACACCATACACCTATGACCATACACTCACTGAGCATCTTTTTAGCTCCGCTGATCATAAAGGACACTCTGTATTTCTGTATCTGTTTCTCTGTGTACTTTATTATTAAGTTTGCTTGGAAAAGTCAACTTACTGTTCTTCCTAATCTTCTTCTTATTATTATCTTATTCTGCGCTCAAAATTTAATCACTATCTCCTCCTACAGCTTGTGACGTAGAAATACTAAATTTAGCAGTATCGTAGGACCTATACCCGATTAGGTTGCTTGTGCTTTTTAAGCGATATATCGTATGTTTTTCGTTAAAAACTTCGTAAACGTGCACTTTTTTTCCCCATAGGAAATGAATAGGGGACAACTTTGAACATCCACATAGGTCACAATTTTTGAGATATGAAGACAAAAATTGGACTTTCTTTACGGAAATTTCGACGATTTTACGTTTTCGTAATGGGGGGGCCTTTCTCTCCCCTGCTCTTCCAGTACTGTGTGTGTTTGGAGGAGCTGCTGTATGGAGCAGATACTGATCAAAAGTTTGGACACCCCGGCACCCCAGCCAGGGCTTAGCAACCAGTTAGCAACACCTTAGCAACCACCTGGAAAACATTAGCAACTGCATGGCAACCACTTTAGAAATGATAGCAACTGCCTAGCAATCAAATAGCAACAGTTTAGCAACCACCTGAAAAACGTTAGCAACTGCCTAGCAACCACTGAGCAATCATATGGAGTTTGTTAGCAACTGCCTAGCAACCATGTGGAATATGTTAGCAACTGCCTAGCAACCACAATAGAAATGATAGCAACTGCCTATCAACCGATAGCAACAGCTTAGCAACCACCTGGAAAACGTTAGCAACTACCAAGCAACCACTTTAGAAATGATAGCAACCGCCTAGCAACCAGTTAGTAATCAAAAGTTTTTAGATTTCAGCATTTAACCAAACGTTTTTGGATTTAAGCATTTAACCAAATATTTTTGGATTTAAGCATTTAACCAAAGGTTTTTAGATTTTAGCATTTCATCTAAAGTTTTAGCATTTAACCAAACATTTTTAGATTTAAGTGTTAAAATCCTCCACATGTGTCTAGGAAGAAAAATATGGAGAACATAACACATGGCTATCCTAAATCAAAGAGCCAACAGAGTTTAAGTAAGAAAGAGGAGAACAAGCAGTAAATAGCGGTACAAAAATCTGATTTAATTTTAGCTTCCCACCACTCATTTGCACATACAACAAACCATGGCAGTATTTACATTATTTACATATGCTGTATAAAACAACAAAGAAAGTACCACTCTGGGAAATGTAAACTATGGACGGTGCTACAGAAAAGAACACAACAAAACATAACCATATTAAACTACCTAAAGCCAAATTAAGTACAAAAAGAATATAAAGAAAAGATACTCCCTAACTAATAACCTAAATACAAGGGGTAGCACCCACCCTCTTACCTAGGGACCGATACAAACAACTCCTACATGATGTAAAAATGTACAGGTGCACCTATTTTACCTGTTAGCATACCCAAGGTGATACAGCCAAACCAGTGAGTTGTCTTTTAGCCAAAAAGAGGGATTAAGTTAACCACATCAGAGAAGTAATACAATAAAATTAGGCTACAAGTGCGCATTGGCCTAAAAGCATACCCCATGGTTCTCTCTCTCTGTCGGCCATCTTGGTTCAGGTCCTTTTGTAGTCTCCACCCCATGGCTCACCTGAGAGAGAGAGAGCGAGAGATAGAGAGAGAGAGAGATACTGCACGTAAGCATTTAACCAAAAGTTTTTGGTTTTCAGCATTTACCCAAAAGTTTTTGAATTTTACCATTTAACCAAAAGTTTTTGGACTACTTCTCAGCCAAAGTATTTGTATTCCACAATTTAGCCAAGGTTTTGGGCTTTAGAATTCAACCAAATTTGCTCCATTGCTTCATCAGTAAAAAATATTTTAATTCCAATTAGTCAAATAAACTAACGTGAAAACATTCTGTGTAAAGAAAAGAGCACAAACATACAAAATAACATCTTTATACTGTTTAATTCATTATGTTTCACTTAATTTATTGTATTACCCATGATTTAACGGTTCATATTCTAATATTTTATCAAACTATATATTATTAAACTGTTTTTGGACTAAGTGGGGCTATTTTGCTGTTATTGTTCTGTTGTGTAACGCTTAGCACTGATTACATATTACATAATAAAAAATAATATGAAAATAATTAAAATAGATATTTTTTTACTTAGCAGCACTTGTGTCCCCATTTTAAAGTGTCTGGGTGGAAACAACACCACGCATCTCTACCAAGCAATTAAAAAAGATAAAAACCCAAAACAGTTTAATATTATGGTTTATTCTCCCAACCAATCAACAAATAAAATATTTGCATATGAACAGTTGAATCATGGGTAATACAATAAATTAGGTGAAACATAACAAATATTTTATATTTAGTCCGTTGTGCTCTTTTGTTTGCACAGAATGTTTTCACAGTCGACGACTCTCTACTAAAAGGAGTCTCCCATCCGGGTGAAATGCATCACCAAACTCCTGGTGCCCCGGGCAGAGGACCAACAGTTGGTGGACGGTGCGGTTTTTGGGATGTCAATCAGACACATTCCTAAGTGATTACTTATTGGATAGAAAATGCTGTGTGGTAATCTGAAATTCTGTGCTGAGTATTTGTTTATAAACAGTCTGACACTCTTCTGAGGTAGAAATCAGACAAAGAATAAATCTGCTCTGGGAAGTCATTGATTCTGACCCACCTGAAGATGAAGGCAGGGGAGAAAAAAAAAAATTCCCGCACCGACCGCGCCGTCTGCGTCCTTAATAAAAACTTTTAAGAACCAGGGAACGGCGAATAGTTTTATACAGTGCATGTGATAATGTGGTTTACAAATCAGACATTAAAGATAATGAACGTCTAGCATAAACTATTATTTATATCGTCTCATTGCTGTGTGCATCTGTAACAAAACATTTATAGGAACTATTAAAATAAAGAAATAGATTTGTGAGCCTGTACATACATAAGTGTAAATCATCCAATACAGTGTTGGACGAAATTTATATCACACTATCGTTTGTTTTGTTACAAACAGTATAAAAGCTACTGCCTGTGGCTAAATGGTGGAATGCCAATACTTTTGTCTGATTGAGCTGTGTGCAAAAACTTTTGGTTAAATGCTAATATCCAAATACTTTTGAATAAATGGTGGTGCAGCACAGATATGCCTCTTTATGGTTTAGTATAGCTTCAGCCCAGCAGTGTAAACTCTTAAAAGCAGAAACAGTATGATCATAAACCACAAGCATATGTCTTTCTGAAAAATGCCAATTATAAAAAAATACTTTCATAGTGTTTAAAAGGGCTGATAAAAACCTTTAGAAAAACACTGCAAAACACCACAAAACCAGCAGAAAAATATAAAAACCATAGAATATTTGTTTTAGCAGGAAAGGATAGTAAGCTTAATTGAATGTGTTTAAATTCAAAAGACAGGTATAAAAACAATTAAACACATTTTATTTTGAATTAGATTAAACACAACACACACAATCAAAAATCAAAAGCACAAACAGATACAACCTCACACCCCCAAAAAACCCTAACAGAACATGCTAAGAAATATTACAATCTGAACACAAAAACTTGTCAAATTACCACATTATGGTTCATTAAAAAGTGGGGTTTCAATGTTTAAAATGACCTCCCCTTCTCTCACAACAGTTACACCACTCCACACAGTGGCGGGAACGCTGAACTCCTCCATGGTGTCACTGAGGAGAACAGTCTCATCGCCTTTTGTGGAGATTCCCATGATCTCCATCTCCACTGTGATCTTCAGTGACTCTGGTTCCTGTAACACAGAACATGGTGATAGGAGTAAGTTTTAACAGTCTACATTCTTTTCTGGTACAACAGCACAACAATAAAGTGTTAAACTACGGCACTGTAGTTATTAGTAGTGATGGGTCAGACTCTTAGCCGGCTCTTTGAAATAAACGACAAGCGCTGACTTCAGAGAGTGAGCCAATATATATATATAAATATAAATGTATAGATTAAAGTTTTACGATGATACATATAAACCACAGTAGAAGACAGCATAAAAATATACATTAAGGAAGAAAACTAATGATAGAAATAGTGAAATACTAACAAGAGGCAACAGTGAAAGCTCCTCATAAACTCTTACAGTTTTTAGGCATTTCTTATTCTTAGCAATCTCTAAAGGATTTCAAAAGGGGAATAAACTCCAGTAAGAAGATATCAAATCAAGTATTTACAATGATGATAGTAGTATTTACTCAATAAAATAATAATATTAATAATATACTTAAAATCAAGATCAGTGTATGAAAAAAAACATATATATCACCAAGGTTCATATTTACAGAGATTTTAGTTTTCTTTAAAAAGAAAGAAGAAAAGTCTTGCCAGAATTAAGATACAATGGAACATAAAAAAAGATGATTCACGTTCTGATTGACAAAAAGAGCATTCAACATTGAAGTGCTTGATCTACCCACACCTTACACATGTGACCTCACATAAACTGTGTTTTGTAGCAACATCAGCTCCCTCTTCCACAACAGGGCAGATCATAACAGAAACCAATCAAACCCTCAAACATGAGCTCCTTTTTATGTCAATCTTTGCTAAAGTTTTCAAAAAACATCACCTGGATGCTTGTTTTTTTTATTTGATTTATTTTGTTGAGTGACACTTTGTTTATGGTGTTCAGCGCTGTTTATTTCACTGTATAGAGTTGCACATTTGAAAATAGTATACACATTTACATTGGACCTGTTTGTTTACTTGAGATGGGCCTTTGTTTTTGTATTTCATTATTTATTTTTTATAAAAATAAAGCCATATAAATAATATATATTTTATATAATGTATGTTTCAACTCTATTAATTCATTGTACACATAATTTGGTAATAAATTGAATTAAGCAACCAAAAAATATAAGGAGCTACTTGGAAGCCAAATGAGCCGGCTCTTCTTATACCTCTTTTCCACCAAAAAAGTGCTGGTGCCGGAGCCGGTTCCAGGGAACCTTTTAAGAACCGGCCCATGTTTCCACTGCTCTAAGGAGTCACTCACTACGTATGTAAATGTGGTTTGATTTGTTACAAACAGCAGAGATGTAGTAATGATTCAGGACATTCAAGGCAGAAATTAAAAATTTTGCAGTTCTAGCATACAGTTTTTATATACATTTTTGCAGTCTCATGGCTCAGTACATCTGTAACAAAAAAAATTCTAGGAACTATTAAAATCAATAAATACTTTTTTTTTATACTTTAAATACATTTATGAAGCCTATACCTATGTAAGAAGTGTAAATCATCCTTTACACACAATACATTTCTTCATTTCTGTATTGGTATTAAGAACTTTATATAAGGTGTATATACCTTATATAAGGTGTATGGCTATACATATGCCTATTGGGTTCTGTCTTTTCTTCTCAAATTAATGCACTGAACTGACGCAGCTCTCTGTAATGAACGTCAGTAGGTAACAGATGCTGTAAATACTAAATGCCTCTTAAGAATATTTTTTAGTTGGAGGACCATTGCTGTCTTAGAACTCCAGGCCAATATTTAATAAAAATATATTCGTTTAAAAATTACAAAAACATTATTGGAGACAATCAGTGATTTTAAATTATTGAATAATTGTCCAGCCTTAAGTATTATGTATATATATATATATATATATATATATATATATATATATATATATATATATATATATATATATATATATATATACATAATACTTAAGGCTGGACAATAATTCATATTCAATATACATATCAGTGGTGTGCAGTAAGGCCTCTAAGGCCTTCTAAGGGCTGATCAAATGTGCATGTAAATAATTACATATTTTTTTATCAGGATGTATATAATTATTGCAAGTGTAAGCATTTATTTTATAGATTAACTAAAAAAAACAGCAACTAATTCAAAGCATTAGCCTGTGTTTTTCGTTGCTATAGGACTGTATGATTGACAGCGGTACTGACCAATCAAAGCTCTTTAAAATGTCTTCTGCTCACGTGTCCGCGGACCCTTCTCCTGATTTTGAGAAGGGTGTAGTAATGAGTCTATTAGAAAAGTCTTAGGACAATCTAACCAATAAGACTCATGCTTTTCACTCCGGGGGCGGGGCCATGGCTGCCTAGCCCCTTCTCTGCGCTCGGATGAAGGGGTCAGGCTACGCGCATTGATTAGTAGTAAAACGGAGAGCGCATGCTGGATTAATTAAATATTTAGCTAACTATCATGGAAATAAGACAGATATTGTGTCATATTATATTAAAAAGCCTTTTTAAAGGCTGCCCTTCGATGTGAAACTAAGTAATATGCCGTCTGACTGGTGATTTTTGTGTGTACTTAATGTTTTGGCTGCTCTGGCGTCCTGTAGAGATACAAATGAGTGATATTTGTTAAACGCCTGTACTTGTAGGAACATTAAGCATTTATTGTTGGGTCTATTGTATGCTTTTGTAGTTTGTAGCTGTATTTGTGGACTGTTTATGTGTATTAAGTTCATATAACTCAGTCAAGACAGAGTATATATAGTTATTGTAGAATTTATCAATGTGTCTGTCGGGATGTTGGGGTTGAGGGCAGGGCGGGTGGTTGCAGAAGGGGTACCCACTATATTCACGACACGCCACTGATATAATATATAATGTTATGGTCACTGACTTAAGGGACTTCTGTATTGCTACCACTCACTCGAATTACGTTGCCTTCTACGGTGTAGTACTGCTCGCCATTCCCTGGCTTCTCAAATTTGACGGAGAGGGGGCGTACGGCGCGGTCGCACCGTGCCTCTAAGTCAGTGGCCACGTGAACACTAGCACATTTAAACACAGCAGTGGGAGAGCTGACGAACAGCTTAAACTCCCCATAGCGGGTGGTTAGGTTGTAGTTTTTTAAAAATGTAGGACTGTCCTTCTTCCATTAGAGAACAATCGCCATTTTTCAGATGGGCAACAATAAGTTGTTGCCCATCAGAGAGCACACACGTAGCCACTGACTTCATAGCAGTAGCGACAACCGCGCCGTCCACCACCTGCCAACCCTCAACCCGGGGCACCAGGACTTTGCTAACGCACTTCACCCGGATGGGTGACTCCTTTTTGTAGGGCGTCGTCGGGCGGGAAAACATTCTGTGTAACGAAAAGAGCACAAACATACAAAATAAAATGTTAATATTATTTTATTCACTATGTTTCACGTAATTTATTGTATACCCATGATTCAACAGTCCATATGCAAAAATATTATGTGTTGATTGGTTGGAAGAACAATCCATATTATTAAACTGTTTTGGAACTAAGTGGGGCTATTTTGCTGTTATTGTTCTGTGTATGTGACGCTTAGCACTGATTAATTATTACATAATAAAAAAATAATATGAAAATAATCTAAATATATATATTTTATATATTATTTGGATAGTATTTTGTATAATTACTTAATATAATTAGTTATATTTATTTTTATAATATAATTAGTTATTTTTAATTATTTTCATATGAATCCATTCATTTTGTATTCACTTGGGTGTGACCCGGCAAACCTGGAAGAGATTCTTAACTGGGTATCGTACTTTCTAGAGATTTTTTCTGGAGCAGTGTGAGAGTTTTGTTGGTGGTGGATGGATTAATGTACAAAGTTTTGCCAAAAACGCACAATCTTCCATTTATTTAAAGAAGATCTTGGGAAAACGTGTCAGTACAGAAACAGTCGTGCTGATTTTAGTTGTGGACCTGAGAAAATTAATCATAAACGGTAAGCTTTTCATATTCTACTCCAGCTTGCTTAAATAATATGTGCAGGAGGGTTTAACTATATTTACCATGCACTTTAACGCGGCCTAAACACTATTTTCTCTACCCTAAAATTAGACCAGCCGATCCAGACCAGCAGCTCCAAGGCGTGCTGTAACTTTTAAAAAAGCTAATGTTAGATGTTACTAAAGCCCGTTAAAGAAGATTAATTTACGTTAGTCATTTTGTAGTAGCTCACAATCTTATTCTATCTGGGGGCCGCTGTAGGTAGAGACTGGGTGAGGCTGGGCCGCACAGGACAAGAACACGTATTTTATTCAACACATTCTGCCATGCCAGGTGTTCTGTCGAGTGATGCTACCCATCGATACGCGCTTTCTAAAGACACTGCGCATGTGCTAACCTACATTTGTATTATTATTTCAAGTGTACTATAATAATTCTGTTTTTCTAATATTTTTTGTTCATTTAATAACCTGGACTGTCATTACATTGTCAAAGTGTAATGGCAATTAATAATAATAATAATAATAATAATAATAATAATAATAATAATAACAATAATAATAAAATATTATCTTAAAATAAAAAAAAAAGATTATAATAAACTCATACTACCATAACTTTACCCTGATACGGTGGTTTAGACTATCCAAACATAGTACATGAACTTCTGCTGGAAACATGCTCTAATATTGTGCTACTTTTGTACTTTTACCTTTAAATATACACAAAAGGGTAGCACGGTTTGTCAGGGTAGCACAAGTCGACAGAACACCAGATCTCTCGTCTCGCCGTGTGGGCGTATCTTGAATCCAAATAAGGCAACAGGTGTATATATATATATATATAACAGTAAATTATCATAATGTAACTTAAGTTCGTTACTTACTTGAGGCTCAGTGACCCTAGCTTGCTGACCTAACGGACGGCTCAGACTGACTTGACGGACTGACTGACTGACTCGGTGCCAACCCTGATATTTATATGCCCAATGAAAAAAGCAGAAAGTGCACGAGATAGATTTATTTATATAAATAAATATATATATATCATGTATCATATATCATGCTAGCTCTCTCTCAAAAAAAAAACAAACAAACATATATTTTAAAACTACATTCAGCATAAAAAACATTCGCTACTCATATGTCCTAAACCAAACTCTACCAATCAGAGACATGGCTTTACGTTTGGTAATGAAGGTTTGAATGGATGGGCTACACTGAAATAAAAACATTTTTTAATAACCGTAGAATAAAACAAAATGTAAATATTTTATGTAAAAAAGAAAATACCTGAAAGTCACAGTAATAACATTTGTTTCAATAAATCTTCTGTAAAAGCACAGTCGAATTCTGTAAATTAAAATGTTATTTGACTCAACTGTGCAGTTTTTTAAGGTGTTTGAATGTTAATTTATATGGAGGACCAACATTGAAAATGAATAAATAATTATGTAAAATAAAAGTAATATGGTAATTAAAATGGTAAAGAATAATAATTATTAATATCAAAACAAATACATATGCATAAAATAAATATCTTAATTGTTAGTTATGGGTTTCTTTATTAACATCATATAATATTTCCTTCATTTGTTTAATTTTTTACATAAATATTTATTTCTGCATTCATTTTTTTCTGTATTTATTTATTTCCCCATTTATTTAATTTTGTATTTATTTATTAAAATAAATTAAACAGTGTTAATAATGAAGCCCACAAATGATAAATTATGATATTTATTTTTATGTATATATATTTATTTTTATATTCATTATGATTATTATTTATCATTTTAATCACCATATTACTTTTATTAAGTGATTTTACTCAAGTTTTTATTTATTTATTTTATTTTTAATTTTGGCAGTTTTGGTCCTCCATAAATTAATGGGGTCTCAGTGTAAAAACACACCCACTAATGTATAAACACAGTCTTTGGTGTAAAAATACAGACCAGTAAAGTAGTTTCACATTTTTTACATTTTGCTGTAAATAAGAAATAACACACATTTAAAAAACAAAAAACAAAGTGAAAGAGATATAATCTCCAGTTTCTCTGTTTAATTAAGTTTCAGGGCTGATTTACCCTAAATTATTATTTAGTTAAACACTGTTATGTTCACAAGCATTTATTGCCTAATTTCAGCTGGAGTGTATTGTGGCGGTGCAGTAGTGTATCTGTGTTTTTATGGGTGTTGTAGCCTGTTTTATAAAGGTATGTGTTCACTGGCACTTTTCTTCAACTCATGTGGACGTGCTGGATCTCTCTGCTCCCATGTGGGCGTATCCGTGACATTTTTAAATAAAAAAAAAAATTAAATTTAAGATTTAAAATTTTGAATTAACCTTGTTGTAATCAATAGTTCCATAAATCCATATTCCGGCTTTTTTAGTTTCTCTTCTGTGGTTTAAAGGCTCCTGTGGTGTGTGTGTGCGAGGCTCACCTGTCTCAGCCTGCTGTTGGCAGACGATTGGCTGGACACAGCGTGGCGGCTGGATTCATTTGCACAAAGTTAAGCTTTGCTGAACTTTTTCGCAGTTGTGTTTATTGCAAAGGAGCATGCACAGCAGCATGTGGCGGGTCTAAATGGGATGCAATGCAGACCACCATGATGTAGTTTCATAGCAGGTTTATCCATATGACTGGGTTTAGACAATATGGATTATAAGTGGATTGAGTGTTTCTCGGTGCTGTAAGCAACTGATCATCCAGTTAATAAACAGATTTTGGTAATAGGCATGTAGTTTATGACTATATATCTTAAAAAATGCAACAATGTCTGTGTTTTAAAGTGGACATGAAATACTTCAAGGATTTAGTTTAATTCACAAGATGTATTTTCACTCTAACAAATCTTAATAATAATAATAAGTTTGACAGCTGTCAGTAAAACGGAATTAAAATAATAATCAATCTAAATGTCATTTTTTGCCCTTTCCAATATTGTAACAGATCTTGTGTTCTACAATAAAATAAGTTCATTCATCTGAATACAATTAAAAATCCCTTACCAGAAAAGAGTACAAACATATTTAAAAAAAAAATAAGTAACAGTAAACAATGTTCAAAGGAGAAAAATACCTTATTTGGTGTCAAAAGATGAAAGTGATTCCAGACAGTGGAAAACTTCCTGTTTTGATCCATGATCTGTGAGGTCATGGATACAGTCACTGTACATGATACATGTCGATACAGTTTGTTTCCTTATAAACACAATTTGGCGCGGCACATCCAAACAATACACTTCCTGTATCGGTCACTCACAGGAATGCAGGGTTCCACTCTTGTGCGCTCGGCACAGTGCTGACGCACCAGTGTCGTTCGTCCCATCACTACAGAGTACTGCTTTCAAGCCTTTACAGACTTTGGTGCTTTTTATTTTTCTTTATTTTCTTTTTTGTTTCTATTTTTTTCTTGTTTGTTAATGCGTGCAAAAAAAAAAAAAAAACACAGTGAAGTCACTGGGATTTGGAGCTTACCTAGCCGTATTCGACTCTTTGTGGTGAAGCCCGTCTCCAGAAGTTCTGGTGTTGGACTGGAGGGGTCAGAAGGTGTAGCTTTTGGCGACATTATCATTTTCTGATAAAAAAGAAGCATGGCTGCTGTGGTAGACATTGAGTTAAAAACCCAGATTCACGCTGTCTTTATCTTCACTCGTGCTGCTGGATCTGTCTGTTGGTCATTCTGTAAGAGAACCATGAACTGTTATGCACAGATTCCTTTTTCTTAAATATTTTCTACAATATTTTGAAACACTCCAGGCTATAATCTTTCCTCTACTTACTTGTATTTCCTGGTTTGATAGATTATATTCGTCAGTATTGCTGTGCTGAACATCCTGAAGTGCAGAGTGCAGGTTTGAGAGGATCAAGGTTGCTGGCATCCTCTACATGCTAAAAAAATGTGACAGTATTGTAGCGCTGGCTCAGAAGAAAATGAGTCAGACTGCACAGAAAAGCGCTCTTTATTGAACAGGCTTATCACTCACTTACTGCTCGTACAAGAGCAAGGAGGATGAAACCAACTACAACTCAAGCTCAAAAACCCTTGCCTAGTGGCCAACACAGCCACAGAACAACCACAGGGCAGATGCCCCTAACAGCATAACATTTTCATGGCCCCTCCTCACAAGAGTCCGCGAGGGGAGGGGTCTCACACACAGACAGACAGCACCACAGAAACACATAACAACCCAGGGCAACGCAACAGTATGTAAAATGGCAATGAATTATAACCAATTTCAGTTGGTAACCAGTTTCCTTCTTTTCCTATTTCCCAGCTACTTTCACAAATATATTTCATGTTTTATCTGCCTAACTTCAGTGGGAAAATATGTGAAGAGAATTAAGGGGTTAATAATTGGGTATGAATCGCAAACTGTGTGATTTTTAACACATCATGTCAACGGGTAACTGCAATCATGATTTGGTACAAATGCAGCATTCTCAAAAAGCTGATCATTGGAAGAATAAAGATGAGCTGAGGATCTTTTAGTAATAAACGTCTGTGATGTTCAGCAAAGGCATTTTGTGAGGATTTTGCATCATTTTATTTTCATCTTCCATTCTGTCTTACCTTTTTCTGATTTGGGGTTGTACTCGTCTGGATAAACATAGCAGTTCCCCTATTTATTGCTGTTATAAATGGAATCATGGTCAATGTAATTAGACTTTTATGTTACATCTTTAATGGCCAAGAAAAAATATATAATTCTACAAAATAATAAACCTATTTGAATAAATGTTACATAAATATTTACTCTGTCACTGGTAGACCAAATTTAACAATAGTCCAGGCATTTGGTACGCCAAGGTTCCTTAGGAGCAAGAAGGCAGAGGCTTTCACTATATATAGGGAACTAAGCAACATTTTAATAACTGTTTACATATTTGAAACATTGGCCTGCTTATAATTTTTTTTACAAATTTAAAAATGCTTAATCTTTTGATAGTAAGTTGTAAAATTGGATACCATTTCACAATCTACACTAAAGCTATAGATTTTTTATTCGATTACCTTAAGGTTATGGATTCCATTTATAAAGACATTAAAATGGGAAAAAGTATTTGCTGTTGATCTATGAATTTAAGTATTTGTAATATTTAGAAGTAATCAGAATACTCACTTTGTTAAGGATGAGAAGGGATGGACGTAAGTGCAGAATATATATTTAATCAAATAAACTAATACACTAACAAACAAACATGATAAACAAAAGTATTACTGAAAACAAACTGAAAGCAAACACGTAAACGTAAAACAAAAATAAACAATACAAGGATAACTAAACTATGAGAACTAGACAAGGAATACAAAACTCAAAAGACTGAACTAGAAAACAGGAACCTAACAACAAGCAGCACGAGACACAAAACAAACCTGACAAGACTACAGACAGCAAACAAACCAACAAAAGACTAAACAAAGAAGACTTGAAACAAAGGGGCTTATACACCAGGAGGGAACAGGAAACTGGAAACACCTGAGGATCAATCAAGAGGGGGCGGGGTTACAAATAACTGATGACAGGGTGGGGCTAGGGCGGAGAGACAGGACCAAAACACAACAGTAGCACACGGCTGGGAAACACAAGACAGACATGCGCTAAGCTGTGGAACACTTTCTCATCTTGATCTGATAGAGGGTTAGACAGGCCATGTACTACAGTTTCTGTATCCTGTCCCTCAAGTTCCTATAGTGCACACAATGTCAAATAACCTCACATGGTTCTAATTCAGAAACGAAAATATGAGTGCTCAAATTTATGAGCTGGTAGAGAGCTCAATATTCTGCCAATACATGAAGTTACCTTTTGGTACCTGTAGTCAGCGTTTTGGAGTCTTATTCTGTGAGACAGGACATTAGATATTTTTAGCTGTTGACACACCTCTCCCCAGATGGAGTCGACAGCATAAGCAGACGGCTTCGTTTTCATCACATCAGTATTTGGATGTAGCCTTGCAACAGCCTGCTGTATATCCTCCAAACTTACGCTTAGTCTTCATGCCTTTTCATGTTCACAAACGTAAAAAATAAAATAATCACTTATAGAAACATTATAAGAACAACTTGACCCATTAGATAACATAGTATTAAAAATAGATTAATTCATTAATTAATGAACTGAGTTATACTGACTGAAGTGATCAGTCATTTCAATGAAATATTTACCTTCAGGGTGCCCTATTTTTAGACAATTTACATCTTTCTTATTGGTTCCTGGGATTATGAATGTGCACATTTGGTGTTCTTCTTTACTCACCTTCTGCATATAATCACTTCCCCATGTAACTTCCATAAACCCTTTTCTGCTGATGAGTTTTTATAAAACCACTTCAGTTCACCATCTAACTCAGTAGATTTCATAGTGTAATGCTTACAGAGCCATGTATGTAATTATCTGATTTTAAAAGTAATGTTTTCCAAACGGTGTAAACTCTAAACCAAAACACAAAATGGTTTCAGATTGATCTAGATACACATGTGTGCTGTAAAGAGATAAAGACAGACTAATGTACACACGTTCATGTTCTGCTCATACTTTTAACATTTCTTACAACTGCTCAATATAATCAAAAAAATAAATCCGTTACTCTGTTAGGTGTAGATTTTTTGGGGGGAACTGGTCATTAATTTCCAAGTCTGTTTCTCTAAGTTCCCTTCCTTTGCTCATGATGAGCTCTATGTTTATAATGCTCGACCTTAGCCACAATGCCTCCTAAGCGGTACGCTTGCAGTGGAATGTGATGGATGAGGCCAGTTCAGGTGTTCAGATTTTGAGTTTGGTGATCATGAAGTTCTTTAAGAGAACTTTAAGGTGTTTTCCTGTGTGTGTTCCTGTATTCCAGAGAAGACAATGTTGTTTCTCATACTACGTGCTTGTAGGTCCAAAATTGTTTCTCTCATTTGTTTGTTTTCGATGATAACTGATGAAAGCTGGGTTGTGAGTTCACTGACGGAATGCTGTAGCGTTTTGTTCTCTTTAAGTGGGATAGTTTTGCTCTTGGCTGAATTCCAAGCTTTCACGAAGAGCTTGGAATTCTTTGTGTAGGTTTTTGACGAGGGATATTCTAGCGTTGAGCGCAGATAGATTGCTGTTGATGGAGGGCAGGATATAACTGACCTCTGTGCAGCAGGGTGGTGAAGCTGGATCTCCTGTGTCTTCAGATGAGCTGAGTGGTTGTTTGCCGGTGGGGGTTTGGAGTTGTTTACCTTTGGCTTTGTCTTCCTTTTTATCCTTGTTCACGATGACAAAGTTTTGGTATAGTAGTGGTCGATGAATTACGCAGTTTTTAAAGTTTTCCATGTGAGTGCAGCGCTGTTTGGTTGTTTGTCTAGCAGCAGGGGGCCGCCATCTTGGTTCACGCACAGTGTCTCGCAAGAGAGTGCTCAATGCCCATCACTCTGAAATTTGAAGTTTTAGCAGTGTAGAACAATAATACCTCTTGCACTCTTTACTGTGAGCCTTCATCTGTGAAAAGGGGAATTCTTCCTCACATATGACACATTTCTGCGGTGGTCCAACAAGCTGGTCGACATATCTACAGAGGAGAACCTGTTCAAATTAAACAACTTATGGGCTGGTTTTCAGAAGGAAGGTCTGTGGATCTTTCAAATGTCTGACATGGTAGCCCTAATTGGGGCAGGGAATGGGGTTCAGAAGGCGACCTCAAGTTGTTCCTTGTCTGAGTTTTGGAAATACAGCTTAAATGAATTCCCTGAATTCATGTGGATTTGTCTGACAACTTGAAAAGAGAAGTTAGACAATTTTCATACTGTCACTAAACTGATTGTGTGTGTTAACTGTGATGCCTTACACACATTTAAAGTAAGACGTTTCTCCCCTAATCCTAGCAGCTGTTTGGCAAATCGATTGGGCACTAAATCCTATTTTTTCCTCAAGAAAACAGAAGACGTGAGTGTAATAAAGAAGTTGTGCAGACACGGAAAAGCATCTCCGACTTGACCTTCTCCCTCTGTCTGCGTACGGCACGAACAGCCTCGCAACCTCAGCTAAGCGTGGAGAAAATGCTAACATCAATTGTGAGGCACTTAAGCAGAACTAACCATCTAAATCAGCAGCGAAGTTGAAAATGAGTCGTATATTAAGCTGTTGTAAAAACCTACCGTCCACTGGGTGACTGGGTGTCATGGCATGTGACGGAGTAGCGGGCGAACTTGGCGCGTTCACAGAACCCAGTGGGGCTGCAGAATAAATTGAACAACACATTAGCTAGTTCAGTTTGGATTAATACACCAGACGCAATACAAGTGAATGAATAAGATAAACCATTTTTATTTGAGATAAATCTGAAATATGAACAGAACAAACCTACTGCTTCTTTCAAGCTGGCCGGCCAGCGGCCTTCCACTCGAAGCCACTGTTGACTGAACACTAGTATCACAAGTCAAGTAACGCTAGAGTACGTAGAACCGATTACTTCTGTCTGATTCACCAGTTGACCAATCCTGCTTTAGAGCGAGAATAGGACCGCCCACCTAATTACCATACAAATTCAAAAATACAGAAATAAATAAATGAAGAAATGTTGAACTAAATGTATGAATAAATAAACGTTGAAATAAATAAATGCACATATGAATGAATAAATAAAAAAATATATAAGTAAATAAGAAATTAATTTATTAATTTACTTAATTTATTTATTCAGCCACACAATTATTTATGCGTGTATTTATTCATTTATTCATTTTTACATTTATATGTGCATTTATTTATTTATTTATTTTTGTCATTTTTGGTCCTCCATATCTATAAGTTGGATTAATGATGAGGATGAGACAAGACAAGAAACTACAACAAGCAAAAGACCAAAAAACAGAAATGTTAATTACACCAACAAACTCGACTCCAACTTCCCCCGTAATCTGACCACACAAACCAAACACACAAAAAATCATCAGACTCCTCTTCACCTTTCTTCATTTATTTAGCTTTATTAAAATGAATCTATTTTACAATAAAATAAAACAATCATTAACTATAAGTACAGTGATACGTGATAACAGTAATTAAAAGAAACATTTTGGAAAATTGACAAAATCATCTATATAAAATATTTACATACTTATATGTATACACATACTTCTACACACACACACACACACACACATCGAATCTCTGTTACACACAGGGTTATTCTATCTTACACAGACGCACTGAGGAGCCAGAACCAACCCAAAACCCTGCATAGAGGGGCTGAGTGAAGGTGGTGTAGAATGTGTGTAAGTGTGTGAGAGTGTGTGAGGGTGTGTGTGAGTGTGAGTTTGAGGGTGTGTGTGAGTGTGTGTGTGAGTGTGTGTGTGTGGGTGTGTGTGAGGGTGTGTGTGTATCAGAGGAGACTCTGTAGAAGGACAGAGTGCCGGAGGGACAGTCCACATACACTCCTACTCTCCTACAGCCGGAGGGAGGAGTGGAGAGAACAGTTCTGTTATTATTGTGAAGAACAGAGTAACTGTTATCAGAGCAGATCAGACTCCAGGAGTTTAAATTCCCTCCAAACACACAGTCTGATCCTAATCCTTTCCTGCTGATGGTTTTATAACTCAGAGCTACAGCAGCTCCTCCTCCGCTCCACTCAGCCTCCCAGTAACAGCGTCCAGTAACACCAGTAACTCTCTCTCTACTCAGAACCTGCGGACACCACCCATCAAATCTCTCTGGATGATCAGGATACGACTGCAGCTCCTCTCCCCACTCCACCCTCCTGTTCTCCTCACTCAGAGCAAGACGACACTGCGCTGTGTTCAGATCCAGAGTGAAATCACAGAACCCTGAACACAAGAACACACACAGAGTGTATTTAGTGTGTGTGTAGTGTTATATTTAGTGTGTGTAGTGATATATTTTGTGTGTGTAGTGTTATATTTAGTGTGTAGTGTTATATTTAGTGTTATATTTAGTGTGTGTAGTGATATATTTTGTGTGTGTAGTGTTATATTTAGTGTGTAGTGTTATATTTAGTGTTATATTTAGTGTGTGTGTTGTTATATTTAGTGTTATATTTAGTGTGTAGTGTTATATTTAGTGATATATTTAGTGTGTAGTGTTATATTTAGTGATATATTTAGTGTTATATTTAGTGTGTAGTGTTGTTATATTTAGTGATATATTTAGTGTTATATTTAGTGTTATATTTAGTGTGTGTAGTGATATATTTAGTGTTATATTTAGTGATATATTTAGTGAAATATTTACTGTGTATTAGGGATGCGACGGTTCTCTGTATTTTATTGAATCGTTCGGTTTGGTCTGTTTGGTTTGATACACCCGGATGGACGGTGGTATTTGGGTGTGCACTAACAGAGTGAACAAACGCTCTCCCGCTGTACATGCCCCGCCCATGGCCAGGGGGAGGGGCTGCTGAGCGCGTGCTGGGGGACTGCGCCGTCACACTGTGAAGATTCACCAGCAGCTCATATAAGAGAAGAGTAATGTTATTTTATTCTCTATTCTCTTTATTGTTTATGTAAAAACTGGGTTTACAACACTGAATATTAATCAAGCAATCAACCATTATTTACACTGGAGGGGGACCCTCATTTACAATGCAGCTGAGCATTTACAGTTTAAAACAGATAAAAAATATATTAAAAAAATAGAAATAAAAACTGACATTTACTCTACACGAATAAAATATATACGTAAAAAAGGAAAAATAGGAAATTTGAAAAAGATTATAAAAAAGACACATAAAAAGTAAAGAATTATATTTTATGAAGAAAAAATAACAGTAGTGAAAATAAAATGATAAGAAATTATAAAATTAATATTAATAAACTAAGAACATGGGAATCATGGAAAAAAAATAAATATATAATATGATATAGTTATTTATATAAACTATTTTGATAAATAAAATAATAAAAATAAACAAAATAAATAAGTAATATAAAATATATACTCATTAAAAAAACTAATTGAAAACAACCACAGGCTTTCTGAATAAAAAGCCTGATAGTAATAAAAGTTTCAGTTTCAAAACATGGAAATAGATCACCAAAACCTCAAGCTATTATTTATATTTGACAATATTTAATTAACGTTTCCGCACTCGTCTTATTTTAGTTAACTGAACTGAGTTTTATATTATTTGTAGCATCGCTCTGAATTCAGCTTCGAAAGAGAGAGAAAGAAAGAAAGAGGGGGAGAGAGAGAGACAGAGAGAGAGAAGGAAAGGGAGAGAGAGAGAGAGAGAGAGAGAAAGAGAGAGGGGAGAAGTGCATTTTGCCTGATGTCTCTCTTGGTTATATGACAGTGGTGTTTTTATATTGAGTTTTATATCATGGTTTTGCAGTTTAAACTACACTTGATCTGTCGTTATTTATTAAAACAATTTTTCTTTAAGAAAACAGAGGTAATCCCACGCCGTGCGCTGCCAAACTTCGCTACGTGTGCCTGCAGCTTTTTAGAGCGCCGGACGAGATTTTAATTAATGAATTAATAAATTTTATATTTAAATAAATTTGCCCTGGTGATAAGAAACGAACGCTAACATATAGCTTTATATTTCTGTGTATTTCAAATGTTTGTGAAATAAAATAAATTCCTGTTCAGTCAAAGTGCTTTCCTCTTTTAATTTTTTGTTTCTAAAACTCCAGCATTTGAGTGAAAATAAGCATCTGTTAAAATTCTCAAACAGCAGAATGCCTATAACCATTGGCGTAGGAACCGGGGGAAATTTGAAACAGGTGGATTTGTCCCCCCAAAAATGATATTGTTTCGCTCAGCTCAGCTGTGCTATTAATGAGGAGACAGACCGGACCAATCACGGAGCCGGTTCAGGAATTAAGTTCCGCCTCTCAGGAGAAACAGCCAATCAGCTTGCTGATTAATAATAACCAATACTGTTATATTATTTTAAATATTAGGTGATAGCTGATCAGTTTTTGTACTATGTATATAATTCAGACATTGCATGCATAATTCATTTTCTAACAACAGTAAATGTAATGTGGAGTGACATGTTTAGGTTGTAAAATCACCTTTTATTGGATGTAACTAATTATAAACAAAATACAGAAAAAAGATTATTTGTGATAAAAAATAATTCCAGAAATGTTGTTCTAGGAAACTATAGTGTGAGCTTTGGTTCATATTCGCAAATGTGTCCCCCCCCCCCAATATCAAGCCCGCTCCTACGCCCTTGCCTATAACTGCTATATTAAGCTACAGTTATTAAGTCTGTGTACTGAACAGAAATTTAAATCCTTATAAATGTCAGATATAAATATAACTAATAATAACTTATAGTTACTGTGCAGATTTTAAGTATATTATATTTTATAGTTGATAGTTTTTTATATATTACTCCTATCGGAGCAAATCAGCTCTGAAGGCAAACGCTGAAGATTTGAGGACTAATTAAACAAAACTTTCTCAGCTGCGTGATCAGGGCCAGTGAACGCTAAACGGAGAAAAGGATATTTGAAGAGGCGCCGTCATCTTATAAATCCGCTGTTCGGGACATTTTGGCTTCAGTGTTGAGTTTGATAATCAAGGTAAAAGACAGTCAGCAGATAAAGCACACTGTGATTCAGTTACCTGTTTTTGACTAATGGTAAGAATAAGTGCTCCTTTTTTATAATAGATATTGTGATTTGAATTAATCTGTGACTTTATTAATTGGCTCTAAAAGTGTGACTAGGAGCACCTTGTTGATTTGAAATAGAAAGGGCTAAAAACGTGCTGCATGTTGGAGCTAGATAATATTAATATATATCGAAACCGAACCGAAACCGTGGCCCAAGAACCGCGATACGAACCAAACAATGGCCACACTGTACCGTTGCATCCCTAGTGTGTAGTGTTATATTTAGTGTGTGTAGTGTTATATTTAGAGTTTGTGAGCAGTGTTATATTTAGTGTGTGTAGTGTTAATTTAGTGTGTGTGTAGTGTTATATTTAGTGTGTGTAGTGTTATATTTAGTGTGTGTAGTGTTATATTTAGTGTGTAGTGTTATATTTAGAGTTTGTGAGCAGTGTTATATTTAGTGTGTGTAGTGTTAATTTAGTGTGTGTAGTGTTATATTTAGTGTGTGTAGTGTTATATTTAGTGTGTGTAGTGTTATATTTAGTGTAGTGTTATATTTAGTGTTTGTGAGCAGTGTTATATTTAGTGTGTGTGTGTAGTGTTAATTTAGTGTGTGTGTAGTGTTAATTTAGTGTGTGTAGTGTTAATTTAGTGTGTAGTGTTATATTTAGTGTGTAGTGTTATATTTAGTGTGTAGTGTTATATTTAGTGTTTGTGAGCAGTGTTATATTTAGTGTGTGTAGTGTTAATTTAGTGTGTGTGTGTAGTGTTATATTTAGTGTGTGTGTAGTGTTATATTTAGTGTGTGTGTACTGTTTGTGTATGTAGTGTATGTGTGTATGTAGTGTGTTTCTGTGTGCTTGTATTTTGTGTATGTAGTGTATGTGTATTTGTGTGTATTGAGTGTAGTGTGTCGTGGTATATTTGTAGTTTGTTTGTATTGGGTGTATATAGTGTGTGTGTATTTGGGTGTGTATTGTGTGTATGTAGTATGTGTGTGTAGTGTTTGTGTGTATTGTTTATATGTAGTGTGTGTGTTTGTGTGTATTGATTGTATGTAGTGTGTATGTGTCTGTATGTGTGAGTGTTTGTACTTTGTGTGTGTGTGTGTGTAGTGTTAATTTAGTGTGTGTATTGTTTGTATGTAGTGTATGTGTGTGTATGTGTGTATGCGAGTGTGTGTGTGTATTGTTTGTTTGTAGTGTGTGTGTGTAACTTACATTTTTTTAATCCAGGTTTGATTCTGATCTTCCCTCCATGTTTCACTCTAAACACACACACACACACACACACAGATCAGCACAGTGTGAGATTTTTAGAAACTGATTTATAAAGAAATACTTTGCGTGAAGACGAGTGAACATTTGAGAGAGCGGAAATTAGTGACCTCATGTGGTAAAGTACGGAACTGCAATGCACACTGCATAAAATCAGATTAAAAACGGAAGATTAAGGAAGATTAACACTTACTTATCTAAATATATTTTTGTCTGCATGTATAAAGTTTTAATACTTACCGTATCTTATTCTGCTTTATATGCACAATATGTAGTATTATTTTTATTAGAGCTTTTATTCACAAATGGGGAAAAAAAGGCACAGTGGTTAAAGTTCCCAGGAGTGACTGAGCTACAGAAATTACTCCAAAAGGGCATGAACAACTCATCCAGGAAGAACCCAGAACAACATTTAAAGAACTGCAGGATCCAGTGTTGGAAATAACGGCGTTAAAACTACTTTTTTCAGTAATGAGTAATCTAACTAATTACTCTGACTGTAACTATAACGCCATTACCATTTCCGACACCCCGTTACTGCATGTTACTTTAGCCGCTTTATGAACTTTTTTTTTTTTTTTCCTTCGCTTTGCCCTGGTTAACCTCTCCTCTTTCTGGTGAACTTGAGCTTCTGGCCGCTGTGCCTGTGTAGCTCATACTCATTTCTGGTATGTAGCTCATACCAGAAATCTCTCTCTGTCTCTCTCTCTCCCTTTCTTTCTCTTTCTCTCTCTCTCTTACGTTTATTAGATTGATCTCTCTGATAAGATGTGAGAAAACTAATAAAAACTAGCAAGCCCACCATAAAAACTTACTGAACAGAAAAAATAAAAAATAAATAAAATTAAACTATAATAAAAATGAAATATGTAATCACGTAGCTCTGGGCGCACGTGAATGCCTCCGCATTTGACTTGCAGCACTGTGTGTGGCTGTTCTTAAAAATCATTTAAATTAAATAATAGTTCTATGCTTTTATGTTGCAGTGTAAATTAACATAATTCTGATTATATTTCGCTCATTCAATCAGCCCGAAAACAAGTTCATGGTTCGGGTTGGGTCGGGCTCTGGCAGAACGTGCACGTTTTGGGCCCGATCTAAGCTCTATTCTCTTTTGGTGAAGCTGTTATATTAATACCATTTTAACGGTCGTTAGATTGTTGTTTTTGTCCATTATTTTGTTTTGTTTATATATACATATTTCCTTTGAGTGTGGCTTGGTTTGTTTAATTTCATCCCCAGACGCGTTTTTCCGTTTTTTTCAGTATTAGTAATTTTCTTTGGTTGTGTGGAGAATTTCGTTTAATTTTTTTGAAATTCGTTAGATTATATTTTTGTCAACATTTTGGGTTTATTTTCGTTTGTTATTTTTCTAATAGTAAATGCATAATTGATTTCCTTTTTTTTGACGGGCGAATAATAAAAAGTAACGCCATGGTTACTTTTACTGGTAACTAATTACTTTTATAGTGGAGTAACTCCGTTAGTAACTTTTTTGGAGAAGTAACGAGTAACTGTAACTAATTACTTTTTCAAAGTAACGTGCCCAACACTGGCAGGACCTCACTCGCCTCAGTTAAGATCAGTGTTAATGATTTAATAATAAGAAAGAAACTCCTAACTAAGACAAAATGGTTTCTTGTGGGCTTGCAGAAAAGAGTTAAACTTTACTAAAGTATGTTTTTTGCATTTATATTAATACCTGAGTGGACTCCTGCCACAACAACAGTTTTTATAGGACCATACATTTTTCAAGGAATTATTGTGATTGTGATTATTATGATTTAAAAATAATTTTATGCCACTGGTCATTAGAAAACTTCAAAAATGTTAAATGTAACAAAGGCAACATTTTTAAATGAAGCCAAAAAACAAAGTCAATCACGTTAATGTGATCTCTTAAGAAATTAAGGGCTCTCTTTTAGTGATCCGTAGGTGAGCTGTCCGCCGTGCACCATGCAGCTTGATTTTGGGTGTGTCACTGTGTCTTTACGATAGGAAAAGTTGCTCCAAAGAGGCTCAAAATGTGCAAAAAGCATGTATCGTGAAATAAACCAATCACCATGTCACTTGCCATTCCCTTTAAGAGCCAGGTGCGGTCTGACTTTGGCGTATTGCTATTTAAATGGCGCAGCTACCTGGAATTGACCAATGTTTTTCATTAGCGTAGATATATTCAAAATCACCGTTGCTGTTTAAACAAGACAGGTGAAGAGCATGAAAATACACTGTTGTTGGGAGTAAGATAGCAATAAGCATCAAGACCACCTTGCACAGGGTGTAGGTTAGGGCCCTAAGTGTTCAGAAAGGATTCTGGTTTTGCAGTCACTGATTATTTTTACCATAAAGACATTGGCTGGTTGCTGGGGTGCTTGACTCTCAGTGTGTATAAAGTTAGTGGGGATCAGTTTTTATCTTGTAACTTTTCTCCTGACTCGATGCTCAGGGCAGCTCTCCATCACTGAAGTTTTCCACCTGTTCTGGAGTAAAAACTAAACCTTGGTTCTTCTTAACAACAGAAAGATGAGCCAAAACAGAATTACAGCGAAGTACTTGGCATTCAGTGCAGATAGCTTGGGCATAACAAATTAACAGTGGCTGTGTAAACAAAAATAAGACAGAATGACAGAATGAAGGTTATATGCTTGTTTACCTGGTGACTACAACTAGATCTACTACAGGTCCCACAATGCAATGTGTCACAGCATTAACCCTTAACTTTCTCAACACTTTGCTTTCCTGTGAGGCACAGCACATACACAGGAAATAGCACAATAGGCAATATCAAGAGTGACAAAAATGTGCAACATGTACAACAATATTTATCTTACAATAAGTTAACATAATTATTAGTTCAGACCTACCCGAGTTTCTCCAGTGTGCAGTGTGGATCCTCCAGTCTCTCAGAAAGCAGCTTCACTCCTGACTCTCCTGGGTGGTTGTAGGTCAGATCCAGCTCTTTCAGGTGGGAGGGGTTTGAAATTAGAGCTGAAGCCAGAGAACAACAGCCTTTATCTGTGATCATACAACCAGATAATCTGCAGACAGAGCAAGAGAATGTGTGAGTGAGTGACAGAAAACAAGAAAGAAAGAAAGACGACAGAAGTCGGCATTAGCATTGATGTGGACCAAAGATTTGAGTTCATATTAACTTTTGCTAAAATTATTTTTGCTTGTTTGCAATTTTGTAATCAATGTGTGATACATCTCAAATGTTCATTCAAGTTGGACAAGGAAGACTCGTATTTGTTTGTTTGGTATACACTGACTTTCGTTAAACACTATTTCTTGTGTTATCACCATGTTATGTTATCACCATGGTAAACACCTGAATATTTACACATTTATACATGTAGAATTTCTAGTGGTGTTATGCGATTAAAAATGCAATCCAATGAACCCTGCCAAAATTCTGTGATCAATCACACTTGTTTTTCATAAGACGCAAGATTTTATAGTGGATACTTTATGGAGTAAATATTTGTGCCAAAAGTTTTACACCAAAAAATAAAATCCACAATCAAAATGTTAGGAATCAAAATCAAAAATTGTATGTTACAAATTCAAAAGAGAAAAAATATATAGCAAATACATATTTTTAAATATACTTGGTTGCTTTATTATCCTTTGCAGTTGTTTAAAAAATATTTCAGTTTGGATTTTGCCAGTCTTGCTTTTATTTTTGTGTTTTTTTTGTGGATTTTTTTTGTATTTTTCTGTTAAAGACTTTTGCTTCTTGTCACGGATGACCCAGGCAGGGAGACGAGGAGGCGGACACAAGTGCAGGTAGGGTAAATCAATAAATAATAATTTAATAAATAAATAAGTAACAAAGAAACAAGAAACAAGTAAACACTAAAACACGGAACAGGGAGATATATACAATGGAAATAAACTAGAAAACAAACAAGGCAATATAAACGTGAAAACAAGAAATAAACGAGAAACAAATGACTAATGTTAAATACAGGGAACATAGAGCTAAACAAGAAACTAAACTAGACAAGGGGAACTAAACTAAGCAGGGCAGGGATATAAATATATACAAGGAATATACTAGAAACAAAACACTAAGCAGAGGACTGGGAAACATACACAAGAGATTAACTGAGGTAAACACGGGCAATGACTAGGGCTATGAAACACGGAAGAACACAGAGAGACAAAACAACAGGGGAAGGTGCAAAGACCGACCGAGACAAAGTGGTAGACGAGGGCTATTTAACAAACAGGAAACACACTAGAATTGGAAACACCTGGGGCAGGGGCGGAGCTACAAATGAGAAACACATGGAAAAGTACTGAGACAGAAGACACAGGGGAGCACAGGTCACGTGGGGAAGACACACAGAGACACGAGACAGGGCTAAGACCTGACAGAAGCCTCCCCCTAAACGCGCAGCTCCCGAGGCGCGTAAAAACGAACCCCGGGGGCTGGCGGCGGGGAGAGGCTGGGGAAAACAAGAGACGAAACCGGGGACTGAAACGGAGACAGGACAGAGGACAGAGACTGGACGGGAGACTGAACAGGGAACTGAACGGGAGACGGAGACTGGACGGGGAACGGAGACTGGACAGGGAACGGAGACAGAACGGGAGACTGGACGGGGAACTGGACAGGAGACGGAGACTGGACGGGGAACTGGACAGGAGACGGAGACTGGACGGGGAACTGGACAGGAGACGGAGACTGGACGTGAGACTGGACAGGAGACGGAAACTGGACAGGACTAGACATGGGAACAGGGACGAGGACATTAACAGGGACAGAAACAAACACTGTAACTGGGACGGGAACAGAGACAGAGACAGACACGGGTACAGGGACGTAAACAGAGACAGGGACCAAAACAGGGAGAGACATGGGGACCAGAAACACGGGTGGGTGCCCAGGACTGGCAAATGTCTGAGGGGAAGTCCAAGGAGCCAGCCTGGGCACAGTACTGGGGACAAAGTCAGGGGACCTCGGTGCCTGCCTGGGTACATGGGACCTGGGATGAAACACAGTTCCGGGAGCAGGTGCTGGCGGCGCGGCGACTCTGGCAGCGGGAGCTGGCGCTGGCGGCGCGGCGACTCTGGCAGCGGGAGCTGGCGCTGGCGGCGCGGCGACTCTGGCAGCGGGAGCTGGCACGGAGACTTGGGCAGCTGGCTCTGGCACGGAGACTGGAACTGCTGGAGCAGACACTGAGACTTGAGCAGCTTCAGCAGACACGGAGGCTGGAGCATTTTCAGCAGACACGGAGGCTGGAGCATTTTCAGCAGACACGGAGGCTGGAGCATTTTCAGCAGACACGGAGGCTGGAGCAGCACGCACAGCAGCATATGCAGAGTCTAGAGCGGCAGGAGTTCGGGGGCGTGGCTCAGCAGCCGAAGATGCCTCGTAGGTGGGCGTGTCCGCCGAGTGAGTTACGGAGCTGGGCGTGTGGAGATCAGGTAATGCAGCTGTGAGGCCTGAAGCCGCGGGCGAAACAAAAACCCGGACTGGATCCGCAGCCTCGCCGGCAGAGTCCACAGCAAGCAGCGCGGGGCCGCCGGTAGAGACCGGCACGGGAAAAGTCTCCATAACAGTCCTGGAGCACGGCTGGGTTGCCGCGGAGGTAGTCCCAGAGAGAGGCTGGACTGCAGCGGCGAAATCCAGCCCCGCAGCCGCCATGAAAGCCAGCTCCTCAGCCTGAGGGGCTGGCGCTGCAGCTGTGGGGCTCAAGGCTGCGGTTGCCGCAAAAACCCGGACCGGATTTTTACTCCCTCCGGCTGAGTCCAGCGCGTGGAAAGTCTCTGCTCGCGGCTGGCTCACCGGGTTGGAGGTCCTGTAGCGCGATTCGGCAGCAACCGCGGGGAACACGGAGCGCGGTTCGACTGCCATCGCGGAAGTCCCGGAGCGCGGTTTCACAGCGTGCGCCTTTGCCGCGGGAGAGGAGAGTGTCTTGGCCGCGGGAGGAGCTAGCTTTGGAGGCGCCGGGGAAGCTAACGCCTTAGCCACCGGGGAAGCTAGCTCTGGAACCGCCGGTGAGGAGCGCACCTTGGCTGCAGGGGAACGGACGTGAGTCGGGACGGCCTCTGGAGCTGTGCGGCCGAGAGCCGGGTAGAGCACCGCCCCTGGGGGAAACGGTTTTGGAGTACGGGCTGGTGCGGGGTAGAGCTCCTCTTCGTCCTCGGAGCTGCTGGGAGCGCACCCGAGAAAGTCCCACGGGTCCCGCTCCTTGAGCCTCGGGTACACGGAGGTACCGAGGCTCAAAGCACCAACCCTCATCGCCCCCCCAAGAAAATCCTCCCCGGAAAAGGGGTCTTCTTCCGGCTGGCGGGACCCCTTAGAGCGCCTACCCCGAGGCCTGCGGCGTCCTTGAGGCCTCGAGGTGTCCTGCGCCGGGGTCCCGCAAGGAGCACGGCGAATCGCCATCCTGGTGCCCATCCAGGCAGAACCTGCTGTGTCCATGTTCGGTCGGTCTTTCTGTCACGGATGACCCAGGCAGGGAGACGAGGAGGCGGACACAAGTGCAGGTAGGGTAAATCAATAAATAATAATTTAATAAATAAATAAGTAACAAAGAAACAAGAAACAAGTAAACACTAAAACACGGAACAGGGAGATATATACAATGGAAATAAACTAGAAAACAAACAAGGCAATATAAACGTGAAAACAAGAAATAAACGAGAAACAAATGACTAATGTTAAATACAGGGAACATAGAGCTAAACAAGAAACTAAACTAGACAAGGGGAACTAAACTAAGCAGGGCAGGGATATAAATATATACAAGGAATATACTAGAAACAAAACACTAAGCAGAGGACTGGGAAACATACACAAGAGATTAACTGAGGTAAACACGGGCAATGACTAGGGCTATGAAACACGGAAGAACACAGAGAGACAAAACAACAGGGGAAGGTGCAAAGACCGACCGAGACAAAGTGGTAGACGAGGGCTATTTAACAAACAGGAAACACACTAGAATTGGAAACACCTGGGGCAGGGGCGGAGCTACAAATGAGAAACACATGGAAAAGTACTGAGACAGAAGACACAGGGGAGCACAGGTCACGTGGGGAAGACACACAGAGACACGAGACAGGGCTAAGACCTGACACTTCTGGAATCTCTTTAATTTAATTAATTTAATTGTAAAAGTATCTGCTGCTGTTGCTGTTTGCTGGAAGGGGTTCGCTTTCCGTGTTTGAAAGGACGCTTGAAACTGGCTGGGTGGGCGTGGTCACTCTCAGACAAAGGTTTATGGAACCCGTCAGTTCAGAACCAGCTGACCAATGGAAATTCAAGGGAAACGCCTTGTTCTAAGCCCCACCCAGCCGTGAAAAGTGTGCCAAAACTCAGAAGAAAAAAACTAAAGCAGAAGCAAAGGAGAGGTTCTAGAAGCAAAACTCTTTAACAGAAATATCCAAAACAATCCACAAAAATTTTACAAAAAAACTTGGGTTGTAATGCGTTAATGATTCCAACCTAACAGCATATGTTAATGACTTAACGCTGACAGCCCTAATAATTTAAAATGAAAAAATCACAGAAACACTGACCTGAGAATCTGCAGTTTACAGTGTGAACTCTTCAGTCCAGCAGAGAGCAGCTCCACTCCTGAATCCTGCAGGTCATTGTTACTGAGGTCCAGCTCTTTCAGGGAGGAGATTTCCAGGTTTAAAACTGATTCCAGATTTTCACACGTCTTTCTTCCTATATTACACAAAGCTAATCTGAAAATGTAAGAATAAACACAAACACAAATAATTTTACAATGTCTTCAATGTTTAAATAACACATTTTAGTGATTTCCTAAATGTAACATGTATTATGCTGTTACTTTTGTACATGCCACATTTAATATTTTTTTCTAGTGGTGTCAACTGTTTAAGAAATATAATCAGGTTAATCTAGACAACATTTATGATTAACTGCAATTACATTTGTTCTTCTTAAGACAAGTTTTTATAGTGGATATTTATATGTAAATAAAAGAATGAATGTAAGAAATGTAAAATGCAATTATTAATGGTGTCATTTAAAATACTATTATATACTTGTATTTTTGAGGGGAGATAAAGCTAACGTGGGGCGCTGGAATAAAGAATGCATGGTGAATAGGATTGGACTCAGGAAGTGTTTGTTATTGCACACATGCTTACAATGGGGAAAAGACCTTATTATGATTTAAATGGCCTGGTGGAAATATGTAACCGCCAGTATTCAGTAATATGTACACTGTCCCTTTAAGAGCTCCTTAAAGTAGGTGCACAGCCCTTTTACGTGTATAGCTATGCTGAGAGTGCAGTAAACCTGAGTGTGTGCTGTGCTTTACCACAGAGAATGCTGGACCTAGTTTCTTTCTTTTATTCATTTTTTTTCTGCAAGTAACAACATATATGTGGTGCTTTTAGCTCATGTATGAACTATGTTGTATGTCTTTTTGATGATTTTACATTTCCTATCATACATGCATACATACATACATACATACATACATACTCTTTTTGTATTTAGTTTGTAGATGCAGTATCATGACAAATTAAAGGGCATGGGAAAGTCTGAGCAGGGAGAGATGTTTAGGGCTCCTCCCCTTTGCCAACCTGGAAAGAATATCCTGTTCAGACTAACCTTGCACATCCTTCTGTTATTTAGTTTCTTTAGTTAATTGTGGTTTTATTTGTCGTCTTGTTTGTTATTTTGGTCTGTGATAACCTGAAACACTGACCTTAGAATCTGCAGTTTACATTGTGACCTCTTCAGTCCAGCAGAGAGCAACTCCACTCCTGAATCCTGCAGGTCGTTGTTACTGAGGTCCAGCTCTTTCAGGGAGGAGTTTTCCAGGTTTAAAACTGATTCCAGATTTTCACACGTCTTTACTCCAAGATTACATGAAGCTAGTCTAAAAATCAAGAATAAACTAATGATTTTATAATAAACCCAAAGAAGAATACTTGAATGGATTGGCAAAGAATAGAACATAGAATTAAACTGTGAAATGTATTGTCTGTCTAAAGAGCTGGTGATCATCATGGGCATACAGTTCACCTGGGACAGATTATAATGAGTTAAAATAGAAAAGAAAACATTTATCAAAACAGAGAACGAGCAAGGCTTTTTGGAGTATGTGAATTTATTCTATTTTCCAAGTTGAACTCTGGAAAAACATTACACCTTCTCGCACACACATATATATATATATATATATATATATATATATATATATATATATATATATATATATATATATATATATATATATATATATTAGAAATAAATAAAGACATATATGTATGTTCTATATGAAATTGTTATGTTGTATTGCTGATCATCATTTCTCCAAAGCATACTGAGATATGATTTTTTTGTCAAATCACCCAGTGCTACTTTAGAGTGGATCTGTAAGAGATGTGCATTTATTTTAACAAAAACATATAACTTGCCCAAAACCTTTTTTTAAAGATTGTATTTAAGACAGAAACTCCATGTACTGTTAACATTAAAATGATGGTTTAACTATTATTACACACAAAGGATAATACATGCTTATATGTGACAATGGGAATAAGTGATTGAATGGAAACTGATTTTACACATCAGCAGTTGATTAAAAACTGTATGAAGGCCTAAATAAAAATACTCACACAGCTCTTCTGGATATTTTAACTACTGGCAGCAGTCTCAGAAGACACTCTTCTGATGGATGATATTTATTGAGGTTAAACTCCTCCAGCTCTTCTTCTGAGTTCACCAACACAAACGCCAGAGCTGACCACTGAGCAGGAGAGAGCCTGGCCTGTTGAAGATGACGCTCACCACCTCCACTCAGGTATTTCTGCACTTCCTGCACCAGAGAATGATCATTCAGTTCATTCAGACAGTGGAACAGATTGATGGATTTCTCTGGAGATGAGTTCTCCTCAATCTTCTTCTTGATGTATTTGACTGTTTTTTTGTTGCTCTGAGAGATCCTCTCTGTCTGCGTCAGTACGACTCTTAATAGAGTCTGATTAGACTGCAGTGAGAGACCCAGAAGGAAACGAAGAAACAAGTCCAGGTGTCCACTCTCACTCTGTAAGGCTCTGTCTATGGCACTGCTGAGGAATTTAGTCATCGTTGACTTGCTGAAGATTGCAGATAGTTCAGTGCTTTGGTTTTCAGGGATTTGCTGATTCAAAAAGCAGAGAAATGCATATAAAGCAGCAAGAAACTCCTGAACGCTCAGATGTACAAAGCTGAAGACCTTCCCCAGGTGCAGCTCAAGTTCCTCCCTGAAGATCTGGGTACACACTCCTGAGTACACTGACACTTCTTTAATGTCGATGCCACTCTCTCTTAGATCTTCCTCATAGAAGATCATGTTTCCTTTCTCCAGCTGCTGGAACGCCAGTTTCCCCAGAGCCAGGATGCTTTTTCTAGTCTGCTGAGGATCAATGTCACTTTTCCCACTGTACTTCTGGTTCTTGAGTTTGATCTGAAAGATCAGGAAGTGTGTAAACATCTGCGTCAGGGTTTTGGGAATTTCTCCACTCTCAGCTTCACTCAGCATTCTCTCTAGAACAGTGGCTGTAATCCAGCAGAAGACAGGTATGTGGCACATGATGTAGAGGCTTCTTGAAGATCTGATGTGTGTGAAGACTTTATTGGCCAGGTCCTTATCACTGATCCTCTTACTGAAGTACTCCTGTTTCTGAGGGTCACTGAAACCTCGCACTTCTGTTACCTGATCAACACACTCAGGAGGGATCTGATTGGCCGCTGCTGGTCGAGAGGTGATCCAGAGAAGAGCAGAGGGAAGCAGATTCCCCTTGATGAGGTTCGTCAGCAGAACATCCACTGAGGTTTGCTCTTCTATATTCACCAAGTTCTCATTGTTCTGGAAATCTAGAGGCAGTCGACACTCATCCAGTCCATCAAAAATGAACATGACCTTGTAGCCCTTATAATGTCTTGGTTTTAAATCTTGTGTTTCTGGGAAAAAGCTCTGAAGAAGATTCACAAGACTGAGCTTCTTCTCCTTCATCAGATTCAGCTCTCTAAAAGGAAGTGGAAATATGAAGAGAACGTCCTGATTTACTTTTCCTTCAGACCAGTCCAGAATGAACTTCTGCACAGAGACTGTTTTTCCAATTCCAGCCACTCCTTTAGTCAGTACAGTTCTGATGGGTCGTTTCTGTTCTGGTAATGGTTTAAAGATGTCGTTGCATCTGATTGGTTTTTCCTGTGTTGTTTTTTTCCTGGATGCAGCTTCCATCTGTTTCACCTCATGTTCCTGATTGACATCTCCTCCATCGCCCCCTGTGATGTAGAGCTCTGTGTAGATCTCATTCAGAAGTGCTGACTTTACATGGCCTGAGATTCCTTCATTAATTCTCTGATATTTATCTCTCAGCTTGGATTTGAGCTTTCTTTGGCATGCTGGGGCTAATTCTGATTGCAGAGGAAGAGAATAAAGAAAATGTAATTAGCTGTGATCTTCATGAAAGACCTCTGTGTAGAACAATTTTGATAGAGTAGATAATTGTTAGGTTTAAGGATACATTTGATGCTGTGACACAATATCTTATAATGACAAAATCCAGTTAACTACTGCTTATTATTCTAATTTAAAAAGCAGAACTCCTCTGAGGAAATAAATTAGCCCTTTAAGTTGGTCCCCATTCTCATGACCCAGAACTCTTACTGCTCTCTAGTGTGTTGGCGAGGTCTGTCTGATTCATGTTCCTCAGGATGTGCAGTGTGACCTTCAGCACCCCCTCCTTCTGATCATCATCCACCTCTCCCTCAAAGCATGCTGGATAATCTGGACTCAGGAGATTCTTAAACGTGTTCAGCTCGTTCTTCACTAGAGAGATGAACTTCTCCTGTAGCCTCTGATTAAGAACAAACATCAGAGAATCACTAAAGCTGATACAGTACAGAGAGAGAGAGATGATGACACTGATCTGATGACAAAAGGAGTTATGGGTGCTCCGATGTGTAAAAGGTATTATCAAAACTTTAAAGTAAAGTTAAATTTATATGTAAAATAAATCATTTCCATCATATATATGGTTCAGTACTAACCTTCAATATGTGGTCCAGTTTTTTTCTGGAAAAGTTTTTTTTCTTCTCACTGTGGATGAACAGAAAAGCCACACTGTAATCCACATTATTAAATCAGCTGATCTAAAAAAACGTGTTTCAATAAAATATGGTGAGATTATTAATAAAATAAAGAATAGCAGCAAATAACAGATACAAAGAAAAGATTAATCTGTCATTAAAATAAAATGTAAATAAATGTATCAGGAATACCAGAACCAGGAGAGACAGACGCTGATAAGTCTGATGAGTCAAACAGTTTAATCAGTTTACTAACAAAAGGGACAAGCAGATAAGGATAGTCTAAAGCAGGCAGGTTCAGTAACATAAAGCCAGCATAAACAAACAACATACCAGTAGAGAGGAGAAAGCAGGGTCGGTACACAGAGAAATAGACAGAAGTGGAATAAGCAGAAGGGTGGTCTAATAACAAGCAACAGAAAGCAACAAACAATAAACTGAGCAAGGCAAAAAGGGTAAACAGTAAAAGAGAAAGGGGTCAATAAACGATAAGGCAAAATAACAAACAGATATGTGTTGTAGAAGAGCTAGGGAACCTAGATTCAATACTCAGCAACTAATAGCTGAAAATGAGGGGTATTTATACTCAAACATTCAGGTGAGCAATCAGTAGCTGTAGCTCAGTAGCTCAGCAGCAATGTGAAAGTAATTAGAAAGAAAACAGCTAAAAGGTTTTCCAGAATTTCAATTAACAAAATATGTTTTAAAGTGTATTATAATTAATTCTGAATACATTACTGGTCTATGTATTGTACTAAAACACATTCTCCCATTCCTGGATGTATGCACTCACCCCAGCAACTGAGATGATAAATATATGCACGACAGATGATGACGTTTTATTCAATGCTATTAAAGAAACAATAAGGGAGGTTAGCTACAGTCCTGTGGATGTTATATTTCTGAATAATATGTGAACTGTAGTCACAGGAAATTCAAGCTGCTTAAAAATGCTTAAAAAATAACCTTTAACTTTAACATGCTTTTAATTTAATTAAATTTTCTCCTGAAACAACTCTTCCCTTCACTTCCTCTGGTCCATGTTGAGTGTGGTACACACCACTTCACCAAACAGCACAGTGACTACCTGTAGCCCTATATATATATATATATATATATATATATATATATATATATATATATATATATATATATATATATATATATGGACCCACAGATTGATTACAAGATTTAGACACCTGTGATGCTAATTAGTGGACACACCTTGATTTAACGGTAACGCTTTCTTTTACAGTACCCTAAGTTCTAGGTATTAACCAGGTAATAGTGAGGTACAAACTCGGAAGTACTAAGTAATTATTTTTGGTAACAAGATGGTAAGTACCAGGAAAGTCTTGCCTAATTACACTGAAATGTCTAGGTATTAACCAGGTAATAGTGAGGTACAAACTCGGAAGTACTAAGTAACTATTTTGGGTAACAAGATGGTAAGTACCAGAAAAGTCTTGCCTAATTACACTGAAATGGAACTAGGTAATAAACAGGTACATGGGTGGTACAAAGTCCAAAGTACTAGGTAATTATGTTGCTTAACAAGGTGGTAAGAACCAGACAGTTCAATTTAATTACACTGAAATATCTCACAGGTTCTAGGTAATAACCAGGTAAGTGTGAGGTACTAACCCCAGTAACATGATGATAAGTACCAATATAGTCTCCTTACCCTGATATACCTCACAGGTTCTAGGTAATAACCAGGTAAGTGTGAGGTACTAACCCCAGTAACATGATGATAAGTACCAATACAGTCTCCTTACACTGAAATGTCTCACAGGTTCTAGGTAATAACCAGGTAAGTGTGAGGTACTAACCCCAGTAACATGATGATAAGTACCAATACAGTCTCCTTACCCTGAAATATCTCGCAGGTTCTAGGTAATAACCAGGTAAGTGTGAGGTACTAACCCCAGTAACATGATGATAAGTACCAATACTGTTCATTTTAATCAGTCTCTATTTATTTGACTGAGAAATCCCTAAAAATGAATTTAAGGTTTATAGAGTGGAATTCTTCACTAGGAAGACAGCACAGGAATGGAATACTTGGCCATATGTTTAAAGACATTAGAGCATGTTACAAGGTTTAAGGGTGAAAAAGTATACCATAAGAATAAAGTGTTGAATATGTGTATTTACCCCCTTTTTAAACATAATTTGTAGAATAAGGTCTTACATGTTAAATATATATATATATATATATATATATATATATATATATATATATATATATATATATATATATATATATATATATATTTAACTTATATATATAAATTAAAACTGCTTAAATATCAGGGTTATTAAAACTACCAAATATTGATTTCTGAAATCTTAAAACATTATTATAGTTGTTTCTAAATTAATATTAACTGCTTTTGTTTGCATTATTTGAGATCTGAAAGCACTAAAGCATCTTTTTCATTATTTTGACCATTTCTCATTTTCTGCTCTAAATTACAATAGTTTTATTTAGTATTTGGGAGAAATGTTGTCAGTAGTTTATAGAATAAAATAACAGTGTTCATTTTACTCAAACATGTACCTATACATAGTAAGATCAGAGAAATAGAAAATTTGAAGTGGCTTGGAAGGGTCAAGGGGGCGAAGGCAAGCTCCTGCCCGCAAGCTGCTTACCCCAATAAAAGCTGTCCTCAGCTTTCATTGTATATATATAAGTTCAGTAATGCATGCTTGGTTGTGTCAAAAAAGAGACAGTAAACAGTTCTGTTTTGTTTTGATGTTGTATGTTGTTTTTTTTTTGAAGTGCTTATTTGTTGAACTACATGGTAAGAACTGAGTAAAACCAGAGAAATAAGCTCTGCTCTCTTTTACAGTCCTTTTACTCCTTTATTAAGCAGAAAGTTCTGTTAGTTACACAGTGTTTTATGTGGTACTTACAGAAAGTTGTGTCACATTTAAGTAGTTATTATATATATATATATAAAAAAAAATATATATATATATATATATATAAAATAATAACTACTTACATGTGACACAACTTTCTGTAAGTACCATGTAATATATATTCTTTTGGGTTTCTGAATGGGTTTTTGTATGTGAAACGTGAAACATCCAGTCCTGTAGGGGGAGCAGTGCCAGGGGGCGGGCGCTAGGCTGTGGCTTAGGTGAGCAACAGGAGATGGGTCTCAGATTCAGCTGAGAACTGGGAACACCGTGTCTTCTCTGTATCCAGGTGGGGAAATATGTGGAACTGTGCAAGTATAAATGTTTCCAAAGCACTATAAGAGGGATATTTGAGTGTATATGTTCGTTAAAAGGTTTTGCTGTGTAATATGAGCCGCTATGGTCTTGTGTGTTGGTGGACGCTCAGCATCGGGGAGCATTCACTCCCGCGGCCCGCGAGCCGCGCGCCTGGCCGGCGCTCTTGCCTCTGCCACTAGCATTAGCCACTGCCCCCGCTAACCGCGCTCCTTACCGGCTCCCCGCTGTTATTCCTCTCGCTCTTTCGGTCGCTAACTTCGCTCTATAACCGTGTTTAAGCCTGTAATTATCTCTCGTGTGTTCGCGCTCTAGTTTTAGCTATTTTCGCTCGGTAATTGTGCCCGTGTGTCGCTGTTTCTCAAAGTAGCTCGGGCTAATTTCGCGCCTTCATTCCTATTGTTTCTCTATACATTTACGCTAGCATTAGCAGTCGCTGTTAGTTAAATACATGTTTATTAAAAGTCAAGTCAATTTTATTCTCTTTTTAAGAGCCAGTTTGGCCTTGTTAAAGTAAATATAGAGCCTCTGCCAACCACAATAATGAGTTATTACAGCTAGATAAGCTACAGTTTAAGGTTTCTCTAAGTAACTTAATCATGTTTTTATACACTTTGTTCAAGTTTTATACTTTGGTCAATTCTATACACTCTATGCAGATACAAATATTAGAAACTCTGCTTAAAATGAGATTTAAAAGCACTAAGATGTAGTTAGTGTGCTCAGTAAAAGTTAAAGGTGTTTTTGGTAATGTAGTGTGTTAATATGAAAGAAGTTTGAGTATTGGTATATGTATGCATATGTAAATGTATTAATATAGAGTAGTATTTTTATATTCATATATATATATATATATATATATATATTTTTTTTTTTTTTTGTGTAGAAACAGTATTAAGAGGGTTTGCTGATTAAAAAGTAAAGGTAATATGTACTGTGATATACAGAGTTTTGTTAACTGAAAAAAGTAAAAAAAAAAGGATTCTCTGTGAATGTATGTAAAATGCAGATGAGATGCAATGTGTATGTGAAACTGCAAAAGAAAGAGAAAAGAGACCAAAGTAAAAGTGGTTTAGTTTGTGTATGTTGTTAAATAAAGAGATTAAGCTGAGAACTCACTGGAAACACCGTCTCACTGTGTCTTCTCTGTATCCTGTATTCAGCTGATCTAGGCCCTGCTCACCCGGGGTCGCAAACTGTTATAGCCTAACCCACGCCTGGGGAGTGTAACAGTTAGTGTTTTTACATGGTACTTACAGTAGGATGTTCTACAAAGGGTTATTTGTTGAACTACACGGTAAGAACTGAGTAAAACCAGAGAAATAAGCTCTGCTTTCTTTTACAGTCCTTTTACTCCTTTATTAAGCAGAAAGTTCTGTTAGTTACACAGTGTTTTATATGGTACTTACAGTAGGATGTTCTACAGAGGGTTATTTGTTGAACTACATGGTAAGAACTGAGTAAAACCAGAAAAATAAGCTCTGCTTTCTTTTACAGTCCTTTTACTCCTTTATTAAGCAGAAAGTTCTGTTAGTTACACAGTGTTTTACATGGTACTTACAGTAGGATGTTCTACAGAGGGTTATTTGTTGAACTACACGGTAAGAACTGAGTAAAACCAGAGAAATAAGCTCTGCTTTCTTTTACGGTCCTTTTACTCCTTTATTAAGCAGAAAGTTCTGTTAGTTACACAGTGTTTTACATGGTACTTACAGAAGGATGTTCTACAGAGGGTTATTTGTTGAACTACACGGTAAGAACTGAGTAAAACCAGAGAAATAAGCTCTGCTTTCTTTTACAGTCCTTTTACTCCTTTATTAAGCAAAAAGTTCTGTTAGTTACACAGTGTTTTACATGGTACTTACAGTAGGATGTTCTACAGAGGGTTATTTGTTGAACTACATGGTAAGAACTGAGTAAAACCAGAAAAATAAGCTCTGCTTTCTTTTACAGTCCATTTACTCCTTTATTAAGCAGAAAGTTCTGTTAGTTACACAGTGTTTTACATGGTACTTACAGTAGGATGTTCTACAGAGGGTTATTTGTTGAACTACACGGTAAGAACTGAGTAAAACCAGAGAAATAAGCTCTGCTTTCTTTTACAGTCCATTTACTCCTTTATTAAGCAGAAAGTTCTGTTAGTTACACAGTGTTTTATATGGTACTTGCAGAAGGATGTTCTACAGAGGGTTATTTGTTGAACTAAATGGTAAGAACTCAGTAAAGAGAAATAAGCTATTTCTTCTCTGTTATCAGGTATTGACCTTTTATTTTTAAATCAAATAAATAGAGACTGATTAAAATGAACAGTATTGGTACTTATCATGTTACTGGGGTTAGTACCTCACACTTACCTGGTTATTACCTAGAACCTGCGAGATATTTCAGTGTAAGGAGACTGTATTGGTACTTATCATCATGTTACTGGGGTTAGTACCTCACACTTACCTGGTTATTACCTAGAACCTGTGAGACATTTCAGTGTAATTAAATTGAACTGTCCTTGTTCTTACCATCTTGTTAACCAACATAATTACCTAGTACTTTAGAGTTTGTACCACCCATGTACCTGTTTATTACCTAGTTCCATTTCAGTGTAATTAGGCAAGACTTTCCTGGTGCTTACCATCTCGTTACCCAAAATAATTACTTAGTACTTCCGAGTTTGTACCTCACTATTACCTGGTTAATACCTAGATATTTTAGTGTAATTAGGCAAGACTTTCCTGGTACTTACCATCTTGTTACCAAAAATAATGACTTAGTACTTCCGAGTTTGTACCTCACTATTACCTGGTTAATACCTAGATATTTCAGTGTAATTAGGCAAGACTTTCCTGGTACTTACCATCTCGTTACCAAAAATAATTACTTAGTACTTCAGAGTTTGTCACTCACTATTACCTGGTTAATACCTAGAACTTAGGGTACTGTAAAAGAAAGCGTTACCGATTTAACATGTGCCTTTAGTCACATTATTTTCAAAGGTACCATCATTTTTGTCCAGGCCTGTTTAATGAGTCTACTTTTTAAAACAATTATGTTGAAGCACAGTTTAAATGTCAGATTTAAACAGATAAATGTTCAAATGTCAGATTTTCATTTATTTATTTTCATAGAATTTTTATTTAGTATTACTTTTGTCAAATTCAAGTTATTTCTGTGACCATTGTGGGTTTTTCATTCACGCTTCATTTTCCTCCAAATCTCTCTCTCTCTTCCCCATGCTTTCTCAGACACACACACACACACACACACACACACACACACACACACAGCTGAAGACATGTTTTCTCGTTCCAGGCTGCTAAAGGTGGAATATGGAGCTACTCTGGTGTTTATTTCCTCCATTAAAGCTCTCAGTTAAAATCAGTTACTCAGCACATTAAAATAATCTCATTTATACTGACATTAGCAATAAAACAAAAAATAATCTTGTCTGCCAGACACAACACACTGCACAATGATTGTTGTCCCTTCACAGAATATTGTTGTGATTAATACAATTAATGTTTTTATTTGATTGATATAACATATAAATATAATTTAGTTTTGCTTTTCTAACACTGATGCTTTAATTCAAGAATATCTGGTAGGTCACATGGTGCACTGTTCAATATTTGGAGGTGTGAGTTTAATGTTTAAATATTGAATATATTGTTTTGATTAATATATTTAATAAGCAAATCTTACGATCATTTAAGAAGTGCAGTTTATTACAATATAATACTTTTCTAAACATGTTTTTGAATAATGCAAAATACAGTTTTTTTTATCTGACAAAATTACAAAAATGATTTAGATATTGTTTTTATCAGAATTACACACCCCTAATATAGATATATAATGATATTGTAATTTACTCTCATTGTTCAGGTCAGTCAGTCTAATCTAAACCCCGCCTCCCCATCACACCACAGCTGTGTACACTGATCATTACATACAGAGAATCTCACACCGACCTCCTGTGTGTGTGTGTGTGTGAGGGTGTGTGTGAAAGTGTTGACTTAGGACACTTTTGGGGCCAAATCTCAGAGTACACACCAATAAATTGGGGGCGGCTCGGGAATTGGGGACAAAAATGCCGTCCCCAATTGGTTTAGCTATATAAATGCGTTCGGCGCGCTCCAAAGTGCATTTCTATCTTAAAATCTCCTCTGACCCATATTATGGCATATTTCAGATTTTTTTGTGTATGTGTAATTTTAGCCCCGCCTCCCCGACCCAAATCTGTGTGTGCTCAGATGCACCCCCTAGTGGAAGTGTGTGAATTACACTGGGGACACATGATCCATTTTGGCCAATCACTAACCTGCTTGGAGCAAACAAGGAAGTACCTCAGCATGAACCTTATTAAGTGTAGGCTAACGTTAGCATTGTAACATTAAAAAGTTCCTAATTGTGGTAGTTACACATATTTAACAAGATTATGTTGTGCTAATGCTAACACATTAGCATTGTTTAGTGCTAGCTAAGCTAACAGTTTAATGCTGGTGCCTAAATCATCTCCAGTGTAACAGTTACTGCTCCTAGCTGTTTTTCGATAGTTAAACATTTATCTGAAAGCAAAAACACCCAAAGCAGCACTATTAATGACAGCAAACATATGCTGTGATCAGTGACTGCTGTTGAAGAGGCAGCAGGGCCGAATTTAACTGTTTTTTGGTGTATATTAACTGGTAGCATGGTAGCTAAGCTAGCGGTTTATAGCAGTTGTAATTATACATATTTAATTACATTATATTGTGCTAATGCTAACACATTAGCAATCATTAACAGGCAGCTTGTGGATTTATTTTCTTGACCTTAACTATCTTTGGTTTAACACAGAACCTGTAAGTAGTTAGCCAGTCAGGTAGCTACATTGCATAAAAAAATAATAAAATTAATAAAATAATAATAATAATAATAATAATAATAATAATAATAATAATAATAAACAACAACAACAATAATAATAATAATAATAATAATAATAATAATAATAACAATAATAATAATAATAATAATAGCATTATAACATAGTACTAATAATAATAATAATAATAATAATAATAATAAAAATAATAAAATTAATAAAATAATAATAATAATAAAAAACAACAACAACAACAATAATAATAATAATAATAATAATAATAATAATAATAATAACTATTATTATTATTAGTAGTAGTAGTACTATGTTATAATGCTATTATTATTATTATTATTATTATTATTATTATTATTATTATTATTATTGTTATTATTATTATTATTATTATTATTATTATTATTGCTATTATTATTATTATTATTGTTATTATTATTATTATTATTATTGTTGTTATTATTATTGTTGTTATTATTATTATTATTATTATTATTATTATTATTATTATTATTATTATTATTATTATTAAACAGTTGGTTTGTGTATTGCACTAGTAAAGAACAAGCAGGCAAACATTGTTTGGTTTATGCGTAGAGGACTCTCCTCCCAATATGTTTATATACAAAATAAATCATATATTTATAATTACTTGTCTATAATTTTAAATATTTCATTTGTTATTGTTATTATTATTATTATTATTATTATTCATATTATTATTATTATTATTATTATTATTATTATTATTATTATTATTAAATAGTTGTGTTGGTTCGTGTATTGCACTAGTAGAACAAACATTGCTTGGTTTATGCCTATATGTCCCTATATGTTTACATACAGAATAAATAATATTTTAATATTATTTGTGTAGAATTACAATAAAATCATAATATTCAATTGAGACAAAGCAGCTCATTTTGGACTTGAGCTTTAAATAATGTGTGACATCAGTGTTTTGTCATTAAAATAGAGGAAAGTCACAACTACACATTTAGTCATAAAAGGCTCCGCAAATATCAGCAAGTATATGTTTTCAGGTAGTTCACTTATTAGTGTGAACTTATTAGTGTGAACTTATTAGTGTGAACTTATTAGTGTGAACTTATTAGTGTGAACTTATTAGGGAGCAACTAAAACAAATGGAATAGGACAGAAGGCTGGCTATGACGTTCGGCTGAGGAGGAACACCAGGCGGCAGAGCACGAGGCAGAACCTGAGGAGGAATGCACTGTACAAGGTATGTGGTGTGTTTGAGCAGAATATTGATAACTATAATCTCAAAACGTATTTATAAACGTATTATCGCCATAGTTATCAGCTTTCCAACTGGCTTGTGTCGATAAACAAGCTGGTTAACGTTAGCTAGGTAGGATAATTAACCTAGCTAGCTAAGTAACCTGTGTAGCTAGCGTTAGCTAGGTTAGCTAGTAGCAGGCCAAAGCTACACACAGCAGGGCTATTTTGAGCTGGTTGTTGCTGCTCCGCGTGTTTACAGGATAAACCCTCAAATAATGGAGGGATTTTGCTCTAAAATTAGTGCAGGTAGCCTGATAGCCCTTCACCACAACCTGCTCAATTTCCACTGCTCTGGGTAACGTTAGCGATAGCTGCTAGCGCCAGATGCTAGCGCTAGCAAACAGCTCACTTTACAAAATAGTACACAGTAATGTTTCTCTTTGCGCAGGTTTAGAGAATGGGAACTCTAGTTTGATCGAGTGATGTCAAGTGACTGCGGTTGGAGAGGCAGTAGGGTCGAATTTATTCGGTTTTGTGGTGTATATTAGCTGGTAGCATGCTAGCTAAGCTAGCGGTTTATTGCTGGCGCCAAAATCATCTCCAGTGTACTTCCTTTAGGTAGCATGGTTTGCCATTTAGCTGTTCATGGTTAAACTGTATTAGTTTAAGTGGTTGTCTGAAAAGCTTCTGTTTAGTAATATTACTAAAGTTGTGCAAATGTCATTTATTTTGGCTTTGCTTTATGCCAGTGCTAATATATGCGTAACCACTAGTATTTATTATTAGGTATGTTGATGGAACCTCTTCTAATTTATAATGGTGTAAAGCTAAACATTTGTTATTCTCTCCATTCCACTCTTTATAGTCCATGTTTGCATAAGTGACAGATCTTAATTGACATAGTTCAGAAACGGGAACCTGCAGTTTGTTGTTTTTTTCTGGTCAAATACACCTGCTGTAGGACTGCCACCCCTAGTACTGTAAGATGGAGCTGTAGAAAGCTGGATTAAATGTAGACAATGTTGGCATCTGTTGTTTCCACAGTTGCTTTATTAAATTGACAGTGTTTATATTGACTGTAATTAAGTTTGTATCCAAAATTTTGACTAATTTCTTTTTGACAGAAAGACTGAATGGCAAAAAGACTGATAAGACGAAAACAACTGAGTCCACAGCAAGATGCTGAGATTCACATCAAAAACAAGACAGACAAACTGGGTCTTGAGGAGAGATTTATTAGCTCTTCTAAAGGTGAATCATTTATTTGTTGAAATTGTAATTGTGTTGAGTGTGTAATCTGTTCTGAACTGTACAATGTTTTACATGTGTGCATAGAAGCATGATTCTTGTTCTGTTTAAGCCATGTTTTAACTGCTAACCTATTTTTTTATTTGTCTTTCCCAGGACGAGGTGTATTTGCGACTGCCAACTTTTCCAAAGGAGATTTTATCCTGGAATACAGAGGCCAACTCTTAACACAAAATCTCATTCAAAACATTAATTCAGGAACAGTGTTTATTTTTGATTTTCAATGGAGAGGGAAGTACTGGAGGTAAGTGATATTACTCTTATTAATGGGTCATAATATTAGAATACATGTGTACCTGCCTACTGCATGCTCTTAATACCCAATTATTAATCAGGTATTTGTCTGTGTTTATGCTTTTGTACATTTCTGTTAATTTTCAGTGTGGATGCATCTGTTGAAGACAAATCTTTAGGGAGGCTTGTAAATGATGAACACAAGAAACCAAACTGCAAAATAAAAGTTGTTGAAGTAGATGGAATGCCAACCCTGTGCTTATTTGCACTTAGAGATATTTTACCAGGAGAAGAAATTAACTATAATTATGGGGATTCAGATTGGCCCTGGCGCAAACAGGTAAGAGTGTTCAACTACTGTCTTGTTGGATTTGTAATGAATGTTTCTTTCAGCATAAGATCTGATGTTACAAGGAACAAATTATTAAGATTGCAAAATTACTAAAATAATTGTTTAAAGGTTAAACCAGAAGCTTCCACTGCCAAGACTCTTCAGAAGCCTCTTATAACTACAGGGGAAGAGGTATGCTCATTACAAAGTATTCGCAATGTAAAACATATTATCATTGGTATAGTGAGCTATATACAGGTTTTTCTAGTTATAAAATATATATATATAAAAAATTCTGTTACTTTATATTTGCTTTGCTTTGGTTTTACCAAGAACTATCCTGTGAAGTGTGCAAAGAGAGCACTGACTGCTAGCAGAGTTCAAGAAAAGAGAGAGGCTCCCAGAAAGTCTTTCACAATTATGGAGAGTGAGGTAAGGAACACTGTCACAACACATTTAATATTGTACCACCATTACTAGTGGGTAGAGATTCATTTATATTTATACACTCATTTATATTTAATTGACTGCTGTGTTTAAGAAGAACATTGAAAGTGTTAACTGTGTCTGTGTGGACACATGGATAGATGATGGATATTGCATGGTCGTCATATCATAGATATTGTTAGGGTTCAGCAAGGAGTCAAAACTAAATGATGACTCGTTTGCCTGTTTATTTTTCTAATTATGTGCTTTTTTTTTGCTGAATAGGACAGATTGGCAGTTGTCTGTCTATAACGTCTGTTTAATTAACCATCAGTATGTTGCTATAAAAGTTGTTTTATTTTTGGATTGTAGGAACAAGGAGAACACACTGTTTGTTGTATCCAGAAGAGCCCTGAGACAGACTGCTCTTCCTGCCCAGTTATAGACGAGGACAGTTCACAGGACAAGCCTTTGGGTGCTGCAGAAAACCAGGTATAAACATGGTTTACCAAGATCTACCATAACACATCTGCCTTCCTACAGGGCTGTCCCCAGTGTGAGATATGTCGAGTGTATGTGTATGCTTGGTGTCCCCAGTTGTAGAGTTGTTGATAAGCATGGATGGATATGAGATGGCCGTGGTCCAGATCGTCCCCGATCTGTTCTAAGAGTTTGTGTATGTGTGTCCAGTGACCCCAGACTCCCTGTAGAGCTCCAATTGTTGTCTTGTTGCCTGAAACCTGTTTCTTTGATATGATGCTTTATTTCTATGGCTATTTCTTTGTAACATAGTCCACCCAATGGTAATTATCAAGATTTACTCCACCAGCTGTATTCAGTTCTTACTGCATTTCTCAGTAGAAATGACAAATGTGGGGTTTCTTAACTGTGTCTGTGTGGACACATGGATAGATGATGGATATTGCATGGTCGTCATATCATAGATATTGTTAGGGTTCAGCAAGGAGTCAAAACTAAATGATGACTCGTTTGCCTGTTTATTTTTCTAATTATGTGCTTTTTTTTGCTGAATAGGACAGATTGGCAGTTGTCTGTCTATAACGTCTGTTTAATTAACCATCAGCCCTTGGACTGGGGACGGTGGCTGCCGCTTGGTGGTTTCTGTGTGCGGGCCCTGGTTGTTGGTGGGGGGGGGCTGGATGTATGCTCTTGTGGTCTTGGGGTGTGGGTCTGGGGGGCCCATGGTGGTGGGTGCTGGCCCTGTCCGGTTGGCTGGGTTCCCCTGTGGCGGTCGGGGTGCGGAGTCCGGGGCCCTGGTGCCCGTGGGCGTCTGTCGCCTGTTTGGGTCCCTCCCTGCGCTGGGGAGGGTCTATGCCTCTCTTGGGCGCGCCGTCGTGGGGGGTGGTGGTTTGGTCCGTGTTGGGGTGTCTGGTTGGCATTCCGGGATTCTGGGTGCCCTCCCTGTGGGGAGGTAGGGGCGCTCAGGTGGGGAAGCGGCAGTCTCCCACTTAAGACCGGTTGGTCCTGGGCTCAGGACCACTGTGTGTGTATGAGAAAGAGTGGGATGTTGAGTGTAAATGTGTCTGTGTGTGTGTGTGTGTGCGTGTGTGTGTGCGTGTGTGTAATATCTGTTGTCTTTTGTATGTGAGTGGGGTGTGTATTTATGTTGTATTGCAGTGTGGGGATGGGGGCGCTGTCTTGCAGAGCGGCGGTGTCCTGGGGCCGTAGCCGCTCTACACCCTGGACTTGCCTTCCCTGTACTGCGGTTGGGTGTATGGAACTGGGTGCCTAGTGAGCCAGCAGTAGTTGGCTCTCTTCCTCCGGGGGGTAGTCCTCTGCCCCTCGGTCCTTTCCTGGCCCTTCCCCGACTCCTACTCAGTCTAACATCGCATTACACATACAAACTCATCATACAGCTTACACACATCATATTACACATAGGGTTTTGGGGGGCAGGTGTTCCCTGCTCCTCAATTTTATTTTTGCATTTTAGACATTGAGGGCCTTTGGGGGGGCAGTGTGGTTGGGTGCTGTTATTCAGTTCTCATTTTACAGCTGTCCCTCCAATTTTAATAGCACTGTAGCTTTCATTCATTCTTCTCATTATACACATTCATATCACTGCAACATGCTGGGTGGGGGAAGGAGGGGGGTCAGGTCTTCTCACACCCTGGTTTCGTGCACCCTGCCTGGGGTGTGGGTCGGGTGGTTGTTCGGGGCCGGGCTGGCTGCTTCCCTAGGTTGCCGCTGGCTCGGTACTGGTGCCCGCATGCCCGCATTAGGTGTTTATGTATGTTCTGTGTGTGTGACTGGTGTGCGTGACTGGTGTGCGTGACTGGTGTGCGTGACTGGTGTGCGTGACTGGTCTGTGAGTGAATGTGCACGTGTGCGATGGGTGTATGTGTGACGGATGTGTGTGTGACGGGTGTGTGAATGTGCATGTGTGCGTGAACAGTTGGTCCTGGGTTTGGGGCTGACTGAGCATGGACACCTGTGGGACATGGTTGCGTAGGGCGGGTTTTTGCCCTCCCTACCGCTCCACGCTGCTCTCCGCCGATCGTCACTGCCGTTCCTGGGGGGGTGGGCGTCCGTGGGTCCATGGGTGCGTGGCCGGATGCCCTAATGTGGTCTCTGGCCCGCCCCCTTGGTGGCCGTGGCCTGGGGGTGGCTTGGGCCCCCTTGGCGTGGGAGGGGGGGGCCTGCCGGGTGTCGGGCTGTTCCCGGGTGCTTGGGATCTCGGGGGCCGCATGCTCGGCTCGTGCAGGGGGTGCTGGCCTGCCGGGGGGTGGGCTGCTCGCTTCCTTTGGCTCTCTGGACTCTTGCTCTTTGCCATGGGGGCTTCGTCTGGAGTCTCCCCCGTCCTCATCTGGGGTGTGCACATGGTTACCATCGGGATGTGTGGCCGCGGGTCTTCTGGGCTCCTAATGGGCTGTGGATGGTCTGGGTCCACTGGGCTCTTCCCTATCTGCCTCTGGATCGCAGGGGCATGGTGGCGGTTTCTTGCCTCCATTGTGGTAGGCATTTCATGACATAATCCGTAACACATGACATATTTTTGCAAAAAACAATAGAATAGAAGTAATTGTGCGTGTGTGTGTATGTATTTATGTGTATGTATTAATATCTGTATATATGTATATTTATGTATGTGTGTATATGTATAAGCATATGTATAGTTAGATATGTGAGTATGTGTATATATGTATGTTTGTTTATTTTATGTTTGTTTTATTTTATTATTATTATTTTTTTGTTTGTTTGTTTGTTTTTTGTTTAGTTTTTTTTTTTTTTTTTTTTTTTTTTTTTTTTTTTCTTCTTTTCTTTTTCTTCTTCTTGTACCCCCCTCCTGTACCTCACACTCCGATCCTTCCAACCCTGAACTCCCACAACTATATCCACACAAAATATATATATATATATAAAAAAAAAAAAAATTAATAATAATAAAAAATAAAATAAATAAATAAAAATAAAGTATTAATTGTCCTCCGAAGAGGGGGGGTGGTGGTTGGGCCAAAAAAAAAAAAAAAAAAAAAAAAAAAAAAATTAACCATCAGTATGTTGCTATAAAAGTTGTTTTATTTTTGGATTGTAGGAACAAGGAGAACACACTGTTTGTTGTATCCAGAAGAGCCCTGAGACAGACTGCTCTTCCTGCCCAGTTATAGACGAGGACAGTTCACAGGACAAGCCTTTGGGTGCTGCAGAAAACCAGGTATAAACATGGTTTACCAAGATCTACCATAACACATCTGCCTTCCTACAGGGCTGTCCCCAGTGTGAGATATGTCGAGTGTATGTGTATGCTTGGTGTCCCCAGTTGTAGAGTTGTTGATAAGCATGGATGGATATAAGGTGACCGTGGTCCAGATCGTCCCCGATCTGTTCTAAGAGTTTGTGTATGTGTGTCCAGTGACCCCAGACTCCCGGTAGAGCTCCAGTTATTGCTTATAGTTGGGTTCTCTGATCTTATGCCCTGTTTTTGTGGCTCATTTTTTACTTGTTGCCACTGTTCACTTATATTTCTTTGAATTTTACATGTGTTTACTGTGATTTGAATTCAGATGTATGCAGAAACTCCCATGAGTCACATTGTGAGGGATAAGCAGACCGTTTCTTCACGTCAGACAAAAGGAAGGACTAGGTCACTCGAAAGGCCTCTTGGAATTACAGAGCGTAAGGTATGGAATAGCACCGCAACACAGTGTCAGTATTTCACCACCACCAAAATACTGATAGTGTTTGCTAGTGTAGTGATTCACATCACCAGGAGTGTGCAATGTCATATTTCTAGTTCACTGACAGCTGTGCTTGTGTGTTATTGAATTGTGAAATGATATTTGGTGATGTTCATATGATATTATATTTGCATTTATAAACAGGTAGTAGCTTAAAGTATTATGTGCTCTTCTGAGTATAGAGACATCTGAAAATTGTCTTTATAGATCCCTTCATTAGAGACCCACACATATGCTGCTGTTGGAATACTGTTAGTTGTTTATTAGTCTTTTTAAGAAATTGAGAGACGCTCTGCTGTGGATTTGTAGGAACAAGGAGAACACTCTGTTAGTTGCATCCAGAAGAGCCCTGAGACAGACTGCTCTTCCTGCCCAGTTATAGACGAGGACAGTTCACAGGACAAGCCTTTGGGTGCTGCAGAAAACCAGGTATAAACATGGTTTACCAAGATCTACCATAACACGTCTGCCTTCCTACAGGGCTGTCCCCAGTGTGAGATATGTCGAGTGTATGTGTATGCTTGGTGTCCCCAGTTGTAGAGTTATTGATAAGCATGGATGGATATGAGATGGCCGTGGTCCAGATCGTCCCCGATCTGTTCTAAGAGTTTGTGTATGTGTGTCCAGTGACCCCAGACTCCCTGTAGAGCTCCAATTGTTGTCTTGTTGCCTGAAACCTGTTTCTTTGATATGATGCTTTATTTCTATGGCTATTTCTTTGTAACATAGTCCACCCAATGGTAATTATCAAGATTTACTCCACCAGCTGTATTCAGTTCTTACTGCATTTCTCAGTAGAAATGACAAATGTGGGGTTTCTTAACTGTGTCTTTGTGGACACATGGATAGATGATGGATATTGCATGGTCGTCATATCATAGATATTGTTAGGGTTCAGCAAGGAGTCAAAACTAAATGATGACTCGTTTGCCTGTTTATTTTTCTAATTATGTGCTTTTTTTTGCTGAATAGGACAGATTGGCAGTTGTCTGTCTATAACTTCTGTTTAATTAACCATCAGTATGTTGCTATAAAAGTTGTTTTATTTTTGGATTGTAGGAACAAGGAGAACACTCTGTTAGTTGTATCCAGAAGAGCCCTGAGACAGACTGCTCTTCCTGCCCAGTTATAGACGAGGACAGTTCACAGGACAAGCCTTTGGGTGCTGCAGAAAACCAGGTATAAACATGGTTTACCAAGATCTACCATAACACGTCTGCCTTCCTACAGGGCTGTCCCCAGTGTGAGATATGTCGAGTGTATGTGTATGCTTGGTGTCCCCAGTTGTAGAGTTGTTGATAAGCATGGATGGATATGAGATGGCCGTGGTCCAGATCGTCCCCGATCTGTTCTAAGAGTTTGTGTATGTGTGTCCAGTGACCCCAGATTCTCTGTAGAGCTCCAATTGTTGTCTTGTTGCCTGAAACCTGTTTCTTTGATATGATGCTTTGTTATTTCTGAATAGGCTGAAAAGACAAGATTGTCTATCTAGAACTCCTGTTTAATTAACCATCAGTGTGTTGAGATAAAAGTTTTGTCTTGGATTGTAGGAGTTTGTGTTTGTTTTTGGAATTTTCTGTACTTGACAGATATGTTAAAGGTCACACCTATTTTTCCTCACAGTGTGGAACTGCAGAACATGTTCCGAGAACAGATATGAAACAGAGTGCTTTGGAAAAGCACCATGAAATGCTCTTGCTTCAGCGTGCAGAACTTTCATGTGAAATATCCAAGATAGACAAATTGGTAAGTTATATAAATTGTATGTGTTGCTTGTAATTTACATTGTTTGTTCATGAAGGTTGTTCATTTAGAATAGGTTGTGGTGAAAGTGTGCTTTCATATATATATACATGGTACTGTGAGTACAATGCATTTTGCATTGTTTATCTTATAAATTTCATATCTTTTCAAGTTGGATTCACCATCTCCTGGAGCTGACAGCCGTGGTAGCAACTCCTTACTTGGTACTGAAGACTTAGAGGTATGGATATTATTGAAATGTTCTTGTAATGGTCACTGTAGGATTTCTTTTTTTCTATTTAATTTTTTATTTTGGGCACATCCTAGGTGAAGAACCCACATTTTAAAAGTTAATGCTAGGATATCATGCCTTGTTATCACAGTAAAAAATATTTTACTGGTAATTTTTTCGATGGACAGTAAATAAGTATTTTTTTGGTGAACTGATCACCAAACTTGTTTTTGTGAATATTTTGTATAGTCCCTAAAGATGATCAGAAATATAATGGCCAGCTGTAATGGAAAAACATGTGGTTGTAGGGCTGTCGCAATAACTGCTGTATAGCAATATCTCACTATTGATAAAAAAATCGCAGTGTATGGGACTTAACCGCCACGACCACAAAATTGCCATTTTCCCCATGCGAGGGTCTCTTGTTTTACACTTCAATGCCTGTGCAAGAGTTAATGTAATTTTTCCCCAGCAAATTGGATTCTATAAAAAGTGTAATTTAGGCTTGCTAAAAGACTGAACAGTTAATGATATTAAATACGTTTACAGGATGATTTAAATTAAAATTTTCATTTGATAAAATATATTAAAAATATATTACAAAACGAATCATAATTTAAAAAAATAACCAACTTTATGTACAGCGCCTGGGAGGGGCAGTGGGTAAAAAATATATAATTAAATTGAGCAAATGATGTAACAGTTCATGTGTGTGCTCATCTTTTATTTAAATAGTGCAACCATTTTCTTTATTTTGAGCTAACAATTTTTATGTACACACAAGTTTCCAGAGTCTTTTTTTTTTCAGTTCATGCATGCACAGTCAGGATAAACACACGTCTCCAGCGCTGTTCATGCCATTAATTGCTGACATTAAGATTTAAAATGTTTTTTATTAATGTATTAAACTATGGTAGGTATTCTCTGTATTGTTTTTGCTAATGTCTCCAAAAACTTTGATGCAGATGGACTTGTTACATTTGCATAGTAGAGTATATGTTACATTTGTACTGATCACATCTTGAATCCAAAACTGGCTTCTGGATGCATGTGGTCTTAGAAAAGTATTATCTTTTGGGATATTATTTATTCCAGCTTTTTCCTTTCCCCTTTTTAATTATACATACAGCATAATATTTCAGTTCTTAGCCACTAGTCATACTTTACAATTGTCAGTGCATTGTATTTTATTTCTTAGTGTTTTTTACATCTTAACTTGTCTGCATCATCTATGTATTCAACTTAAATTTGGCTAATTTCAAAGCTTGCACATGTTCTCTTTCAAAGGAAATAATTCCATCACCAGCCCCTGTAAAATCTTCATCTAGAAAACGATCTAGGAACAGTACAGGCTGTGAGCCAAGAAAACATCAGGTATCTTACCCGCAAACATTACTTGTTTTCTCAAATTATTTTCTTTACAGTTTTATGTAATGTTTAAAACTTGTTTAGATCTACTTGTGTAGATGTTCATAATCAAATATTTTGACACACATCCATGATTCCTATTTTCTAGTAACTGTACTTTGGATTTTTTTAATAAAAAATACAAATAATGTTTTTACTGTATATTCATGAGTTTATATTTTGTAGTTGATTTGGAGCTCAGAAATTTGGCTGATTGTGTAGGCTTGAATGACACTGAGCTGCTGCTTCTGCATAGATGTGTCCTGACTTACGCTACATCTATATATATTAATTTCAGACCATGGAAAGCTCATCAGAAGACTCAGACGAGGAGTCTGATTATACGGACTACAGTGACGTTGATTACATTCCAGGCACTGATCAAAGCTCATCTGATGAGTCCAAAAGAAGTCTGGAAGTGCAGCCTATTGCAAAAAAGCCTTTGCTTGTTCAAAGATTTCCCATGTTGTCATCAAAACAAGACAATACAGAGCATGCACAAAATCTCACTGCAAACAGCAGCACTATACATGTGTTGCCACCATCAAATTTAAAGGCTCAGAGGGTGTATGACAAGAGGAATTACTGTGTATTTTGCTTTAAGCCATCATCCAAAATTGCTCGCCATTTAGAAACAGTCCATCGAAATGAAGTGGAGGTAGCTCAAGCTGTTCAGTATCCAAAGGGTTCTAAAGCACGAAGAACAAAACTGAATATTCTGCGAAATCGGGGAAATTTTGTCCACAATGCTGAAGTTGTGAGAAAGGGAACAGGACAGTTAGTGGCATGTTACAGACCTCGAGAACAAAGGGATGCAAAAGATTTCATTCATTGTATTCATTGCCAAGGCCTTTATTCTAAACGGACTCTGTGGAGGCACATGAAAAATTGCCCGAAGAAGACACAAGATTCTGCTGATTCCCAGGTCTCAAGAAAGCGTGTTAGATCTCTGTGTGCTCTTGCAAATCCAGTTGGTCGGGATATAAGTGAGGGCTTAAAAAGGGTTCTGTCTCAAATGACCTATGATGATGTTTACCGCTCTGTCCAAAATGATAAGTGTATTCTGCAGTTCGGAGAACACATGTTCAATCGGCATGGGTCAGATGTTAACAAGCATGATTACATACGCCAGAAAATGCGTGAAGTAGGAAGACTTCACCTGGAAGCTCAAAAATTAACCCCACTGAAAACAATGGAAGACTTTATCATACCTGCTAACTTCTCGCATGTTGTTTCTGCAGTGAAAATGGTGGCTGGATTCAATCCTGAAAAGAACACCTACCGCATTCCTTCACTGGCCCTCAAGCTTGGCCACAGTCTACAGAAGATCTGTAGTATAGTTGAAAGTAATGCTATGATATGTGGGAACCAAACCATGGCAGAACAAGCTAAGAACTTCAGGATCATACACCAGGCCAGGTGGAACGAGTTTGTCTCTGCAGGTGCAATAACAACTCTCAAGGAAGCCAAGTGGAATGTCCCACAGATTTTACCATTCACAGAAGATGTAAAGCTTTTGAATGCTTACCTGGAAAAGAAACAAGATGAGTATGAGAGAGAACTAAGAATAATCCCAACTGCAGATAACTACGGTTCCCTGGCTAAGGTAACACTTGCGTTAGCAATCATCTTCAATAGGAGAAGAGCAGGAGAAGTGTCAAGAATGGATATGTCTGCGTTCATGTCACGAAATAATGCAGAACTACATAAAGACATTGCTCTTTGTCTGCCAGAATTTGAGCAAAAGATGTGCCAGTTCTTTTCCAGAGTTGAGTTCCGTGGTAAACGTGGGAGAATGGTCGCTGTACTTTTGAAACCATCTATGGTTGCATCACTTAAGCTACTGGCTGAACACCGTGAGAAGTGTGGAGTCCCGAAAGAGAATCCCTTCATGTTCGCCAGACCCGGTGCAATGTCTGCATACAGGGGGGCAGAGTGTCTCCGCAAATTTGCAGATGAATGTGGTGCCAAACATCCTCAGGCTCTCACCTCCACAAGGCTCCGAAAACATATTGCAACCATGTCTCAGATCTTGAATCTGGAGGAAAATGAAGCTGACCAGCTTGCTGACTTTTTGGGACATGATATCCGCATCCATCGACAGTACTACCGTCTGCCACAAGGAACTTTACAGCTTGCTAAAATGAGCAAAGTGTTAATGGCTATGGAAAGGGGATTGCTGTCCGAATTCAAAGGCAAATCACTAGATGAGATTGAAATACATCCTGAGGGTATGAACATGATTTTATCCACATATTTGAAATTTCATATATGAACTTAAAACATTTGCAATGCACTGTGGTGACATATATATATGTGTATATATATATATATATATATATGTGTATATGTGTGTATATATATATATATATATATATATATATATATATATATATATATATATATATATATATATATATATATGTGTGTGTGTATATGTATATATATATATGTGTGTATATATGTGTGTATATGTGTATATATATATATGTATATATATATAATAGTGTTCCTTATGTTTTGCTCTTCCCGTGTACTGTTTGTTTCTATTGCATTAGAGAACCTGCTTCATTCAGAAGAATGTGACATGTCAAGTGATGATGATAATGATGACTATGAGCCTGTAGACCCAGTGACAACAGAATCTGTTAAGCCTGCAGTCCCAGCTACTGGTCCTGACACTTTGGCATCTCCTGTATCAGCTGTGACTCCCAAACAAGGTAATAAATACATGGAATTATACAGAAATAGTGTATTAATGTATACTATATTACTTTTTTTATTTTCTTTGTTTTGTGCAGGAATATCTGATTTCTTTCTCTTTTCATCTGGTTTTAAATAAGAATTAAAATTCAAAAGGAAAATGTAAAAATAATAACTAAAAACTTAACGGACCTGCACAAAAGTTACAACCTACATTTAACTTCACTGTCAATTTGAAATGGCTACATTTTATATAGCTCTGTATACTGTATACTTTGTAGTACCTAAAATACATTCTTATAATGCTCATATATCAGCTTTGTGCATTGTAATGTAAAAAGATTTGTCTAATCTATTTCTGTTTTCCTCAAAGATGCAGCAAGAAAGCCAAAACGTAAGTGGCAGGCCTCTGAGGTATGTGCAGTAGAGCGGCATCTGATGAGATACATCCAAACTGGTAAAGTGCCTCAGAAGCTAGACTGTATCCAATGTTTACACGCAGAATCCCACGCGCTCAGCGATCGATCATGGACCGATGTGAAAAATTTTGTACGCAACAGGAGCATCACCTTAAAGAAACACTTCAGCTCAGCTTGTTAGGGCAAAATTGTGTTAATATTGTTGGTGTAATATTTGTTCTGCAACACATATAAAGCAAGATGTCATATTTAGCCAGATAATTAAACCTTTACTGAATTTTACCAAAAGCTTATTGAACAGAAATCGTGTAAAGTATGTGTACAGATATCTGGGTAACTTTTGTGAAATACTCCCAGCTTTTTACTGTCGCAGTTTTGTAATGAAATGTAATTCAGACAGACCCACAGCACTGTGCAAACGTCTTGTGGATAACTATTTATCTTGGTAGTATAGAGTTTGTACAAATCAACATTAACTTAAGAATAAATATAAATTGGCATAAAACAATTCTTATTTAGTAGTTCAATAAATGAGGCACTGCTTGTGGAATTTAACAGATCCAGTCTTTTGACAGCACTAACTTCACTATAACAAATCCTGTATAATAAGTTTTGTTCTAACTAACATATCCTTAAATTTACTAAACCAAATCGGTGTTCTAACAACGTTTTTTTAACTAACATCTATAAATTCACTAAACCAAATCGGTGTTCTAACGACGTTTTTTTTAACTAACCTATCTATAAATTCACTTAACCAAATCGGTGTTCTAACAATGTTTTTCTAACTAACATATCTATAAATTCACTAAACCAAATCGGTTTTCTAACAACGTTTTTTTAACTAACATCTATAAATTCACTAAACCAAATCGGTGTTCTAACGACGTTTTTTTAACTAACATATCTATAACCTTTTACTAAACAAATCGGTGATCAAACAGCGTTTTTCTAGCATAGGAGTAACTAAACCAAACCTAACAGTATTTCTTCTTAACCAACTTACCAGCAGCATTACTGAACCAAACTGGTGTTCTGACGGCATTCTTCTAACCAACATATCAGTAACATTCTATTAGCCAACATATCAATAACTTCACTGACAAATAACACATTCTCAAGGCTCAATACTGCGTTATTCTTTATTTGGATTAATTTTTTATTGATTATTTGTATTATTATAAATTTATAATGTCTTTTATAGTCAACATGTTTTACATGACATCCTAATACTTTTGCACAGACCTGTTGGTTTATTATTATTATTATTATTATTATTGTTATTAATGTTATTATTATTGTTTTATTTTTGCCAGTGATTTTTGATATTGTATGGCATATATGTGGCAGCTTTGAAAGTAAAGATGCTTGTAATCAAATATAATTCATATTTCTGTTTTGTTTCTTTTGGAAGTTATACAGCAGTGAACTGTGGCTTTCAATGATAGATACATTAGATAACTGTTAGAATATATAATGAGTGGTGAGGTTTCTAAGATACAAACATTATCCTTAAATGTTATCAGCTATGGTAGACTAGAATAATCAGATTTAAATAGTGATGTTGCGTAATATTCTTATTTCTCAACACAAAATAATGGGTGTAATGAGCATATATGATATGGCTGTATACAACACTGTTCATGAAAAGATGACCTGGATCATGATGTGTTTGCATTGTTAATTTGTTTTTTCAGTCTGTTAGCTTATTGTGGCAAATCAGATTCATATTGTGTTGAGCTGAAACAAAGATGATTCCCAGCACTGAGAAATCCCAGTCTAGATATTTACAAATATGAAACCTGAATGCAAGGAGGACATATTTTAGTAGGTCAATTTATTTTAGTGTTATTGCTATATAGGCTACCTTTGAAATTACATAATATACATAATTCACATAATCATTGTCTCCAAAAATAGCATGCAGTGAACATACAGATTTTTTTTCCAGTAAGCCAAAGACACCCAGGTGATACTGACACTAGCTTTAATATAAAAAAAACGTGTAAAACCTTTAGACCTTCTGCACGTTCTCCAAAGAACAGATGATTTTGATAATATAACAAAAGCATTAGTGCAGGAATGTAACTGAAAAATACACATGAGAACTTTACTTCATCTGTCCCCAAAGTTTAGTAAAAGTATTCAAAAGTGACTTTTATCAGAGTTTGTGTACGTGTATGGGATTGGCCCCCAAATGTGTCCTAAAAAATACAAGTCCTCAAATGTGTGGTATTATGTCACCTCGGACAAAATATACTTGAATCAAAAATATCAAGTGATTGTGGTGTTATTGGGGTATTTTGGAGCAGAACTGTGTTGTCTGCTTCTCTCTAGCTCATTCAGAAAGCGGTGTCCCCGCGGTGGGGGCTTCTTTTCATATGGCCTCAAATGTGTCCTAAGACAGTATGTGTGTGTGTGTGTGTGTGTGTGTGAGGATGTGTGTGAGGGTGAGTGTGTGTGAGGGTGTGTGTTATATGCTTTAAAAAGGTAAATTATAGTAAAAATCAGTAAATGATGTAAGTGATGTTTCACTCACTGTGGGTCAGAGGTCATATCTTCACTGCTGAAATCAGGACGATCCCCGATGGACCGGTCACTCTTCATAGAAACACAGCTGGGTTCTGGAGAAGCTCCTCTCTGGGTTTCAGTTCTGTTAACATTAAACACAGTGAAACTCCAGCATTTACACAGTGAAACTCCAACACACAGCACATCTTTAATAAAGATCAGGAACTGAAGAGCTTCACTCTCAGAACAGAACAGTAGTTTAGTGCAGTGATGTACCGAGACCCAGAGCTTCCTCCTCCACTGCTGAACTTTAGAGGATCCATCATGGACCAGTCACTCTTCATAGGCACTCCACTGGGGGCTGGAGATGCTGCTCTCTTCTCCCTGTAAACAGATCTTCATGATGATCCATGATGAGAGTAAAGTGTGGAGTAATGTGTTCCTTTATTAAAACTTATTCACAGGTTCCAGACTAACTTCTTCATAACCGTCCCAGAAGCGTCCCGAAGCTTTCTGTCAGCTGCCCCAAACTGAAAAACGTTCGTCTAATAAATATACATATTTTAATTTCTTTAACAATACTGTTGAATATATTTGTGTTTTGTTATGATGTCACAATGTCATCACCTGATTAGATCATATTTACTATATGTATTTTATAGATCTGTGTCTAGTTAATAACATGTATTGGTAAGAGCTACACAATTACACAATTGTACTGTATTATAAACTAAAAGGTATATTTTTATACTGAACTCTAACAGAGATACAGATCAGAACAGAATAGAACAAGTCTTTCTGTGAGAAGCTTCATTCCACAGCTTTAATATCAAACCCAATCACTTCCATCTGATCTATATAAATGCAGCACATCAGGATTTCCTCATTTCTAATGTTAATGTAAACTCAGACAGCGTGTGGTAAAATCCGAGACGGATCCTCACAATGGATCTGGTTCAGAGTTCACTTTCACTACAGACAAATCCGATCCGGATTTTGATCAAATCGTCACATTTCTGTTCAAAAATCTGGACCAGATCCTCTTACCACCATCCTGAACCAGAGCAGCTCTGTTCTGGTTATTGAACCTCGCCAGCTGCAAACAGCTCAGCAACCACCCCTATACCATAGCAACCACCATAGCAACAACATAAGATCACTACAGAAACCACCTAATACTGTTACTGTGCCAGAATTAAACATTTACACTCTACACTACAATATGGAATAATAAGTATTAATATTAACTATTAGATATTAAAGACAGATCTTTACTTTAAATACAGATTAGAAACACATTCTACTATAAGAATAACAGGCTGGTTTGTTAAGCGTTTCTCTGTGTTTAAGAGAACTCTGTTCGTAATAGTTTAAAACTGTAAAACATGCAGATCACAGCTCCTGGATTAGAGCTGAAATCATTAAAATATAAAACTACTTTACATTAGGGCTGGGCGATATGGAAAAAAGTCTTATCACGATATAGTTTTCCATATCAGCCGATATCGATATGTATCACAATATAAATCAAATAACGTTCTGTTACACTTAAAGGTTTCTTTTTACTGTGAGAGAATATGGGATTTATGACCAAAATCACTAGCAGACTCAGAGCCTTGTGGACAGACACTAGGATATCCACATCTTGCCAGGTGGGCACAAGGTGCTCAGACAGCTTTTAAATTAAATTTAAAAAGTCATTATACATCCTCACAGGTCCGGAACCCAACCCCCCCCCCCCCCCCCCCCCCCCCCCCACACACACACATGGTTAGCCCTTAAGACAAGTACAAGGGGACAAAAATATAAAATCAGACCCTTTACATTATTTGTTTGTTTAATTTAAATTCCCATAGCACTTCTAAATTTATATTTAATCAAGGGATTATTCCCCTCCCTGAATGCAGGCAGCTACATAAAGCAAAATACAAGAGTAATATCAGTGTTCATTTTGACAGGTGGTTTTGATGTAGTTAAAGTCTTAATCTTTTGACTAAAATGTATAATAGTTTTAATTACATTCTAGTCTATCGGATATTATTAATTTTAGTCAAGTTTTAGTCGATGAAAACAAACATTTTAGTCTAGTTTTAGTCTAATAAATTTTGGTCATATAAAAAGTATGTATTACATATGTTTTACTGTTTTTCGATTTTATATTTGTTGTTATTTTGAGATTATGTACTGCTAATGTTTATTAAAATAATAGCTTGACTAGCTTGAATAAAAACTTGACTTTATTCCTTCCACCTCCATTACAGGTCACTTGCTTTAAAATATTTAAATAATGCTAACATTTAAATATTTTAAAGCAAGTGACCTGTAATGGAGGTGGAAGGAATAAAGTCAAGTTTCTGAAATGATCCACTTCTCCTGCAGTACAGATTTATACTAACATTACTGGCTTTCAGTAGACTAGACTTACATTACTTAACAAGTGTATTTAAAACTCATCCAGTTCAGTAACAGCAATGTTTAGCTCCGTTCAAATACAGCTACACAGATTATATAATCTTCTGTACTTAGTAAAATATCCAGCACAACAGACTCTCTACCTGTTAAAAACTAAAAACACAAAGTAATCAGAGACAGAGGAGAAACAGAGACAGGAGAATTCTGCCCTCAGGGTTTTCTAACAGAAACAGTGAGGGTTAGGAAAAAAGATGGAAAGTGCTGCTTTTCTGTGTGTTTATATACTAACCCATCACTCGTGCTGAAGTTCACGTTAATTTACACGGAAAGTGGTAAAGCGTGCTGCCCGATCGCGTGCTACAGTTGTTCGCAGCGCAGCTTAAACGGGAAATAGAAAATAAAGTTTATCGAATCCTATCACCCAGCTTATCAGTGTAATCGAGGAAAATATATATATCACGATACATATCGATAACGTTTTAACGCCCAGCACTACTTTACATATTCACCCATCACTTAATTTACTCACTTTAGGACAGGAGGTCCTCCTCCACTGCTGAACATTGGAGGATGATCCATGGACCAATCACTCTTCATAGACACTCCACTGGGGGCTGGAGATGCTGCTCTCTTCCTCCTGTAAACAGATCTTAATGATGATCCATGACGAGAGTAAAGTGTGGAGTAATGTGACGTAACAATGTCATCACCTGATTAGATCATATTTACTATATGTATTTTATAGACCTGTGACTAGTTAATAACATGTATTGGTAAGAGCTACACAATTACACAATTATACTGTATAATAAATTAAAAGGTATATTTTATACTGAACTCTAACAGAGATACAGATCAGGGGTGGGTTTCCTGAAAACGATCAATCTTAGCGAATAACGAACGAACTAACGAATGACGTGAGTAAAGAACGAGCCAGTTCTGCGAGTGTTTCCCAAAGAGCTTCGCAACGTGAAAATTAACGAACGAGGTTAAAGAACATCTTTGTTGACTCCTCCCCCGAAACAGCGCGCTCAATCGATCCACAAATATCGATTCAACACTGCAATATGCAGTATTTATTCACTATTACACCCTAAAAACGTAGAAATGTGTTGTAATTAACAACATTATACTCCTAAAGATACATATGACTAAATAAATACTCGAAAATCTAATCTATTTTAAAACATTAAACTTATTTTTACATTTTTAAAACTATTATTGTATATTATATTAATAGATATTATACTAATATTATTAACAGTAATATCGATAGTAATATTAATTAATTATTATTCTAATTTTTATTATTATAAAAATAATATAATAATACATATGTTCCTGTGTGTGTGTGTATATATATATATATATTGAATTTTAAACCAACAGAAATATGTTTTGTACTTTATACTGTGAAGCTCCAGCTCATCCTAAATCACCAGTTGGGTTTATGTCAGGGGATTGTCAAAGCCATGCACCTTTTTGTCTACTAATTCCATTTGCGTCAATTAGTTTTCATGGTTTTAATATTAATCGACAATGTAAAAAAAAAAAACATGGAATGAGACGTGTCCAACTTTTGACTGATATTTGCAAGCTGACATACCCCAGAGTTTGCCCAGATGAACTTGGTGACTTTGCAGCTTTGCTTAGACCGTGAGCATCATCTGCAGGAATTGACTGATTGCATTTCTTGCAGCATTAATGTCAAGACTTCTATCATCGCTAATCTGGATTTAAATAATTTACTCGTGGGTTTGATTTCCCAGTTACACTACAAGCCACAGTTGGCATTATAATGTAATATAATATAATATAATATAACTCATTCACTCACTACTCACTCATCGTCAACCGCTTTATCCGTTAAGGGTCGCGGGGGGTGGCTAGAGTCTATACCAGCTGGCATCGGGCGGAAGGCAGGACACACCCTGGACAGGATGCCAATCCATCACAGGGCAGACAGACACACAGACACATCCACTCACACACTCACACCTAAGGGGCAATTTTTATCCGACATCTAATTAGCCTGAACTAATTTCTTTGGACTGTGGGAGGAAACCGGAGCACCCGCAGACACGGGAAATAATATAATATAATATAATATAATATAATATAATATAATATAATAATAATTATATAGTAATATAATTTATTATAATTAATAGTAATATAATATAATATAATAATATTAATAATTATATAGTAATATAATTGATTATGATTAATAGTAATGTAATATAATTGCTTCAAACACGGAAATTATAATTTTTCTCCCTCAAAATTGGCGGTCCCTGGTGTTTAAGGTGCTGAACTGCAAGTCGAGATCCCCTAAAGAAGCTCGTTAAAAATAACGACTGGGTGAGGGCACTCGTTAATCTGCGATCGAGTTTACGTAGTACTTTAGTTACGCACGGGTTTGGGAAACACTCTTTAATTAACGATCAATCTTAAGTACGAGTTAACGAAGTTCTTAGCGTTACGAAGATTTCGGGAAACCCACCCCAGAACAGAATAGAACAAGTCTTTCTGTGAGAAGCTTCATTCCACAGCTTTAATAACAAACCCAATCACTTCCATCTGATCTATATAAATGTAGCACATCAGGATTTCCTCATTTCTAATACTAATGTAAACCCAGACAGCGTGTGGTAAAATCCGAGACGGATCCTCACAATGGATCTGGTTCAGAGTTCACTTTCACTACAGACTAATCCGATCCAGATTTTGAGCAAATCGTCACATTTATGTTAAGAAATATGGACGATATTTTGTAACATAAATGTGCAACCACCCCATACCATAGCAACCACCTAGCAACAGCATAAAATCACTACAGCAACCACCTAATACTGTTACTGTGCCAGAAGGAAACATATTATAATATTAACAATTAGATTTTAAAGGCAGATATGTACTTTAAATACAGATTAGAATCACATTCTACTATAAGAATAACTGGCTGGTTTGTTAAGCGTTTCTCTGTGTTTAAATACAGCACAGGGTTCTGACTCTGGTCCAGGAGAAACTCTGTTTTCAATATTTTAAAACTGTAAAATATGCAGATCACAGCTCCAGGATTAGAGCTGAAACCATTACAATACAAAACTACTTTACATATTAAACCCATCACTTAATTTACTCACTTTAGGACAGGAGGTCCTCCTCCACTGCTGGAGTTCTGAAGATCCATCATTTACTCTTCTTCATTCACACACAGCTGAACACTGCCGACACCGACCCCTGAGAACAGATCAGCCGTTACAATAAAACCTTTATTCTTACAATAATGACATTATCATCAGAACTGCATTAAACAAAACCTGATAAACTAACAAACCAAACAGAGAACGATACATAACGGTGTGATTTACCCTCATTACACATTATTCTACAGATTACAGAAACATTTACTGTTATTATAATGATTATAATTTAATTATTATTAGTAATATTACTGCATTACACAACATTATAAAAATATACACACTGTTCTATTATTATTAATACTATTATTATGTTACTGAATCAGAATGGAGAGATTATTTAAGTATAATATAAAACAGCAGGATTAAAAACACTAACACTCCACGTGATCTTGAGCTCCGTTGCTCCCCCTGCTGGTTAAACAGCGCTACTGCATATAAACACGCCTTTATAGCAGTTCCGGGTTTTTATAACAGATCAAAGCCCACATTAAGCAGTAATGCGCTTTAAACAGCATAAACTACACTGTGATCAATAAATATCAATCTATATCTGCGCATTTCTCTTCAGTTTACAGCATTATTGATCTGTTACAGCTGATTGTTCTCCAGCCGGTCTGATCTAGACCAGGTCCAGGTCTGATCCAGGTCCGGTTCAGATCTCCATGCTGATCCTGGTTCTTCCAGTGGAATCGGACACTGAGCTGAGCTTAAAGAACCGGTTCTGGATCTGAAGAACCTTTAGAACCGGTTCTGACTTTAAGCTACACGGTTCTGTTCTACATTCTCTTCAGTTCTGAACTTACCGAGTCAATCCGGGCTTCTGTCCTCTTCTAATGGCGGAGACTGAACTTACTTTCACTCTCTCCTTCGCTGCATCACATCTCTCTCCCTCTAAGCCCCGCCCCCCTGCTCTCTCACAGCGAATAGACGCTGGGTGGGCGGAACTACTGTTCGTTTTTGGCTATTGTCAGCCAATCATATCACAGGGCCGAATGGAATGTTTGACTTTATACACATTTTATAACGTTTTCATGAGTTTTTCATGATGATTCTGTTTTCCATGACTGCATTAAACAGCTTGAGCTCACTGTCATTATTTATTGAAGGGTTAAGTTGAATATTTTATGTCAGTGAGAGGGCACAGCGTAGAAACTCCTCCCACTTCAGCTATCAGCACAGACTGGTTAACAGTAACTGCATGAATAATATATAAAATTAGGTTATATAAAAATATACAATATTTATAAAAGTATAAAACAGGAATCAAAACACATTTCACATTATATAATTTTCTAATATTCAGCAATACTGTTCAGGTTCAATACATATTAATTGGCACATATACATATCTAAAAATAAAACTATTTTCTCAAAATGCAGAAAAAACAAATTACCCAGTGGCTATATCACAATAAAAAGTTCATAATAGCTCATGGTGTACCAAATTTAATACAACCGACCATGCGTTAGAGCCTTTTTACATAACATTTACCACACAAAGAGGTGACATTTTAAGTGAAACACTGCCCCCTACTGTCCAAAACTTATAATACACAGAATATAACATACCTGATTGCAAAAGAGAACAATATTTCATGTCAGTGAGAGGGCACAGAGTAGAAACTCCTGAGATAATATTAAAAAAGCAAAATCTCACATTTTCAGTAGCTAGACCATGTAAACAGAGCATTAGCTAGCTAGCTGAGACTAGCTTTAACCCCCCCTCGGCATAAAGATTTCTGGTTAAATTGTAATCTCTCTCTCTCTTTCTTTTCCTCCTTTTCATGCTGTCCTCCGTTATGTTCTCCTGATCCTTATTGTTGTAATCAATCTTCCAAGGACGTAACATCCAAGGCAACCCTCCTGCCACCTCCTGGCTTACGTGGAGGATGCTGAAATTCTCTGTCGGGTTTGTCAGTGGGGGAGTGGCGGTGCTTTCCCCGGTGACTAGAAGATACTTCTGTGTCTGAAGAAAATTACATTTATATTTACTTTGTATCTGAAGAAAACTGATTAACAGTTACTAATGGTATGTATGAAATGGATATAATGTACAAATTATTTGGATTTTTTTAATCAAAAAAGCAGCTGAGAAACAGCTGGGCCTTCCCACATCCCAGAATTCATCAGGGATCCAGGAGGTGGTGTAAAAGGAGAAGACCTGCCACGCCACCTATGGACCTTGCTGAACCGTCTGTGCACTGGGGTAGGCCGCTTCAAGTCTTCCTTAAAATAAGTAAATATACTTATTTAAAAAAAATACTCAGTATCTGGCCTATTTGACTTGGACCCAGAGACAAGGGTGTGGCTGCATGACACTGAGTTGGCCATCTGATGGTGTACAAAAGAAGAAGCAGCTCATCTCACGAGAGAATGAAGATTCATTTGTCATTATGTTTGATGAGAGCCTGAACAGAACCACTGAAGTCCCCACGTTCGGTCCTGTTTCTTTGGCTCGCAGTTCATTGGCCATTCGACAGTAGATGACTTGTTGGAATGTTTCAACGTAGGCCATATGCTATTTAACTTATAACAAATAATCAAAATTAGACACATTGTTGATACCTAATATATTTATAATACTTTTATTGGTCTCTTATGTTTGGCATGGACCCATTGTTGCTAGCCTAAAATAAGAATATTTATTACCAAGCTATTTTCATACAAGAAATACATTAAAATAGCAACACATCTAAAATAACATGAGAATCAGTAAAAGGATGACATAATTTATCATAATTTTGCATAAAGTGTTACGCATGTTGCACATTTTTATATTCTTTTTTTATTTTTCTTATTGGCATGAGTGTACAAAAGAAAATGGTCTCCTTGTCAATGGATGGACCGAATGTACACTACCGTTCAAAAGTTTGGGGTCACATTGAAACGTCCTTAATTTGGAAGGAAAAGCACTGTACTTTTCAATGAAGATAACTTTAAACTAGTCCTAACTTTAAACAAATACACTCTGTACATTGTTAATGTGGTAAATGACTATTCTAGCTGCAAATGTCTGGTTTTGGTGCAATATCTACATAGATGTATAGAGGCCCATTTCCAGCAACTATCACTCCAGTGTTCTAATGGTACAATGTGTTTGCTCATTGGCTCAGAAGGCTAATTGATGATTAGAAAACCCTTGTGCAATCATGTTAACACCTGAAAACAGTCTAATTGAAGAAATTGAAGATTTCCTACAACACTGTGTACTACTTCCTTCAGAGGACAGCACAAACAGGCTCTAACCAGAGTAGAAAAAGAAGTGGGAGGCCGCGTTGCACAACTAAGCAAGAAGATAAGTACATTAGAGTCTCTAGTTTGAGAAACAGACGCCTCACAGGTCCCCAACTGGCATCTTCATTAAATAGTACCCGCAAAACACCAGTGTCAACATCTACAGTGAAGAGGCGGCTGCAGGATTTTGGGCTTCAGGGCAGAGTGGCATATCTGAAAAAGCCATATCTGAGACTGGCTAATAAAAGAAAAAGATTAAGATGGGCAAAAGAACACAGACATTGGACAGAGGAAGACTGGAAAAAAGTGTTGTGGACGGATGAATCCAAGTTTGAGGTGTTTGGATCACAAAGAAGAACGTTTGTGAGACGCATAACAAATGAAAAGATGCTGGAAGAATGCCTGACGCCATCTGTTAAGCATGGTGGAGGTAATGTGATGGTCTGGGGTTGCTTTGGTGCTGGTAAGGTGGGAGATTTGTACAGGGTAAAAGGGATTCTGATTAAGGAAGGCTATCACTCCATTTTGCAACGCCATGCCATACCCAGTGGACAGCGCCTGATCAGAGCCAATTTCGTCCTACAAAAGGACAATGACCCTAAACACACCTCCAAATTGTGCAAGAACTATTTACAGCAGAAGCAGGCAGCTGGTATTCTATTGGTAATGGAGTGGCCAGCGCAGTCACCAGATCTGAACCCCATTGAGCTGTTGTGGGAGCAGCTTGACCGTATGGTACGCCAGAAGTGCCCATCCAACCAATCCAACTTATGGGAGCTGCTTCTAGAAGCGTGGGGTGCAATTTCTCCAGCTTACCTCAACAAATTAACAACTAGAATGCCAAAGGTGTGCAATGCTGTAATTGCTGCAAATGGAGGATTCTTTGATGAAAGCAAAGTTTGATGTAAAAACAATGTTATTTCAAATACAAATCATTATTTCTAACCTTGTCAATGTCTTGACTCTATTTTCTATTCATTTCACAACGTATGGTGGTGAATAAGTGTGACTTTTCATGGAAAACACAAAATTGTTTGACTGACCCCAAACTTTTGAACGGTAGTGTAAATTGGAAGTTTGTTGAGCTCATACAACAAAAAGAATATGGTGAGCAATTTGCTGTGGCTCAGTGGCTCAATGTGAAATTGTAGGAAGCTGTGTCCTCCGTATGCTCTGAGAACTCTTTCAAGAGTGGTTTCCTGATGTGGCAGATTGAGAAAGTGCTCAGAGCCCTACACTCTTTCTTCAGCTGTTCACCAGCAAGAAGAGAGACCTTCAGTTCTGCAACAAAATCCTCAGTATTACTTTACCTTTCTGTGGCCACCGGAGGCTTAAACAAAATTGCCGGCCATTGAAAGAGCAGTTGAAGTTTGACCCTCTAATGTAAAGTATGTGGAACTGATCAAAACAAAGAAGCTTCCCAACCCAGGATCATCATCATATGACACGATTACTGTGCCCCGAATGAATAACGCAACAAAGCCTCAAGGAGCACATGGGGAGGTAAACAAAACAAGAGAACTGAGGACAACAAACACAGGAGAACACAAATTACTATTGATTAAACACAAGGATCTTTTATTCTCTTAAAGGATAGCTAGAGCCCAGGTCGTAGGTCATAGCCTTAATTTTGCTACTAAATGTTTTATATAGATAAAAACTAATAAGAAAGCTAATAAGTATTGAAACTCCAACAAACTGATAAAGTCACCCACACTAAGGAGACGAGCAAAACAGAAAAGAGAGAGCAGCTATTAATACTAAATTGTGAAATTAATAAGAAGACTGCCGAGCTGCGACACATGAGAGACATATAAAAACACAGTCAAACAACTGTATGTTTTATAGATTATCTCTGGCAGAAGTATGGTGCTGAACGGTACGGAACAAGCTGAAACTTCAAACTTACATATTTTTGCTGTTTGTAGGTAAAAAGGTAGTAAAGGCTGTTTTGTAGAGTTTTCTTAACAGAGCACTTTTATGTTAATTTGATTATTAGGGGTTCGAGCACGTAGTGCTAGAAACCCTATTGTAATTGTTCTGATTATTATTATTATTATTATTATTATTATTATTATTATTATTATTATAGTTCTTATTCTTTTTCTGCCATAGAAGTGATTGGGCAGAAGAAACCGTAAGGCCTACAGGGCTGAGACTTGGTCATATGGTAGTACTTCTCACCGCTACTCAGATTCAAAAGATGAGCCCGATCGGCCTCAAGGGGGCGCTATGGCAAAGGTCAACGCGTTTGGCCTCGTAACTCCTACGCCCTGATAGCTAGAGCAAAAATTCTTGCATTATATGATTCCTTGGTTAATGGCAAATCAAAAAGGTCAATAGAACCACTAAGCTCCGCCCACTTAGATTTTTTGCTATTTAGCATAATATTCAAAACCTACTTTTGAGAACTTGTCCTAGGGTCATTGACCAATCCTGACATGTTTGGTGTCAAACAACTCAGCAGAGTCCCAAACTCAATAATTATCGAAAAAATTGTGAAATTTGTAAACAATATGGCCGCCATATGCAAATTAATCTTACCGTGGCACACCCAAATTTACTCTAACAGCTGTAACTTTTGAATGCTTAAACCTACACTAATGCCTCTTTAGAGCTTTGATGCCAACATGATTCTGAGGTAGCCCGTCAATCTGTGTAGACATACGCCCCCAGGGGGCGGAGCCAAAGCTAAAAATCTGTTTCTCAGGAACCGTACAAGCTATGAAGCTCTCCTTTGGCATGTATCATCTATGGCCTATGTCCTAATGTTTTACAGAAGGAAAATTTGATATGCAAATTTTTGCGATCGTTATTAGCCAATCAGATTCCAGCAAGCTTTTGACATGCTAAACAATGACCAATCAGGACGATACTTATACCCTACATGTATCTCAGGGCCTTCTATCATCCATTAAAATATGGCGTTGATTGGCCTCAAGGGGGCGCTATAGCAGAAAATCAGTTATATCTAAAGGTACAAATGGCCTAGGCTTGTTATTCTTTTTTAGTTGTATACTTTGCTGTAGCCTTTACAACTTTGTAATTACATGTATTTACCAAAAATGCAAAGATTTTCATCAGTGGACAAAAGAGTAAAAATTGCTCTTTTCGAACTTGTCTTTAAGTCCTTAATCAATCAAAACAAATTTGGTCTTGATGCAATCTTGAGACCCGGTAGGTAAATAATTATCAAAAAAATCTTGACATTTTAACTATTTGAGGCCCATAAACCTTGATCAAACATGTACGTGAAAGCCTTTTTAGAGTTATTTGGCCAAAACTCTGTCAAAGTTTAAAACATGCCAAAACTGTTGAAGCTACTAATTAACAATGACATTTGAAGCATGTGTGCCAAGTATGAGCCAAATAAGTCTTCAGTAGGCTCTACAGTGAAAAAATAACTATTTTCAATTTATTCTATTTATCGCTATTTTCCAACCTAAATGGACAGAAGACAGGAACCTTTCACCCTATCAACACACAAATTTACACACATATATAGACTGATAATATGATCTTGATTGCAAATTTTCAGCCAAATCGGACATGTTTTCCCTCTACAACGGCTGGAAAACTACAGCGATTTTGTAGGCCTCAAGCCTGTATTATCGCTTTTTTCAAACCTAAATGGACAGAAGTCAGGAACCTTTGACCCTATCGACACACAAATTTACACACATATATAGACTGATAATATGATCTTGATTGCAAATTTTGAGCCAAATCAGATATTTTTTGCCTCTAATATGGCCAAAGAGCAACAGCCATTTTGTAGGCCATAAGCCTGTATTATCGCTTTTTTCAAGCCTAAATGGTCAGAAGTCAGGAACCTTTGACCCTATCAACACACAAATTTACACACATATATATACAGACCACTTGATCATGAGTACCAATTTGGAGCCCAATCGGACTTTTCTTCTCTTTTTAATAAATAGAAACACACTGATAGGGAATGTTCTGTCTTATTTATAGAGTGATAGATTTCCAGCAGGTTATATGTGGTCTCTTGCTGCGCTCTGGTGGTCATTTGGTGAAACAGCTACAGTTGAATTATTCTAAATTAAAGCTCTGCTGAACTTATTTAATCTTGCTTGTCTTGCTTAATTAAACATCTTTATCCTTCTTGGTCATGCTGCTCAGCCACCTGGGTCATTCTTGTTTATGCTCCACCCACTTAATATGTTTTTTAATTTGCATAATAAGCAAAACCTACTTTTGAGATCTTGTCTTGGACTTTTCTTCTCTTTTTAATAAATAGAAACACACTGATAGGGAATGTTCTGTCTTACTGATAGAGTGATAGATTTCCAGCAGGTTATATGTGGTCTCTTGCTGCGCTCTGGTGGTCATTTGGTGAAACAGCTACACTTGAATTATTCTAAATTAAAGCTCTGCTGAACTTATTTAATCTGGCTTGTCTTGCTTAATTGAACATCTTTATCATTCTTGGTCATGCTGGTATGCCACCTGGGTCATTCTTGTTTATGCTCCACCCACTTAATTTTTTTTTAAATTAGCATAATATGCAAAACCTACTTTTGACATCTTTCCCTTGCCTCCTTGACCAATCATGACATGTTTGGTGTCAAACAATTTAGCAGAGCTTGCTCCTCAATAATTATTTAATAAATCTTTACATTTGTAAACAATATGGCCGCCATATGCAAATTAGTTCTACCACAGTACAGTAAAATGTCTTTAACACTTATAACTTTTGAATGCTTAACCTGACACTAATACCACTTCAGTCCTTTGATCATTACATGATTCTCAGATACCCTGTCAGTTTAAGTAGACATACACCCCCCCCAGGGGGCGGAGCCAATGCTCGATAGCTGTTTCTCTAGAACCATACAAGCTATCAAGGTCGTCCTTGCCAATTATCATCTATGGCCCATGCACTAATGGTACACCAAATGAAAATTTGATATGGACACTTTTGTGGTCACTATTAGCCAATCATATTCCAGCAAGCTTTTAACAGGCTGAATGTTAATCAGGTCAAAACTTATGTACTATAACTGATATTATTGGTTATTAATATGTGCCCTTGTCATGCGTCACTGCTAGGCTCTACGAATGCCCACTAGAGTGCAGCAAGAGACCACATAAAACCTGCTGAACACTACAGCTCAGTTTATCAATGCATTTCAACTAGTTTACTCACACCACTCATCTAGCATTGTCATTATGGTCTTTATGGTCACGCTGGTCACCTAGCTTGGTTTTGCTGCCCATCCAGCTAGGTCATTCTGGTCATTCACATTGGTCATTATGGTCCTGCTGGTCATTCAGCTTTGTCATTATAGCAATGCTGGTCATCCAGCTTAGTCATACTGGCCAAACACCTTTGCCATGCTGGTCATCCAGTTTGGTGATGCCAGTCAACCAGCAACATGTTTTAAGCCTAACTGGCCTCAAGGGGCCTCTTTGTCTGTAACGCTCGAACCCCGTAAATCGCCGCTTGCGGCTATATTTTGAAATTATTTTTGCTAATAGAAAGTCAGTAATGTTCTGTAAGGTGGACTGAATTTCTTATTTTAATTCAGTTAAACTTTTTTGTATACTGTCTCATTTTTGCCACAGCAGTAGTATTATTTCTTCTTTTCAGAGGTATTAAAAAGGTCTTAAAAGTCATTAAATTTGAGCTTTAAAAATGTGCAGATACCCTGCCAGGGATGAACGTGATTACCGGCCTGGGAAGAGGCTCTCATAACAGGGGAGATGAACTCCGGTCAGACCGGCTGGAGGCAGCGTTAGCTCCTTTTATAAATAATTTTTCTTTTGAATTTAATAAACTTTTCTCTCTTAAAATGACTCATTTTGCTTGTTGTCTTTTTATTGTCACTATGCTTATTGTAGTATCAAACTAGTGGGTAAGGGAAAATTTCACACTTTTAATTAAAAAAATATATATAAAGCATGTTATGTTTTTGTTTTATGCCACCAAAAAATATCAAAATAGATTAACTGACTTTGTATAACTGTACTATTGTGTGAAACGTAGCTTAGTTTGATGATTTAGCTTTGATGAATTCTACAAACTATTTATTATATTATGGTTACATTACTCATACATTTCTGAAAATAATCTAAACAGAAATAAATACAACTGACCTTACAGAGTATGAAGTTGAGGGACAGTGTGTAAAAAAGGAAATGATTATTATTTAATTTAACAAAGTTTTATTTTTATATAATGGAAAGTTATCTCACACCTGCAGTACATACCATTAGAGCCTCTGTTCCAGCAGTTATACATGTTGCTGTTTCGTTATATAAACTAGGCTCGTGTGCCGAGTATCGCGTTACCGCCAACCAGTTTGGCATTCATAAAAGCACAGTTAAGAAATGTGTATCTATTTTTGTAAAGGTATGGTACAGTCTCCTATCAAACAATTAATAAAAGTTAATAAATAAATAATAAATGAACACGAAGCCCTGGAGCTGGTAAGCAGATTTGAGGCAACTTCCCGTCTACCTCAGATTATGGGAGTGATGGATGGAACACGTTCCTGTTCTGCCCCCTCAGATGACTACAAAGATTTAGTGAACAGAAAAGGTTGTTCCTCTTCTGTGCTGCAGGAAGTTGTTGATGAGAGAGGACTGTAAGTGAGTTTCAGAGCATATTTTTTCACATTCTACATTTGCATGTTTACATTTACACATTTGCAAAAGTTTTATTCCATCAGCAGCTCACCTGATTCACTGTTAAACCCTGAATTACTCAATGTAATAATTGTAATTAATGAATTACATAATTTAATAAGTAAAATAAGCATGAGTGTGATTAATGTCACCTTTAAGACAAAGTAAAAAGGAAAATAAAGTGTGGAAAGTGCAGTAAAACAAACTGTGTATAATTAATTACACAACATTTACTGAATGTGGCATCACAGCATATTACACTTTTTATATTTGGTTCATTTCTTTCAACACTCTTCATGCAGCTGCAAAGAAAGAAATATTAGCTAATATCAACTCAGCCTGACAGTTTAATTATAATTTAAAGACACATAACAGAAAACCTGCAATAACTAAACCAACACTAAAATATTACACTTAAAGTACTTAAACAATGTAGATTTTCCATATTAGTTCAAATTCATTCTTTCATGCCAATCAAGTAGAAATGTTGAAAGCTAGTCAGACACACAGGAAAGTACAAAAGTACCACATCCCTAGAAACTAAGCTAAATCAGATCTTCACATTATGCAGCTGAACCAGACTCAAAAAATGGTCAGAAAAACATTTTATGGCCATTACCATGTTATAGTTCTATAAAACAAGGTAGTTAATATGTAGCTTGAACTTTATAGGCTTCATTCAGTGGTACTGTCTCGCTAAGCTACCTCAAAACCATTTCTAACCCTTTTATATGCAGAATAATTAAAGTATACGTTTTCTGCTTATACTACATACTACATTTTAGCTATATAATCTGTATTCCGGTATACGTTGATGAAATATATACTTTATTTGGCTGTGCTAATTTTGTACTAGTGATGTACTTAATAAAATATATACTTAGTATTACTTTGTAAAACATTTTCACTTTTAATAAGTGTGTCCGGGGGGCATATAATAAAACTACTTGAGTCAAATTTTGTGTTGCTCATTTTATGGGTTAAAACTCTTTTACTTTGAAAGTTTATTTTAGTTGTGTTTATTTTATTTTAGGTAAAAGAACTTTAACAGCTGATGTTTGTAATAAGATATCTAGCTTTTCATTGTTCAGTTTATGTTCTCTCCTCAAAATGAATGTGATATCAAATCCACACTTAAATCACACTTTTAATATGGTTTTAATGTTCAGTTGTACAAAAAACATACTTAAATTGTATTAAGTAGTGGCGGAAATAACATAAGTAGTATACTCAGTATAAATTTAGTGCATATTTATATATTTTAAATTATAAACACGTAGTAATCAAGTACAAATTAGTGGTTCCAAAATAACACAGCTTAAGTACAGACCTATTTTAGCATGAGTCATGTAAACTTTTTCACAAGGGAAGAGTTGTTCTGTTAGCAAATTATGTAGCCACTATCAGTGTTGGGCACGTTACTTTGAAAAAGTAATTAGTTATAGTTACTCGTTACTTCTCCAAAAAAGTAACTGAGTTACTAACGGAGTTACTCCACTATAAAAGTAATTAGTTACCAGTAAAAGTAACTATAAAAAAAGGAAATCAATTATGCATTTACTATTATTATTAGAAAAATAACAAACGAAAATAAACCCAAAATGTTGACAAAAATATAATCTAACGAATTTCAAAAAAATAAAACAAAATTCTCCACACAACCAAAGAAAATTACTAAAACTTGTAATACTGAAAAAAACGGAAAAAACGGAAAAACGCGTCTGGGGATGAAATTAAACAAACCAAGCCACACTCAAAGGAAATATGTATATATATATATAAAAAAAACAAAATAATGGACAAAAACAACAATCTAACGACCATTAAAATGGTATTAATATAACAGCTTCACCAAAAGAGAATAGAGGTTAGATCGTGCCCAAAAAATCCGACCCGACCCAGCCCTAGCCCGTGTACATTCTGCCCGAGCCCGACTCTGCCATAATGAATAAACTGTCTGTTTTCGGGCTGATTTGAATGAGCGAAATATGATCAGAATTATGTTAATTAACACTGTAACATAGAAGCATAGAACTATTATTTAATTTAAATGATTTTAAGAACAGCTACACACAGCGCTGCAAGTCAAACACGGAGGCGTTCACGTGCGCCCAGAGCTACGTGATTACGTTTTTCATTTTTATTATAGTTTAATTTTATTTTGTTTTTATTTTTTCTGTTCAGTAAGTTTTTAGGGTGGGCTTGCTAGTTTTTATTAGTTTTCACACCTCTTATCAGAGAGATCAATCTAAGAAACGTGAGAGACAGAGAGAGAGAGAGAGAGAGAGAGAGAGAGAGATTTGCGTGTTCTGGTATAAGCTACTCACAGGTAAATGTTCTCACACACTGAATCTCCTGTTTCTCTTTCATCTGCCTGGCGCTCATATTGTAATCCCATTCATAATTCTGCAGTTTCTCAGTGTTTTTTTGTCGTATTTTGCGGCTAGCGCGAGCGCTTTACACAAGAACTAACGGACCACGAGGTGCCGCGCGCTCGGCACAACACCTCCCGCTGTACAACTCCGCTGTACAACAGCGCTTATAAATAAATTAAACACAAAAATGAGGGTATTCTATCAGTAATTTCAGTTCGTTTTAGTTAGTTTTATAAACACAAAATACCGTTCGAGAGAGTTATGTTTTTTCCTTTTAATTATCGTTTTTATTAGATTCAGTTAACACAAATGTTTTTTCACTTTCAGTTTTCGCTATTTCGTTGCTTTAGTGAACAATAATAATTGGTTACTTAGTAACATTGTGATTATCACACCAGAGCTTTATATAAAATAAAAATAGGAGCCCGATTTCGAGTCGGTCCTCGGGTCAGGTCGGGTTCGGGCAGAGAATCTGAGCTCTAAAAGAGAAAGCAGCAGCACCACAAAAACCGGAGCAGCTAAAAAGAGCTTAACTTCCTTAATTCGGAACTTGGGCTGTCCACGGCAATCACTGAATTGATTAGAGCACGCAAATCGTCACAATTGTGCCTCACTTCACCACGCCAACACACAGGCACAGCGGCCAGAAGCTCAAGTTCACCGGACAGAAGAGGGGTTAACCAGGGCAAAGCGAAGCTAAAAAAAAAAAAAGTTCATAGAGCGGCTAAAGTAACGTGCAGTAACGGGGTGTCGGAAATGGTAACGGCGTTATAGTTACAGTCATAGTAATTAGTTAGATTACTCATTACTGAAAAAAGTAACGGCGTTAGTAACGCCGTTAGTTTTAACGCCGTTACTCCCAACACTGGCCACTATACTCATTTAGAAAGTCAGTCAATCCTACAGACAAAAATATAATATGTCCTACATAATCTAAACAGGATGGGATTTACTCTAAAAGGGTAGTTAGGTTAGCTTGATTAGCCAGCTTTTTTTTTTTTTGTCAATTTTCTGCCTAAATCTTGAGGATATCTATTCAAGCAATACATAAAAAGGTTTCATATTTGATAGGAAACATTACTGAAAATATGAATTTTAATAAAAATAATATTAAAAATATTTAATTAAATCTGCAACTATAGATAAAAAAAATATAGAGAATAAAACAATTTACTGAATAAAAAATTAAATCACGCTCTTCTGAGCTTCATTTTAAAATCAGTATTTTTGTGAATATAAATCAAAACATTTAATGTCCCCCAAAACTTTTTATAGACATTTTATGTCTATTTTCAAGCCTTTTTTAAACAAATGATTAAGTGGAGTAGAGAGTGAACAAGCAGCTTCTCCAAGTGTCCTGATGAACCGAGTCGATGCGCTTTCCTCCGAGCGTTAGCGCTGTGATGCTACTCCGCAATGCTGCTTCAGGAGGAGGCGTGTGCTCGTCTTCTTCACCCTCCTGGTGTTGGAGCATCACTAGTGATAGGGGGAGGAGTCTTAATGAGTGGGTTGGGTAATTGGATGTGTAAATTGGAGAGAAAATAAAAAAAAATCCCAAAAAAACTTAATTTAAACTTGATATAAATCCTTTAAAGAGAACATTATCTAATTTATACATATAAGAGTTTAAGATGCTGCAACATCAATATGCTATGTAAGTAATTATCTTAGAGTATTACATCAAATAGAGAAATGCAATACACAATACTTAATTAAAACTAAAATAATATCATAATGTCGTGCTCTCCGGCAAATATTTTAAAGGCAAGAATGTAAGAGACTAAGAGACGGATTAAAAACGGATTAAAGAACGAAAAAAGTTCACTCACGGCCCCTTAATTCAACACAAAATTTTCCACGGACCCCCGGCCCCGAAAAAAAAAAAACATTTCCCACCCCTTTCCTCGGCCGGGACGAGCTCAAGAAAACGTTCTGTGATAGGCGTCTGTTTTTTTTTTAAACTCACACTGTTCTTATTTCTCATTAATTATCTACTAGAGACAGATTATATCTGTACAGTATAATTTATTCCACTTCAGTCCTGAATATATGGAGTGCATTATATCTCCTTATGTTGTGCTGCGTGCTCGGACTTCACTGCACGCTCTGACCAATGAGGCGTTTTCACCCCGGATTTTTTTATTTTTCACCTCGGAATTTCTGCTGCCCCACACCACGGCTTCTCCGCTGCATACGCAGACCAGGAGCGATGCTACTGCGCAAGCCGGCCCAGTGAACTTCTATTTGCCTAAAAACAACAAAAAAAGTTTGTTCAGAAAGTATTTTATATTGTAAAACACTGTTAATTACATTAGAGTAGAGGAAAGTCATTGTAAATGATGTTACTGTTCTTGGTCTATTTGGGTTTAATGATTGTGCAGTGCATAGCCCTATTACTGATTTTGTGTTTTTGCACTTGGGCTATAAGCTCAATATAAAATAGTTTATTTGTTTATAAATTATTTTACATTTTTAAACCATGTTAAATTATATTAGATTAGAGGACATTCATTCAGACATCATTCTTGTAGGCTAGGCTTTTTGTAAGTGATTTAGCCCCTACTGTTGCCACATTACCCCTTACATTTTATTATATAAATCAGTTTTGAAGTGCCTGCAAGTTTTTTTTATCACGTATAACATTACTTTTAATGTCAGACAGAAGCAGCTTCATCATGGCAATACATGGCAGACACTATTAAGATAAGTTTGCTATCAGGAATAATCTTGTTTTTTTACACCGTAAAGAAATAATACTTACTGCATTTAGATGGTTCCTCGAGCTTGATGTGCCGCCATGATATGCTAGTTAAATATCACATATTTGGCACACTGCCTTTGTCTTGTCTACACTCAATTTGAAATGCTTTCAAACAGCTGAGCTTCTCTGCATTCATAGAGTGAGGTGTGAGCTCTGGAAAGGAAAAAAAAAAACGAATATCCGAATAACAAAATTAAAAACCGAATACCTACTCAACAAGCGAATATCTCAATACATGAATATTCAGGTCCAGCCCTAATTTAAACTACCCCAACAAATAGCACTTCCTAATTACTATGGAAAGGTCAGTGCCGCTGTTAGAGTACCAATTGTGACATTAATTCCAGTAGACACTTTTTTAAAATCTAAATTTCATTTAGCAAAACACACAAAAAATCATCAGACTCCTCTTCACCTTTCTTCATTTATTTAGCTTTATTAATATGAACCTAATTTACAATAAAATAAAACAATAATTAACAATAATAACAGTAGTGAATAAAGATAACAGTAATTAAAATAAAGGTTCTGGAAAAAAAATACAAAATCATCTATATAAAATATTTACATACTTATATTTATACACACATTTTCCCTCCTACACACACACACACACACACAGTGATACACACACACACCGAATCTCTGTTACACACTGGGTTATTCTATCTTACACAGACGCACTGAGGAGCCAGAACCAACCAGAATCCCTGCATAGAGGGGCTGAGTGAAGGTGGTGTGGAATGTGTGTAAGTGTGTGAGAGTGTGTGAGGGTGAGTGTGAGGGTGAGTGTGAGTGTGTATCAGAGGAGACTCTGTAGAAGGACAGAGTGCCGGAGGGACAGTCCACATACACTCCTACTCTCCTACAGCCGGAGGGAGGAGTGGAGAGAACAGTTCTGTTATTATTGTGAAGAACAGAGTAACTGTTATCAGAGCAGATCAGACTCCAGGAGTTTATATTCCCTCCAAACCAACAGTCTGACCCTCTTCCTTTCCTGCTGATGGTTTTATAACTCAGAGCTACAGCAGCTCCTCCTCCTCCGCTCCACTCAGCCTCCCAGTAACAGCGTCCAGTAACACCAGTAACTCTCTCTCTACTCAGAACCTGCTGATACCACCAATCAAATCTCTCTGGATGATCAGGATACGACTGCAGCTCCTCTCCCCACTCCACCCTCCTGTTCTCCTCACTCAGAGCAAGACGACACTGCGCTGTGTTCAGATCCAGAGTGAAATCACAGAACCCTGAACACAACAACACACACAGAGTGTATTTAGTGTGTGTAGTGTTATATTTAGTGTGTGTGTTGTTATATTTAGTGTGTGTGTGTTGTTATATTTGGTGTGTGGTGTTATATTTAGTGTGTGGTGTTGTTATATTTAGTGTGTGGTGTTGTTATATTTTGTTATATTTAGTGTGTGTCTGTGTGTTATATTTAGTGTGTAGTGTTATATTTAGTATTATATTTAGTGTGTGTAGTGTTATATTTAGTGTGTGTTGTTATATTTAGTGTGTGTAGTGATATATTTAGTGTGTAGTGTTATATTTAGTGTGTGTAGTGATATATTTAGTGTGTGTAGTGATATATTTAGTGTGTGTAGTGTGTGTAGTGATATATTTAGTGTGTAGTGTTATATTTAGTGTGTAGTGTTATATTTAGTGCGTGTTGTTATATTTAGTGTTATATTTAGTGTGTAGTGTTATATGTAGTGTGTAGTGTTACATTTAGTGTGTGTAGTGATATGTTTAGTGTGTAGTGTTATATGTAGTGTTATATTTAGTGTGTATTGTTGTTATATTTAGTGTTATATTTAGTGTGTAGTGTTATATTAAGTGTTATATTTAGTGTGTAGTGTTATATTTAGTGTGTAGTGATATATTTAGTGTGTGTGTAGTGTTATATTTAGTGTGTGTAGTGATATATTTAGTGTGTGTAGTGTTATATTTAGTGTGTAGTGTTATATGTAGTGTTATATTTAGTGTGTGTAGTGATATATTTAGTGTGTAGTGTTGTTATATTTAGTGTGTAGTGTTATATTTAGTGTGTGGTGTGTTATATTTAGTGTGTGTGTAGTGTTATATTTAGTGTGTGTAGTGTTATATTTAGTGTGTAGTGTTATATGTAGTGTGTAGTGTTATATTTAGTGTGTGTAGAGATATATTTAGTGTGTAGTGATATATTTAGTGTGTTTAGTGATATATTTAGTGTTTAGTGATATATTTAGTGTGTGGTGTGTTATATTTAGTGTGTGTATTGTTATATTTAGTGTGTGTAGTGTTGTTATATTTAGTGTGTGTGTAGTGTTATATTTAGTGTGTGTAGTGTTATATTTAGTGTGTGTAGTGTTATATTTAGTGTGTGTAGTGTTATATTTAGTGTGTCGTAGTGTTTTATTTAGTGTGTCATGTTATATTTAGTGTGTAGTGTTGTTATATTTAGTGTTATATTTAGTGTGTGTTGTTATATTTAGTGTTATATTTAGTTTGTAGTGTTATATTTAGTGTTATATTTAGTGTGTGTAGTGATATATTTAGTGTGTAGTGTTATATTTATTGTGTGTAGTGTTATATTTAGTGTGTAGTGTTATATTTAGTGTGTAGTGTTGTTATATTTAGTGTTATATTTAGTGTGTGTTGTTATATTTAGTGTTATATTTAGTTTGTAGTGTTATATTTAGTGTTATATTTAGTGTGTGTAGTGATATATTTAGTGTGTAGTGTTATATTTATTGTGTGTAGTGTTATATTTAGTGTTATATTTAGTTTTTAGTGTTATATTTAGTGTTATATTTACTGTGTGTATTGATATATTTAGTGTGTAGTGCTATATTTAGTGTTATATTTAGTGTGTAGTGTTATATTTAGTGTGTGTGTTATATTTAGTGTGTGTAGTCTTATATTTAGTGTGTAGTGTTATATTTAGTGTGTAGTGTTATATTTAGTGTGTGTGTTGTTATATTCAGTGTGTGTAGTGTTATATTTAGTGTGTAGTGTTATATTTAGTGTGTGTGTGTTGTTATATTTAGTGTGTGTGTTGTTATATTTAGTGTGTGTGTTATATTTAGTGTATGTAGTGTTATATCTAGTATGTAGTGTTATATTTAGTGTGTGTAGTGTTATATTTAGTGTGTAGTGTTATATTTAGTGCTATATTTAGTGTGTGTGTGTTATATTTAGTGTGTGTGTAGTCTTATATTTAGTGTGTAGTGTTATATTTAGTGTTATATTTAGTGTGTAGTGTTATATTTAGTGTGTAGTGTTATATTTAGTGTGTGTAGAGATATATTTAGTGTGTAGTGATATATTTAGTGTGTTTAGTGATATATTTAGTGTGTGGTGTGTTATATTTAGTGTGTGTATTGTTATATTTAGTGTGTGTAGTGTTGTTATATTTAGTGTGTGTGTGTTATATTTAGTGTGTGTGGTGTTATATTTAGTGTGTGTGTAGTGTTATATTTAGTGTGTGTAGTGTTATATTTAGTGTGTGTAGTGTTATATTTAGTGTGTCGTAGTGTTTTATTTAGTGTGTAGTGTTATATTTAGTGTGTAGTGTTGTTATATTTAGTGTTATATTTAGTGTGTGTAGTGATATATTTAGTGTGTAGTGTTATATTTATTGTGTGTAGTGTTATATTTAGTTTTTAGTGTTATATTTAGTGTTATATTTACTGTGTGTAGTGATATATTTAGTGTGTAGTGCTATATTTAGTGTTATATTTAGTGTGTAGTGTTATATTTAGTGTGTGTGTTATATTTAGTGTGTGTGTAGTCTTATATTTAGTGTGTAGTGTTATATTTAGTGTTATATTTAGTGTGTAGTGTTATATTTAGTGTGTGTGTAGTGTTATATTTAGTGTGTGTGTTGTTATATTTAGTGTGTGTATGTGTGTTATATTTAGTGTATGTAGTGTTATATTTAGTATGTAGTGTTATATTTAGTGTGTGTAGTGTTATATTTAGTGTGTAGTGTTATATTTAGTGTTATATTTAGTGTGTGTGTTATATTTAGTGTGTGTGTAGTCTTATATTTAGTGTGTAGTGTTATATTTAGTGTTATATTTAGTGTGTAGTGTTATATTTAGTGTGTAGTGTTATATTTAGTGTGTGTGTGTTGTTATATTTAGTGTGTGTGTTGTTATATTCAGTGTGTGTTGTGTTATATTTAGTGTGTAGTGTTATATTTAGTGTGTGTGTGTTGTTATGTTTAGTGTGTGTGTTGTTATATTCAGTGTGTGTAGTGTTATATTTAGTGTGTGTGTGTTGTTATATTTAGTGTGTGTGTTGTTATATTCAGTGTGTGTTGTGTTATATTTAGTGTGTAGTGTTATATTTAGTGTATGTGTGTTGTTATATTTAGTGTGTGTGTTGTTATATTTAGTGTGTGTGTAGTGTTATATTTAGTATGTAGTGTTATATTTAGTGTGTGTAGTGTTATATTTAGTGTTATATTTAGTGTGTAGTGTTATATTTAGTATGTAGTGTTATATTTAGTGTGTGTAGTGTTATATTTAGTGTGTAGTGTTATATTTAGTGTTATATTTAGTGATATATTTAGTGTTATATTTAGTGATATATTTAGTGTATTTATTAGGGATGCGATGGTTCTCTGTATTTTATTGGTCTGTTTGGTTTGATACACCCGGATGGACGGTGGTATTTGGGTGCGCACTAACAGAGTGAACAAACGCTCTCCCGCTGCACATGCCCCGCCCATGGCCAGGGGGAGGGGCTGCTGAGCGCGTGCTGGGGGACTGCGCCGTCACACTGTGAAGATTCACCAGCAGCTCATATAAGAGAAGAGTAATGTTATTTTATTCTCTATTCTCTTTATTGTTTATGTAAAAACTGGGTTTACAACACTGAATATTAATCAAGCAATCAACCATTATTTACACTGGAGGGGGACCCTCATTTACAATGCAGCTGAGCATTTACAGATTAAAACACATAAAAAAATATAAAAAAATAGAAATAAAAACTGACATTTACTCTAGACGAATAAAATATATACGTAAAAAGGGAAAAATAGGACATTTGAAAAAGATTATAAAAAAGACACATAAAAAGTAAAGAATTATATTTTATGAAGAAAAAATAACAGTAGTGAAAATAAAGTAAAATGATAAGAAATTATACAATTAATATTAATAAACTAAGAACATGGGAATCATGAGGGGAAAAAAAATATATAATATATGACATAGTTATTTATATAAACTATTTTGATAAATAAAATAATAAAAATAAATAAGTGATATAAAATATAAACTCATTAAAAAAACTAATTAAAAACAACCACAGGCTTTCTGAATAAAAAGCCTGATAGTAATAAAAGTTTCAGTTTCAAAACATGGAAATAGATCACCAAAACCTCAAGCTATTATTTATATTTGACAATATTTAATTAACGTTTCCGCACTCATCTTATTTTAGTTAACTGAACTGAGTTTTATATTATTTGTAGCGTCGCTCTGAATTCAGTTTCGAAAGAGAGAGAGAGAAAGAAAGAGAGAGAGAGAGAGTCAGAGAGACAGAGAGAGAGAGAGAGAGAGAAAGAGAGAGAGAGGGGAGAAGTGCATTTTGCCTGATGTCTCTCTTGGTTATATGACAGTGGTGTTTTTATATTGAGTTTTATATCATGGTTTTGCAGTTTAAACTACACTTGATCCGTCGTTATTTAAAAAAAAAAAAATTCTTTAAGAAAATAGAGGTAATCCCACGCCGTGCGGACGCTGCCAAACTTCGCTACCTGCACCTGCAGCTTTTTAGAGCGCTGGACGAGATTTTATTTAATGAATTAATATATTTTATATTTTAATAAATCTGCCCTGGTGATAAGAAACGAACGCTAACATATAGCTTTATATTTCTGTGTATTTCAAATGTTTGTGAAATAAAATAAATTCCTGTTCAGTCAAAGTGCTTTCCTCTTTTAATTTTTTGTTTCTAAAACTCCAGCATTTGAGTGAGAATAAGCATCTGTTAAAATTCTCAAACAGCAGAATGCCTATAACCATTGGTGTAGGAACCGGGGGGGATGGGTGGGACATGTCCCACCCAATATTAGAAACAGGTGGATTTGTCCCCCCAAAAATGATATTGTTTCGCTCAGATCAGCTGTGCTATTAATGAGGAGACAGACAGGACCAATCACGGAGCCGGTTCAGGAATTAAGTTCCGCCTCTCAGTAGAAACAGCCAATCAGCTTGCTGGTTTTGCGCCGCGCGGAAGCCCCTCCCCCTCGCTGTGAGATTTAGCAGCGGGATCGGGATGCAGCAGCTTCAGCTGATTTTAAAACAGATCTGGATATACGGAGATTTTTCTAAAAGAAAGGTAACAGAGCTAACCACGTAAACTGTGATGATATGTTTCTGCTAGCTGGTTAAAAATACACGTCTCTGAATCAGCCCACAGATTAAACACACTGTGATTAATAATCTGCAGCTGTGTAAGTGAGTTAGCTTAACTTTGGAATGAGCTAGATTGGGAGTCAGGGTTAAAGAAAAAAAACTATATATGTAATGTTCAACTTGCCCTGTACCTGATCAGCTAATCACTGTTTCATTTTCAATTAATTTAGGATTACAGGACTTACTGTGAGCTATAATGAACGAATATTCATTTAGCTAACTAGTTAACTAGAAGCCAGATGTAGTGGATAGACAGAATTTCGTACAGTACTTTGTGTTTGTAGTTTAAAGCAGTTTCTTAACCCCGATCACTGCCCCAAAAATTTTCCACCTGATCCAGCTGATCAGCTAATAAACAGTAATTTACTGAGTTTACCTGTTAAAATCCTTTAAAGTCAAAGTGGTTTTTATTGTCATTTCAGCTATATACAGAGTACACAGTGAAACGAAACAACGTTCCTCCAGGGACCATGGTGCACATAAACACAGTGTAGACAGAACAATAGTGCAACAGTACAAAAGTGCAGACAGACAATACAACACCATACAGACAAAGAATAATAAATAACAAGACAGTGTGCAAATTTAGCCCCCTATGGAGCCTAAATTAATCATTATGTATATCCAGCAGTGTATTAGACACATCATACCACCACTAACTTTATTAAATGCCTTTAAAGCAGAGGAAGCTCTAAAATATGTAGAACAGTGTTAATATGCAGTAGAATATGTAAGAACAGGGTTGAGAAATACTGCTGTAACGTGACTTCTGTTCATTTGTAATTCACAGTAAGACCACATGTCCTGATGTTTATAAAAATCTCTATGAAACTTAAAGTTACATTCTTTTACATAAAAGGACACCATCTTAAGAAGAGCTCTCAGTAGAAAAAAAAAAGCGCAGGAGAAAATGTAAATATACAACAGAATTGACATGACATAATAATAAAAATAATAATAATAATAATAATAATAATAAACAAATCTGTTATATTATTTTAAATATTAGGTGATAACTGATTATTTTTGTCGTATGTATATTATTCAGACATTGCATGCATAATTTTTTCTAACAACAGTAAATGTAACGTGGAGTAACATGTTTAGGTTGTTAAATCACCTTATAATAATAATTTACTTTTAGAGTGGGCTTGGGTTCATATTGGCAAATGTGTCCCCCCCAATATCAAGTCCGCTCCTACGCCCTTGCCCTGTACCTGATCAGCTAATCACTATTTCATTTTCAAACTGTTTATTAATGTAGGATTGCAGTTAGCTAGAAGCTGGATGTAGAGGATAGACAGAATTTAGTACAACACTGGGTAATGTTGGTAGTTTAAAGCAGTTTCTTAACCCTGATCATCACTGCCCTAAAACTGTGTTTTCCATCAGATCCAACTGATCAGCTAATAAACAATCATTTATTGAGTTTACCTGTTAAAATCTCTTAGCCCCCTATGGAGCCTAAATTAATCATTATGTATATCCAGCAGTTTATTAGACACATCATACCACCACTTACTTTATTAAGTGTCTTTAAACAGAGGAAGCTGTAGAATATGCAGAACAGTGTTAATATGCAGTAGAATATGTAAGAACAGGGTTAAGAAACACTGATCTAACCTGACTTCTGTTCATATGTAGTTCACAGTAAGACCACATGTCCTGACGTTTATATTAACTTCTGACAAAAATCTCTAGGAAACGTAGTTACATTCTCTCAGTAGAAAGAAGTGTTCTCAGTAAAAACAAATTAAAAGCGCAGGAACCAAAGAAAATGTAAATATACAACAGAATTGACAAACAATACATAATAATAATAACCAATACTGTTATATTATTTTAAATATTAGGTGATAACTGATCAGTTTTTGTACTATGTATATAATTCAGGCATTGGATGCATAATTTTTTTCTAACAACAGTAAATGTAATGTGGAGTAACATGTTTAGGCTGTAAAATCACCTTTTATTGGATGTAACTAATTATAAACAAAATACAGAAAAAAAATGATTATTTGTGATAAAAAATAATTCCACAAATGTTGTTCTAGGAAACTATAGGGTGGGCTTTGGTTCATATTCGCAAATGTGTCGTTCCCCCAATATCAAGCCCGCTCCTACGCCCTTGCCTATAACTGCTATATTAAGCTACAGTTATTAAGTCTGTGTACTGAACATACATTTAAATCCTTATAAATGTCAGATATAAATATAACTAATAATAACTTATAGTTACTGTGCAGATTTTAAGTATATTATATTTTATAGTTGATAGTTTTTATATATTACTTCTATCGGAGCAAATCAGCTCTGAAGGCAAACGCTGAAGATTTGAGGACTAATTAAACAAAACTTTCTCAGCTGCGTGATCAGGGCCAGTGAACGCTAAACGGAGAAAAGGATATTTGAAGAGGCGCCGTCATCTTATAAATCCGCTGTTCGGGACATTTTGGCTTCAGCGTTGAGTTTGATAATCAAGGTAAAAGACAGTCAGCAGATAAAGAACAGTGTGATTCAGTTACCTGTTTTTGACTAATGGTAAGAATAAGTGCTCCTTTTTTATAATAGATATTGTGATTTGAATTAATCTGTGACTTTATTAATTGGCTCTAAAAGTGTGAGTAGGAGCACCTTGTTGATTTGAAATAGAAAGGGCTAAAAACGTGCTGCATGTTGGAGCTAGATAATATTAATATATATCAAAACAGAACCGAGAACCGTGGCCCAAGAACCGCGATACGAACCAAACCGTGGCCACCCTGTACCGTTGCATCCCTAGTGTGTAGTGTTATATTTAGTGTGTGTGTAGTGTTATATTTAGAGTGTGTGCAATGTTATATTTAGTGTGTGTGTAGTGTTATATTTAGTGTGTGTGTAGTGTTATATTTAGTGTGTGTGTAGTGTTATATTTTTTATGTGTGTGTAGTGTTATAATTAACGTGTATGTAGTGAATGTGTGTGTATGTAGTGTGTATGTGTGTGCTTGTATTGTGTGTATTTGGGTGTGTAATGTGTGTATGTAGTGTGTATTGTGTGTAGTGTATCTGTAGTGGTATGTTTAGTGTGTGTGTAGTGTTTGTGTGTATTGTGTGTATGTAGTGTACGTGTGTGTAGTGTTTGTATATAGTGTATGTGTGTGTAGTGTTTGTGTGTATTGTGTGTATGTAGTATATGTGTGTGAGGTGTTTGTATATAGTGTATGTAGTGTGTTTGTATTGGGTGTATATAGTGTGTGTGTATTTGGGTGTGTATGTAGTGTGTGTAGTGTTTGTGTGTATTGTTTCTATGTAGTGTTTGTGTGTAGTGTGTTTGTGTGTTTGTTTGTATGTAGAGTGTATGTGCCTGTATGTGTGAGTGTTCGTGTTTGTACTTTGTGTGTGTGTAGTGTTATATTTAGTGTGTGTATTGTTTGTGTGTAGTGTGTGTGTATGCGAGTGTGTGTGTAGTGTTTGTATGTAGTGTGTGTGTGTGTGTGTGTGTAGTGTTTGTATGTAGTGTATGTGTGTGTGTATTCTTTGTATGTAGTGTATGTGTGTGTGTGTGTGTGTGTGTAGTGTGTGTATGCGAGTGTGTGTGTAACTTACATTTTTTTAATCCAGGTTTGATTCTGATCTTCCCTCCATGTTCCACTCTAAACACACACACACACACACACACACACACACAGATCAGCACAGTGTGAGATTTTTAGAAACTGATTTATAAAGAAATACTTTGTGTGAAAACGAGTGAAAATTTGAGAGAGCGGAAATTAGTGACCTCATGTGGTAAAGTACGGAACTGCAATGCACACTGCATAAAATCAGATTAAAAACGGAAGATTAAGGAGGATTAACTCTTACTTCTCTAAATATATTTTTGTCTGCATTTATAAAGTTTTAATACTTGCCGTATCTTATTCTGCTTTATATGCACAATATGTAGTATTATTTTTATTAGAGCTTTTATTCAGAAATGGAGAAAACACGGCACAGTAGTTAAAGTTCCCAGGAGTGACTGAGCTACAGAAATTACTCCAAAAGGGCATGAACAACTCATCCAGGAAGAAACCAGAACAGCATTTAAAGAACTGCAGGTCTCACTCGCCTCAGTTAAGATCAGTGTTAATGATTCAATAATAAGAAAGAAACTGGGTGAAAATGATCTCCTAGATAAGATAAAATGGTTTCTTGTGAGCTTGCAGAAAAGGGTTAAACTTTACTAAAGTATGTTTTTTGCATTCATATTCATACCTGAGTGTACTCCTGTCACAACAACTGTTTTTATTGGACCATACATTTTTCAAGGAATTATTGTGCAAAAATTATTTTATCATGATTTAAAAATAATTTAATGTCACCGGTCATTAGAAAACTTCAAAAATTTAAAATGTAACAAAGGCACCATTTTTAAATAAAGCCAATAAACCAATCACATTAATCGGATCTCTTTAGAAATTAAGGGCTCTCTTTTAGTGATCTGTAGGTGAGCTGTCAGCCGTGCACCATGCAGCTTGATTTAGGGTGTGTCACTGTGTCTTTACGATAGGAAAAGTTGCTCCAAAGAGGCTCAAAATGTGCAAAAAGCATGTATCGTAAAATAAACCAATCACCATGTCATTTGCCATTCCCTTTAAGAGCCAGGCGCAGTCTGACTTTGGGGTATTGCTATTTAAATGGCGCAGCTACCTGGAATTGACCAATGTTTTTCATCGGCGTAGATATATTCAAAATCACCGCTGCTGTTTAAAGAAGACAGGTGAAGAGCATGAAAATACACTGTTGGTGGGAGTAAGATAGCAATAAGCATCAAGACCACCTTGCACAGGGTGTAGGTTAGGTCCCTAAGTGTACAGAAAGGATTCTGGTTTTGCAGTCACTGATTATTTTCACCATAAAGACATGGGCTGGTTGCTGGGGTGCTTGACTCTCAGTGTGTATAAAGTTAGTAGAGATCAGTTTTAATCTGGTAACTTTTCTCCTGACTCGATGCTCAGGGCAGCTCTCCATCACTGAAGTTTTCCACCTGTTCTGGAGTAAAAACTAAACCTTGGTTCTTTTTACCAACAGAAAGATGAGCCAAAACAGAATTACAGCAAAGTACTTGGCATTCAGTGCAGATAGCTTGAGCATAACAAATTAACAGTGGCTGTGTAAACAAAAATAAAACAGAATGACAGAATGAAGGTTACATGCAGCTCCACCGTGTTTACCTGGTGACTACAACTAGACTTACTACAGGTCCCACAATGCAATGTGTCACAGCATTAACCCCTAACTTTCTCAACACTTTGCTTTCCTGTGAGGCACAGCACATACACAGGAAAGAGCACAACAGGCAATATCGAGAGTGATAAAAATGTACAACATGTACAACAATATTTATCTTACAATAAGTTGATAACATAATTATTAGTTCAGACCTACCCGAGTTTCTCCAGTTTGCAGTGTGGATCCTCCAGTCTGGCAGAAAGCAGCTTCACTCCTGACTCTCCTGGGTGGTTGTAGGTCAGATCCAGCTCTTTCAGGTGGGAGGGGTTTGAAATTAGAGCTGAAGCCAGAGAACAACAGCCTTTATCTGTGATCATACAACCAGATAATCTGCAGACAGAGCAAAACTAAAGTTTCTTAACACAGTTGACACAGATTAACATGAAACCCAAACCTCAACAGTAAGCATCTCTGTGAATATGGCATTAGCATTGATGTGGACCAAAGAATTGAGCTCATATTAACTTTTGCTAAAATTGTTTTTGCTCGTGCATCACAATTTTGTAATCAATGTGTGATATATCTCAAATGGTCATTCAAGTTGGAGATTCTTAAGATGACTGTTTGTTATACTCTGACTTTCGTTGAACACTTTCTTATGTGTGATTTGTTATCCTCAGAGGTGGAAAAAGTACTGAAAAATTGTAATTAAGTTAAAGTACCTTTACGTTGCTAAAATTCTATTCAAGTAAAAGTACCCATCTAAAAATCTACTTGAGTAAAAGTACTCAATTTAATAATTTGGATCTTTCAGTCAGTATTTGTTCAGACCACCCCATAAAACATTTTTAAAAACAAGTGGCATTTTTTCAGTCATATAAGTGACTATAAGACCTAGGAATTAACGACCTGTTCCCCCGTGAAATCCTTGACAGACACAGAAAACCCATGAGGAAAGAACTCATAAAAGAATGGAAAATAGCAGTCGTCTCCGTCGACAAACTTTATGTTGATGGACAGCTATATCGTGACAAAAACATAACTCCCTGGCTGTTCTAAATTTCTTTAACTGTAACTAAATAGCGCTCTCTCTCTCTCTCTCTCCCCCCGAGCGCATTCGTTTGTGCACTCTCTGTCTCTCTCTCATGCGCGTTGCGCTCTCATTGCACAATCTCTAACATATAGGTCAATACTCAAATAACCTCATAAAATTGATCCATAATGTATATATATATATATATATTTCCCCTAAACTTTCCTTTCTCTCTCGTTCTCCCATTTCTTCCGCTCCCACTTACTCGGGTCATTCTCACAAAATCCTGATTCAGAGGACATCCAGTATGAAATTTTGCAAAATGCATTTAACAACAAATTTCCTTTTGAGGATTTAAGATTAAGGTCTAAACTTACTATGGATATTATTTTTAGAACATTTGTTCCATTTTATTGCATATTTTATTAGCATTTTATAGATGAAGTCCACAAAAATGTATCATTACCGCAATGTGATATGACATCTAATATATGATAAAAATGCACTTTTTTTTAAATCAAAGTTCAGTTCATTCACAGTTAAGCAAGGGTTTAGGAAGACTTATTAGCTTACACTTACACACAATGCTACATTATGAAAAGAATGTTTACTTTCAAGAACATTTCATATTATTTAAGACAATTTACAATGCAAACATTTGTATATCAAAAGAATCTTTCATGTAGACTACAGCACCTTCATTAATAAAACAGCTCATTTAACTATTGGAAACCATTCAACAAATGTCAAAGAAAGACCTCTCAGAAACTCTGAAACCTTGTCTATCTTTATGCACCATCCAGCATTGTATGCCTACTAAGACCAAACTTTTTATTTTTAGTCATTTACGTAGTTTTTTTGTGTTTTGCCCATATGTCAGGCATATGTCAGTTCTGTAATAACTGGCTGACTTTTTTCCTCCATTGCTTTTTCTTTTTATCATGGTACTTTTTGGTCAGATCACGTGTTGTCTTTATTTTCCCACTGGAAATGGCAAATATGAAATTATGATATCCATTCCAGTTTTTGTTAAATTTCTTAGAATGGACAGTACACAAATAATATCATGTGAAAGTAACTCCAACTGGAACAACTGTCTGTGTCGTTGAGTATGTGTGTGTTTCTCTAAATGTTGTAGTTCTTGCTGTAAATGTTCTCCCTAAACTTTGACAGCCTTGCTTTTGCTGCTACCTTTCTTTTCTCAATAGCTACCTGCCTGTAAACAAATACACATCGCATATTACAATAAAATATATATCAAAGATGGAAAAAAGCTCTCTAGTTATGTGGTCTAACATCTAATTCTGTGTACGGAATTAGATTTAGTTTCAGGCCAGATAAGACGGAACATTAGTGACCTCTACTGGTGGTTTGCAATAGCTAAGTTAGAATGGTCTACTGGAGAAAATGTTCAGGGTAACGCTCATGTTATGACAATCAGGCAGTAAAAAGGCATCTGTATTATGCTTCTTAATCAAATTCTCATTACCGAAACAGTGCATCTCATTACCGCAACAGGTATTGAAATGTAGCGGTAAGTGAGAATTCAGTTGCGGATGAGTGACTTTAAACCTTTATGCTAACTGTAAAGGCACCATGAGGACTGGATAAATTTTCACATACAGTGTCAATTTAGACCTTAAAATACTATATTATAATCAAAAATACAGACTGTAACTTCAAACTGTAGGCTCAAAACTTATATCGATATATCGGTAATGACAATGAAAAAGTCGTGCAGACAAGTTGATGAGCAATCTTTTAACTTTTATCCAGAAACATATGAGAAGAACTGCTTACATGGTAGCCATCTTGAGTGTCATGGCCAATGTCTTCTCTAATGTTGAAAACGCCTTGAAAATTTAAGTTCCTTGTGGATTTAAAAAATGATTGAAAATTGTTGCGGAGGATGAGAAAATTAGTGTTGGACACATTCCTTTTCTTTATTAATTTTATTGTTTTTACTTTTCAATGTAATTTTGTTTATGTTTATTTACTGAAAGTGTTTGAAGTATGAAATGCATTTAAGTTTTTTTGTTTTTTAATGTTTAAATATTACAATTACCAAACAGTGTACCGAAATTCTGATACGGACATGTTGAGGAAATGAGAATTTTACTCTAAAATGTAAAAAATTACAAAAATGATATTTATAATGTTCATTTTTAAACATGTGCAAGATAGACCAAAGGACGTTGTTTATGATTCTATATTTTTTATTTTGTTAATATTTACTTGTTTATTAAAATTCCTCATGCCACCTCATCCATCCATCCATTATGCGCAAATACACACGCACATGCAAATATACTAATGCACGCACATTAATCCGTTCACAAAGTCCCATAAAAATCACAAGGAACCACTTAGCAATAACTTAATGCATGCAACGTCTCAATGTCATAACACGTATGTCACACCAAATCCAACACTTTTTGTCTTATGTTATGTCTCTTCTACTTTGTTTTAGAGGCCGACCGATCGATCGGCCAGCCGATTTAATCGGACGATTTTTGTTATTTTTTTATCAATCGGCATCGGCCGATTTTCTTATTTGGCCGCGCCGATTTTAATCCGGTACATCTGCGGGCAGCTACTTGGAACGCAGCGCAAGGTTTCAAGAGGTGAGCAAGACTTTCAACGGGTAAGGCATCCATTTTTACAATCCAGTGTCCCAAAGTCTATATTTTCTCTCATGATTAGTAATCTGTGATGTTGCTTCATTTACTGAAAAAGAATAGAATTTCAACTGCATTGGTGTTGTAGCATTTCTCTCCAAACGAAACTATGCTTAGCGTTGATGGCAGGAGTGCATTTGGAATGCGCCCTGACTATGCAAGGCAAGCCCTATCTATAAGCTCTAGTATAAAATAACTGACGTCTCTTCTTCAGAAACGAAAATCTAAGTAAATAAAATCAAATTAACACTTGATATTTTCAGTATTTAAATTATTTTTAGACGAAATGAAAAAGGGCAGGACTAAAACTGTTTAAGGATATTCGCAGCATCAGCTGCGCTGAAATAATAATTACTGGTTAGTCAGGATTATTAGAGGACTGTACTTCTCCTTATATATAAATAAGCTTTATTGTAAACGAATTAATAAAACAAATAGTTTCTAAAATAATGGAGTTAAAATAAAACATCTCTTTTTCCTTCACTACAAACAGACATTAAATCATGCCGCCTCCTGCTGTTCTGCTGTAAAACTCACCCGTTTAAAGCGGTTTGCGCTGTTAGATATTAAATGAAACGATGAGCAGAATTTTCTGTTTTGTCGGGTTCTACTTTATAACCCCCTCCAGACTTTTCTGATAAAAGCTCATTTTATCCTGAACCTATAAAGCCAGGCGGACACTGTGCGATTTTTTTAATCGGATGCGTTCTGGAGAGCTCAAACAGCACGTTTGAATCGTTTGTCGTGTATGAACAACGCCTGCGATTCATCTGCACACACTGTACGGTCCGACTGACCTGCTGCGACGGGGGAGCTTACACTGCACGTCTAAACGCAGCCCGTAGGCGGAGCTTTCTTTGCGTACAAACTCTCGCTTCAACACAACGCCTTGCAAAAGAAAGCGCTTAGCTTTGCTTATTTGTGCCCTGTTGTGCGCTGAAAGTCCACGGAAGAGACGTACATGGACTCGCAGGTGGCTGAGGCGACGTGGACTCTACGGGTTGTCCGTTTTACAGAAGGAGAGCGCATAGAAAAATGACTGCGCGTCAGGCTGCGAAAGAAACACCAGCAGCTTAAATAAAATAAAATAATTTTATTTTTTATTCTGTTTATTGTTTATGTAAAAACTGGTTTTGCAACACTGAATATTAAACAAGCAATCGGTTATTCACACTGGATAGGGACCCTCATTTACAGTGCCGCTGAGCATTAACAGTTTAAAAGGGATTAATAATATATATAAAAAATAGGAATAAAAACTGACATTTATTATAGACGAATAAAATATATACGTAAAAACGGAAAAATAGGACCTTAAAAAAAGATCATAAAAATTGACATAAAAGGGAAAAAAATTATATCTTATGAAGATATATATTTAATGATTTGATTAATAAAAGAAGAAAAATAATTTAAATGAATAAATAAAAAATATAAAATATAAACTCATTAAAAATTCGTTTAAAATAACCCAGGCTTTCTGCAGAATAATCAAAGTTTCAGTTAGTTTCAGTTTCAAATCATGAAAACAGCTCACCAAAACCTCAAACTATTCTTTATATTTGACTATATTTACTTACAGGTCCTTTGCTTGTACTTACAGGCCCTTACTTATTTTAATTCAACTGAACTGAGTTCCTGTAGCCTCGCGCTGAATTCAGCTCCGCGCTGCGAAAGAGAGCGAGAGAGAGGCGCAGCGCATTTTGTCTGATTTATCTTGATTAATTATCAGTACATTTATTAGCTTTAGTAAGTTTAATAGCACTAATTTTACTACACTTCTCCGACCTTATTTATTAAAACGTTTATTTTAGAAGACAGAGGTTATTATGCAGGCAATGCCGCGCGCAATGCCACGCGCTGCGCTAAGCTGGCTTTGCGTGGCTAATATTCTGGAGCACTGGACGAGATTTTAATTAATAAATTAACATATTTATAATTTTAATAAATTTGCCCTGGAGAAAAGAAACGAATTATAAAATATAGCTTTATATTTCTGTGCATGTTTTAAGTTTTATATAATTGACGGGCAGCACCAGAGGCTGACAATGTGCTTTATTTTTCAGATATAATAGCAAAGTGAAATAAAATAAATTTATGTTTGTCAAAGATATTTTCTCTTTTAATTTTTCTTTTCAAAAACTCCAGCTATTGACTGAGAATAAGCATCTGTTGAAATTCTTAAACAGCAGAATGCCTGTGTCTGCTATATTAAGCTATAAGTCTGTGTACCGAACATAAATATAAATCCTTATAACTGACAGAAATAAATATGACTAATAATTATTTATAGTTACTGTGCAGATTTTTGGGAAAACAGGTCGTGACGTTAAGAAATCGGCCCGCAAAACAGCTCACACTGTGAGACAAGCGACCAAAATTTCTGGCATGTCAGAAATCCCTGGTCGCGTCCGACTGCTCATTCGCAGCTCCTATGGGCAATTAATCAGACATCGCTTCCCCTCTCACACTGCACGACAAACGACGCACGATCAAGCTAAAATTCGGCCCGATCATGAAATTCAGTCGCATCCGACCAGATCGGGCTTAAAATCAGGCTAAAATCGCACAGTGTCCGCCTGGCTTAAAGTCCGCGCTCTTCAGCTTTCTCAACTCATTTTCCGCTCACGCACCGAACCTCCAGTACAGCTGATGAGACGCGTTTCTCTGGCTAAGGAGCTCATTTGAAGAAGAAAAAAAAAACCAGATAAAGCTATATTTAAATTACAGCACCTATCTGTTTTTGCATTATTTATAATTTTATTCTTAATTTAAACGTCACCCATTTTTGTAAAATAATAGCTGCAGCCCTAATGTGAACATTTTATAACATTGTCCTCCCATGTCCATTCGTTTTCAACTGCATGGAGTTGAAGAAGAAATGAGCTTTGCCGTTTTGGAGTAACTATCTAAAGTTGTCACATTATGGAAGTCTTCTTGCACTCTGTTAAACATATTAAAATGAATAGTTAATAGACTAACAGACTGCAACAAGTCATACATTTGTTAATTAGTAGGCCCCTACAGTAAATTTTATATAATAGCCAACATAATATTTCTACTATAAACATGAATATATAGTGTATATAGAACATATGTTATATAATGAATAAAATAAAATGTTATGGATAATACAATCTAAATAAAATTAATATTTTTTTTATTAGTATAATAAATTAGTATATTTATTAGTATAATACAATAGCATATCGGCCCTAAAAATCGGCAGGTCACATCGGCCATCGGCTGACTCTGACCACTAATGATCGGTATCGGCATCGGCCTTAGAAAAACCCATATCGGTCGGTCTCTACTTTGTTTGCATTTAATCACTCCTTTCTGAATCTCTTTGCACCAACCTCTATTTTATCACTACTATATATCCCAGATCCGAAAAATGCATTTTTGTTTTCACTCCATCACACACCCAACAGAAAATATCCTCAAACATCTGCACACTCATATCATATCATTGATAAACATTATTAATCCGTACATCACAACATGTCTTCACTTAAATTTATAACCCAGAACATTTGTAGTATTGGGACACAGATTAAGCAAGCCAAGGTCCTAAACCATCTCACTTCACTAAAAGCAGACATTTGTTTACTACAAGAAACACATCTATCAGAAACAAATCATCATAAGCTCAGATCACCACAATTCACCCATATATTCTCAGCCTACTATAACTCCAAACAAAGAGGAGTATCAATACTAATAAACAAAAAAATCCCCTTCACACATAACACCACTATATCAGACACAGGTAGATACATCATAATTGACATCAACATCAGCAACACACCCTTAACAATAGCAAGTTTGTATGGCCCCAACATTTATAACCCATCCTTCTTTCATGAGTTTTACAACCATATAAACAATATATCAGATTCCACAATTATAATTGGAGGTGACTTTAATTCAATCATTGACCCATGTATAGTCAGATTAACTATGGCACACAATACACGTTACTGGCATTCAACAGATATCATTAAACAATACATGACAGACTTAGAGCTCAGCGATGGTTGGCGCCTCAAAAACGCAAACACTGAAGAATTTTCTTTCTATTCTCCAGCCTACCACTCATATTCTCACATTGACTATTTTTAACCAGCAATTCTATTATAGCTAATATATCAGATATAAAATATCACCCTATAATAATAATCAGTGACCATGCTCCAGTTTCACTTATATGGAACATAAATCCACTAGATAAAACTTTCAGCTGGCGACTAAATACCTCGTTACTTACAGACCCAGAATTTGACAGCTACATCAAAAAAGGGTGGGCATCTTTCCTAGAAATAAATGATTCTCCAGAAACCACACCAACAACACTATGGGAAACTGGGAAAGCAGTACTAAGAGGCAAAATCATCTCTTACTCTTCCTGTAAGAAGAAGAAAGATACGGAAAATTAGTCTAATCTACAACATCAGGGAATTGTCAAATTAAATGATACAAAACCCATCAGATAAAATTAAAAAAGAGATAAAAGAATGCGAATCACAGTATAATGAACTTATAGACAAGAGGACAAAAGTTTTAACACAACGACTAAGATATAAGCAATTTAATCACAACAACAAATCTGGTAAATTCTTAGCTAACCAAGTAAAACATAACAAAGAACAAAAACAACAATCCCATCAATCAAAGATGAGACCAGACTAATCAGGCAAACATGAAATGAAATTAATCAAGTATTTGGGAAATTCTATAAAAATCTATACTCACCAGAACACGATCCAGACCCAATAGATATTCACACTTTCCTCAATAATATACACCTACCCAAACTAACTGAAGAACAAAAAAGCATATTAGAAAAGCCAATAACATCAGAAGAACTCCATAAAGCCCTCCGTAAGATGCCTAATAACAAAGCACCAGGACCAGATGGCTTTCCCGCAGAATTCTACAAGCACTTCTGGTCAATATTTGGCCCAATGTTCAGTAGAGTAATAGCAGAAATTAAACACAGTAAGAGAATACCAACAGAAATGAATACAGCCACAATATCACTCCATCTTAAACCTACAAAGATCCTACCTTAGCATCCAGCTACTGTCCACTGTCACTAATTAACACAGACACAAAGCTAATAAGTAAGACATTAGCTACCAGACTGGAAACGGTTATCCCATTCCTCATACATCCTGATCAGACCGGCTTCATCAAAGGCAGACAATCAGTTACCAACATGCGCAGACTATTCAATCTGATACATCACACAACAGTCCATGAGTCAAAAACTGCAATAGTCACTTTAGATGCAGAGAAGGCTTTCGATAAGGTTAATTGGAAATTCCTTTTCACTACACTACATTAACTAGGTTTTGGAGAATCATTTAAAGAATGGATTAAAACTCTCTACACCCAAAGCCACAGTAAATACTAACGGACTAATATCACAGAATTTCACACTGCACAGAGGAACTAGGCAAGGATGCCCACTCTCTCCTCTGCTGTTCTCTATTTTCATAGAACCATTAGCAGCAGCTATACGACAATGCCCAAATATCAAAAGGTATCCATACCCACACTACCGAACACAAAATCAGCCTTTATGCAGATGATATTCTACTATTTCTACAAAACCCATTCTCCTCAATTCCTCAGACTAAACAAATAATTAAAACATTCTCTAAAGCCTCAGATGATTCCAATAACTGGTCTAAATCCACCGTTCTACCATTTAACATGAACTTATCAGACACAGCAGTTCAGTCACTCCATATCCCTATGTGCACTGAACACATCACATACCTGGGCATTAAAGTTTCCACCCAGCTGTATGAGCTGCACACACTTAATTTTAGACCACTACTCACAACCATCAACAATGATATCCAACGCTGAATGAACCTACCACTATCCTACCAATATCCACAATCAAAATGACAATATTACCTAAATTAAACTACCTCTTCTCAATGATTCCCATCCAACCTCCACCTACCTGGTTTAAAACCTTAGACGCAATCATCTCTAAATTCTACTGGAAAAATAAACCACCCAGACTGAAATTAACCACATTACAAAGAACTCAGGGAGGCCTAGAAGCTCCAAATTTCCAACAATACCTCTCTGCAAACCAATTAAAGTACATTATTAAATGGATAAAACCAAATCAAACTGATGAAATATGGAGAGAAGTAGAACAAACATAAATTAATGAAATAAAAATCTCAGACTTACCATTTATTAGCACAACAATCAATCCCCACCCTTGTTTCAAAAACCCAATGATATCGACTCTGAGAGCTTCACAAGAACACAAACATTATACTTGCACCCACTATTTACTCACCCATATGGCACAACCCCGACTTCCCCGCCATAAAAAAAACTCAAAACTACAAAAATGGAGAGAAAAAGGTATTACACATTTACACCACGTTCTACACAACAATAACTCGGCTACTTTCTCACATCTAACCCAAAAATATAGCATTGAGAGGAACCAGTTTTTGGAACATCTCCAACTTGGATCTATGTTAAACTCAAAAATCAAAGATTACGCAATACTAGAACTTAGCCCACCAATTTCAGAATTCCTTAATATCTCTTCTTCAGACAAAATTCTATCAAAAATATATAGGCTTTTATTCAAATTAGACCAAACAGTCGCTATCCCAATAAAAAATGGAAAGAAGATATCTTAATTACCCCCAATGCTGATTTCTGGAGAAACATTATGGAAAACACATTCACCATGACTAACAATACTAACTCCACCTTATACAATATAAAGTAATTCACAGGGTTCACTACACTAAGCAAAAGTTACATAAAATGGGACTAGTAGATTCAGAAATCTGCATACACTGCTCACTAAACACTCCAGACAATTACATACATGCTCTACTGCCCACCAATCAAACACTTCTGGCAGCTTGTTATAACTCGACTAACTCCACTATTTAAACAGCCAATCTCTCCATCCCCATCACTCTGCCTGCTTGGTGACACATGAACCACAAAGCTAACCAGGAGGAAAGCAGAGCACTTTTGGTGGGGCTAACCATCGCCAAAAAACAATTCTCACAAACTGGAAATCAAGGACAAAAATCCCCATCAGTCAATGGGAAAACTCACTCACAGAACACATAGAAATGGAAAAAATATCTGCATCTCTCAAAAACAGAACTCATGAACACATAAAAACCTGGTCAGCATTAAACAACCTCCTACATCAGTGACTCCATCAGTCTTTAACAGATAACCTACACACATCCATTATATATCTATAACCACATCATCCATATATCACCGCTACATGAATGTTCCTACACACACACACATGCACACAGTCACATAACACATTTAACATTTAAGACATTTAGCTATTTTTATTTACTTATTAATTTTTTTGTTATTCTGTGTGTTATTATGTTAGGGATGGATAAATGGAAACATATAGGAAGCCATACTATATGATTTTTTTTTCTTTTTCTTTCAAGGGCACAACTTCTTCTTTTGTTTTTTTTCTCTCTCTCTCTTCTCTTCCCCTATATATTTTTTTCTATTTAGTTTATTTGTATATATACACATCGTTATGTCCTCCCTCTGCACAGTGTCCTCAGATATCAGAAATTTGTATTAATATGAATAAAGTCTTAATGGTCCTCCGAAGGGGGGGGGGGGGTGTGGTAACCAAGTGGGGGTGGTAACCAAGTATTTTAAATATACTTGGTTACTTTATTATCCTTTGCAGTTATTTGAAAATTATTTCAGTTTGGATTTTGCCAGTCTTTGCTTTTATTTTTGTGAATTTTCTGTGGATTTTTTTTTATTTTTCTGTTAAAGACTTTTGCTTCTGGAATCTCTTCTTTGCTTTTGCTTTAGTTTTTTGCTTCTGAGTTGTGGCACACTTTTCACGGGTGAGCGGGGCTAAGAAGAAGGCCCCTTGAATCTCCATTGGTCAGCTGGTTCTGGACTGACGGGTTCCCTGAACCCTCATCTGAGACTGACCACGCCCACCCCACCAGTTTCAAGCGTCCTTCCAAAAACGGAGAGCGAACAGCTTCTAGTGCAAAGCAGCAGATACTTTTACAATTAAATTTCATACAAACGTTCTGTTCAATGTTATATTATTCTCTGTTTCACTCCATTAAAAAGCTCACATTAGCGAGATGTGCTAAATATTCATGCACAAAGTATGATAGTTACCTAGTCAGTGAGCTAGTGAATTAGATAGTTACCTATTCAGTGAGCTAGTGAGTTAGCTAGTTACCTACTCAGTGAGGTAGTGAGTTACCTAGCCAGTGAGCTAGTGAGTTAGCTAATTACCTAAGTAGTGAACTAGTGAGTATCCTAGTAAGTGAACTAGTGAGTTACCTACTCAGCGAGCTAGTGAGTTAGCTAGTTACCTACTTTGTGCATGAAAATTTAGCATGTTAATGTGAGCTTTTTAATGGAGTGAAACAGAGATTTAATATAACATTGAACAGAACGTTTGTATGAAATTTAATTGTAAACACAATCCGCTGCTGCTGCTGTGCACTGGAAGCTTTTCGCTCTCCGTGTTTGGAAGGACGCTTGAAATTGGCGGGGTGGGCGTGGTGAGTCCAGAACCAGATGACCAATGGGGATTCAAGGCGAACGCCTTCTTCTTAACCCCGCCCACCTGTGAAAAGTGTGCCAAAACTCAGAAGAAAAAAACTAAAGCAGAAGCAAGGGAGAGATTCCAGAAGCAAAAGTCTTTAACAGCAAAATCCAAAAAACTCCACAAAAAATTCACTAAAACACAAAAATAAAAGCAAAGACTGGCCAAACCTAAACTGAAATAACATAACCAAGTATATTTAAAAATATATATTTGCTATATATTTTTTCTCTTTTAAATTTGCAACATACAATTTTTGCTTTTGATTCTTAACAGTTTGATTGTGGATTTTATTTTTTGTGTAAAACTTTTGGCACAAACGGAGAGAGAGAGAGAGAGAGAGAGAGAAACAAATGGAGAGAGACAAAAACAAACAGAGAGATGGAGAGAGAGCAACAAAGCTCTCTATCCAGGTCTGAGCTGAAAGTCTGAACCGGATTGTTACAGCTGGACACCGCATTAAAGCGCTTCAGTCGTTTAACCAGAAGTTGGGGTCAAACTTGGTGCCGAAATAAAACTTGGGTTAAAAAAATAGTAACACGTTACTGATTCCAACCTAACAGCATATGTTAATGATTTAATGCTGACAGCCCTGATAATTTCAAATGAAAAATTACAGAAACACTGACCTGAGAATCTGCAGTTTACATTGTGAACTCTTCAGTCCAGCAGAGAGCAGCTCCACTCCTGAATCCTGCAGGTCGTTGTAACTGAGGTCCAGCTCTTTCAGGGAGGAGTTTTCCAGGTTTAAAACTGATTCCAGATTTTCACACGTCTTTACTCCAAGATTACATGAAGCTAGTCTAAAAATCAAGAATAAACAAATGATTTCACAATAAACCCAAAGAAGAATATTTGAACGGATTGACAAAGAATAGAGAGCTGGTGTTTCTTTATACTGAAACAGTTAACATGCAGAAATCTCCACTTTATTTGTGATCAGCATGGGCATACAGTTCACCAAAAGCTCTGGAACAGATTATAATGAGTTAAAAAAGAAAAGGAAATGTTTAACAAAACATAGAATGAGCAAGGCTTTTTGGAGTATGTGTCTATTTTCCCAGTTAAACTCTGGAAAAACATTACACCTTCTCCCACATATATATAGGTTAGAAATAAATACAGACACTTAAAACGTATGTTCTATATAAAATTGTTGTTGTATTGCTAAATAATTTCTCCAAAGCATATTGAGATGCAAGATGCAAGAGATGTGCATTTATTTTAACAAAAAACATATAACTTGCCCAAAACCATTTTTAAGATTGTATTTAATCAGTCTTAGACAGAAACTTCATGTACTGTTAACATTAAAATGATGGTTTAACTATTATTACACACAAAGGATAATACATGCTTATATGTGACAATGTGAATAATGTGAATCTACCAGTGATTGAATGGAAACTGATTCTACACATCAGCAGTTGATTAAAAACTGTGTGAAGGCCTGAATAAAAATACTCACACAGCTCTTCTGAATATTTTAACTACTGGAAGCAGTCTCAGAAGACACTCCTCTGATGGATCATATTTACTGAGGTTAAACTCCTCCAGCTCTTCTTCTGAGTTCAACAACACAAACACCAGAGCTGACCACTGAGCAGGAGAGAGCCTGGCCTTTTGAAGACGACGCTCACCACCTCCACTCAGGTATTTCTGCACTTCCTGTACCAGAGAATGATCATTCAGTTCATTCAGACAGTGGAACAGATTGATGGATTTCTCTGGAGATGAGTTCTCCTCAATCTTCTTCTTGATGTATTGGACTGTTTTATTGCTGTGAGAGATCCTCTCTGTTGGGGTCAGCAACACTCCTAATAGAGTCTGATTAGACTCCAGTGAGAGACCCAGAAGGAAACGAAGGAACAGGTCCAGGTGTCCACTTTCACTCTGTAAGGCTCTGTCTATGGCACTGCTGAGGAAGTCAGTCATTGTTGACTTTCTGAAAAACTTGAAGAGTTTACTGGTTTGTTGTTCAGTGGATTGTTCTTTTGGAATTTTTCTGTTGAGAAATGCATATAAAGCAGCAAGAAACTCCTGAACGCTCAGATGAACAAAGCTGAAAACCTTCCCCAGGTGCCGCTCATGTTCCTCCCTGAAGATCTGGGTACACACTCCTGAGTACACAGACAGTTCTTTAATATCGATACCACTCTCTCTTAGATCTTCCTCATAGAAGATCAGGTTTCCTTTCTCCAGCTGCTGGAACGCCAGTTTCCCCAGAGCCAGGATACTTGTTCTAGTCTGCTGAGGATCAGGGTCACTTTTCCCACTGTACTTCTGGCTCTTGTGTTTGATCTGAAAGATCAGGAAGTGTGTGAACATCTGTGTCAGGGTTTTGGGAATTTCTCCACTCTCAGCTTCACTCAGCATTCTCTCTAGAACAGTGGCTGTAATCCAGCAGAAGACCGGTATGTGGCACATGATGTAGAGGCTTCTTGAAGACCTGATGTGTGTGAAGACTTTGTTGGCCAGGTCCTTATCACTGATCCTCTTACTGAAGTACTCCTGTTTCTGAGGGTCACTGAAACCCCGCACTTCTGTTACCTGATCAACACACTCAGGAGGGATCTGATTGGCTGCTGCTGGTCGAGAGGTGATCCAGAGGAGAGCAGAGGGAAGCAGATTCCCCTTGATGAGGTTCGTCAGCAGAACATCCACTGAAGTTTGCTCTTCTATATTCACCAAGTTCTCATTGTTCTGGAAATCTAGAGGAAGTCGACACTCATCCAGACCATCAAAAATGAACATGATCTTGTAGCCCTTATAATGTCTTGGTTTTAAATCTTGTGTTTCTGGGAAAAAGCTCTGAAGAAGATTTACCAGACTGAGCTTCTTCTCCTTCATCAGATTCAGCTCTCTAAACGGAAGTGGAAATATGAAGAGAACGTCCTGATTTACTTTTCCTTCAGACCAGTCCAGAATGAACTTCTGCACAGAGACTGTTTTTCCAATTCCAGCAACTCCTTTAGTCAGTACAGTTCTGATGGGTCGGTTCTGTTCTGGTAATGGTTTAAAGATGTCATTACATTTGATTGGTCTTTCCTCTGTTTTCCTTTTCCTGGATGCAGCTTCAATCTGTTTCACCTCATGTTCCTGATTGACATCTCCTCCATCTCCCTCTGTGATATAGAGCTCTGTGTAGATCTCATTCAGAAGTGCCAACTTTACATGGCCCGATATTCCTTCATTAAGTATCTGATATTTATCTCTTAGCTTGGATTTGAGCTTTTCTTGGCATGCTGGGGCTAATTCTGATAACAGAGGAAGAGAATAAGGAACATGTAATTAGCTGTGTCTCTTTATGGAAGACCCCTGTGTAGAACGACTTTGATACAGTCGATAATTGTTAGGTTTAAGGATACATTTGATGCTGTGACACAATATCTTATAATTACAAAATCCAGATAATTATTGCTGATTATTCTAATTTAAAAAGCAGAACTCCACTGAGGAAATAAATTAGCACTAGTTGGTCCCCATTCTCATGACCCAGAACTCTTACTGCTCTCTAGTGTGTTGGCAAGGTCTGTCTGATTCATGTTCCTCAGGATGTGCAGTGTGACCTTCAGAACCCCCTCTCTCTGATCATCCTCCACCTCTCCCTCAGAGCATGCTGGGTAATCTGAACTCAGGAGCTTCTTGAATGTGTTCAGCTCGTTCTTCACTAGAGAGATAAACTTCTCCTGCAGCTTCTGAATAAAAACAAACATCAGAGAATCAGTAAAGCTGTTACAGTACAGAGAGAGAGATGATGACACTGATCTGAGGAGAAAAGGAGTAATGGATGGTTTGGTCTGTAGAAGGATTTAAACATCATGTTAAAACACTACACATAGCCTGCCTCCTGACGTAGCAGGAGGCATATATATATATATGTGTTTGTCATTATCAGTACCGTGATGGTACTAGTGGCATGGCATGTAAACATTGTTTTTAATAAGGTTCTCTTCTCTGTTCACTTATTAATTAATGCCTCGTTTAAATGTCAGGGCTCTTCGTATTCTACGAAGGAGGTGTGGAGCTACCTTGAGCTGGATCAAATTTTAAAAGTGAAATTAAACTGAAATGTAAAAGAAATCAGGGAGAACCCCATCAAATATATGGTTTAGGAGTTACCTTGAATATGTGGTCCAGTTTTTCAGTGCAAATGTTTGTTTTCTTCTTACTGTGGATAACAAGAAAATCCACACTTTAATCCACATGAATAAATGCTCTGATCTAAAAAGCTTTTGTTTCAACTAAATATGTTATTATTAATAAAATAAAGAATATCAGAAAATAAGATTAAAGTAAAAGATAAACCCGCATTAAACCAACACGTTTCTAAATGTTTCTTAACTTTCTAATAATAAAGATTTATAAAGGTAAATAAAGATTTTGGCAATTATGTCACTCTTTATCTACAGTTTTAAGGCACAGGTAAAAAAACGGTTGCTTTGACCCACTGAGTCAATGCTTAATTTGTTCTACAATTAAGAATAATCACATATAATTAAATTATAAACAGTGTCGATCAGCAACAACATAAATGTAATTAGAAAGGAAACACCTAAAAGGTTTTCCAGCGTGAATTATCAAAATATGTTCTAAGGTGTATTCTAATTCGTTCTGAATACATTACTGTTCTATGTATTGTACTAGAACACATTCTGCCCAATCCTGGATGTATGTACTCACCCCAGCAACTGAGATGTTAAATACATGCACAACAAAAGATTGATGAAGTTTTATTTCCTGCTATTAAAGAAGAAATAAACATCATGTTTTTAATATGTTGGAAAACTGTTTTTAGGGATATGAAACAAGCAAAATGTTTCTTTTTTTACCAGACACATAGCACTGGTGGTTTCGCCACCAGATGGCGCTAATGTGCTCTGTGTCATAAAGCTTTGAGTGGAGAATATTTTTTGTGAAGTTGGAGAAACGTTCCAGAGCTTATATAAGATTTAGTCTACCATCAATAATATTTTTAATTCATTAGCATTTATTAAATGATCACCGTCACGTTAAGTTATCATACAGTAAGTTCATTAATTAATTATCCCAACAGGCCTTTTAACATTACCCAACATGTCACAACCCCGCCCCGTTCAGGAGTTTTCCACCGGTTCCAGGTCAGTGTAACAATATTAACATATCCCGCTACTGTCTCTATATATAGATTAGGGGTGTGTGATACATATTGTCTATGATAATATCTTAATTACTGTGTTGTTGATGTGTGAGCTGAAGTTATCGAGTATGCTAATTACTGGGGAAAAACAACAATCAAAACGCCTTTATTCCACGTGTTCACTAGGTCACGTTTTAGGATAGATTGCTGCACGTGTGCATTGAGGATGGTCATGCAGTGAGCTAGCTAGCATAGGCTAACTCTGAGCTCACACTGGCAGGGGACAAGTCCATCACGTTGGTACATGTTTGTGTCGTGAGTGTGCTCGTGGTTACTTGTGCTGTCGCGCGAGCCAATCACTTTAATTCACGCTTCATTTTCCTCCAAACTGTTCACACACCGTCATTGTGCTGAAATCTTTCTCTCTGTCATGCTCTCTCTCTCTCTCTCTCTCTCTCTCTCTCTCTCTCTCACACTCACACACACACACACACACAGCTGATGGCAGGGTTCTTCTTTCCAGGTTGTTGAAGTTAAAATATGGATTATATTCACTTATTTCATCCATTAAAGCACGTTAAAATATTCTAATTTATACTGACATTAGCTCCTAGACTAGATCTAGTCTACCAGACACAACAATTGTTGTTCCCTTCCCAAGGGAATAACCACCACTAAAAATAAATAAATAAATAAAGATTAAATCACAGATTGTTGCAATTAATACAATTCATTTTAATTTGATTAATATCACTAATATAAATATTACTTTGTTTTGCAAATTTCACACTGATGCATTTATTTACTCCAGAATATCTGGTAGGCCACATGGTTTACACACACGTGCACTGTTCGATATTTGAACTGATGAATTTAATGTTTTTGTTTGTGTCAAGGAATTAAATATTAAATATATTGTTAAGTGCAGTTTATTACAATAAAATACTTTTTTCTGAAAAAATTCTGAAAGTTATTGAGATATTGTTTTTATCAGTATCGTACACCCCTAGATATAGATATATGTGTAATTCTCCAACCTGTAGCTGATATTGTAATTTACTCTCATTGTTCTAAACCCTGCTTCCCATCACACCCAGCTGTTTACACTGATCATTACATACAGAGAATCTCACACTGACCTCCTGTGTGTGTGTGTGTGTGTGTTATGCTTTAAAAAGGTAAATTATAGTAAAAAATCAGTGAAAGGGTTTTGATGTTTCACTCACTCAGATCTCATATCTTCACTGCTGAAAGTAGGAGGAAGTCCGATGGACGCGTCACTCTTCATAGAAACACAGCTGGGTTCTGGAGAAGCTCCTCCCTGGGTTTCAGTTCTGTTAACATTAAACACAGTGAAACTCCAGCATTTATACAGTGAAACTCCAACACACAGCACATCTTTAATAAAGATCAGGAACTGAAAAGCTTCACTCTCAGAACAGGGGTGGGTTTCCCGAAAAGAAAGAAAGAAAGAAAGAAAGAAAGAAAGAAAGAAAGAAAGAAAGAAAGAAAGAAAGAAAGAAAGAAAGAAAGAAAGAAAGAAAGAAAGAAAGAAAGAAAGAAAGAAAGAAAGATAGATAGATAGATAGATAGATAGATAGATAGATAGATAGATACTTTATTTATCCCGAAGGAAATTTAGGAAAACGATCAATCTTAGCGAATAACGAACGAACGAACGAACGAATGACGTGTGTAAAGAACGAGCCAGTTCTGCAAGTGTTTCCCCAAAGAGCAACGTGACAATTAACGAACGAGGTTAAAGAACGTCTTTGTTGACTCCTCCCCCAAAACAGCGCACTCAATCGATCCACAAATATCGATTCAACACTGCCAATATGTAGTATTTATTCACTATTACACCCTAAAAACGTAGAAACGTGTTGTAATTAACAACATTATACTCCTAAAGATACATATGACTAAATAAATACTCGAAAATCTAATCTATTTTAAAACATTAAACTTTTTTTTTTTACATTTTTAAAACTATTATTGTTAATATATATTATATTAATAGATATTATACTAATATTATTATGGTAATATTGATAGTAATATTAATTTATTATTATTCTAATTATTAATATTATAAAAATAATCTAATAATTCATATGTTCCTGTGTGTGTGTATATATTGTGGCGTGGAAGAGGAAGGAGGACCCGTGAGACTCATGACAAGTACTCAAAGCTCTTTATTGAACTGGCTTGCCACTCGCTTACAGCCTTTAACAAGGCTAGGAGAGCGAAACCCAACTGCCCGCACACACACAAACACACCCAGGTCCCTAAACCTCCCACTAACCTACATTACGGTGAGTGCCCTAACTGGCACTCATCTGCATGGCCCCTCCCCATAACCTAGGCAACGGGGGAGGGACCAACCACGTAGCCTGGCACACACAGACACATATAGGCACACACAGGCATACAGCAGCCACACACACACACACACACACACACAGACGCCACAATATATATATATATATATATATATATATATATATATATATTGTCACACAAGACCAGACAGTGGGATCCAAACGCAGGTTTATTAATAATAGTCACAAAAAATAACCAGGCAAACAAATCAGGCAAGGGAAATCCAAAAATCGAAATCAAAAAACGGAACAAGATCAGTATAACCAGAATTCACACGATATAACAAGAAATGCTTCGAAATGCTGTAGAGAAAACAAACAAGACGTCGCACCTCTGCTCAGGTGCGGTGTCCTTAAATAGAGAGAGAATTAGATCAGAAGCAAAACAGGTGTGCAAGTTAATACTGAGGAGAGAGCGACCTCCTGTGTCTGGGAGGCGAACCGCCAGGGTCAATCGTGACATCACCCCCCTCCTGACGGTCGGCTCCCGCCGACTCTCTAACTCTACGCCGGGGGCGACCCCTGGGTCTGGGAGCTGGCCGATTGGGATGATCCCTATGAAAATCAGATATCAAAGAAGGGTCAAGGATGTCACAGGCTGGAACCCAAGACCGTTCTTCCGGACCGTAACCCTCCCAGTCCACTAGATAGAAGAGTCGACCCCTACGGAGCTTGGAGTCCAAAAGAGAGTTTACACTATAGGCGGGAGCACCATCAATGTCCAGCGGGGGCGGAGGCTCAGTCACTGACCCTGGGTTCTGTAAAGAAGAAGAAACAGGTTTGAGCAGAGAGACATGGAAAGTGGGAGCAATACGATAATTTGCTGGCAGGGCTAACTGATAAGACACGGGTGTAACCTGTTTGACAATTCTAAAGGGGCCTATAAAGCGAGGACTTAACTTCTTTGAGGGAAGTTTCAGTTTCAAATCTCTTGTAGACAACCAGACCCTTTGTCCAATTTGGAAGTTTGGAGCTGCCCTTCTTCTTCGATCAGCCTGAGTCTTCATCCGGCGAACAGCACGCTGGAGCCGCACATGAGCCTCCTCCCAGGTTTGTTCACTCCTCTCCTTCCACTCAGTAACTGTAGGAATATGACTAGATTCTGTGTCAAAAGGGAGAAATGGGGGTTGGTATCCCAAAACACACTGAAAAGGTGTTAGTCCGGTGGAGGAGCTGATTAAAGAATTTTGAGCATATTCCGCCCAAAGGATGAAGGAACTCCAATCGTTTTGATTGCGAGAACAATAGGAGCGTAAAAAACGTCCAATCTCCTGGTTAAGTCTTTCTACTTGGCCATTTGAATTAGGATGATATCCTGAAGTAAGGCTTACATGAATGTTAAGTGTTTTACAAAAATCATGCCATACTCGAGAGGTAAACTGTGGGCCCCTGTCAGATACAATGTCCTCTGGTAATCCGAAAAATCTAAACACATTCTCCAACAAAGCTTCTGCTGTCTCCCAAGCAGTGGGGAGTTTTTTGAGTGGGATTAGCCGGCAAGATTTGGAGAATCGGTCTATAATGACAAGAATGGTGGTGTAACCCCTAGAGGGAGGCAAGTCAGTGATAAAGTCTATGCCTAAGTGTGACCATGGGCGACGTGGGATTTCTAAAGGCACTAATAAACCTGCAGGAGGTGAACGGGGCGTTTTACACTGAGCACAGGTTTCACAATTTTGTACATAATGTGCAACATCCTCCATAGAAGAGGGCCACCAGTACTTGCGGTGTAGTACCTCAGCAGTGCGAACTATACCTGGATGACCAGAACTGGGAGTGGAATGTACCAAATTGAGAACACGGTTACGCAGGGAAGTAGGGACGAACGATTTCCCGACTGGACAATTCTCTGGGGTGGGTTCATTTGCCAATTCTAGTTGGATCTCGGTATCAATATCCCAAACTACCGGAGCTACAACACAAGAGGGGGACAGGATGGTCTCATGTTTGCTACTGTTAGCCTGGTCGGAGTCTGAGAACATACGGGAGAGAGCATCTGCCTTAACATTCTTAGAGCCTGGACGATAGGTCACTGAAAAGTCGAAACGGTTGAAAAATAACGACCAACGAGCCTGTCTAGAGTTCAACCGTTTGGCTGTTCTAATATACTCTAAATTACGATGATCAGTGTATACTACAAATGGGTGGCTAGCTCCCTCTAGCCAGTGACGCCATTCTTCTAAGGCGTATTTCATGGCTAGAAGCTCTCTGTTTCCAATGTCATAGTTCCTTTCCGCATCGCTAAGCTTACGAGAAAAGTATGCGCAAGGATGCAATTTGAGTGGGATGCCTGAGCGTTGTGATAGCACAGCCCCTACTCCTGTATCTGATGCATCAACTTCCACCTCAAAAGGTAACTCTGGATTAGGGTGTCTAAGTATGGGAGCAGTGGTAAACTTGGTTTTTAGAGCTAAAAAAGCCTGTTCTGCAGCTGTAGACCAATTGAGGGTTTTGCTTTTACCCTTGAGCATGGTGGTGAGTGGGGCAGCAGTGGAGCTAAACCCTCTAATGAATCGCCTATAAAAGTTGGCAAACCCCAAAAAACGCTGTAACTCCTTGACTGTCTTGGGTCTGGGCCAGTTTACAACTGCACTAACCTTGTCAGAGTTCATACTTACTCCTCCAGGCTGAATGTTGTACCCCAAAAATGATAGTTCATGCACATGAAACAGGCATTTCTCAGCTTTGACAAACAACTGGTTACTAAGGAGACGCTTTAACACTGCTCTAACATGGTTAATATGTTCCTCGAGAGTGGAGGAGTAAATTAAGATGTCGTCTATAAATACTATGACCCATCTGTCAATCATGTCCCTGAGCACCTCATTTACAAAAGCTTGGAAAACTGAGGGGGTCATAGCCAGGCCATATGGCATCACAAGGTACTCATAATGCCCCCTAGTGGTGACAAAGGCGGTCTTCCATTCATCTCCTGCCCTAATGCGAATTAAATTGTACGCGCTTCTGAGATCAAGTTTCGTGAAAATCTTTGCATTTCTCAACTTTTCTAGTGCTGAGGGGACCAAGGGCAAGGGGTATGGGTATTTCACTGAGATAGCATTAAGACCTCTATAATCAATGCATGGGCGAAGGCCTCCGTCCTTTTTTTCAACAAAAAAAAACCCTGCAGCGCAAGGTGAAGTGGAGGGTCTAATGTGGCCCATAGCAAGAGCCTCATCTATGTAAGTTTCTAGGGCCTGGGTTTCTGGTTCTGATAAGGGATACACCCTGCTGCGTGGAGGCATAGTGTTGGGAAGGAGATCTATGGCACAATCCCATGGTCTGTGTGGGGGAAGTTTAGTGGCGCGTTCTTTACTAAATACCTCCCTTAGATCATAATAACAAGCAGGGCTGTTAATGGGATTAAGTAACTCTGGACTCTCTACAGAAGTGGCAAAACAATTAATAGACATACAGTGCCCAAGACAAAAGTCACTCCATTTAGTAATTTCTCCGATTTTCCAAGAGATCAAGGGGTCATGTAGGGCTAACCAGGGGTACCCCAAGATTATGGGATGTTCGGGAGAGTCAATAATTAAAAAAGTCAATCTTTCTTCATGAAAGAGGCCAATTTGCATTACCAGTTCATCTGTACTTTTGGAAACAGTTCCTTGCCCCAGTGGTCGTCCATCCAAGGCTTTGATCCTGAGCTGAGTGACCATGGCTTGAAGTGGTACTTGCAGTTGCTTGGCCAGATTCACATCCATGAAGTTACCTGCTGCTCCCGAGTCTACAAGGGCTGAAACAAAAAACTTGTCTGAACCCACAGCAATCTGAACTTTCAACATCATATGTTTAGGAGTAACAGAGATTTGAGTCAGACTCACCTCTGCCGCCCCAGTAGCACTGGGACGGACGGGGCAGGAAGCGCAGATATGGCCGGCATGGCCGCAGTATAAACATAGACCTTGCCTGCGTCGGCGGAGCTTCTCCTCTGGAGTGAGGCGTGCTCTTCCCAGCTGCATGGGCTCTGCTTCACACTGGGGGGCGGGGGTGGAGAGGCTGGCGCTGGTGAGTGGTCTCGGCTCTCGTGTTAGTCTGCGTTTGCCTCGCAGCAAATTGTCCATGGAAATGGCTGTCTGAATGAACTGATCCAGAGTCAGTTCCTGCCCGCGAAAAACGAGTTCAGCCTGAAGGTCCTCCCTTAACCCTCGCTGAAACACAGTGAGCAGCGCGGGTTCGCTCCACCCACTGCCGGCTGCGAGCGTGCGAAAATCTAGGGCGTAACTAGCCGCAGAACGGGTGCCTTGTCTGAGCTCGCACAGTCTTAAGCCCACCTCTTTTCCGGCGGCCGGGTGATCAAACACTGCTTTGAACTGTGACAAAAACTCGGATTCTGAGCATAACACTGAACTATTAGAAGACCACAGGGCAGTAGCCCACTCCTTGGCCTTACCGGTAAGTAGTGACATGACAAAATGAATCTTGTCCGTCTCAGAGGGAAATTGGTGTGCGTTGTGGTTAATGTACAGAGTGCATTGCATTAGAAAGCTCTTACAAGTGTCCGGAGAGCCGTCGTAGCGTTCAGGAACAGCTATAAAAGCGGAGGAGGAGGGGGGGTTAGCCAGCGCCTCATTAGCAACAGCTTGTCCTGCCTCAGCCACCGGTTGTTGTTCTGTTGTGGGGGAAGCAATGCGCTGTAACACACCTTGGACCAGCTGAACTAGTTCCTCCAACTTCTGCTCCTGGTTGGCCATCCGCTGTTCCATTCCTGCTGGATCCATGCTCGGCGACGTCTTATGTCACACAAGACCAGACAGTGGGATCCAAACGCAGGTTTATTAATAATAGTCACAAAAAATAACCAGGCAAACAAATCAGGCAAGGGAAATCCAAAAATCGAAATCAAAAAACGGAACAAGATCAGTATAACCAGAATTCACACGATATAACAAGAAATGCTTCGAAATGCTGTAGAGAAAACAAACAAGACGTCGCACCTCTGCTCAGGTGCGGTGTCCTTAAATAGAGAGAGAATTAGATCAGAAGCAAAACAGGTGTGCAAGTTAATACTGAGGAGAGAGCGACCTCCTGTGTCTGGGAGGCGAACCGCCAGGGTCAATCGTGACATATATATATTACATTTTAAACCAACAGAAATATGTTTTGTACTTTATACTGTGAAGCTCCAGCTCATTCTAAATCACCATCTCAGTTGGGTTTAGGTCAGGGGATTGTCAAGGCCATGCTCCTTTTTGTTTACTAAATAATTCCATTTGCGTCAATTAGTTTTCATGGTTTTAATAATAATCGACAATGTAATTGGTGGCTGGAGTCTATACCAGCTGGCATCGGGCTGAAGGCAGTATACACCCTGGACAGGATGCCAATCCATCACATGGCAGACAGACACAGACAGACACACAGACACATTCACTCACACACTCACACCTAAGGGGCAATTTTTATCCGACATCTAATTAGCCTGAACTAATTTCTTTGGACTGTGGGAGGAAAACGGAGCACCCACAGACACGGGAAATAATATAATATAATATAATATAATATAATATAATATAATATAATATAATATAATATAATATAATATAATATTAATAATTATATAGTAATATAATTGATTATAATTAATAGTAATATAATATAATTGCTTCAAACACGGAAATTATCATTTTTCTTCCTTCCTTTCGTCCCTGGTGTTTAAGGTGCTGAACTGCAAGTCGAGATCCCCTAAAGAAGCTCTTTAAGAATAACGTAAGAATAACTAAAGTAGTACTTTAGTTACGCACTGGTTTGGAAAACACTCTTTAATTAACGATCAATCTTAAGTACGAGTTAACGAAGTTCTTAGCGTTACGAAGCTTTCGGGAAACCCACCCCAGAACAGTAGTTTAGTGCAGTGATGTACCGAGACCCAGAGCTTCCTCCTCCACTGCTGAACCCTGGAGGATGAACCATGGACCGGTCACTCTTCATAGACACTCCACTGGGGGCTGGAGATGCTGCTCTCTTCTCCCTGTAAACAGATCTTCATGATGATCCATGATGAGAGTAAAGTGTGGAGTAATGTGTTCCTTTACTAAAACTTATTCACAGGTTCCAGACTAACTTCTTCATAACCGTCCCAGAAGCGTCCCGAAGCTTTCTGTCAGCTGCCCCAAACTGAAAAACGCTCGTCTAATAAATATACATATTTTAATTTCTTTAACAATACTGTTGAATATATTTGTGTTTGTTATGATGTCACAATGTCATCACCTGATTAGATCATATTTACTATATGTATTTTATAGATCTGTGACTAGTTAATAACATGTATTGTTAAGAGCTACACAATTAGACAATTATACTGTATTATAAACTAAAAGGTATATTTTTATACTGAACTCTAACAGAGATACAGATCAGAACAGAATAGAACAAGTCTTTCTGTGAGAAGCTTCATTCCACAGCTTTAATATCAAACCCAATCACTTCCATCTGATCTATATAAATGCAGCACATCAGGATTTCCTCATTTCTAATGCTAATGTAAACCCAGACAGCGTGTGGTAAAATCCGAGACGGATCCTCACAATGGATCTGGTTCAGAGTTCACTTTCACTACAGACTAATCCGATCCAGATTTTGAGCAAATCGTCACATTTATGTAAAAATATATGAACTATATTTTTTAACATAAATGTGCAACCACCACATACCATAGCAACCACCTAGCAACAGCATAAAATAACTACAGCAATACTGTTACTGTGCCAGAAGGAAACATATATTAATATTAACAATTAGATATTAAGGGCAGATATGTACTTTAAATACAGATTAGAAACACATTCTACTATAAGAATAACTGGCTGGTTTGTTAAGCGTTTCTCTGTGTTTAAATACAGCACAGGGTTCTGACTCTGGTCCAGGAGAAACTCTGTTCTCAATATTTTAAAACTGTAAAATATGCAGATCACAGCTCCAGGATTAGAGCTGAAACCATTACAATACAAAACTACTTTACATATTAAACCCATCACTTAATTTACTCACTTTAGGACAGGAGGTCCTCCTCCACTGCTGGAGTTCTGAAGATCCATCATTTACTCTTCTTCATTCACACACAGCTGAACACTGCCGACACCGACCCCTGAGAACAGATCAGCCAATACAATAAAACCTTTATTCTTACAATAATGACATTATCATCAGAACTGCATTAAACAAAACCTGATAAACTAACAAAACAAACCAAACAGAGAACGATACATAACGGTGTGATTTACCCTCATTACACATTATTCTACAGATTACAGAAACATTTACTGTTATTATAATGATTATAATTTAATTATTAGTAGTAATATTACTGCATTACACAACATTATAAATATACACACTGTTCTATTATTATTAATAATATTATTATTATGTTACTGAATCAGAATAGAGAGATTATTTAAAAACACTAACACACCACGTGATCTTGAGCTCTGTTGCTCCCCCTGCTGGTTAAACAGCGCTACTTCATATAAACACGCCTTTATAGCAGTTCCGTGTTTTTATCTCCCCAACAGATCAAAGTCCACATTAAGAAGTAATGCGCTTTAAACAGCATAAACTACACTGTGATCAATAAATATCAATCTATATCTGCGCATTTCTCTTCAGTTTACAGCATTATTGATCTGTTACAGCTGATTGTTCTCCAGCCGGTCTGATCTAGACCAGGTCCAGGTCTGATCCAGGCCCGGTTCAGATCTCCATGCTGATCCTGGTTCTTCCAGTGGAATCGGACACTGAGCTGAGCTTAAAGAACCGGTTCTGGATCTGAGGAACCTTTAGAACCGGTTCTGACTTTAAGCTACACGGTTCTGTTCTACATTCTCTTCAGTTCTGAACTTACCGAGTGAATCCAGACTTCTGTCCTCTTCTAATGAAGGAGACTGAACTTACTTTCACTCTCTCCTTCACTGCGTCAAACCTCTCTCACTCTAAGCCCCGCCCCCTTGCTCTCTCACAGCGAATAGACGCTGGGTGGGCGGAGCTATTTTTCGTTTTTGGCTATTGTCTGCCAATGATATCAAAGGGCTGAATGGAATGTTTGAATCCCCGCACTGCGCATGCTCTGACCCACATTTTATAACGTTTTCATGAGTTTTTCAGTTTGATGATTCTGTTTTCTTTGACCGCATTAAACAGCCTGAGCTCACTGTCATTATTTATTTAAGGGTTACATAAAAGTAAATGACAATTAAACAAATAAAATAAATAAACAATTTATAAACAAACTAAAGAAAATTTGTTTCTAATCACCTCTTTTACCTCAACTTCACACTGATACAGTGATTTAAATCACTAATCATTTTATTTACCTCTTAAATATAATTATTTTAAAATAAAAAACAGTTGGTATTTCATGTTCTCTGATGTGACTATACTGTCAAGTTTTAGATTTAAAAATAAGGGATATTATCCTCTGTCCACTTAAAGCCGTCCCACCAGCCCAACGAAGGTTCAGTATCCCTTACATTTTAAGACAGGTTTAAAAAAAATCTAAAATAACCACATGTGAAACACTTACACTACAATTTGATTATCAGAATCTGAAATGTTGTGGACATTCCTACATATGTCATTCTTTTAATACAGCCAAATTAAAAACCCTTTTCTAGATATAAAAAAAGTTAAGATTTCATGTCTTTTTTTGGCATAATGCACTCTTTTATATGATATATATTTTTTATTTAATGGATTTAAAATTGAACAAAGAGTGCACAAATTCTGCAAAATGACTGTTGGTGACCTAAAAATAATATCAGGAGCTTTTACTAAAAGGACATGGACCATATATGTTCCATCAGTAAAAATTAGTCCTAATGGGCCTACACAATTAATAATTTTTAATTAATACTTCTTTCTTTTGATCACTCCACTCCTGATCAGGGGTGGGTTTCCCGAAAACGATCAATCTTAGGGAATAACGAACGAACTAACGAATGACGTGAGTAAAGAACGAGCCAGTTCTGCGAGTGTTTGCCAAAGAGCTTCGCAAAGTGAAAATTAACAAAGGAGGTTAAAGAACGTCTTTGTTGACTCCTCCCCTGAAACAGCGCACTCAATCGATCCACAAATATTGATTATTATGCAGTATTTATTCAGTATTACACCCTAAAAATGTAAAAAAGTGTTGTAATCATCAATATTATACATATTTTGAAATTTAAATTACAAAAGGATGTACTTTGGCATTAATAAAATACTCCTACAGATACATATGGCTAAATAAATAAGGGTGGCTGGAGTCTATACCAGCCGGCATCGGGGGGAAGGCAGTATACACCCTGGACAGGCCGCCAATCCATCGCAGGGCAGACAGACACACAGGCACATCCACTCACACACTCACACCTAAGGGGCAATTTTTATCCGACATCCAATTAGCCTGAACTTTGGACTGTGGGAGGAAACCGGAGCACCCGCAGACACGGGAAATAATATAATATAATATAATATAATATAATATAATATAATAATATTAATTATTATAATAATAATTATATATATAATATAATTGATTATAATTAATAGTAACATAATATAATTGCTTCAACAAGGGAAATTATAATTTTTCTCCCTCAAAATTGGCGGTCCCTGGTGTTTAAGGTGCTGAACTGCAAGTAGAGATCCCCTAAAGAAGCTCTTAAGAATAACGACTGGGTGAGGGCACTCGTTAATCTGTGAGCGAGTTTACGTAGTACTTTAGTTACGCACGGGTTTGGGAAACACTCTTTAATTAACAATCAATCTTAAGTACGAGTTAACGAAGTTCTTAGCGTAACGAAGCTTTCAGGAAACCCACCCCTGATCTCTATTATTAATTTTATTCCTCTTGCTTGTAGACTTGGAACCAAAATATCATCCCAATCAAACCAGTAAAAAAAAAATTCTAATTGAATATAACATTAGTTTTTGCATTAAGGTTTTTTATCTCACAGCAATAATAATGGAGAAAATAGATGTACTTTACATAAATAGAACAGATATAGTTAATCATAATATCAAAAATATACATTTTTACAATTTTTTTCAGAGATATGCTGAATAAATAGTAAAGCGATGATGCTAGCTCAGAGTAAAATCGTATATTAAATCTCAGCATTAGCTTTAGAACTAATAATAAACAAAAGTGAGGATTTTACCATTCTGGGACATTTTTAGGTTTAAAAATTGAATATGCTTTGCCATAAGTAGGAAATGATCATTTGGTCAACTTATGTCATTTACAGCCTTAACACATTCTCAATTGTTTACATATAAAAACTTTCTTTATTTTTTCCTCCACTCCACGTTTGTAGTTTGTAGTTGGAGCGAGGGCACTGCCAGTGTTTGCTCCAGATGTTAGATTAGCATTACTTAGTCTTTTAAAATTTAGATGTCGTAGTTTAAAGGAGTACAGTATTCTTAGGAGTAGAGAATATTCTTAGCTTGCAACAATAGGCCAACAAAATCCTTTTCAGAGTTAAAAAAAAAAAAAAACGGTCTAGCTGTAGTTTCCATGCTGAAAGCAACACTCAGCAGGCTATGCAGCAGTAAGACTGCAGGATCCTTGATTCCCTCTACTGCACATGTGTCAAACACAAGGCCCGCGGGCCACATCCAAGCGAGAGCTTGTAAGATCTTAGTGTCTATAATAAATAGGTCAGAAGCGTTCTTTGACCAAAAACTACATTTCCCACAATGCTTGTCGATTGTAGTACCCGCGAAGTTACGGCTTACTGCCACTACACGGCAGTGTAGTCATTGATGTGGAAACCCTGCCGGAGGGAAGGCGTAACTTCGCGGGTGGAATTGAGACATACAAACGTTTATCCCATAATGTCCAGAAAAAGAGAAGCTGATGCAGACGGACAGAAGGCGAAAGACCGGTATGCCTTTTGTGTTACGAAGAGTGTTACTGACCAAAATAAACGCTTGTTAGGAGAGAAGTTCTGTGTAAATATTTATACGACAATAGCTGACAAAATCTGTTTTAATGACGTTAATAAACATCACTGTGTCAGCGCTAGTCGCAGTTTCACCACAGCAAAGGACGAGGACGTGAATCACTTATCTAACCAGCCTTTACTGATTTCTGCCCCCAATAACCCTTTCAATAACCTCCAATAGCCTTTAATAGTCTTCAGTAGCCTTCAACAGTCTAACCTTGCAGCCGTGGTGTGTTCTAAACTCCGTAGTTATAAACATCCTGAGGTTAGCAGCGCGCTAACTGACCTGTTTATAATGTAATCCGAGCAGTGACTCCGTGACTCTGCTCTAAACTGCTGCTGTTAGCTGCTTGGGCTGAAAGATGAACTGTAGAGAGCTGTATTATTCGGTTAGTGGGGTTAAAACCTTTATTTTCTACACAGAAGAATTTTAAAAACTGTAAAAACGCTCCAGACTGCCTCAGCTGAGCCCTGTAGCCCGTGGCTGGGCTGTAGCTCTGACTCAGTAAAGACTGCGGGCTTATGCTGCTGCTGCAGCTCCGACTAGTGGTTGTATGAGGAACTGCTAAATCTGAGGAAATGCTAAATCTATCACATGTTCTTAACAGCTCACAATTTTTGATTTTATATTTATTAAGCCTTATTTCAGTATCAAACGTTTTGATCAAAGTTAATGTAACTTGTATTTTATGTCATTCCTATTCACTTGAATAGTTTGGTTCTTGATTGATGGAGTTTTTGGATTTCATAACATGACAAATTAAAAGGATTTATGTTAATAGAGCAACAAGCAAACATTTTTTCCATGCAACTGTAATATTTGATTGAATAAATAGTATATTGAGAGTTATTTAACATTAAGGAGTAATTACATTCATTTTATATTACATTTGGTTACATTTTATTACATTTATAAGTTACATCTGGCCCTCAGTGGACAGCCAATATGCCAATGTGGCCCTCGGCCACAATGAGTTTGACACCCCTGCTCTACTGGTTTTCTCATTGGTCTATGGTTCAGTCAGTCTGATTAAAAATCTGCAAGTTAATCTACAGGGATATTTGGTTGTGTTGTGTTGCTAAAGTTATATACTCTGTTATCTTTTCCTTATTTGGTATCGTTTTGCTAAAGGGTTTTTTTTATATCTCTAAAGGTACTAAAAATATCTAATCCATTTACTTTATTGATTGTTTTATCCAGTACCAGCTATTATCGTTGTTTTACATCACCTTATGTATTTACTCATATTCATATCTATGTGATTCAATAAAAGGCTTTTATATTGCAAGATCTGCAATCTTATCTATTCTTTCAACTTAAGCATTTAGCCAAAAGCTTTTGTACACAGCCAAACATACATTCAAGCAACCACTATATACAGTGCCTTGCAAAAGTATTTGCCCCCCCCCCCCCCCCCCCCTTGAACTTTTCAAACTTTTGCCACATTTTGGGCTTCAAACATAAATATATGATTTTTTTGTTTGTTTTTTGTGAAGAATTAACAAGTGTGTAAGAATACGGAGGAGTTTTGCCTTACTATGTTCATTGTTCATTGATTAAAGGGTTAATCTGTGTGTAACTAAATCAGCATTTAACTTAATCAGTATGTTATTCAAGCATTTAGCACGATTCATGATGATTCACATTGTGACTTAGAATGTATGTATATTGTGTCCTTGTGCTCAAAGCAAGGCCGTTTTTCTTGCAACTTAGCATGATTGATTTTTTCCAGCGGAACCATGAGTTTCTGTACATGTAATCTATAGTCTGATAAGGTTGGGGTGACCGAGTTCTCGGATGACGTATAGGATGAATAACTGCTTATCAGGATCCGGGGGGGTGTGAGGAGCCTCCTCACACACTATTAGACTGAGGCCAGGCGAATGCCTGTATTTATTAGACTCTCTGTCTAGGAAGAAGAGTAGAGTTGGGCGGGAGAGCTTCTCCCGAGAGGGACTACAGAGCCACAGGTCCTGTTCACACAGCCGAGAACTCTGGAAACCCCAACTTTTCTCACCTTTGGGGTTTTCCTCTTATTTTCACCTTTTTATTTCAATTCATTTTTCAATAATCTTTTTGCTCAATTTTTGATGTATCCAAAAAAACTGTTTTGCTCAGAAGATTCTTTGAATAAAATCTGACGGAACTACAATTTTGGACTGGATCTCCTTTTCTTCTTTATGACGTATCATGCCAAATACATCATAATTCGAACAGTAGATCAATAATCTTTCAATCGTGAAGTGGAACGAAATTTATTGGATACACATTATGTTGAGATACTCAGTATTTTGAGAACATTGGTATTTAACTTGTGTGAAACTGACACCAATAAATCCATAACTCCTGCTATTTACTTACATAGAAGTGTTTTTTTTCTCAGTAGCTCAGTCGCTGTGAAGTGTGGAGAATAGTTTTGCAATATATTGATTATCGCTGAATCGCAGTTTTGAGATATCACCGTTATCATTAATTTACCACTTTGCTCAAAGGTGCTGAAAAAAACTTGAAAGTGGGCCTTGAAAGTGCTTGAATTTTACCTTGTAAAAGGTGTTTGAACCCTGTGTTTAAAAACCCCAGCAGCACTGCTGCACCTGATCTACATGTACCAACACAACACACACAAACACGTCACCACATTAGTGTCAATGCAGTTTTAAGAAATATTTATCACAAAAATAAAGCTCTCTGGCGCTGGGAATTAAATATACAGGGTAAAATTTAGGCTAATCGGATATGCAGGTGAAAAAATAAACTGTGAAAAAATGTGTGTGAATATGTGTATGTTTATACCTACAAATCTCAAATGTAAATTGACATAATATGGACCATTAAATGACGGTAACAACCTGACCGTTTGACACTTAGCTAATCTGCATACCAGTAGGAGAGAGCAGAGATAGACTGGCTGTGTATGAAACGGTAGGCAGCTACCACAATCCCTCATGCCTGAGCTGTTCATATGTTAACACCCACTAAATGATTAACCCTTTACAAGTATTAATATGAACTTTAGGAAAAAGAATATAAACAGAATTGTCCTTTTTTCTATTGTGAGTTAAATGAAGTCACTGCTGCCTATTCTAATAAGCTAACCGTATGACTAGCTTGACGAGCTCTGGGGACATTTTTACATGGGATGTGTCTGAAAGATCTGTGGAAAAAAAGACATTACTTAAATTAATGAAAAGTATTATTACAAATGTAACAAAATGACTTTCTGAGCTGAAAACAAAAAAAAACAAAAAAAAAGAAAATATGTTTTATAAAATTTATTGAGATATCATATATATCCTATACCCAGTTTATAGACACATTTGGGACATACCGGGGTTGGACAATGAAACTGAAACACCTGTCTACAGTCACTCAGTTTTGGATCTTAGTTTGCATAAAAATAAATGTATGCCAGTTTTTACCCTGAGCTCTGGCTCGCTTCTTTTTTTTCCTCCTTTTTTCCTCCCTGTATCACAAACTCTTCTAGTTCCTCCATTTACCCAAGTTTGATTTTAGGAAGTCTTTTACGTACACTCTAAAAAGAAATGTGTCAAAAATGACTCAGACTGTGTCTAATTTTAACACATTGTGCGAGTGTGCTCAGAGACGACACATGTTGTGTTGATTCTGACACATCCAGTGTGTAATCCAATTTTACACACTAAATGTGTCAGGCTAATGAACTCACAAATGTGTAATTTTTTACACAACTTGTGTTGATTATGCATAATCAAGATAATGTATCAAATATGTTAAAAAAAAGCATGAAACGAATTAATTCAATTCGATTTTTATTATCATGCCTATATATGGTTAAATTTTCTTTTGGAATTAGCAATGAATTAACATTCACGTGTTTGTAACATTTTTAAATGTAAAAACAGTCATGTTTGTTACAGTTCAAAATCAGTTTCGTTTGGAATAAGTAATAAATTAACTCGATGTTTTTTAGATATTTTAAATGTAAAAACATGCATGCTTGTGACTAATTCATTGTCTTTTGTGATAATGAACACCTAAAAACAAAAGTCCAAACAGTAAAGGGGTGTATAAAACATAGCTCATATAAAATTAGTCACAATTGTTCACTGTTCTCACGTATTTTTAGAAAACCTGATGAATTTAACATTGAACATCAGTACAGAAATAAAATTCCCTTTTTATAAAAACAGAACTACAAAACGTGAGGCTAAACAATTTGGATCTTGGATTCAAGTACAGCTTGTCTGTGTTGTAAATGGCTAGTACATCATCTAAGCTGATCATTTCATAGTCATTAGTTCGCTTGACATATGCATAAAAATGCTCATCAAAGTACTCAATTTAAATAATCCAGATAAACATCAAAAAGGACTCAGCATCAGCCCGTGGTATGATGTGAATTATCTCACCAAACAAACATTCTCCACAGTGTTTGGTTTTAAGTGGCAGCACACCACCTGTTCTATATGTTAGGCCAAGTACAGTATGTGAAGTAACAAATAGTGCACGGTGGTACATGTTAACTGGTGATCTCTGTAAAGATGCTTAGTAAATGATTTGATGTTGTGGTAAGTCCTTGGACAACCATCCTGGCTGCAAATAAGAATGAAGTTCAGTCCCTTTGACAATGCATGTATTTCACGAAGATGCCAAATTAGCTTCTTTACTTCTGTGAATTGTGACTGTCGACATTCTGGACAAGTGTACATTATGCTGTGAATTGTGATGCTTTAAGCTTCGAAATGAGCTTCAGTACCTTAGCTTTCCGGCTAGTTGAGAGAGGCATGTCATAGATGTGTTCAAAGAAGCAGAACACGGAGCTTAGCTGACACGGATAGGCCAGGTTACACACCCAGTAGAGCTTAAATAGCTTGTCCACAGCAGATGTCAGTCCTTCTTCAAGGGGAACAGTGATTCGGTCCCTCTTTCCAATGATGACATGTTGCTTTGCGGCAGCCCTCAGATTTCCAACACAGATTGGCTGGGGCTGGTGGGTCTGTGAAGGACAGACATCACAAAGAGAAGCAATGCTGCTTCCAGCCTAAAATGTAACCAAACAAAAGAAACCAAAATTTGAGTTTAATCAGTTGTTACTGCAAACACTTACTAAAAATACAAACGACCGATTTAACAGTTTCTAAATTTTATGTTACTCCAGTTAATAAGCATGTACACAATTACATACTCTCACACTTGATTAAACTAAATCAGCCACCTTCAATGTCCTTTATGATTTATTTGTTTACTAAAAAAGGCAAAATGTATCTTATAATAAAATCATTCTAGATAGACAGACAAATCGATAGATGGACTTACTGGAACAAAATCAACAAGGAATGTTAATGCAAACTTCACTCAACAGCGACTCATTGCAACTGGTGGCAGAAGATGTGTAAGGACTACAAGCATAGTGTAACACTTCTCATCTGAAAATGAGACACAGACACAAATAAAATAAGATTACACAGAGGCTGTAGCATTATATGTGAAATCTATTCAGAGTTATATTTGAAAATATATACCTTCTGTGAGGGAAAATCAACATTTACTTCATGTATTCATAATCAATTACACTGATTATTCATTCAATCAGTATTATTACTCCCTGTAACAGAGTTGATTACTGTATTCTTGTATTACACTATATTCTTGTATTTTATCATTGAGTGTTATGTGAACTTATATTCTCTGATAAGGCCATTCATTCAGACTTAAGGGCAAAGATTATAAAAGCAGGGGTCTGCCTGGAGACTAGCGGGTCATAGCAAATGGTGTTTTCTGATTTATGAATTATTCTCTCCTCAAGGAATGAAAATCAAGTTTGCCTGGAAACTGTTTTGTCATAGTAAAATAGAGCTTTCTGATTCATGAATTATTCTCTCCTAAAAAGCTTATCTTCTCTTATACGTGCAGTTTCTGTTCCTCTTTTTATATTTGGTAGGGACCTGTTCCAAACAGATCACGAGGGGATTGCCTCATGTATGCAGGGGGGACTGTATAAAAATGCCCAGTCGACACAGAAAGGGGCTTTTTTTCCGACTTTCCTGACTTTTTTCATCTTCATTCATTGCTTTGCTTTTCCTTTTGCAACTTCAAAATAAAAACCTATTCTTTTGGCATCCCGGGTCTTCCTGTCGTTTGTCGATTTCCACGACAAATTGGCGTCCCTGCGGTGGGCTGCTCGTGCACCGGGACCTCTAGACCCTGCAAGAAAAGCGGAGGACGCTCTTGGGTTAAAAAAAGAAACCCAACCTTAGAACCTCAACTGTTTTTTAGAGGAAAAGGCGTTTTCTCTGGGGGTCGAGGGGTGTCCGGGGCCGCTGCAGCCGCACCACGTGTGAGTATATTTTTATATCTTTCTTCGTCTGGTTTGAGCCCCCTGGCACACAGTCTGAGTTGATGTGAAGAGGTTAGAGGCAAAAGGAGGAACCTGTAATTCTTTGGTGCTGTGTGTTTGCCTCAATCCGAGATTTGGGGCATAACCCAGAGAAACTGGTTCCTGGGGCCGGATAACCCGCCTTTGTATGACGATATTTAAAGGTTAAAGATTTTTTCCCCTGGTTTTTTGTGAGAAAACGGAGGGCACAGTTCGACGGGGCTGTGAGCACATAGGCACAGCGATAGAGTCGCGAACCTGCTGGTGAAGAAAAATGGATCGATCCCTCATCTGTGTGTTGAGAGCGGGGGGTTTCGGGCCAGAGGGGAAACTTTGTTAAAGTACATTTTTCTAAGGGGAAATGAACGGGGATGCCGAAAGACAAGTGTCTTATAAATTTTTTTGCTATCTAAATTTTTTTTTTGGCTTTGCTCCGCACCGCTTCCGTTCTTTTCTCACTTCTAAATTTTTCTGTCTGGTTTTTATCCTCTCGTCTTTTCCTGTTTAGAGTGAGTGAAACAGAAGTGTGTGCGACAGTGCGACTGACAGAGAGGAAAAGAAAAGGGTGTACGAGTGTCTGTTAAAGGGATTAAAAGTGTACCTGTGAGTGTGAAAGTGTGCGGGTCCAGTTTTTCCTGAGAGAGAAACAGAAAATGTGTATCTTGTGTTGGCGGAGAGAAAGAATGTGTGTGTGGCAGTGAGTGAGAAAGTGTATGGCAGCGAATTAAAGAGTGTGTGTAAGGCAGGGTGAGTGAAACTGTGCGAGAGCGGGGCTGATTGAGTGTACGAAGTCGTGAGTGACAACGAAATAGGAAATGGATGAGTCCCACTGCAGGGGAGGAGTCCAAGGTGAAGTAGGTGGAGTTGGTCCAGCCTATTGGGTTTAGACTGAGAGGTTGGTTATTTGTGAATTAACGCTTGTGAGATATCATAGAAAATAGAACATAAGTTCAGTAGGGAAATAGAATAATACACAGTGAAAACAGGGGAAAAAGGCTTTTGTATGGGTAGATATATATATATATACATATAAGAAAATATAAGGATATAAAAAACCCTAACTATACAAGGTGAAGATCTATCTGTAAACGGAGCAGTGCGGTAGATGTTACTAATGGTCATAAATAATTAAATAATTAACAGAGTAAAGTGCAATGACATCTATTATGACAGTGACTAATGTGAAATAGAAATATAATATAATATACATATGCATACGCTATAAGACAGTTCTAAAATAAAAATGTGAAAATGTGAATACCCAATCATGAGTACAGTGTACTTTAATGAAAGCAAGGTTGGGGAAATGTTAATATAAATAATTAAGTTGTTGAATAATGTCGGAGAGGTGTGTGACTGGATAGATCATTAGAGAATTTAGAGAATTTAATAAAGGGATTATGGGGTTGGTTAGCAAAACAAATTAAAAATAAAAGTAACTGGAAATTCCAAAATATACTATGCCATGCAGTACTGCTGTGTCAGATGTCCTCAGAGCAGGACAAATAAACATGGTTTCTGGTTTGATTGTTAAATAATCAGTTCAATAAATAGAAAAATGCTACATAGTGAATAGTGAATGAGTTAATGAGTGAGCCATTCCAAACACAGCTTTTTATCAGGTGATTTAGTCAATTATCTTACTATTCGTTTCTCATTCAGACTGATCTCAGTTCAGTCCTAGCTGAATGAGACTTATATAAGACGGATGTAATATCTAATTTCTCTATGTTACATTTTGATCCTCATAAGAGGGATAGTTGATTTCAGAAACCAATGAGAAAAGACCTTATTTATTTGAAAATGAAACTACAAGCTTTAGTGAATTGGGTCTTTCTCATTTTAAATAAGGAGAAATAAAATGTGTTTGAAAATGCAGCTCTCTGTTTTGCTTTACAGTATTAAATTAGACTAGAAAGAGATCTGGAAAACGGCATAGATTTAGTTTTCATGCTTATACAATGCCACCTATAAAACAAATGCATAATTTTCTGGCTGTAGCATGAACAAAATCAGCTAAGCAATATAAAATTGTTTCATCTGCATAATGGTAAAGTTTGCAATCTGAAGAAGCAGAGCCAGTAATATAATTTATATATATATATTAAATAAAACTGGACCAAACTTTAACCTTGTGGTACATCTGTGAGATACAGATGCCAAATCTGAATAATTATTCATTGACATGCACTCTTTTGGGTCTATTCCAGAGCAGTGTTATCAAAGCAAATAATTTAAGCTAAATTCAGTGGGAGAGAAAGGGTGATACTGATGGTAATAAGGAAAATCTGTATACAATAATAACAAATAATAAACCATGGGTACTCGGTGCCTTGCACAGGCTTTCACGGCGAACACCAGAGTGTGAGTTTGTGACAGTGTGACATACCTGGGTTTGTGCTCCCTGCAGAAACACTACAGCACTGAATGTTGATGAAACAGTGCTGCTACGCTGTGTGTGGTTCAGTGGGCTAGGCTGGTTAGCCAAAGACGGGTAAGATCCCAACATATTACACAGGGACAACCTAAGACAGGCACAGTCTCGATCTGACCACCACATGCATTTCAACAGAAAACGGAGAAAACATCGTGGAAGGGAAGCGCAGCCCAGGGGAGAGTGAGTGGATGAATGACGTGATGGGGTGTGTGTTCAGTGGAGGCCTGGGCAGGGTAGACCAGCCCAAATGGACAGTAAAGAGGGTGAAGCAATTTTGTGTTAAGTTCTCTGAAACAGAAATTCTGTTTCAGAAAAAAGGGGGAGAGGTAAATAGATGATCATTATTGCCACCATTATTTGCCCAATAATTATTTTATAGATATAGAGCATTTTTTTTTAAACTTTTAGCTTGTTTTATCTTTTAAAGTTTGGTTTTAAAACAACCTCTATGCAGATGAGCAATTACTCTCAGCAATATTGTAACAGTCTTAACTTTAAGACACACCCAATCCTAATTTAAAAAGAAGAAATAAGAAACTTAGAAATCACAAAATTGAACTTTCACTATTCAACATGTGAGCCACTTTTGGAGCAAGGGAAACAGTAAGTGAGATTTGATAAATTGTTTAAAGGAAATAGATGTATTGTTGATAATTGTGAAAAGCAATCTGCTTGGCATTGTATATGCATAAATACATATTGAAAATATTGAAAAGTAAATGTAAAGCATTGCTCGGATTTACTTGCTATAATAACGTGGACAAAGCAAAGCATAACATCTGTGTTTATTAATATTGATAATATTATTGTTTGTAATGGAACGATTGATACAGAGAAAAATAATCACGTTCCACTTATCCCAATTCTTAAAGCACTAAATACAATCAACTAAATCTAGAAATCAAGGCTTTATAAAAATCTTGGGAACTGAATAAAGTCAGAATCATAATTTCTTAATAAATAGCACACCGCAGAAAATTAAAGTGGCAGGTAAAATAATATAGCCACAAGCGGTGATGCAAAAGTTAAAGCAAAAGTAACCCAAGAAAGCCCAATACATCAATATGGAACCATTCCTGAGACAGAAGCCACATTATGTGTAGTTTGTGCAGAGTTTAAAACTTTGGGCCCTGATGTTATATCAATCAGTGTGGAGATGAATGGGAGAATAGAGCAGCTGATCATTAAAACTTTGCATGGAGCAATGATAATAAACATGATTCAGATATATTTCCATATGTTTGTTCCTTATTTATTATCTATGTAGTACTATCAATACAATATAAGAGGATATGCAGGAAGCATTCAGGGGTAGGTTTAACAGCAGGTGCGTTTAAAGCAGCAGCTTTGGGCTGTGAAGCAGTAAAATATGGTCTGTACAATGATGCTGCAGAATTGAGGTGTGTGATCTTTAGCTTGGTTAGTGTTTGTGAGAGTGGAAGTAGAAGTGTTTGAGTTTGTTTATGTGTACTTGTGTGGGTGAAGTTGTGTGCGTTTGTGTGTGTGCATGAGACATAGTGTGTGTCTAGTGGTAAACTAGGTGTTTGTAAAAGCTAATTTGGCTATAAGAGATTAGTTATAGCCATGGGGAAGCAGTTACACTAAAAGGGAAAGGGATGTGAACAAAAGTAAGGTAAAAGCCAGTAATTAATGGTGTTGATAATTAAATGTTGCAATTTAAAATTGAAAAATGACTAAATGTTAGGGATTTAAAGCACTTTTGACAAGTAAAGATCATGATTGAGTATAACTGAAAATAAGGACAACTGAAGAAGGTAAGAAAACAAAAATTGGGCTGAAATCTGTGCACAGACAAAATTTAAATATGAAATAATTAACTTCCAAGGGGAAATTAGAGCTCAAGTTAAGTGTGATAAATGTATTTTAACCATGTATTTTAACTTGCAGGAAGGAGACACGGAGGACGCCTTAAAAAACTTCCAAAATGAATAGTGAACCTTAAACATGATTATAACGAATACAAAAGTTTCGTTTCAGATCTGTTTACACAGGGGGAGAAGGAGAACGTGGTGCAAAGGTGGAGCAGTACAGACACAAAGTCAGGGCTCCTCCGCCATTACGCACGAAAGGGGAACGAGCATGGCTGGATTGAGCTTTTCCAGGTGACTGAGAGAACAACGTACGCAGATCAACTGATAGGCGAGGGTTCTACAGCTGTACAACAACAGAGATCGCTCACAGAGCAAGCGGGAGGAGACGAGAGAGCAGCAGCAAAAAAGTCTGACCCTCAGCAGGCCGCAGCAGGAAGGAGGGGCAGCTGAAATTGCCCACAGCAGCAGACAGCACACAGCAGTGTGTGACGAGGAGAGGAAGTGAGGAAGTAACTGATTGAGCAACGTTTCGTTTGCGTCAAAGTACACTACATACAGAGAGTCTTAAACACATCTCATTAAAAGAATACACATAGTCTTATCACACACCAACTCATACTTTTCATTCACTGATATTGCAGACATCAAGAGCCAGAATAAAGCTCTTCGTACGTGGGGCTGAGGTAGTCTACGAGAAAAAGGAAGCCAAACCACTATAGACGATGATTTTCATGTATTTTTTCCTTGTTGCTCTGGGAGCAGGACAACAGCAGGACATTGTGCATTTGACCATCACAGATATCATTGTAATCAGCATTTATGTGTTGAAAATTATTATTATTATTATTATTTTTTTTCTTATTGTTTAATCAAAATGAAAATTTGATTAAAAGGGGGGAAATGTGAGGGAAAATCAACATTTATTCCATGTATTCCTGATTTACTTCATGTATTCATAATCAATTATACTGATTATTCCTGTTAATCATTCAATATTCATCCTGTTAATCATTCAATCAGTATTTTATCATTGAGTGTTATGTGAACTTATATTCTCTGATAAGGCCATTCATTCAGACTTAAGGGCAAAGATTATAAAAGCAGCTTCTGCCTGGAGACTAGCGGGTCATAGCAAATGGTGTTTTCTGATTTATGAATTATTCTCTCCTAAGGAATGGCAATTAAGTTTGCCTGGAAACTGTTTTTTGTCATAGTAAATAGAGCTTTCTGATTTATGAATTATTCTTGACTTTTGCTTATTCGTGCATTTTCGGTTCCTCTTTTCAAGAGAACATCTGTTCAGCATCCTTCCTCCTGTAGGCACGAGGCATGTACAAAAGTGCGAGTCAAGAGAGACTTGGGGCTCTCTGACTTCCTCATCTGCTATCGCTTGCTTGCTTGTATTTTTCCTTTTGCAACTTCAAAATAAAAACTTTCTCCTTTTTGGCATCCCGGCTCGTTGACTGTCTTTGTCGATTTCCACGACACTAGTTAGTATTAATAACTGCTCTCTCTTTTCTGTTTTGCTCGTCTCCTTAGTGTGTGTGACTTTATCAGTTTGTTGGAGTTTCAGTACTTATTAGCTTTCTTATTATTTTTTTATCTATATAAAACATTTAGTAGCAAAATATAGGCTATGACCTATGACCTGGGCTCTAGCTATCCTTTAAGAGAATAAAAGATCCTTGTGTTTAATCAATAGTAATGTTTTCTCCTGTGTTTGTTGTCCTCAGTTCTCCTGTTTTGTTTACCTCCCCATGTGCTCCTTGAGGCTTTGTTGTGTTATCCATTCGGGGCACAGTAATCGTGTCATATGATGATGATCCTGGGTTGGGAAGCTTCTTTGTTTTGATCAGTTCCACATACTTTACATTAGAGGGTCAAACTTCAACTGCTCTTTCAATGGCCGGCAATTTGTTTAAGCCTCCGGTGGCCACAGAAAGGTAAAGGGAACTGAAGTTATCTCTTCTTGCTGGTGAACAGTTGAAGAAAGAGTGTAGGGCTTTGAGCACTTTCTCAATCTGCCACATCAGGAAACCACTCCTGAAAGAGTTCTCAGAGCGTATGGAGGACACAGCTTCCTACAATTTCAAATTGAGCCACAGCAAATTGCTCACCATATTCTTTTTGTTGTATGAGCTCAACAAACTTCCAATTTACACTCGGTCCATCCATCGACAAGGAGACCATGTTCTTTTGTACACTCCTGCCAATAAGAAAAATAAAAAAAGAATATAAAAATGCGTAACATGCGTAACAAGTTATGCAAAGTTATGATAAGTTATGTCATCTTTTTCCTTATTCTCATGTTATTTTAGATGTGTTGCTGTTTTAATATATTTCTTGTATAAAAAATAGCTTGGCAATAAATATTCTTATTTTAGGCTAGGAACAATGGGTCCATGCCAAAGATAAGAGACCAATAAAAGTATTTTAAATATATCAGGTATCAACAATGTGTCTAATTTTGATTAATTGTTATAAGTTAAATAGCATATGGCCTACGTTGAAACATTTCAACAAGTCATCTACTGTCGAATGGCCCATAAACTGCGAGCCAAAAAAACGGGACCGAACGTGGGGACTTCAGTGGTTCTGTTCAGGCTCTCGTCAGACATAATGACAAACGAATCTTCATTCTCTTGTGAGATGAGCTGCTTCTTCTTTTGTGCACCATCAGATGGCCAACTCAGTGTCATGCAGCCACACCCTTGTCTCTGGGTCCAAGTCAACTAGGTCAGATACTGAGTGTGGGCTAAATAGTGGGCTGCCCATAAATATATGTTCAGCAGTCTATTCAGGTTCACCACACTCACATGCTGCGCTATCCATCAAACCCCACTTCTTTAAAGGAAGACTTGAAGCGGCCGACCCCAGTGCACAGACGGTTCAGCAAGGTCCGTAGGTGGCGTGGCAGGTCTTCTCCTTCTACACCACCTCCTGGATCCCTGATGAATTCTGGGATGTGGGAAGGCCCAGCTGTTTCTCAGCTGCTTTTTTGATTTAAAAAATCCAAATAATTTGTACATTTAGTAAGCTTATATCCATTTCATACAGATCATTAGTAACTGTTAATCAGTTTTCTTCAGATACAAAGTAAATATAAATATAATTTTCTTCAGATACAGTAGTATATTCTTGTCACCGGGGAAAGCGCCGCCACACCCCCACTGACAAACCCGACAGAGAATTTCAGCATCCTCCACGTAAGCCAGGAGGTGCCAGGAGGGTTGCCTTGGATGTTACGTCCTTGGAAGATTGATTACAACAATTAAAGCTAGTCACTTTGCTAGTCTCAGCTACCTAGCTAACGCTCTGTTTACATGGTCTAGCTACTGAAAATGTGAGATTTTGCTTTTTTTAAATATTATCTCAGGAGTTTCTACGCTGTGCCCTCTCACTGACATGAAATATTGTTCTCTTTTGCAATCAGGTATGTTATATTCTGTGTATTATAAGTTTTGGAATGTAGCGTTTCACTTAAAATGTCACCTCTTTGTGTAGTAAATGTTATGTAAAAAGGCTGAAGCTCTAACCGCATGGTAGGTTGTGTTAAATATGGTACACCATGAGCTATTATGAACTTTTTATTGTGATATAGCCACTGGGTAATTTGTTTTATCTACATTTTGAGAAAATAGTTTTATTTTTAGATATGTATATGTGCCAATTAATATGTATTGAACCTGAACAGTATTGCTGAATATTAGAAAATAATATAATGTGAAATGTGTTTTGATTCCTGTTTTATACTTTTATAAATATTGTATATTTTTATATAACCTAATTTTATATATTATTCATGCAGTTACTGTTAACCAGTCTGTGCTGATAGCTGAAGGGGGAGGAGTTTCTACGCTGTGTCCTCTCACTGACAGAAATATTGTTCTCTTTTGCAACTTAACCCTTCAATAAATAATGACAATGAGCTCAAGCTGTTTAATGCAGTTATGGAAAACAGAATCATCATGAAAAACTCACGAAAACGTTATAAAATGTGTATAAAGTCAAACATTCCATTCGGCCCTGTGATATGATTGGCTGACAATAGCCAAAAACGAACAGTAGCTCCGCCCACCCAGCGTCTATTCGCTGAGAGAGAGCAGGGGGGCGGGGCTTAGACGGAGAGAGATGTGAGGCATCGAAGGAGAGAGTGAAAGTAAGTTCAGTCTCCGCCATTAGAAGAGGACAGAAGCCCGGATTCACTCGGTAAGTTCAGAACTGAAGAGAATGTAGAACAGAACCGTGTAGCTTAAAGTCAGAACCGGTTCTAAAGGTTCCTCAGATCCAGAACCGGTTCTTTAAGCTCAGCTCAGTGTCCGATTCCACTGGAAGAACCAGGATCAGCATGGAGATCTGAACCGGGCCTGGATCAGACCTGGACCTGGTCTAGATCAGACCGGCTGGAGAACAATCAGCTGTAACAGATCAATAATGCTGTAAACTGAAGAGAAATGCGCAGATATAGATTGATATTTATTGATCACAGTGTAGTTTATGCTGTTTAAAGCGCATTACTGCTTAATGTGGACTTTGATCTGTTGGGGAGATAAAAAAACACGGAACTGCTATAAAGGCGTGTTTATATGCAGTAGCGCTGTTCAACCAGCAGGGGGAGCAACGGAGCTCAAGATCACGTGCAGTGTTAGTGTCTTTAATCCTGCTGTTTTATATTATACTTAAATAATCTCTCTATTCTGATTCAGTAACATAATAAAAATATCATTAATAATAATAGAACAGTGTGTATATTTATAATGTTGTGTAATGCAGTAATATTACTAATAATAATTAAATTATAATCATTATAATAACAGTAAATGTTTCTGTAATCTGTAGAATAATGTGTAATGAGGGTAAATCACACTGTTATTTATCGTTCTCTGTTTGTTTTGTTTTGTTAGTTTATCAGGTTTTGTTTAATGCAGTTCTGATGATAATGTCATTATTGTAAGAATAAAGGTTTTATTGTAACGGCTGATCTGTTCTCAGGGGTCGGTGTCGGCAGTGTTCAGCTGTGTGTGAATGAAGAAGAGTAAATGATGGATCTTCAGAACTCCAGCAGTGGAGGAGGACCTCCTGTCCTAAAGTGAGTAAATTAAGTGATGGGTTTAATATGTAAAGTAGTTTTGTATTGTAATGGTTTCAGCTCTAATCCTGGAGCTGTGATCTGCATATTTTACAGTTTTAAAATATTGAGAACAGAGTTTCTCCTGGACCAGAGTCAGAACCCTGTGCTGTATTTAAACACAGAGAAACGCTTAACAAACAGTAACAGTAACAGTATTAGGTGGTTGCTGTAGTGATATTATGCTGTTGCTAGGTGGTTGCATATTTATGTTAAAAAATATGGTCCATATTTTTTAACATAAAAGTGACGATTTGCTCAAAATCTGGATCGGATTAGTCTGTAGTGAAAGTGATCTTTGGACCAGATCCATTGTGAGGATCCGTCTCGGATTTTACCACACGCTGTCTGGGTTTACATTAGTATTAGAAATGAGGAAATCCTGATGTGCTGCATTTATATAGATCAGATGGAAGTGATTGGGTTTGTTATTAAAGCTGTGGAATGAAGAAAGACTTGTTCTATTCTAGGCCTGGACAATAATTTGATATCTGTATTTATCGCGATAAGAAATGTTTCAATAATGGGGACATCATTTTTGTGGTATATCGATATGTATTATTTACACGGACAGGCATTTTTTACTGGTGTAAGCTCGCCCCAGAGTTGAACACAGTCTCCGTAGCTGAGCTATGTCTGTGCGTGATGACGTAATTACACAGGCACGTAGCCAGATAGGCTAGGCTAGGCTAGGTTAGATTTGGCTAGGCTAGGCACCCCAGCAAACATGCCCACACTGGGCCAATGAGGGCCCAATGTGGACCAACACATCGGCCCCGTATGGGCAGCCCACATCGGGCCATTGGGGATTTGCACATCGGTGCGGTATCGGCCCCACGCCATCGGCCCCATATGGGCAGCCCAAATCGGACCATTGGGGATTTGCACGTCGGTTCAGTATCGCCCCCATATGGGCAGCCCACTTAGGGCCAACGGAGATTTGCTCATCGGGACGGCACCAGCACCATGGCGTCGGCCCATTTGAGGCAGCCCACATTGGGCCAATGGAGATTTGCTCACCAGTATAGCGTCGGCCCCACGGCGTGGGCCCTTTTCAGGCAGCCCACATTTGGCCAGCGAAGATTTACTCCTCTATGCAAAATCAACACCAAAGCATTGGCCCATTGGGCCAACAGAGATTTGCAGAGCTCTAACACACACACACACACACACACACACACACACACACACACTGACTCATGCCCTCAGTGGAAAACCAATTGTGGCCCCAAATTTTTAGAACTGTGCAATATTGAACAGAGAACACTTTTCAAGGAAGAAAATTTAAAGCTGTGCTATTGGCACTTTGACATTTTTTGCAACTGGCTGTAAAACAATTAAATAAATAACACAATTTAAAGTGTATAGTAAATTAATTAATTTATTACAAAGTATCATGTATAAAATATAAACAACACACAACAGTATTTAAGTAAATTAAATCCCAAATTTATATTTTAGCATGTAGATAAACATGTACTGCATAGATATCTCCATTTGCAAAAACAGTATTTATAATAAACGGTATGATATAAATATCAAACATAATACAAAATAACAAAGAATTATACAACTTAAATTAATGTATATATATATATATATATATATATATATATATATATATATATATATATATATATATATAAACATCAATAAAAACAGCAAATCATATTCTTGAATAAATACTTAAATGCACTAGACTGATGTAGTAGATGAATAATAAACTGATACTATTATTGCTACTGGAACAAAGCCTCTGGGGTGGGTTTCCCGAAAACGAACAACCTTAGCGAATAACGAACGAACTAACGAATGACGTGAGTAAAGAACGAGCCAGTTCTGCGAGTGTTTCCCAAAGAGCTTCGCAACGTGAAAATTAACAAAGGAGGTTAAAGAACGTCTTTGTTGACTCCTCCCCTGAAACAGCGCACTCAATCGATCCACAAATATCGATTATTATGCAGTATTTATTCAGTATTACACCCTAAAAATGTAAAAAAGTGTTGTAATCCTCAATATTATACATATTTTGAAATTTAAATTACAAAAGGATGTACTTTGGCATTAATAAAATACTCCTACAGATACATATGACTAAATAAATAAGTCATATGTTTATATATAAATGTTTAATAAACATTAAACTTTTTTTACTTTTTTAAAACTATTATTGTTAATATACATATATATTATATTAATAGATATTGTACTAATATTATTAATAGTAATATTGATAATAATAAAAATGTATTATTATTATAATTATTAATAATATAAAAATAATATAATAATACATATACGTATGTTCCGGTGTGTGTGTATATATATATATATATATATATATATATATATATATATATATATATATATATATATATATATATATATACACACACACACACACACACTCTGTAAAGCTCCAGCTCATCCTAAATCAACATCTCAGTTGGGTTTAGGTCAGGGGATTTTGAAGGCCATGCACCTCTTTGTTAACTTTTGTTAATTCCATATGCGTCAATTAATTGTTTTCATAGTTTTAATATTAATCGACAATGTAAAAAAAAAAAAAACATTAAATGAGACGTGTCAACTTTTGACTGGTATTTATATATTTGCGAGCTGACACACCCCAGAGTTTGCCCAGATGAACGGCCACAATGTTGGTTAGAAGCACCTAAATAAAGAATAATATTAAATATTACCTGCACATTCACCGATACCCTTTACAATACGTGTAGGTGTGAGTAAAGACACTGCAGGCGTCCCCTGCACCGGACCTACAGTACCAGGAATTTTCCCAATAGAATGGAAATATATTGTATTGTGCTGTAATTCCCGGGCTGGTGGGAAGTGTATATAAGTGTGTGTATGCCACATAACAGCCTGATTACAGAATCCACGGACTTGGTGACTTTGCAGCTTTGCTTAGACCGTGAGCATCATCTGCAGGAATCTGGATTTTTAATAATTTATGGGTTTGATTGGTCAATTCCAGTATGCCCAGTTAGACTACACAGAGAAAGTTGGCATTATAATATAATATAATATAATATAATATAATATATGATATAATATAATATAATATAATATAATATATGATGTAATATAATATAATATAATATAATATAATATATGATGTAATATAATATAATATAATATAATATATGATGTAATATAATATATGATATAATATAATATAATATAATATATGATGTAATATAATATAATATAATATATGATGTAATATAATATAATATAATACAATATATGATATAATATAATATAATATAATATATGATATAATATAATATATGATATAATATAATATAATATAATATAATATATGATGTAATATAATATAATATAATATAATATAATATAATATATGATGTAATATAATATAATATAATATAATATAATATATGATGTAATATAATATATGATATAATATAATATAATATAATATAATATATGATATAATATAATATATGATATAATATAATATAATATAATATATGATATAATATAATATATGATATAATATAATATAATATAATATATGATATAATATAATATATGATATAATATAATATAATATAATATATGATATAATATAATATATGATATAATATAATATAATATAATATATGATATAATATAATATATGATATAATATAATATAATATAATATATGATATAATATAATATAATATAATATAATATAATATAACTCATTCACTCACTTACTCTCTCATCGTCAACCGCTTTATCCGTTAAGGGTCGCGGGGGGGTGGCTGGAGTTTATACCAGCCGGCATCGGGGGGAAGGCAGTATACACCCTGGACAGGCCGCCAATCCATCGCAGGGCAGACAGACACACAGGCACATCCACTCACACACTCACACCTAAGGGGCAATTTTTATCCGACATCCAATTAGCCTGAACTTTGGACTGTGGGAGGAAACCGGAGCACCCGCAGACACGGGAAATAATATAATATAATATAATATAATATAATAATATTAATTATTATAATAATTATTATATATATAATATAATTGATTATAATTAATAGTAACATAATATAATTGCTTCAAGCAGGGAAATTATAATTTTTCTCCCTCAAAATTGGCGGTCCCTGGTGTTTAAGGTGCTGAACTGCAAGTAGAGATCCCCTAAAGAAGCTCTTAAGAATAACGACTGGGTGAGGGCACTCGTTAATCTGCGAGCGAGTTTACGTAGTACTTTAGTTACGCACGGGTTTGGGAAACACTCTTTAATTAACGATCAATCTTAAGTACGAGTTAACGAAGTTCTTAGCGTAACGAAGCTTTCAGGAAACCCACCCCTGATCTCTATTATTAATTTTATTCCTCTTGCTTGTAGACTTGGAACCAAAATGTCATCCCAATCAAACCAGTAAAAAAAATTCTAATTGAATATAACATTAGTTTTTGCATTAAGGTTTTTATCTCACAGCAATAATAATGAAGGAGAAAATAGATGTACTTTACATAAATAGAACAGATATAGTTAATCATAATATCAAAAATGAATATTGTTTATGCATTAATATAGCATAGATCATAAAATAACTATTTTTTTGAAGAGACTGCATGAGACGATGCTTCCGTCCACCTGAACGGTCCCGTGCATTCCAAAGCCAAACCTTTGCAACCTGCTCGATCTCTGCATCCTTTGGTGGTGGCATGATTGATCTTCTCACGGCCTCTTAAAATGATAATATAGAGATATGAGATTGCAGTCAGGTAAATACTACATCTGTTAGTGTCTTTTCATGTACAATGCTTAATTTTAGAGAAATTTGCAGACTGTATTTGATTACAGTGATTCTTATATAGTGATTATTTGTTATTTGAATTTGAATTTCTTCAGGCTATTCATGGTGAAACCTAAATAGCCTTTACAGTCACTGTGTGTGACTGGTAGTTACATTCTATAAACATGTGAGGTGGCCGATATCAGGATATCAGGTTCACAAAAATACCAAAACTTTTTAAAATGATCTCTTTGCATTAGCTTAACTGGCTATCTTTCCCTTAGCTTAGCTGGATATCTTTCCCTTAGCTTAACTGGCTAGCTTTCCATTAGCTTAACTGGCTAGCTTTCCATTAGCTTAACTGGCTATCTTTCCCTTAGCTTAACTGGCTATCTTTCCCTTAGCTTAACTGTCTAGCTTTCCGTTAGCTTAACTGGCTATATTTCCCTTAGCTTAGCTGGCTAGCTTTCCCTTAGCTTAACTGGCTAGCTTTCCCTTAGCTTAACTGGCTATCTTTCCCTTAGCTTAACTGGCTATCTTTCCCTTAGCTTAGCTGGATATCTTTCCCTTAGCTTAACTGGCTATCTTTCCCTAAGCTTAACTGGCTATCTTTCCCTTAGCTTAACTGGCTATCTTTCCCTTAGCTTAACTGGCTATCTTTCCCTTAGCTTAACTGGCTATCTTTCCCTTAGCTTAACTGGCTATCTTTCCCTTAGCTTAACTGGCTAGCTTTCCCTTAGCTTAACTGGCTATCTTTCCCTTAGCTTAACTGGCTAGCTTTCCCTTAGCTTAACTGGCTATCTTTCCCTTAGCTTAACTGGCTATCTTTCTCTTAGCTTAACTGGCTATCTTTCCCTTAGCTTAACTGGCTATCTTTCCCTTAGCTTAACTGGCTATCTTTCCCTTAGCTTAACTGGTTATTTTTCCCTTAGCTTAACTGGCTATCTTTCCCTTAGCTTAACTGGCTAGCTTTCGTTAGCTTAACTGGTTATTTTTCCCTTAGCTTAGCTGGATCTCTTTCCCTTAGCTTAACTGGCTATCTTTCCCTTAGCTTAACTGGCTATCTTTCCCTTAGCTTAGCTGGATATCTTTCTCTTAGCTTAACTGGCTATCTTTCCCTTAGCTTAACTGGTTATTTTTCCCTTAGCTTAACTGGCTATCTTTCCCTTAGCTTAGCTGGATATCTTTCCCTTAGCATAACTGGCTATCTTTCCCTTAGCTTAACTGGCTATCTTTCCCTTAGCTTAACTGGCTATCTTTCCCTTAGCTTAACTGGCTATCTTTCCCTTAGCTTAACTGGCTATATTTCCCTTAGCTTAACTGGCTATCTTTCCCTTAGCTTAACTGGTTATTTTTCCCTTAGCTTAACTGGATATCTTTCCCTTAGCTTAACTGGCTATCTTTCCCTTAGCTTAACTGGCTAGCTTTCCCTTAGCTTAACTGGCTATCTTTCCCTTAGCTTAACTGGCTATCTTTCCCTTAGCTTAAGTGGATATCTTTCCATTTTCCATTTCCCTTAATACTTCCCTTAGCAAGCCATTGCTCCCTTAGATGGTTATTGTTGACATACTTGGATATAAAGTTAACTTACTTAACAGCAGTCTTTCTCCAAGAGCCGAGATAAGCTGCCAACTTGGGAGCCCCTCGTGTTATTTAAATGTGAGGTAAATTCTCATTCTAACTTAGCACAATGCTAACATTTTTTAGCACAATGCTAACTTCAACATAGCTACCCTTATAATGCTACAATAACCTGAGAGTGGTAACTGCATTAGCACCACATTAGCGTAGCTTAGCAATAAATATAAAAGCGTATAGTAGAACAGAAATTATAACTTACCTTTCAGTCACTTTGACAGACCAAAGTCACTCACTGACTTTGCCTTTAAGCTTGATCGTTGCTCTGTGGTAAAGGCACGTGCAGGGAGGGGGGAGGGGAGGGGGGTGGATTCGTTGGTTACATGATCCTCACAATTAAATATCACATGCAAAAATAAAAAAATATGTAACTTTTATAACCTTGCTGGCTCACACAAAGTGTATAGTCAAGCACAAAAACATTTATAATTTAATATTTTTATTTATTTATTATCAGCACTACCAATAATAAAGGTGAGATTATGAATCAGCACCATGGAGCAAATTCGTAGCTATCCAAAATATTAAATAAAAATATTTTTATAAATAAAAATGTATAGCTATACAGTATATGTCTTGAAAAATATGAGATGTTACTATGTGTGTGTGTGTGTGTCCCTCCAAAGGTCTCTGCACAACTCTGCTGTGGTACCTTGATTTTTCTCCACTTTTGGTTTAGAAAATCTTTCAGAGCTGATACTACATTTCACACAGTGTTGCTCCTATCCACTAAGCTAGCTAATCTACCTAGCTCTCACAGACAAAAACAATAAAAAATATTCAGATACCCTTCATATGAACTTGTTATGACACAAACTTTCAGATTGTAAAATATTGTATGGTAAATTTGGGCTGACCCAGAGTAACCTAGCATAGGATTTGTGTGGGCATGCTCACATATGTGTGCGTGTTGCCCACATATAACCCACAATGCCTACAGTGTGTAAATGGTGCAGGCTGAATGTGGGCTGACCCACAGTGGGCCTGCCTGGGATTTGTGTGGGCGCATCAAAGTGTTGGCTGTCCAAATAATTCCCACACTGGGCCTACAGGGGCATTAATGCACTGGACCAGTTTAGGCTAGCCCACAGCGGCCTTTTATAGGATTTGAGTGGGCCAGCCAATGAACAGGCTGCCCACAGAAAACCCATGTTGGGCCTGTTTGGAATTTTAATGGGCTAGCCCCTGCCCACAGTGCCCGCACTTAGCCCACGAAGGGCCGATGTGTAGCTTTTTGCTGGGTAATAATGCACTCCATATATGCAGGATTAAAGTAAAATAAATTATACTGGACATAAACATATATAAAATGTCTCTAGAAGATATATAATAGGAAATGAAAACAGTGTGAATTTTTCTTTTGCTTAAAACAGCAAGAAAGTACTACCCTGAATGTGATAATTAGGGGTGGGTGATATGGCTCCATATTTCATGGTAATATAGTTCATGATATTCAAAAATATTGGCAACATTATTTCTTACGATATTTATGGCATACTGCCTTATTAAAACAGATTAATGTCATTTCTGGAGCTGTGATTGTATGCAGATAAATTATCCCATAAATGGTCCTACACCTGAATAAAAAAAGTAATATCTAATTTCTAGAACATAAAAACAGGAAGGGGTAGGTCGAGACTCTTCATCAAGCATATACATTTAATACAGGCTTTTTCTGCTTCCGGTCACTGAAATTATTGTATTGAAAAAGTAAATATTTGATTATAAAAGGTGAGGGGTAGAGATATACTGCAAGTCAGAAAATTACAAAGATATTTATAAGATAAAATGAGATACACTTTGTTAGAGCAGTATAACATATTTACAGCTAGTGCTGGACGATATGGCCAAAATTTATATCACGATACATTCCTTAATTTCGGTCGATACAATATAATTTCGATATCGATATAAATATTTGGAAGGCCTCAGAAAAACTGTTAGGAATCCCTGCAATGGAAATCTGTACCTATTACTGTCTTTAAAGCCTCCTCTCATAAAAAAACTGTATAATACTTTAGAAATTAAAAAATGGTCAGAATGAATTAATGCTCACCTTTATTTGCATGTAGCAATATAAAAACATGACATCTCTGTCAAACACAAACCAATAACCTATTTACATTTTACCAATATAAATAACTTTACATTACAACAGAGGCAGAGCTTCTTATCCTTTTGTAAACATATTTAACAGACCAAAACAAAAGTGCCTCATCCAGGATAAAGAATGCAGAAAGCCTTCATTTATATAAAAGGAACACGATATCACCGTCAAATAAACAAACCTATATCAACTATAAATAACTTAGATACAACATAAACTACATAAGTGCTTCAGCCAAAATAAGGAAGATATTGTGTGTAGTGAAACTGCTTGAGGTGGTGGAACAGATTAGATGCATTACCGTTGCTAGTCAACTCCACTTTCCGGCACAATTGGGAGCAAGCTGAAGTTTATCAGACCTTTGAAAGCCGAACCACTGAATTAGACCTGCCTCCCTCAACTATCTCTCCTGTTTAATCACTTGTGGAAGCATCAGGTGTGCTCATTCTGCATCTAAAATCTAAAATTCTGCATCAGGGCCGAGCCTAATCGAGGAACTCGGTTCGGCCGCACTGCGCTCCGCTCGGCTTCATAGCGGGAGGTTCTAGGTGTGGACCGGAGCGCAGCCGAGCTTCAAGTTTTAGTAGTATGGATTATAGTGTAAAGTCTGATACTACTAAAGTAGTAGTATAACACTGTATTCAGTGCTGGACAGCAGCAGTGTTTCTGCTACATACATTTTGCAGCTGCAGCCTGCTGACAGTCAAGATACAACTACATATTAAAATGTCTGTGAATTTATAATGGGATAAAAGTACTGAAGCCTTTATTGTAGTATGAAGGTGTCCCAGTATTTTTCTCCATATAGTGTAACTAATGTAGGTAATTCTTTTTGGTTAATTGACCTGCTTTTATTTTAATACACAATTTTTTTTCTTTGTTTTTCCAGAATAAACAACTAGGATATTTAATAAAGAACAGTGTTAAACTGCTGAAAGAGGTGAAGCACAAGCCATCCAGAAGAATCTCCTGAAAACGCAGAAATTGTTTGCTACATTTCACAGACAGATGGAGCCAAGTCCCGACATGGAGAAACATCAGCACTCTGTCAAGAGTTTTACTAAACAGAGTGATCTCAAAAAACACCAGCGCATTCACACAGGAGAGAAACCGTATTACTGCTCAGACTGTGGGAAGAGTTTTACTAAACAGAGTCATCTCAAAAATCACCAGCGCATTCACACAGGAGAGAAACCACATCACTGCTCAGACTGTGGGAAGAGTTTTACTAAACAGAGTCATCTCAAAAATCACCAGCGCATTCACACAGGAGAGAAACCGTATTACTGCTCCGATTGTGGGAAGAGTTTTAATCAACAGGGTCATCTCAAAAATCACCAGCGCATTCACACAGGAGAGAAACCGTATCACTGTTCAGACTGTGGAAAGAGTTTTACTGAACAGAGTAATCTCAAACTGCATCAGCGCATTCACACAGGAGAGAAACCGTATCACTGTTCAGACTGTGGAAAGAGTTTTAATAAACAGAGTAATCTCAAACTGCACCAGCGCATTCACACAGGAGAGAAACCGTATCACTGTTCAGACTGTGGGAAAAGTTTTACTGAACAGAGTAAACTCAAAAATCACCAGCGCATTCACACAGGAGAGAGACCGTATTACTGTTTCGACTGTGGGAAGAGTTTTACTCAACAGAGTCATCTCAAAAAACACCAGCGCATTCACACAGGAGAGAAACCGTATTACTGTTTCGACTGTGGGAAGAGTTTTACTCAACAGAGTAGTCTCAAAATACACCAGCGCATTCACACAGGAGAGAAACCGTATCACTGCTCAGACTGTGGGAAAAGTTTTACTGAACAGAGTAAACTCAAAAATCACCAGCGCATTCACACAGGAGAGAAACCGTATTACTGTTTCGACTGTGGGAAGAGTTTTACTCAACAGAGTGATCTCAAAAAACACCAGCGCATTCACACAGGAGAGAAACCGTATCACTGCTCAGACTGTGGGAAGAGTTTTACTAAACAGAGTAATCTCAAACTGCATCAGCGCATTCACACAGGAGAGAAACCGTATCACTGCTCAGACTGTGGGAAAAGTTTTACTGAACAGAGTCATCTCAAAAAACACCAGCGCATTCACACAGGAGAGAAACCGTAATACTGCTCAGACTGTGATAAGTGTTTTACTAAACAGAGTCATCTGAAACTGCACCAGCGCATTCACACAGGAGAGAAACCGTATCACTGTTCAGACTGTGGGAAGAGTTTTACTTTACAATTTCATGCTGTGTTTTTATGTTTGTTTGTATACCTACATTAGTTAATGCCTGCAGAGCTCTTCAACACTTAGTGTTGTGTTTTAAGAAGTTTTTACACACAGAATCATAAATGGTACCACTAACAGCATAAACTAGGAACATACATTTTTACAATTTTTTCAGTGATATGCTGAATAAATAGTAAAGCGATGATGCTAGCTCAGAGTAAAATCGTATATTAAATCTCAGCATTAGCTTTAGAACTAATAATAAACAAAAGTGAGGATTTTATCATTCTGGGACATTTTTAGGTTTAAAAATTGAATATGCTTTGCCATAAGTAGGAAATGATCATTTGGTCAACTTATGTCATTTACAGCCTTAACACATTCTCAATTGTTTACATATAAAAACTTTCTTTATTTTTTCCTCCACTCCACGTTTGTAGTTTGTAGTTGGAGCGAGGGCACTGCCAGTGTTTGCTCCAGATGTTAGATTAGCATTACTTAGTCTTTTAAAATGTAGATGTCGTAGTTTAAAGGAGTAGAGTATTCTTAGGAGTAGAGAATATTCTTAGCTTGCAACAAAAGGCCAACAAAATCCTTTTCAGAGTTAAAAAAAAAAAAAAAAAAACGGTCTAGCTGTAGTTTCCATACTGAAAGCAACACTCAGCAGGCTATGCAGCAGTAAGACTGCAGGATCCTTGATTCCCTCTACTGCACGTGTCAAACACAAGGCCCGCGGGCCAAATGTGGCCACATCCAAGCGAGAGCTTGTAAGATCTTAGTGTCAATAATAAATAGGTCAGAAGCGTTCTTTGACCAAAAACTACTTTTCCCACAATGCTTGATTGTATTACCCGCGAAGTTACGGCTTACTGCCACTACAGGCAGTGTAGTCATTGATGTGGAAACCCTGCCGGAGGGAAGGCGTAACTTCGCGGGTGGAATTGAGACATACAAACGTTTATCCCATAATGTCCAGAAAAAGAGAAGCTGATGCAGACGGACGGCTGTGCTTCAAGGCGAAAGACCGGTATGCCTTTTATGTTACGAAGAGTGTTACTGACCAAAATAAACGCTTGTTAGGAGAGATATAAGTTCTGTGTAAATATTTATAAGACAATAGCTGACAAAATCTGTTTTAATGACGTTAATAAACATCACTGTGACAGCGCTAGTCACAGTTTCACCACAGCAAAGGACGAGGACGTGAATCACTTATCTAACCAGCCTTTACTGATTTCTGCCCTCAATAACCCTTTCAATAACCTCCAATAGCCTTTAATAGTCTTCAGTAGCCTTCAACAGTCTAACCTTGCAGCCGTGGTGTGTTCTAAACTCCGTAGTTATAAACATCCTGAGGTTAGCAGCACGCTAACTGACCTGTTTATAATGTCATCCCAGCAGTGACTCCGTGACGCTGCAGACTGCCTCAGCTGAGCCCTGTAGCCCGTGGCTTGGTTGTAGCTCTGACTCAGTAAAGACTGTTGGCTTGTGCTGCTGCTGCTCCGACTAGTGGTTGTATGAGGAACTGCTAAATCTGAGGAAATGCTAAATCTGTCACATGTTCTTAACAGCTCACAATTTTTTAATTTTATATTTATTAAGCCTTATTTCAGTATCAAACGTTTTGATCAAAGTTAATGTAACTTGTATTTTATGTCATTCCTATTCACTTGACTAGTTTGGTTCTTGATTGATGGAGTTTTTGGATTTCATAACATGACAAATTAAAAGGATTTATGTTAATAGAGCAACAAGCAAACATTTTTTCCATGCAACTGTAATATTTGATTGAATAAATAGTATATTGAGAGTTATTTAACATTAAGGAGTAATTACATTCATTTTATATTACATTTGGTTACATTTTATTACATTTATAAGTTACATCTGGCCCTCAGAGGACAGCCAATATGCCAATGTGGCCCTCGGCTAAAATGAGTTTGACACCCCTGCTCTACTGGTTTTCTCATTGGTCTATGGTTCAGTCAGTCTGATTAAAAATCTGCAAGTTAATCTACAGGGATATTTGGTTGTGTTGTGTTGCCAAAGTTATATACTCTGTTATCTTTTCCTTATTTGGTATCGTTTTGCTAAAGGGTTTTTTTATATCTCTAAAGGTACTAAAAATATCTAATCCATTTACTTTATTGATTGTTTGATCCAGTACCAGCTATTATCGTTGTTTTACATCACCTTATGTATTTACTCATATTCATATCTATGTGATTCAATAAAAGGCTTTTATATTGCAAGATCTGCAATCTTATCTATTCTTTCAACTTAAGCATTTAGCCAAAAGCTTTTGTACACAGCCAAACATACATTCAAGCAACCACTATATACAGTGCCTTGCAAAAGTATTCGGCCCCCCTTGAACTTTTCAAACTTTTGCCACATTTTGGGCTTCAAACATAAATATATGATTTTTTGGTTTGTTTTTTTGTGAAGAATTAACAAGTGTGTAAGAATACAGAGGAGTTTTGCCTTACTATGTTCATTGTTCATTGATTAAAAGGTTAATCTGTGTGTAACTAAATTAGCATTTCACTTAATCAGTATGTTATTCAAGCATTTAGCACGATTCATGATGATTCACATTGTGACTTAGAATGTATGTATATTGTGTCCTTGTGCTCAAAGCAAGGCCGTTTTTCTTGCAACTTAGCATGATTGATTTTTTCCAGCGGAACCATGAGTTTCTGTACATGTAATCTATAGTCTGATAAGGTTGGGGTGACCGAGTTCTCGGCTGACGTATAGGATGAATAACTGCTTATCAGTATCAGGATCCGGGGGGTGTGAGGAGCCTCCTCACACACCATTAGACTGAGGCCAGGCGAATGCCTGTATTTATTAGACTCTCTGTCTAGGAAGAAGAGTAGAGTTGGGCGGGAGAGCTTCTCCCGAGAGGGACTACAGAGCCACAGGTCCTGTTCACACAGCCGAGAACTCTGGAAACCCCAACTTTTCTCACCTTTGGGGTTTTCCTCTTATTTTCAACTTTTTATTTCAATTCATTTTTCAATAATCTTTTTACTCAATTTTTGATGTATCCAAAAAAACTGTTTTGCTCAGAAGATTCTTTGAATAAAATCTGACGGAACTGACACCAATAAATCCTGCTATTTACTTACTTATAAGTAGTTTTTCTCAGTAGCTCAGTCGCTGTGAAGTGTGGAGGATAGTTTTGCAATATATTGATTATCGCTGAATCGCAGTTTTGAGATATTACCGTTATCATTAATTTACCACTTTGCTCAAAGGTGCTGAAAAAAACTTGAAAATGGGCCTTGAAAGTGCTTGAAAAGTGCTTGAATTTTACCTTGTAAAAGGTGTTTGAACCCTGTGTTTAAAAACCCCAGCAGCACTGCTGCACCTGATCTACATGTACAAACACAACACACACAAACACGTCACCACATTAGTGTCAATGCAGTTTTAAGAAATATTTATCACGAAAATAAAGCTCTCTGGCGCTGGGAATTAAATATGCAGGGTAAAATTTAGGCTAATCGGATATGCAGGTGAAAAAATAAACTGTGAAAAAATATGTGTGTGAATATGTGTATGTTTATACCTACAAATCTCAAATGTAAATTGACATAATATGGACCATTAAATGACGGTAACAACCTGACCGTTTGACACTTAGCTAATCTGCATACCAGGAGGAGAGAGCAGAGATAGACTGGCTGTGTATGAAACGGTAGGCAGCTACCACAATCCCTCATGCCTGAGCTGTTCATATGTTAACACCCACTAAATGATTAACCCTTTACAAGTATTAATATGAACTTTAGGAAAAAGAATATAAACAGAATTGCCCTTTTTTCTATTGTGAGTTAAATGAAGTCACTGCTGCCTATTCTAATAAGCTAACCGTATGACTAGCTTGACGAGTTCTGGGGACATTTTTACATGGGATGTGTCTGAAAGATCTGTGGACAAAAAGACATTGCTTAAATTAATAAAAAGTATTATTACAAATGTAACAAAATGACTTTCTGAGCTGAAAACAAAAAAAACAAACAAAAAAAAAAGAAAATATGTTTTATAAAATTTATTGAGTTATCATATATATCCTATACCCAGTTTATAGACACATTTGGGACATACCGGGGTTGGACAATGAAATTGAAACACCTGTCTACAGTCACTCAGTGTTGGATCTTAGTTTGCATAAAAATAAATTTATGCCAGTTTTTACCCTGAGCTCTGGCTCGCTTCTTTTTTTTCCTCCTTTTTTCCTCTCTGTGTCACAAACTCTTCTAGTTCCTCCCTTTACCCAAGTTTGATTTTAGGAAGTCTTTTACGTACACTCTAAAAAGAAATGTGTCAAAAATGACTCAGACTGTGTCGAATTTTAACACATTGTGCGAGTGTGCTCAGAGACGACACATGTTGTGTTGATTCTGACACATCCAGTGTGTAATCCAATTTTACACACTAAATGTGTCAGGCTAATGAACTCACAAATGTGTAATTTTTTTACACAACTTGTGTTGATTATGCATAATCAAGATAATGTATCAAATATGTAAAAAAAAGCATGAAACGAATTAATTCAATTCCATTTTTATTATCATGCCTATATATGGTTCAATTTTCTTTTGGAATTAGCAATGAATTAGAATTCATTGTCTTTTGTAATAATGAACACCTAAAAACAAAAGTCCAAACAGTAAAGGGGTGTATAAAACATAGCTCATATAAAATTAGTCACAATTGTTCACTGTTCTCACGTATTTTTAGAAAACCTGATGAATTTAACATTGAACATCAGTACAGAAATATGTCGTGGAAATCGACAAATGACAGTCAACGAGCCGGGATGCCAAAAAGAGAAGGTTTTTATTTTGAAGTTGCAAAAGAAAGCAAAGCAATGAAATGAAGATGAAAGTAGTCAGGAAAGTCGGAAAAAAGCCCAGAGTCACTCTTGACTGGCCTTTTTAAAGATGCCTCGTGCATACAGGAGGAAGGATGCTGAACAGATGTTCTCTTGAAAAGAGGAACCGAAAACGCACGAATAAGCAAAAGTCAAGAATAATTCATAAATCAGAAAGCTCTATTTTACTCTGACAAAACAGTTTCCAGGCAAACTTGATTTCCATCTCTTTAGGAGAGAATAATGCATAAATCAGAAAACTCCATTTGCTATGACCCGCTCGTTTCCAGGCAGACCTCTGCTTTTATAATCTTTGCCCTTAAGTCTGAATGAATGGCCTTATCAGAGAATATAAGTTCACATAACACTCAATGATAAAATACAAGAATATAGTGTAATACAAGAATTCATAATCAACTCTGTTACAGGGAGTAATAATACTGATTGAATGAATAATCAGTGTAATTGATTATGAATACATGAAGTAAATGTTGATTTTCCTTCACATTTCCCCCCTTTTAATCAAATTTTCATTTGATTACACAATAAGAAAAAAAAAAAAATTTCCAAGCATAAATGCTGATTACAATTATATATTTCCGTGTGTCCTTCTGTGATGGTCAAATGCACAATGTCCTGCTGTTGTCCTGCTGAGGGTCAGACTTTTCAGCTGCTGCTGTCTCGTCTCCTCCCGCTTGCTCTGTGAGCGATCTCTGTTGCTGCACAGCTGTAGTTGATCTGCGTACGTTGTTCTCTCAGTCACCTGGAAAGGCTCAATCCAGCCAGGCTCGTTCCCCTTTCGTGCGTAATGGCGGAGGAGCCCTCACTCTGTGTCTGGACTGGTCCACCTTTGCACCACGTTCTCCTTCTCCCCCTGTGTAAACAGATCTGAAACGAGACTTTTATATTCATTATAATCATGTTTAAGGTTCTCTATTCATTTTGGAAGTCTGTTAAGGGGTCCTCCGTGTCTCCTTCCTGCAAGTTAAAATACATGGTTAAAATACATTTATCACACTTAACTTGAGCTCTAATTTCCCCTTGGAAGTTAATTATTTCATATTTAAATTTTGTCTGTGCACAGATTTTCAGCCCAATTTTGTTTTCTTACCTTCTTCAGTTGTCCTGATTTTCAGTTATACTCAATCATGATCTTTACTGTCAAAAGTGCTTTAAATCCCTAACATTTAGTCATTTTCAAATTTTAAATTGCAACATTTAATTATCAACACCATTAATTACTGGCTTTTACCTTACTCTTGTTCACATCCCTTTCCCTTTTAGTGTAACTGCTTCCCCATGGCTATAACTAATCTCTTATAGCCAAATTAGCTTTTACAAACACTTCCAATTTTCACCACCTAGTTTACCACTAGACACACACTATGTCTCATGCACACACAAATGCACACAACTTCACCCACACAAGTACACATAAACAAACTCAAACACTTCTACTTCCACTCTCACAAACACTAACCAAGCTAAAGATCACACACCTCAATTCTGCAGCATCATCGTACAGACCATATTTTACTGCTTCACAGCACAAAGCTGCTGCTTTAAACGCACCTGCTGTTAAACCTACCCCTGAATGCTTCCTGCATATCTTCTTATATTGTATTGATAATACTACATAGATAATAAATAAGGAACAAACATATGGAAATATATCTGAATCATGTTTATTATCATTGCTCCATGCAAAGTTTTAATGATCAGCTGCTCTATTCTCCCATTCATCTCCACACTGATTGATAGAATATCAGGGCCCAAAGTTTTAAACTCTGCACAAACTACACATAATGTGGCTTCTGTGTCAGGAATGGTTCCATATTGATGTATTGGGCTTTCTTGGGTTACTTTTGCTTTAACTTTTGCATCACCGCTTGTGGCTATATTATTTTACCTGCCTCTTTAATTTTCTGCGGTGTGCTATTTATTAAGAAATTATGATTCTGACTTTATTCAGTTCCCAAGATTTTTATAAAGCCTTGATTTCTAGATTTAGTTGATTTTATTTAGTGCTTTAAGAATTGGGATAAGTGGAACGTGATTATTTTTCTCTGTATCAATCGTTCCATTACAAACAATAATATTATCAATATTAATAAACACAGATGTTATGCTTTGCTTTGTCCACGTTATTATACCAAGTAAATCCGAACAATGCTTTACATTTACTTTTCAATATTTTCAATATGTATTTATGCATATACAATGCCAAGCAGATTGCTTTTCACAATTATCAACAATACATCTATTTCCTTTAAACAATTTATCAAATCTCACTTACTGTTTCCCTTGCTCCAAAAGTGGCTCACATGTTGAATAGTGAAAGTTCAATTTTGTGATTTCTAAGTTTCTTATTTCTTCTTTTTAAATTAGGATTGGGTGTGTCTTAAAGTTAAGACTGTTACAATATTGCTGAAAGTAATTGCTCATCTGCATAGAGGTTGTTTTAAAACCAAACTTTAAAAAGATAAACAAGCTAAAAGTTTAAAAAATGCTCTATATCTATAAAATAATTATTGGGCAAATAATGGTGGCAATAATGATCATCTATTTACCTCTCCCCCTTTTTCTGAAACAGAATTTCTGTTTCAGAGAACTTAACACAAAATTGCTTCACCCTCTTTACTGTCCATTGGGCCGGTCTGCCCTGCCCAGGCCTCCACTGAACACACACCCCATCACTTCATTCATCCACTCACTCCCCCCTGGGCTGCGCTTCCCTTCCACGATGTTTTCTCCGTTTTCTGTTAACATGCATGTGGTGGTCAGATCGAGACTGTGCCTGTCTTAGGTTGTCCCTGTGTAATATGTTGGGATCTTACCCGTCTTTGGCTAACCAGCCTAGCCCACTGAGCCACACACAGCGTAGCAGCACTGCTTTATCAACATTCAGTGCCGTAGTGTTTTTGCAGGGAGCACAAACCCAGGTATGTCACACTGTCATAAATTCACACTCTGGTGTTTACCGTGAAAGCCTGTGCAAGGCACCAAGTACCCATGGTGTATCATTTGTTATTATTGTATACAGATTTTCCTTATTACCATCAGTATCACCCTTTCTCTCCCACTGAATTTAGCTTAAATTATTTGCTTTGATAACACTGCTCTGGAATAGACCCAAAAGAGTGCATGTCAATGGATAATTATTCAGATTTGGCATCTGTATCTCACAGATGTACCACAAGGTTAAATTTTGGTCCAGTTTTATTTAATATATACATAAATTATATTGCTGGCTCTGCTTCTCAGATTGCAAACTTTACCATTATGCAGATGAAACAATTTTATATTGCTTAGCTGATTTTGTTCATGCTACAGCCAGAAAATTATGCATTTGTTTTATAGATGGCATTGTATAAGCATGAAAACTAAATTTATGCTGTTTTCCAGATCTCTTTCTAGTCTAATTTAATACCGTAAAGCAAAACAGAGAGCTGCATTTTTAAATACCCTTTATTTCCCCTTATTTAAAACGAGAAAGACCCAATTCACTAAAGCTTGTAGTTTCATTTTCAAATAAATAAGGTCTTTTCTCATTGGTTTCTGAAATCAACTATCCCTCTTATGAGGATCAAAATGTAACATAGAGAAATTAGATATTACATCCGTCTTATATAAGTCTCATTCAGCTAGGACTGAACTGAGATCAGTCTGAATGAGAAACGAATAGTAAGATAATTGACTAAATCACCTGATAAAAAGCTGTGTTTGGAATGGCTCACTCATTAATTCATTCACTATTCACTATGTAGCATTTTCTATTTATTAAACTTATTTATTTAACAATCAAACAAGAAACCATGTTTATTTGTCCTGCTCTGAGGACATCTGACACAGCAGTACTGCATGGCATAGTATATTTTGGAATTTTCCAGTTACTTTTATTTTAAATTTGTTTTGCTAACCAACCCCATAATCCCTTTATTAAATTCTCTAAATTCTCTAATTATCTATCCAGTCACATACCTCTCCGACATTATTCAACAACTTAATTATTTATATTAACATTTCCCCAACCTTGCTTTCATTAAAGTACACTGTACTCATGATTGGGTATTCACATTTTCACATTTTTATTTTAGAACTGTCTTATAGCGTATGCATATGTATATTATATTATATTTCTATTTCACATTAGTCACTGTCATAATAGATGTCATTGCACTTTACTCTGTTAATTATTTAATTATTTATGACCGTTAGTAACATCTACTGCACTGCTCCATTTACAGATAGATCTTTACCTTGTATAGTTAGGTTTTTTATATCCTTATATTTTCTTATATATATCTATCTATCTACCCATACAAAAGCCTTTTCTTTTACTGTTCGCCTCTGTCCCTCATTTTCACTGTGTATTACTCTATTTCCCTACTGAACTGATGTTCTATTTTCTATGATATCTCACAAGCGTTAATTCACAAATAACCAACCTCTCAGTCTAAAACCAATAGGCTGGACCAACTCCACCTACTTCACCTTGGACTCCTCCCCTGCAGTGGGACTCATCCATTTCCTATTTCGTTGTCACTCACGACTTCGTACACTCAATCAGCCCCGCTCTCACACAGTTTCACACACACTCCAACACATACGCACACACTTCTGTTTCACTCACCCTGCCTTACACACACTCTTTAATTCGCTGCCATACACTTTCTCACTCACTGCCACACACACACATTCTTTCTCTCCGCCAACACAAGATACACATTTTCTGTTTCTCTCTCAGGAAAACTGGACCCGCACACTTTCACACTCACAGGTACACTTTTAATCCCTTTAACAGACACTCGTACACCCTTTTCTTTTCCTCTCTGTCAGTCGCACTGTCGCACACACTTCTGTTTCACTCACTCTAAACAGGAAAAGACGAGAGGATAAAAACCAGACAGAAAAATTTAGAAGTGAGAAAAGAACGGAAGCGGTGCGGAGCAAAGCCAAAAAAAAAAAATTAGATAGCAAAAAAAAATTTATAAGACACTTGTCTTTCGGCATCCCCGTTCATTTTCCCTTAGAAAATGTACTTTAACAAAGCTTCCCCTCTGGCCCGAAACCCCCCGTTCTCAACACACAGATGAGCGGATCGATCCGTTTACTCACAAGCAGGTTTTGCGATCCTATCGCATTTCTACTTGCTCACAGCCCCGTCAAACTGTGCCCTCCGTTTTCACGAAAAACCAGGGGAAAAAATCTTTAACCTTTAAATATCGTCATACAAAGGCGGGTTATCCGGCCCCAGGAACCAGTTTCTCTGGGTTATGCCCCAAATCTCGGATTGAGGCAAACACACAGCACCAAAGAATTACATGTTCCTGGGTTTTTGCCTCTAACCTCTTCACACTAACTCACCTATGTGCCAGGGGGCTCAAACCCAAACAAGGAAGGATAAAAATAAAAATATACTCACACGTGGTGCGGCTGCAGCGGCCCCGGACACCCCTCGACCCCCAGAGAAAACGCCTTTTCCTCTAAAAAACAGTTGAGGTTCTAAGGTTGGGTTTCTTTTTTTTTAACCCAAGAGCGTCCTCCGCTTTTCTTGCAGGGTCTAGAGGTCCCGGTGCACGAGCAGCCCACCGCAGGGACGCCAATTTGTCGTGGAAATCGACAAATGACAACGAGCCGGGATGCCAAAAAGAGAAGGTTTTTATTTTGAAGTTGCAAAAGAAAGCAAAGCAATGAAATGAAGATGAAAGTAGTCAGGAAAGTCGGAAAAAGCCCCTTTCTGTGTCGACTGGACATTTTTATACAGTCCCCCCTGCATACATGAGGCAATCCCCTCGTGATCTGTTTTGGAACAGGTCACTACCATATATGGAATAAAAGATTGGGACCTAACAAGAGAAAAGATGCTGAAAAAACACTGGACGTCTTGTTCTCTTAAAAAGAGGAACAGAAACCGCACGTATAACAGATGATAAGCTTTTTAGGAGAGAATAATTGAAAAATCAGAAAACTCTATTTACTATGACAAAACAGTTTCCAGGCAAAACTTGATTTCCATTCCTTTAGGAGAGAATAATGCATAAATCAGAAAACTCCATTTGCTATGACCCGCTCGTTTCCAGGCAGACCTCTGCTTTTATAATCTTTGCCCTTAAGTCTGAATGAATGGCCTTATCAGAGAATATAAGTTCACATAACACTCAATGATAAACTACAAGAATATAGTGTAATACAAGAATACAGTAATCAACTCTGTATACAGGGAGTAATAATACTGATTGAATGAATAATCAGTGTAATTGATTATGAATACATGAAGTAAATGTTGATTTTCCCTCACACTAGAAAGAAACTGCACTGCGTATTATATGAATCAATTCAGTGTCGCTCTTCAGTCTGAAGATGCAATTAGTGCCAAATTTAAAAGCAGTCATTGGAAAAATGTGAAATGCAGAATATGTGGCAAAACGAAAACTTAAACCACTATTATATTATCTTTACATGCCACAATGAAATAAAATCACAGTTCAATCACATTTAACCAAAATAAGTGTTTAAAGCATCTTGATGATATCCACATCCAGAAAAACATGACATGTGTACGTTAAGTTAATCAGAGCACAAAAATGGTTAGTGGGGTTTGAAAAACGTGCGTTTTAACAGGTGGATTTTAGCGAAAAATCACTTTCCTTTCTGAGTGAACTCTCGGCATGAGTGTTTCACTGCTCCTGACAAAAGTGTGCTGTGTTTGGAACGTTCACAGCCAAAACACAGTGGAATACAAAACAGTTGAACTGAAGTCACATGTATTGAATTACACAAATAAAGCAATTTGCTTTAAAATGTAAATCCATGTATACTGTCACTTTGCTTTTTACTGTGAAAAGGCACTGTAGTGTAGTGACTGCTTTTCAATTTGGCACTAATTCCTGTCCATATGTAAGTATACGTTGCTGGTATACAGTTAAAGACTGTAGCTCAATATTACTACTTAACACCGATATGGTTTTTAGACTGTCAAAAGATCCTACTTTTTTAATGTTGGTAGCGTTATCTAAGAGGGTAGCATAGGGTATCAAAAATATCCTGTAGGTTTAATGCTGTGTCAGCATTTTTTAGAAGTTTAGGCTCTCACAATAGCATTTCAGCCTTAAATGGTTCTTTGCATGGCATAGTGGTTCATCAGATTGAAAGAGAATGTTATGTATGGTTTTGAGTAAAGCCTTTTTGAAAATGATTCTATGTAACAAAGAAAGTTGTTTTATTTTTACAAGCTTGACACTGTGTGATGATACCAGCTGGCCTGATTCATCACCATGGCTCCTAAAAGTTTCTGGGGACAAATTTAAAGACATTAAAAATGACTTTCATTACGATGTCACTTACCTGTCTCCATATGCGAATTTCTCGTTTGGAGGGAACCTGAGGAGGAGTCAGGGTGGGGAGTGAGCACCTGCAGGGAAATAAATTGTTAATGATTAAGCTAGTAACTAATACTAATACTTACCTGAATTGGAATTTGGTTGATTGACATTGAAATACAGACGAGCTAACAATTACTATTACTAGACTGTCTATTAAGCAGCACACAAAGCACTATGTGGCAGTGTAGCAAACATGTATGAGGCTGAAGTTAGCATCTTATTTACCTTGTCTTATTCAGTCGTCTAATAGTTCTATTTTCATAATTTGGTATCAATTTCAACAGACGGTTTGATAATCTAGAGTGAGGGCAACTGAAAATAGGCAGAACAGGCTTTTTATTTTCAATGAATCTTCTAAAATGCCAAATTCAGAGGGCCATAATAAAAAATCTACACTAATATTCCTTGTTGTTCAGGCTATTCACAACCTATTAGGTCTACGTTTAGACCTAATAGACACCTAATAGTTTAGACCATAGGAACACCTTAGCAACAACCTAGCAACATGTTGGCAAGAAACATTCCAAATGAACAAATTAGCAGCCAACACCTGTATATATACCAATATATATGAATGAAACAATGTTGTAAATCCCCAGCTGTCCAATCCAAGTGAAGCTGATGCAGAAAAGGCGATCAGAGACTGGCATTGTCTGGCACCTCACAGACTTCATCGCGGAAGACCACGCTGAATAATTATATAATAACAACAACAACAACAAATATTTTATAATTCATTAGTCATTTGTAAGTTCTGGTTTATGCGAATGTGAATTGGTTCGAAAACACTTTTCAAAATAATATTTAATGTACACTTTACAATTTATTAGTAACCTGTTAAATTTTTGTTTGTGCATGTAAATTACTTTTGAAATACAACTTTTAAAAGAAATTATATTTCATACACTTTATAATTTATTAGAAATCCGTTACATTTATGTTTGTGCATGTGAATTAGCTCTGAAATACAAAAATTAAAAATAATAATATTTCATACATCTTGTATTTCATAAACTTTATAATTTTTAGTAACCTGTTGTTAAGTTTTTGTTTGTGTATGTAAATAAGTTCTGAAATACAACTTTTCAAAATTGTAAATTGCCAGTCTCTTTACATCTTTATATCTCTGTTTAAATATTTTAAAGGCGAAACCTGAATAACAGGAAATATAATTAATCTCACACTTGATTCGTTAATCCTTTTTTAAATTGTTTTATACGGATGGTTGTTACTCCCAAGGAGTAAAAAACACGTTGACATGGTTCTTTTGTGTATAGAGAACGCACAAGCATCAGGTTCCTATTCAGGTACGTCTTTTAGGAAGCGGTGGGACGTCGCTTGTCTATCGCGTAAGGAGGTCTCAGCGACAATGTAACGATGTAACTGTGAGCATCGCATAAACGTCTCTCCGACGTACCTGTGCTGTCTGGGGATTATGGTGATGTGATTTACAGACATGCGTCAGCCACTACACTCAAACCAGTAGATTTTATGTATCATGCGGCTCTAAGATTACTGGTACACATCACTGTTCACTCTATGAAAAAGTTGCATGGTCTTCTCTTGCTGTGCGCCGGGAAACACACTGGTTCGTTTTCTTTTTTAAAGCACTTCCTCACCATATGCCACCGTACATCACATAAACGCTTCTTAAAAATAACCTACCAGACTCACTCCAGTAACTGGATCGTCGAGAGTTTTAAATGAAATGGGAAAATCTGCTTTTCGTTACAGTGCACCAGCGAGCTGGAATTCACTACAGGAAACTCTAAAGCTCAGCTGGTGTCACTAAATCATTTTAAACTTCTAGTCTCTAAAGATCTTTATGATGTTTGGTATGTTTTCAGTTTCTTTATTTTTTTAGTAAACCTATTAGTTTTTAATGCTGGTTTGTTTTAGCTATTTTTCCACATTTCTTTTTAGTTTCTTTGTTTTCTTTTATTATTTTTAGGTATTGCTTATGTAACCCCTATCCCCAGTTAATGGGAAGAAAAATGGTCCTGAGTTCTATCTATTCTTTCCCTTCTCTATGTTTGTAGAAATTAAATAAAATAATAGAAAATATAAAACACAATAAAAGGACTAACACACAGGTATATAAAAATAGGCAGTAGTTACTGAGTTTGATACTGAGTGTATCAAAACAGTAGGGCAAAATAAGACTTAGAATCGAGTGTCGAGTGACTTTTAACAAAAAAATACATTAATAGCAGGCTTCAATCAACAATAGAGTTATATCTTTTCAAGACAGAGCAGTTTAGTACCTTTTTAGGTGCAATAGTACAACTACAGTGTGTGCAGAATTATTAGGCAAGTTGTATTTGAGAGGATTCTTTTTATTATTGAACAACAACTTTGTTCTCAATCAACCCAAAAGACTCATACATATTAAAGCTTAATATTTTTGGAGTTGGAGTGGGTTGTTTTTAGATCTTTTAGAGGATATCTGTTTTTGCAGATAACTATTACTCTGCAGAATTATTAGGCAACTTAATAAAAAAAACAAATATATACCCATATTACTTGTTTATTTTCACCAGGTAAACCAATATAACAACTCAAAATTTAGCAATGAACATGTTTGACATTCAAAAACAAAACCAAAAACGAATCAGTGACCAATAAATCCACCTTTTTTACGGTGACACTCAAAAGCCTTCCATCCATATTCTGTCAGTTTCTTGATCTGTTTACGATCAACATTGCGTGCAGCAGCCACCACAGCATTCCAGACACTGTTCAGAGAGGTGTACTGTTTTCCCTCTCTGTGGATCTCACATTTTATGAGGGACCACAGGTTCAGATCTGGGGCCTCATGTACTAAGACTTGCGTGGACTTCCTACTAAAATGTTCCGTACGCTCAGATCTGAAAAGTTCCGTACGCACAAAAAAATCCGGATTTATCAAACCGTGCGTAGACAAAATCCCACGTACTTTCTCTTAGTACATCGCAATCAACTTGAAATCAAGCGCAAATGCACGAAAACCTCACACCTGCCACGACTCCTCCCTCAATTACGCAGAGTATAATGTTATATTATTATTATTATTATTATTATATTATTAAAATAATAATAATAATAATAATATTATATACGCATAGCGTATAATTACCCATGTTTTAAGTTTTATTATTCTAAGATAAATGCTTTCATTTAAATGCTTTAAATGAGTTGCCTACCAAAAAGACACACGTCACGCACTCAGCTTGTTTTCTTATGCTCTTGGAAATCTAAAACTGCTTATAAGCCAGTCATCATCATGGGCCAAAAAAACATAATGGTCACGGAAAATGCGCGCTCAATGAATTCGGCCATTAGCAGTATTTTCCAGTAATGCCAACGCTGCATCTCCAACAACTCCAGCGCAAACCTGATCTAGGCTAAGTGGAAACACGTTAAACGATTATTTCTGTAAGACAATGAAACTGTCTGATTAATTTACTTTATTTTACCCAATAATGCTTACTTCAATGTGTGCATAAAGGATATCTTAATAGTTGTAATTTCAATGCATCGCCTCTAAGTGTCGCCAAATGACAAAAACACAATACATACGCACAAAAAAAAGGCGTACGCCCAAAACAAAACTTCCGTGGGGGAACGCACTTTCACACGTTCAAGTCAAATTTAGTACATCAGACCGTGAGCGTGAAATATGGCGTACGCAATGTTTTTGTGCGTACGCACCTTTAGTACATGAGGCCCCAGGTGAACAAGGGGGCCATGGCGTTATTTTTTCTTCTTTTAGACCTTTACTGGTCAGCCACGCTGTGGAGTATTTGGATGCGTGTGATGGAGCATTGTCCTGCATGAGAATCATGTTTTTCTTGAACGATACCGACGTCTTCCTGTACCACTGCTTAAAGAAGGTGTCTTCTGGAAACTGGCAGTAGGTCTGGGAGTTGAGCTTCACTCCATACTCAATCCGAAAAGGTCCCACAAGTTCATCTTTGATGATACCAGCCCATACCAGTACCCCACCTCCACCTTGCTGGTGTCAGAGTGGAGCACTCTGCCCTTTACTGATCCAGCCTCGGGCCCATCCATCTGGCCACGCTCATTTCATCAGTCCATTAAACCTTGGAAAAATCAGTCTTAAGATATTTCTTGGCCCAGTCTTGACGTTTTATCTTATGTTTCTTGTTAAAAGGTGGTCATTTTTTAGCCTTCCTTACCTTGGCCATGTCCCTGAGTATCGCACACCTTGTGCTTTTTGATACTCCAGTAAATGTTGCATCTCTGAAATATAGCAAAACTGATGGCAAATAGCATCTTGGCAGCTTCACACTTGATTTTCCTCAATTCATGGGCAGTTATATTGCGCCTTTTTTTTCCAACATGCTTCTTGTGACCCTGTTGGCTATTTGCCATGAAACGCTTGATTGTTCGGTTATCAAACTTCAAAAGTTTGGCCATTTCAAGACTGCTGCATTCCTCTGCAAGACATCTCACAATTTTTTACTTTTCAGAGTCCGTCAAATCTCTCTTCTGACATATTTTGCCAAAGGAAAGGAAGTTGCCTAATAATTAAGCAAACCTTATATAGTGTGTTGATGTCATTAGACCACACCCCTTCTAAATACAGAGATGCACATCACCTGATTAACTTAATTAGTAGTTGGCTCTCAGGCCTATACAGCTTGGAGTAGGACAACATGTATTAAAAGGATGATGTGATCAAAATACCCATTTGCCTAATAATTCTGCACACAGTGTATAGTGTGCAAATACCCATATGTAAACTTAAGACACAAATAATAAAGATATATTTTAAACAGTACCCCAATTATTTAAATGACTAATTAATTAATTAATTATTTAAATAAACAACTGGTTTAATGATTATTATTGCTCAGAATTATATTTTAGGATTAGATGTTATTTTTAGAAGTAGTATCTTAGATTTTATCTATAGGATTGATTTTAGGTTAATATACCCCTTCTTACTTTCAGAACTACACTGTTAGTTATATATTTAAACCCTAAATAAGAAAAAATACACTTTAAAGTTAGTTTGTAAAATAAAATACCATCTTAAATTAAATATGTGGGCCCACTCTAAAGAATACACTCATAAAGAACAGAATTATAGATGAAATGAACAGAACTAAACGGTGCAGGCCTGGTTCGGAGCTTAATGTCCGCTTTAAGCCAGGCGGACACTGTGCGATTTTAGCCCGATTTTAAGCCCGATCTGGTCGGATGCGACTGAATTTCATGATCGGGCCGAATTTTAGCTTGATCGTGCGTCGTTTGTCGTGCAGTGTGAGAGGGGAAGCGATGTCCGATTAATTGCCCATACGAGCTGCGAATGAGCAGTCGGACGCGACCAGGGATTTCTGACATGCCAGAAATTTTGGTCGCTTGTCTCACAGTGTGAGCTGTTTTGCGGGCCGATTTCTTAACGTCACGACCTGTTTTCCCAAAAATCTGCACAGTAACTATAAATAATTATTAGTCATATTTATTTCTGTCAGTTATAAGGATTTATATTTATGTTCGGTACACATACTTATAGCTTAATATAGCAGACACAGGCATTCTGCTGTTTAAGAATTTCAACAGATGCTTATTCTCAGTCAATAGCTGGAGTTTTTGAAAAGAAAAATTACAAGAGAAAATATCTTTGACAAACATAAATTTATTTTATTTCACTTTGCTATTATATCTGAAAAATAAAGCACATTGTCAGCCTCTGGTGCTGCCCGTCAATTATATAAAACTTAAAACATGCACAGAAATATAAAGCTATATTTTATAATTCGTTTCTTTTCGCCAGGGCAAATTTATTAAAATTATAAATATGTTAATTTATTAATTAAAATCTCGTCCAGTGCTCCAGAATATTAGCCACGCAAAGCCAGCTTAGCGCAGCGCGTGGCATTGCGCGCGGCATTGCCCGCATAATAACCTCTGTCTTCTAAAATAAACGTTTTAATAAATAAGGTCGGAGAAGTGTAGTAAAATTAGTGCTATTAAACTTACTAAAGCTAATAAATGTACTGATAATTAATCAAGATAAATCAGACAAAATGCGCTGCGCCTCTCTCTCGCTCTATTTCGCAGCGCGGAGCTGAATTCAGCGCGAGGCTACAGGAACTCAGTTCAGTTGAATAAAAATAAGTAAGGGCCTGTAAGTACAAGCAAAGGACCTGTAAGTAAATATAGTCAAATATAAAGAATAGTTTGAGGTTTTGGTGAGCTGTTTTCATGATTTGAAACTGAAACTAACTGAAACTTTGATTATTCTGCAGAAAGCCTGGGTTATTTTAAACGAATTTTTAATGAGTTTATATTTTATATTTTTTATTTATTCATTTAAATTATTTTTCTTCTTTTATTAATCAAATCATTAAATATATATCTTCATAAGATATAATTTTTTTCCCTTTTATGTCAATTTTTATGATCTTTTTTTAAGGTCCTATTTTTCCTTTTTTACGTATATATTTTATTCGTCTATAATAAATGTCAGTTTTTATTCCTATTTTTTTATATATATTATTAATCCCTTTTAAACTGTTAATGCTCAGCGGCACTGTAAATGAGGGTCCCTATCCAGTGTGAATAACTACGGTGGCCGAGAAAGCCCAGCGCAGTGCAAATTGAAAAGCGCTGCAAAAGCACAAAACACATCCATCAAAATTACAACACAGGCGCAGCAAATAGAAAAACGCGCTGCAAATAGAAAAACGCGCTGCAAATAGAAGAACGCGCTCCAAATAGAACCACAACACAACGGAAGTGAGTCACAACACAACGGAATTTTCCCGGGGGACCTTAAAAGATGCTGTACCAGCTGTATACAAAGGACAATAAGTGGCAAACAAGCTTCTGAAAAGTAAGTAATGTTTATTACCTGTGATTACCACGGTTGTGTGCATATTATTAAAAGTTCTGCTTCACAAAACGCCTTGTTTGCCACTTATTGTCCTTTGTACACATAGTGAAGTCCGAGACGTTACTGAAGACGCAGCTTAGCTGGTACAGTATCTTTTAAGGTCCCCCGGGAAAATTCCGTTGTGTGACTCACTTCCGTTGTGTTGTGGTTCTATTTGCAGCGCGTTTTTCTATTTGCAGCGCGTTTTTCTATTTGCTGCGCCTGTGTTGTAATTTTGATGGATGTGTTTTGTGCTTTTGCAGCGCTTTTCAATTTGCACTGTGTTGGGCTTTCTCGGCCACCGTAAATAACCGATTGCTTGTTTAATATTCAGTGTTGCAAAACCAGTTTTTACATAAACAATAAACAGAATAAAAAATAAAATTATTTTATTTTATTTAAGCTGCTGGTGTTTCTTTCGCAGCCTGACGCGCAGTCATTTTTCTATGCGCTCTCCTTCTGTAAAACGGACAACCCGTAGAGTCCACGTCGCCTCAGCCACCTGCGAGTCCATGTACGCCTCTTCCGTGGACTTTCAGCGCACAACAGGGCACAAATAAGCAAAGCTAAGCGCTTTCTTTTGCAAGGCGTTGTGTTGAAGCGAGAGTTTGTACGCAAAGAAAGCTCTGCCTACGGGCTGCGTTTAGACGTGCAGTGTAAGCTCCCCCGTCGCAGCAGGTCAGTCGGACCGTACAGTGTGTGCAGATGAATCGCAGGCGTTGTTCATACACGACAAACGATTCAAACGTGCTGTTTGAGCTCTCCAGAACGCATCCGATTAAAAAAATCGCACAGTGTCCGCCTGGCTTTACTCTAACGAGCAGAAATAGAGAATGGGAACGTGACGTCAGCAGACATAAACAACGCAGTGCATTGTGGGATTTTAGGACACGGAAGCTTCGGCAGAGACGGTTTGACGGGTGTTTGTTTGGCGGTTTTGTTTACTAAGTGAAATGGTGAATGCTTGTTGCGTTATCAAGTGCCACAATCGCTCCCACGACCGGAGGGGGAAACGTATTTCAAATGGAGTGCGTTTTTTCAGCTTCCCAGCTTGGAAGCAACACGGAGGATCACAGCTCGCAGAGCTAACAAAGAGACGCCGCATAGCATGGGTGGCTGCTGTAAGACGCAAAAACATAACCTTCAGCAGTATTTCCCGACACATGTTTGTGTGCTCACGACATTTCCACACAGGTAAGGTTTAATCAAATCATATGTAACTTGCATGGTTTAGGACTGTTGGCTTGTTGCTGGCATTACTATCTAGCTAAACCCGAGTGAACAATCATAATCAATGTATGCATAGCTAGCGTGCTAACTTCACACGTCAAGCTGCACAGCGCAGTGTGTATGTATGTATGTGTGTGTGTGTGTATATGTGTGTATGTATGTATGTGTGTGTGATTGTGTGTGTATGGTGTGTGTGTGTGTGTATGTATGTGTGTGTAGGTGTGTATGGTGTGTATGTGCGTGTGTGTATGTATGTATGTGTGTGTAGGTATGTGCATTTGTGTGTGTATGTATGTATGTATGTGCGTGTATGTATGTATGTATGTATGTATGTGTGTGTAGGTATGTGCATGTGTGTGTGTGTGTGTGTACTGTTCACCTACCTTTGTGAGAACGACGGTTTTTTGGTCATTGACTCTGAAAATCTGCAGGTCCTGCACCCATCCATTGGTAAACTGAAGATGAGCTTCGAGAGATTTATAATTCCTGAACTGCTCGAATGTGTAGGCGCTCACGCCACAAACAAGGTAGCTAAACACGTCAGGAATAGTAATTTGTGGTAGCTCGTTAAAATCACCTGTCCACTCATGATGTTCGTACGGATCAAGCCCATTAATTCCCTCAATTTTCTCAAGGTAGCGTTCCTTTGCTTCTTTGTTTAGCTTATCGCGGTAAGGTATCTTGCACTTGCTCTTCGCACGGTCCATTTATGTTTTGATAGAGTGTCCTAAAACATGGCGGCCGCTACCCAGCATGCAACGCGCCATGACGTAGTTGCCCACACTCTATAAGAGTTTCAGATTTACCTCAGATTCAGTGAATATGAGCGGGAGCAGAGCGCGGGGTCCTGCAGCACGGAGCGTTTTCCCTCAGAGGAACTCTGATCCACGCGGGGACTCAGAGCGCTCTCTGGTTAGCAGTGTTAGCGGTCCTGGTGTTCAGTGGAGGCGGAGAGAGCGCGAGTCAGTCCGGGGAACAGTCTGTCGGAGCGGCGCTGCAGCGGAGAGTTCACGGCTAGCGCAGAGCAGCTAATACACGAGGCTAAACACAGCTAGCCGAGCTGGCTAAGCTAACAGTGCTAACAGAACTTTACTTATAGTGAGATTATCCCAGCTTTATCCACCAGCACACTCTCAGTATGGACTTCAGTGTCCTTAAAATTACCGGTTAGTGAGGAACTTTTTCCTCCTCGCCTCTCCCGCGCTGCTACTCCCGCATCTCCGCTGTTCTCTCTCGTCCCATGGGCTCCTTCCCAATCCTCTACTCCACCCTCCACCTGTACACTTCTCCCTCAGTAGATCCCTTAATCACTTTTAGCTAACCTTCCTGCATTAACACAGAAAATAAATGAAAAATATGTACTCTGTACGGCTTTTGTTTTCTTTTTAAACTATTTACACAAACAATAACTATTTTGAGCCTGTTAGTACCTTTTTAAACCATTACTTTGAATTTATATGATTTTATTTATTACTGTATTTATTAGCGTATCTATTTTAGAACTAGGGAGTTTTACATTTTTTACCCGGGGTTACATGAGGAATATGCGAGAGGGGCGTATCCCATAGTGAGATACCGAATGAATGCTTGAAAGAGAACACAATTTACATTTAGAAAAAAAAATTGCAAGAAATAAAAACAAATTTATTGGACGTGAAACACTGTTACTAGTACTGAAACATTTACATTGGTCAGTAAAAAAGCAACTGCTTTGTTTGTACATTTAGCTAGGCTAGCTATCAATAATAGTAGTCAGTAAAACAGGAAATGCTTTGTTTATACATTTGGTCAGTAAAATAGCAAATGCTGTGTTTGGATATTTAGCTAGACAAGCTACAAATAATAATGGTCAGTAAAACAAGCAACACTTTGTTTGAACATTTAGCTAGGCTAGACATTAATAATAATGGTCAATTACTCAAATGTAGAATTTGGTAATTAAGTGTAGTTGGTGAATGACTATGCTCTTTAAAAAACAAAACAACACAACTGTCAAGCACTCACAATAAAAAACTTTATAAACATGAAATCAAGTTAAACACATGCTACTCTACCTTTGGAAGTAATTGTATATTTAACCCTTTTAAGCCTGAACCAACAAAAAAAAAACATCTTTTTCCGAATTTCAATCTTAAATTGACTATTATGTTACACTTTAACACAAATCCATTTTACACTGGATTTCTCTGTTGGGCGCCTTTGAGTATTTAACAAATAATAACAAGACAATCTCAGGCCTATAGGTTTCATGTCAAACTTATGTTGAGAAAACACAATGAGATTGCAGATCTGCAATCTAAAAGCCGTTTATTAAAACAAACAGATGAGTAAATATAGAGGTGAAGCAATACAAAGATAATAGTTTGTAGTGGATAAAAACAATTAAGAAACTACATGATTTGGATATTCTTAGTACATTTTGGAGATTAAAAACCTTTAGCAACATATAATATTCAATAAGGAAAAGATAAGAGAGTATAAAACTTGAGTAATACAACAACCAAATGTCCCTCTATGGTAACAGATTTTTAATCAGAACGACTGAACCATAGACAAACAAGAACACCATCAGAGGGAATGAATGAGCCCACAACCTCACTGCGCTACACAAGCCTGGAGGAGGTTGATTTCAGTATGGGAACTACAGATGGAGCGTTTTATTTAACCTCTGGAAAGGAATTTGTTGGCCTCTCTGCAGAGTCTGGATACTCCTCCGGTCCACACGGCAGTACCCGGCACTCGTCTCTCTGTGGCTCTGGGTCTCACTTTTGGGAGCACTCTCTGGAGTTCCTCAGGTGGTGTTTTCACTTCTTCTTTCATGCAGATGGGCCTAGTGGTTAATAGTATTAAGCTAAGCTATGCTAAGCTTGGGGAACTGAGGACGGCTTCCACAGAGTGAAAACAGAGATACTAGAAATTCATGGAAATAATCAAATCTGCATATACTAGAAAGGGGATTAAAATCATAAGCTCTGAAGATTTGGTCCTAAATGTTTAGTTCCCAGCTAAGAATTCTACTCTAACTATGACATCTTAATTTTAAAGACTAAGTTTATCCCTTCTTCAGAACTAAACTCCTTCCATAACTACCCTAAAAACTGAGCTCTGTCTAACGAAGAATGTTCTGGAATATCGAACATATAAGAAAACATAACATGGAATTCAATAAACATCATCCCTGGATAAGATTCATTTTGCTGAAACTGTAAAATCCATTGTTAAATTCAGTTCATGTTTGTTTCTGGTGGAACGAGTCCCAAGTGACAAAGTGAAACATTTGTGTAGGATAAGGTGTTCTGTCTGAAAGATTTACGATTTGCGCTTTTTATTGCCGTGGAACAAATTTGGGACAGTTTTCTCTCCTGTGTGAATGCGCTGGTGATTTTTGAGATGACTCTGTTGATTAAAACTCTTCCCACAGACTGAGCAGTGATACGGTTTCTCTCCTGTGTGAATGCGCTGGTGTATTTTGAGATTACTCTGTGTAGTAAAACTCTTCCCACAGTCTGAGCAGGAATACGGTTTTACTCCTGTGTGAATGCGCTGATGCAGTTTGAGAGTCTCCAGTCGATTAAAACTCTTCCCACAGTCTGAGCATTGATACGGTATCTCTCCTGTGTGAATGCGCTGGTGTTTTTTGAGATCACTCTGTTTAGTAAAACTCTTGACAGAGTGCTGATGTTGCTCCATGTCGGGACTTTGCTTTATTTGTCTGTTAAATGTAGCAAACAATTTCTGCGTGTTCTGGAGATTCTTCTGGATGGCTTGTGCTTCACCTCTTTCAGCAGTTTAACTTTGATCTTTTGATAAATATCCTGGTTGTTGGTGATGAATTTCAGGAGAATATTTTCATTTCTGGAAAAGACAAAAATGCCAGTGAATATTAAAATAAAAGCAAGTCATTTAACTGAACAGAACTGCCTAAATCAGTTAAACTATACAGATAAAACTACAGGGACATCTTCATATTTCCATAAAAAGGGGGCGCTGGTGGTCTTCCAGCCACCTGTTTAGTGCCTTTATAAGGACTTCCCACTGTTCAGACACTCTTAATTATGTTATGGTCTCACAAGAAACTGAGAACTTAAAGAAAGAAAGAAAGAAACGTGCCGAAAAAACAACATGCAGTGGTTTGAATCACGGTGCCGAAGCTTGATTCGTTCTACATTGATCACGTGACCAATGATGTCCGAAGCCTTTTCCTTTACACTAAATTATAAAATATTTCATACATCTTAAAAAATGACAGTAATTAGGGTTGGGCGATGTCTCCTTAATGGGCAGATGATGATGTTTACAGTGAAACAACGCTATGGTCGATGATATCGGGGTGATGGGGGGGGGTGATGGCGGGGGGGCTGACAGAGCATTGACTGGTGTGTCACGGGAGCGTGTAGGTTACTACAGTCAAAAATGTTGGAGTACTGAATACTACATACTGGGCAGTGTGTAGTATGCAGTACATACTAGTGCAGTATGCAGTATAGTTGTATGCCATTCCGAATACAGCCAGTGTTTAAAACTAATAAAAGCTTTTTTTAAAACTTATAAATGCATAATGTAGATAATAAAATAAGTACTAAATTGTACTATTGTGAAATAGTACAGTATAAAACATGCTGTCAGCAGCTGAAATAAATATTTTTTCTTTATAATGTTACTTCTGTTAAACATTAAGTCACGTTGTTAGGCATATCTATATATGTAACAAAATATTTTAAATACAGGTAACATTAACAATTAGTTTACATCAGTCAACTGTGCTTACAACAGTAAGAAACATTGTAAAATTGTTAATTAATGCTTCAACTAGTTATTACATGACAAAAGTTTAGACATTATTCACCATTAAAATTCCTAAAAACTCACGACTTAGTTAACAGGATCTACTACATTTTTAAACATTGGTAATTTAGTAATATGTGATGTCTTGTTTAGAGTCATTTAACAAATTTATGTCAGATATTGTGGACACATTTTTAGAAATCCACTTATTCTGATGCATTTTACATCATAATGCCAAATATTTCTCAAGCCAAATGTAGCAGCTCGTCTGCTGCTCTAGTATGCTTGTTAAAGAGCAGACGGAGAGGCAGGTCTCATTCTCTCCTCCTGCCTTTATTCTCTCTACACATTTACACCAAAAAAATAACCCAGCAGATTATTAAGTGTCTGCAACTGCATATACATCTCCTACATATCACCGACTCAATCCCGCACGTTCTGCCTGACCTGCGCAGCGCATCAATTAATTCATGCGTTGAGCTTTAAACGCGCAGATAAGCTGTAACTGGTGGATCAGCACAAAAATCACAGTGTGATTTATTACATTAAAACACAGAACATTTTCCTCTGCTGAACCTGACAGATCCCGAGAACAGCGGGGGGAATTCTCGCCAGCCCGAGTTCATGCATCGGGTCAGACAGGCTGGAGTTCAGGCTGGGGTTTAGGCTCATGTTGAGGCAGAAAATCTAAACTATAGTAGTCGGTTCAGCAGAACAAAACGTTGAGAAAGAACCACAACATACCTGCACATACACAACAAAAATAATCCCAGCCGACTATTAAGCATCTGCAACTGGATATACATCTATAAAATATGAAACAGAAGTAAATACAGCACATGAACACACATTTTCAGGCTCAGTCACATGTAGTGTTTTGGTGCTGAAACGAGATACCCCTCGCTGCAGAACCACAAGTCCAGGGGGTGGGGCTGGATCTGATCCAAGGGGTGGAGCCTGACCTCCTGACCACCCATATCTTCTTTTCATTGGTTTTAAGTCATGGCATTTCAATTCGTCGTTAAACTTAACACGTGTCGCTTACGTTTCCCGACCAGGACTTATTTTATCTTATCAAATAAATCCTGGAACCCAACCTTAAGACTTTTACCGTTTATAGATCAAAATGTTATTTGCTACGTAGCACATTTAAATCACACAATACAGATTTAAAAGAAGGAACATGTCTGTGATTACAAACATAATAAAATGCTGTACATTTCCTATATAAATATTAACTATTTCATTTTTTATCTTTAATAAAAAGGGCCTAAAGACAAAATAAAAAATAAATAATTAAAATAAAGGATGCCAATGAGTGTCTTATCTACCAGCTACCATGTTCATTTATTATTACAGATATTAATACACAATCAAAACGGCGAAAAAAAAAAAAAGAGTTCTATAAAAAGAGTGTAACGATGTATAATTTTCCAAAGAGCTTGGAAAAATGCCCAGTACACTGAGAGTATAGAATGAGGATGTTGTTACTGCCAGATTGTTATTTATATTTTTTCTTTCTCCTCTTGACTCCGAAAGGCGAGTGAGTAAAACCGGATCTGCTTCAGACCAATGAAAACACGACGTAGGAAGAGTTGGATCAGATCCAGCCCCACCCCCTGGACTTGTGGTTCTGCAGCGAGGGGTACTTGGCTGAAACGGCTGTACCTCAGAGCTGATAACCCGACCGGGGCAGAAATAATTAATTATTAGGTAAAATATATTTCAATACCCGCTAAAAATGCACAGAAGAGTCACTAGAACTGATATAAGAGCTCATTTTTCCAGTAACTTTCTCAAAAATACTTATATTTGCTTAAAACAGCACTTTTTCACGGAGCTCCTCAGCTCTGTTTACCTCCTGCGCTGCACTCAAGCTCCTCTGGAGCTACGGGGGCCGCGGAGGGACAATTAATAAATAAAACACGTAGTTCTCTTGTTGGTGCAGGGAATTGTAGTTCATAGTAAAATCACAGAAAAATAATGACCTTTTTACTGTTACAACACATCAAACAACCTCCAACAGGAGTGTTAAACATAACAAGAGTCTCTTTTGTTCACTAAAGGATAAAATAATTATAATAATATTCTAAGGATTCATATTATTTTATGTATTTTTTAAAATTATTTTTGTAGTGTCTTTAACTCTGTTACACAAATGTTAGTTTCTTCTATTCTGTTTCTTCTCAGTTTAATCCATTCTGTTAAATTGTGTACTTTTATCAAGTTGCTCAAAGTGTGATGATTCTTCTTATTGTCATCAAATTCATGTTTTATTGTATTTTATTATTAAAGTATCAGCAAAGGAGCAGCTGTTTAATGGTTTAACTGGGATTTCTTAAAAACAGCAGGGCTAAATATATTTTAATTTGCTAACATTTGTGTTTACTATTACAGTGAAACAGCAAGTTTTCTGTTAAATCAGTAAGCCAAATAACGTTACTTAGTGAAATTACTTTTTAAACCTGAACTTCTCCTCGCTATGATCACTAAATCTTCCATTTTTACATTTAAAATTGTACAAGCTGACTTTTATTTTGACGGTAGTCACATGACTTGCCAGCACCAACAGTTTGTATACCGTGGTGTCAAAATGAAGGATTTTAAGTTTTACAGAGCTGTGAAGAGTTTTTATTACATTCACGCCATCCTGCAACAAAGGAATGGGCATGGAAAGTGTGTGTGTGTGTGTGTTGGTGGAGGGGGTGTGTGTTGAGAGGGATGGGGGGTTCGCTCTCATGCTCTCTCTGAGAATAAAATAAACTGATATTTTGATGGACGTGTTGTACCTCATTTTTAATGGTTAGTAGGATATTGATACAGGACCACATTTGGAGACATGGTATTTGGTTCCCATTTCTAAACATGAATCACAGAGTTTTGGCAAATTTATGAGCTTGCTGATTGTCACGTCTGGTGCTGTTAGCTCCTCTGTCCCTTCCACACCCAGCTCTAACGGAGGTTCTCAGGTCAACAACTACATTACCCAGAATGCCCCACCCACTGACATCACACACTCACCTGGTCACGTGACACCTCACCTGCTTCCTCCAGGAAGTCCCGAATATTGATTACCGGCACTATAAAAGAGCACTCCACACAAACACCCACGCCGCGTATTGTAGGTTCTCCTCTTTACAAAGCGTTACTTTATCTCTTGTCTCAGTTTATTTCGTGTATGACCTTGCCTTTGTTTTTCTCGACGCTGATTATTGCCTTTGCCTCTGATATTGGATTGCTTGTGTATTACCTGGACTGTGTTTTCACTACTGCCTCTTGGATTACCTCTGACATTGGATCTCTCGTGTATGAACTCTGGACTGTTTCTTGTTTATGGTATGGTTTTGTCTTCATTGCTCTGGTTATTGGGGATTACCCATTTTTCTGTATTGACTATGTCTTACATCTGTTTATTTTATAATAAACACAATTTTATCAGTATCTGCACGTGTCTACATTCTGTGCTCACCATGACACTGATAAAATGTACCATGCAGAATTTCAGGTCCAGCAAAACCAGGCGCAGACAGCTGTTATTTATAATAATGTGCTGTGTATTTTAAGGAAAAAAAATTCTTTGTTAGCTTGAGAAATACTACAACTGGTCAAAGACCACCCCCCATAAGATGGGTATAACCCAAATAGGTTTGCTATAATGCTAAACTAATTAAATTTCTAAAATGTCATACACCTGTTAATACTAAACTGACACAGTGTAAAACGCACAGTTTATAAATCAACTGCTCCAGAACAAAGACAATTATTAATAATTATCAATTATTCTTAATTACAAATTATTTTCTGGTTGATGTTTGTATTTTGTTTGTAATTTATCTCCCAGTCTATCTAGATTTGTCATGGTATGTACAGAATGCAGACACATACAGATACTGATAAAACAATGCTTATTATATAATAAACAAAGGTAGATTGTGATTGGTACACAAAAACAGGTAATCACCAATAACAGGAGCAATGTAGACAAAACCATACCATAACCAAGAAACAGTCCAGAGTTCAAACACGAGAGATCCAGCAGCAGAGATAATCCAAGAGGCAGTAGAGAAAACACAGTCCAGGTAATACACAGGTAATCCAATATCAGAGGTCATACACGAAAATAGCTGAGACAAGAGATATAGAACGCTTTGTAAAGAGGAGAACCTACAATACGCGGCGTGGGTGTTTGTGTGGAGTGCTCTTTTATAGTGCCAGTAATCAGTATTCAGGACTTCCTGGAGGAAGCAGGTGAGGTGTCACGTGATCAGGTGTGTGCGTTATGTCAGCGGGTGGTGCATTCTGGGTAGTGTAGTTGTTAGACTGAGAGCCTCCGTTAGAGCTGGGTGTGGAATGGACAGAGGAGTTAACAGCACAAGACGTGACAAGGTTACAGAAATGTGAACTGTAAAGTAGTTTACAGACTTGGTATGTGTAAAAATAAATAAAAACACCACAGGCTTATACATTTTAATAGTTTTTTTTAATTATAATTAGTTTAAACACCTATCAGTTTTTTGTTTTTAGCAACATACAAAACACAACAATATACAATAGTACAAACTCTTGTAGAGGATAATAGCTACAATTTAGAAGCTAGGGGGAGCATACACAAACATACAGACTAGAGCAACGTAATAAAATGATAATCTTAGACAAAAGCTTACTAGAGATCTGGTGTGTGATGATTCTACCAGTTTTCCATTTTCTTAATGTAGTGCCCCTTAACTCTAGGCTATGCTATATGAGTTAGGTGGGTACGTGCTCTGTCATATAATTAATGAGCTGCTAGACAATGTTTGTATAATATGGAATTAATTACTGCTACCCGTTATTACCTTGAGCCCTATGTGTAAAACCTTACATCTGCCACATTTATATGTAACTTGTGTGAATAGTATAAGAAACTTAAACCATCCAATATGTGACTCTGTACTAGATCTAGCAAAATAAAACACAGCCTATAATAGAAATAAAAAATAAACCATAGAAATGACTTTAACTGTAGCTAGTATATTTATTTAAAATCCAGCCAGCCCAGTATATACTGGAGTTATCTCAATCTAGCTGTTCAAAAGAGATGTTTCAATTCACAGAACCAGTATATAAAGTGAGTTAAACAAAACAATGGGCATATTAAACACAAATAGTTATTTATACTACCCCCTGCAGTTTCAGATATACCAGATTGATAAGTATCAGACTTATTAATGATCAAAACAGACTTATTGTGGGCCCACACTCAATAAACCTTTGAGACAGATAATTTAGGGTTTCAGTTATTACTCAGAAAAAAATTAGAGAAAAACAAATAAACAATAAATGCGGGGTACCCCTTTTTCTGTAGTGTCTGTGTGTGTACGTTGCAGGCCTGAATAGCTGCTTGTAGAGAACGTTGTGGCCTCAACTAAATGGCCGCTTCGCGAACTTTCGCGCCAGAAGAAACACTTGGCCTACTCAGGTCCGTGGAGTGGAATGGAGTAGAGAGCTGCAGTCTTGCTTCTGAGAGGGAAATCCAGCGTTGCCAGAGGAAGTCTGAGCCTCGCGGCAGCTCAGACCGCTATCTGGTGATGGTGGAGGTGAAAACGGTGCACTTGTACCTGGTACTCAGTCTCGCTGATTCAGTCCACTGGGGAAGCGAACTTTAGCTGACCGGAGTGCTGTTAGCCGATGGGGCTAATGCTAGCGGAGTCTCGTGCACACCTCAGCAGCAGAACCTCAGTCAGAACTGAACTTTTACGAGGGAGCGTTTCCCTCGTTTCTAACTCTTTGGGCTTCTCAGTCCACTTTAAGGCTCTCTTGTTGACAACCACAGCGCTGACTTGCCAACAAACTCACAAAATATAACGTGTTTTACATTATTTTCCTACGTTGAGATGCTGCGTTTATCTCTCTCCACATCTCTCTCCCCGTCTCCCTCGCTCTCTCCATATCTCTCTCCCCGTCTCCCTCGCTCTCTCCATATCTCTCTCCCCGTCTCCCTCGCTCTCTCCATATCTCTCTCCCCGTCTCCCTCGCTCTCTCCACATCTCTCTCCCCGTCTCCCTCGCTCTCTCCATATCTCTCTCCCCGTCTCCCTCGCTCTCTCCATATCTCTCTCCCCGTCTCCCTCGCTCTCTCCATATCTCTCTCCCCGTCTCCCTCGCTCTCTCCACATCTCTCTCCCCGTCTCCCTCGCTCTCTCCCAAAACACACACACACTCCTCTCCTTCCCGCCCCCTACTGACAAAAGACCAATCAACAGACAAGGCAGACTCTATCTATGAGTGACAACACTTTTAGCCAATGAAAACGCTTTTCAACTTACAAGTCTCATACTCAGTATTTTAACACATTTGTTATACACAGTTTCTTTTTGTTTGGAAGTCTGAGCCTCGCGGCAGCTCAGACCGCTATCTGGTGATGGTGGAGGTGAAAACGGTGCACTTGTACCTGGTACTCAGTCTCGCTGATTCAGTCCACTGGGGAAGCGAACTTTAGCTGACCGGAGTGCTGTTAGCCGATGGGGCTAATGCTAGCGGAGTCTCGTGCACACCTCAGCAGCAGAACCTCAGTCAGAACTGAACTTTTACGAGGGAGCGTTTCCCTCGTTTCTAACTCTTTGGGCTTCTCAGTCCACTTTAAGGCTCTCTTGTTGACAACCACAGCGCTGACTTGCCAACAAACTCACAAAATATAACGTGTTTTACATTATTTTCCTACGTTGAGATGCTGCGTTTATCTCTCTCCACATCTCTCTCCCCGTCTCCCTCGCTCTCTCCATATCTCTCTCCCCGTCTCCCTCGCTCTCTCCATATCTCTCTCCCCGTCTCCCTCGCTCTCTCCATATCTCTCTCCCCGTCTCCCTCGCTCTCTCCACATCTCTCTCCCCGTCTCCCTCGCTCTCTCCACATCTCTCTCCCCGTCTCCCTCGCTCTCTCCATATCTCTCTCCCCGTCTCCCTCGCTCTCTCCATATCTCTCTCCCCGTCTCCCTCGCTCTCTCCATATCTCTCTCCCCGTCTCCCTCGCTCTCTCCACATCTCTCTCCCCGTCTCCCTCGCTCTCTCCCAAAACACACACACACTCCTCTCCTTCCCGCCCCCTACTGACAAAAGACCAATCAACAGACAAGGCAGACTCTATCTATGAGTGACAACACTTTTAGCCAATGAAAACGCTTTTCAACTTACAAGTCTCATACTCAGTATTTTAACACATTTGTTATACACAGTTTCTTTTTGTTTTTTGTTTTTTTTTTACCCATGAACTTATATATTTTAACATTTTAACCATATTAAACAGTTTTTAGTGATTTTAAACCCTTTACAACATAGGCACTTTACGAAATAAAATAAAAATAAATCCAAAATTTACCAGGGGCTACATTAATTTACTTAATGAAGAATAATATGACTTAAATTCATTCATGAAACTGGGGAAAGAGGGCTTATTTCCCTTTCAGTTACTGCAGTGAATGTGGTATTTTGCTAAAAGTAAAATTATATTTATGGCATCAGAGAAAGCTGAACTTAAGTTGTTCATATAAAACAAAATGTCCTCTACCTCAAAAGAAGGAATATTAAGTTTGATATTAATCCAATTTCTGATGTCCATCCAAAAAGTGTGTGAATATTGACATGAAAAAAACAAATGCTCCAGAGATTCATTTTCTGACTTACAAAAAGTACATAATTCAACATCAAATTTGAATATTTTTTCAAGAAACAGGGCTACAGGATAAATCATATTTATAATTTTGAAATGAGTCTCCTTCACTTTAGGAGATATGGGCCAGTTAACAAATTTGGAATAATCAAAAGTCATATTTATATTCTTATTATTAGGAAGTTTCTTGAAAGAAGCTCCATTATATTCATAGTAAATCTTTTGTTTCAAATCATCATTGATAGTCTTATTATCACACTTGGAGTCAACTAAATTACAGTCGTTCACTTTTAATGTGGGCATCGAAACAGTCACCTTTGAATATAAAATGACTTGTTTGATTAACTGAATCAATGCTAAAGGAATCGCTTTGCACACCTTCTTAACATCTTTAAAACTCCAAAGATTATATTGACGTATATTTGAGCATACATATTTGCAAGCAGGGTTATTTACCATTAAGCAGGGTTATTCACTATTATTCTATATATTTTCCACACAGAATGGCCTCTGGACCACAGGGAACAGATGGAGTTAGGCTCTAACTTAAACACATTAGAAAGGGGAACACTTCTTTCCCCTCCCATACATTGAGTCAGACTTACTTATGTATGTGCGCTATAGGAGCGTACGTTAAGTGTTTCCAGATGTGAGGTGTTTTCAAACATAAAAGGCTGGACTTCAGCAATTCAAGCCAGAGAGCTACAGATCAGATTTGAGAAAACAACTCTCTCCAAGCAAACCTGGGTGCTTGTTGATGATGCTGTTCTTCGTACTAATTACTATTTTTTCTGTAATAAATTTTCTTATATACAAAGAACAGTATCAGCGAAGACTTATTTCATGCATCTACATGACATCACAGCCCTGTTTTGTCTGTTCTTGTGCCTGTTGTGCTCCTTGTATATATTCCCTGTTTGTTTATCGTTATTATTTTCTCTAGTTTGTTTATGTTCTCTAGTCCCCCTCGTTTATTTTGGTTTATTATCTTTGTTACGTGTTTACTTGTTTCTTTGTTTATCTTTGTTATTTATTTAATAAATTATTATTTGTTTTGCCCTTACCTGCACTTGCGTCCGTCTCCTCGTCTACCTGCCTGGGTCACCCACCGTAACAAGCATTATAGATAGATGCTTTATTTTATTTATCCCGATGGAATTTTAGGGAATTTATACACTTAAAGAATGGAAAAAACTGAGAAGAAACAGAATAGAAGAAACTAACATTTGGGTTGAGAAATATTTGGCATTATGAAGTAAAAATGAAGTATATCCTGTTAATTACTTATGATCTGAGCCAATAGTTTAAGGAATTTTAATAATAAAGAATATTTAAACATTTGTCATTTAAAAAGTTTAGGCATTTTACAATGTTTGTAACTGTTGTAAGCATGGTTAATTGATGTACATTTATTATAAATGTTACCAGTATTTAAAATATTTTGTTAAACATATACAGATATGTCTAGCGACATGATTTATTGTTTAATTAAAGAAGCAATATGGAGAAAATAAATTTCTTTAGCCACTGACAGCATGTTTAATACTAGGCGAATAGTATAAATATGTAGATTTCAGAGGTTTGACTGTACTAAAACTAGTGTTGCTGGGTAATACAGTTTTGCGCTGGGACTTTATTAATGTATTCTGATTCAGGAGACATAACTCTTTGATAAAATTAACATTATACGAAAAAATATATTTCTTTCAGCCACTGAAAGCATGGTAAAATTTACTTTAGCACATAAGTGTCACATTTCTTTACCAATGCGAACCTAAATCACTGGGAATTGGAAGAACTAAGACTAACTTGGCTGAAGGTAAGTTTCTAACTTTAACTCGGAGCATACTAAACGTGGTCAGCTCCGTTTCTAGAACAGGTAATTGAATCAGGCAACACTAAGATTTACCGGAGATAGAACTAACATCACAATAAACGTCCCGTCCTTTTATACAAATATCATTTTTGTGTTATAATTATTATAATTATAAATACAGTTATTGTAGCTAACATTTTCACCATTCGACCAAAAAAATAAAATGAAATATAAACCATATTCCGACTAATGATCCATATATATTTATCCCCAATACTTCTGTTCTGTTCAAAGCATCTACCAAACCATTTAATTTACCACTTAAATACAAATTCAGACGCATTAAACAGCTAAACAATGTCTTCTTTATTATATCTGAACTGTTGTGTTAATGCTCCAGCCTGATGCTTCATTTACACTATCTAGCACTGTGTCTTGTGAAGCAGTTTTGTGTTAAATCCACCCTGTTCACTCTGTAACACAAGCACCCGTCCACCTGACCCTCTATTTCTGTAAACATATATTACTGTGAAAAATCTGATTCAACATGCCATCATATTAATAAGGCACTCTGTGTATTGAACATTGGAGTAAAATAAATGATATTGGGCAGATACAGTCTGCTTCTGATAGATACAATAAACGAACCAATGATAAATATTTTCAACAGGACAATTTTAAAATCGTATTGTAATTGTTAAGAAGAGCTAGCTGGTATTAAACCATGTAGAAGCCACTGTGGTGCATCTGATTAAAATGCTGGAGATGATGTACTCTGAAAACAGTATTTACTGCAGCAGAGGAGTTGTGGTATGTACAGAATAGATGAATGCAATCCGACTGTGTGAGTGTGTGATTCTGAAACAACAGATATAAAAGGGATACTTGAACTACTTGAAACACATTACTGACTACAATTTACAACACTAACACCTAAACAAAGATACACACTTCTATGAGGTGTTATCTGGTAATAATAATAGGCAGATCAGAAACAGCTAGAAGCTATACAGAGCTATACAAAGAGCTGATCAGTTAGCATAGCATGTAACTCCTTGAAAGTACACCTACAACTAGGAAAGTAATAGTTATGTACACTTTATGAATAAACAGCAGTGTAGGTACTTACAGGTATCTGAATGCACACAAGAATTAAATGTCCTCGGTAATCCCACAAAACTTTACTAAGCTGCACACCGTCCACTATCTCCACTGTTCCTCTACAGAAGTCCTCTCTATCTGTGGTATGCAAGCCCCCAACTGAGGCCCCTCAGTCTCAGCATCGCTCTGATTGGCTAAACAAGCGGAAGCATGAGGGTTGCAGGCACTGTGGGTGGGACTCAGTGGAGGAGCTATTTAGCTCCTGAAGTCTTTGGGCCGACTCTTGGCTCTTTGTAACAGTAATTGTAAAATATAAAAAAATATAAATAATCTCAGGTGTGTTTGTGCTTCTAATAATGATATAAAACATTATGTTCTAAAGAACAGATTCTTCTATTAAATCTCTGCAGGCCCTATTTACCATAATAAGAACAGAAACATTCACCAAGACTCACTGATTTGTACACTGTAGAGAAAAGAATATATGAATTATAAGAAACAGTGAAGGTGTGAGTAATGTTTAAAAAAAATCAACTAAATTTAAGTTTAAGAACTGTGTAAATAAACGTTAAATCTGTTAGCTAGTAAACGCTAACAATTAAATAAACTGAGGTAAAATTTGAGGATAATTTACTCTTACTGAGGCAAATTAGCTTAAAACAGATAGTAATTTGTAGAATTGTTAGAATGGTGGCAATTAGTTCCTCCAAACCGTTTAAAAACCTTTCTAGGTCACAGAAAACAGAAAATAAATGCTCTTTCTCCTCAGAAACTTTGGGTACATTCAGTAGCTAGCGTAGCCAACACTAGGAAGCTAGCTAATTCAGCTTTTTCCTAACTTACCAAAAATCAGCCTTTAATTATACTAATTAAATCTGAATTAGTTTAATCTCATAAATTTACCCATAAATTATTCGTGCTTTTCTCAGTTTATTAAACAGTATAAGAGAAAGAGAGCTAATTCACTGCTAACTCTGTTAGCTGCTAACAGGCTAATGTTGACAGGAATCTGACAGGAGAGAATCTACTGCTGAATCAAAGCCTCATAAAGAGCGGGGGCCTCATTTATAAAGAGTGCGTACGCATAAAAAGAGGGCAGAAATGTGCGTAAGCAACATCTCACGCAAGAATTGTGATTTATAAAGAAATACTTGGTGTGAAAACGAGCGTACATTTAAGCAAGGTTTAAGGCATGCGTATGCCTTCAAAAGTGTGCGGAGAGAGCGGGAATTAGTGGCATCATGTGGTAAAGTAGGGAATTGTTAGTAAATGCGCAAGCTTTTCTTCCTTCCGCATATTAGTTACCACATAAATCAAAATTAACAAAGCAAGATTAAGCATTACTTTACTTTATTTTTTACTTTATTACATATTTTTTCTGCATGTATAGTTAAAATTATTTCTGTATCTTATTCTGTATTATATGTATATGTAGTGTTAATTTTCCACTAACTTGTATATTTCACTTTGTAGTTTATATCAGTTTTATTTGTATTATCTGTTTTATCTCACAGTTGTAAAATCTAAAGGCGCTATATATATATATATATATATATATATATATATATATATATATATATATATATATGTATATATATTAGCCGGGGCTACATGAGGAATATGCGAGAGTGGCGTATCCCATACTGAGATACCGAATGAATGCTTGAAAGAGAATACAAATTACATTTAAGAAAAAAAATATGCAAGAAATAAAAAATAAATAAATACCGGCCGTAAAACACTGTTAAACTGCTTTGTTTGTACATTTAGCTAGGCTAACTACCAATAATAAAAGTCAGTAAAACGGCAAATGCTACATTTATACATTTAGCTAGGCTAGCTACCAATAATAATGTTCAGTAAATCAGCAAACTGCATATTTGAACATTTAGCTAGCTAGCAAACAATAATAATAGTCATTAAAACAGCAAATGCTACATTTGTACATTTATCTAGGCTAGCTAACAATAACAATAGACAGTAAAACAGGAAATGCTTTGTTTATACATTTGGTCAGTAAAATAGCAAATGCTGTATCGTGGCACGAGATCTCACGAGATTAAGATGAGACGATATTTCTCGTCAAGCTTAAACCTCTCACAGTTTAGTGTGGACTTTTTAAGATACAACACTGGCAACTGGCAACACAGTAGCAGCGAGTTTGGTGGTTGAGCAGTGAGCAGAAGAGGAAAATTCGGGGAATTTGCATAGAACAGAGGTCACGGGCGGACCGTGGTCCGGGTCCGGACCCAAACCTATTGAGAAGGATTTAATTGTATACACGCTTTGCGGCGCAGTAAATCACAGACCAATCACGTGTGATGTAATATCACCAACCACTCTCTTCAGTCAATCAGATCTGTGCAGACGTGGAAAAAATAAATAAATAAACACACCGCTCCTCACGCTGGATCGAACCCGTGTTGTCAGGGTCGCGGTCCCGCTGCTCCGGCTGTTGAATTGGGACATGGCCGTGAAAAAAACGCCTTTATAAGGAGATAGTGAGCCTGGGCGAGAATGGGCGAAAAAACGAGAACGGACGAAAACTAAAGTCACGCCGAGTGCGACAGAGAGACAGGCGAGGAATTTTGTATAACTGGATCATTCTGAATTCTAATTAAATACTCCTGGCATAGAAGATGCTTCTGCTACTTTTAACAGAGTGACAGACGGTAACAGAGTGACCAACAAGACTGTACTGTGCTTAAAACATGTTCTGTCTCTGTTTGCACTTCAAGCAGAGTCTTAATATGACTGGTTATGCATAGTTACATTACAAGAGATTTAGGAGAAAAAAAACACAAACCATAGTCTTAATATAACTGGATATGACAATCTCAGGCCTATAGGTTTCATGTCAAACATGTGTTGAGAAAACACAATGAGACTGGAGATCTGCAATATAAAAGCCGTTAATTAAAACACACATGGGTAAATATAGAGGTGAAGTAATACAAAGATAATAGTTTGTACTGGATAAAAACAATTAAGAAACTACATTATTTGGATATTCTTAGTAACTTTGGAGATTAAAAAAACCATAAGCAACATTTAATATTCAATAAGGAAAAGATAAGAGAGTATACAACTTGAGTAATACAACACAACCAAATATCCCTCTATAGTAACAGATTTTTAATTGGACTGAACCATAGACAAACAAGAACACCAGCAGAGGGAGTGAATGAGCCTGTAACCTTACTGCGCAACAGTAACTAACCTAAAAACTGAGCTCTGTCTCACAAAGAATGTCCTGGAATATTCAAACATACAAGACATACAAACATAACATGGAATTCTATACACATCATCCCTGGATAAGAATAGTTTTGCTGAACCTGTAAAATCAATTGTTAAATACAGTTCATATTTGTTTCTGGTGGAATTTATGATTTGCGCTTTTAATTGCCATGGGACAAATTTGGGAATTTTTTCTCTCCTGTGTGAATGCGCTGGTGTTTTTTGAGATTACTCTGTATAGTAAAACTCTTCCCACAGTCTGAGCAGTGATATGGTTTCTCTCCTGTGTGAATGCGCTGGTGTATTTTGAGATTACTCTGTTGAGTAAAACTCTTCCCACAGTCTGAGCAGTGATATGGTTTCTCTCCTGTGTGAATGCGCTGGTGTATTTTGAGAGCACTCTGTTCAGTAAAACTCTTCCCACAGTCTGAGCAGTGATGCAGTTTCTCTCCTGTGTGAATGCGCTGGTGTCGTTTGACAGTCTCCAGTCGATTAAAGCTCTTCCCACAGTCTGAGCAGTAATAAGGTTTCTCTCCTGTGTGAATGCGCTGATGTATTTTAAGTTTACTCTGTGTAATAAAACACTTCCTACAGTCTGAGCAGTGAAATGGTTTCTCTCCTGTGTGAATGCGCTGGTGTTTTTTGAGATCACTCTGGGTAGTAAAAATCTTCCCACAGTCTGAGCAGTGAAACGGTTTCTCTCCAGTGTGAATGCGCTGGTGTTTTTTGAGATTACTCTGTTGATTAAAACTCTTCCCACAGTCTGAGCAGTGAAACGGTTTCTCTCCTGTGTGAATGCGCTGGTGTTTTTTGAGATCACTGTGATGATTAAAACTCTTCCCACAGTCTGAGCAGTGATGTGGTTTCTCTCCTGTGTGAATGCGCTGGTGTTGTTGGAGATGACTCTGTCGATTAAAACTCTTCCCACAGTCTGAGCAGTGATGTGGTTTCTCTCCTGTGTGAATGCGCTGGTGTTTTTTGAGATCACTCTGTTTAGTAAAACTCTTGGCAGAGTGCTGATGTTTCTCCATGTCGGGACTTGGCTTCATTTGTCTTTTAAATGTAGCAAACAATTTCTGCGTGTTCTGGAGATTCTTCAGGAAGGCTTCTGCTTCACCTCTTTCAGTAGTTTAACTTTGCTCTTAGTTAAATATCCTGGTTGTTGGTGATGAATTTCAGGAAAATATTTTAATTTCTGGAAAACACAAAGAAAAATGCCATTGAATATTAAAATAAAAGCAGGTCAATTAACTAAAGAGATTCTAAGTCATTCTAAGTGAGTGATGTTACCCTTTAATCTGAAGCTTTGAGGCGTGTGCCGAAAAAACGACACACATTGGTTCAAATCACATTGCCGATACTTGATTTGTTCTTCATCACGACAGATGATGTCCAAAGCTTTTTCCTTTAAACCAATTTATAAAAGTTTCCACACATTAACCAAATACATTAATCCAAATCAATGCTTCACAAACCTGATTTTTTTTTTTTTTAACAACTCCTGATAACAGTTCATTATTTTCCACCACACTGGCTTCAGGCTAACAGTGATATGCGCTCCTGAGTTCAAGATGTGTTTTTTGGAAATGTTGATCCGATGCAGTTGTCTTGTTGGTGCAGGGAATTGTAGTTCAAAATAAAATCACAGCAAAATAATGACCTTTTTACTGTTACAACACATCAACCAACCTCCAACAGGAGTGTAAAACATAAGAGTCTCTTTTGTTTACTAAAGGTTAACACAATTATAACAATTTGTAAGAATTCATATTATTTTATGTAGTTCTTTTTCAATTATTTTTGTAGTCTTTTTAACCTCTTACACAAATGTTTAATTGTGTATTTTTGTCAAGTTGCTCAAAGTGTGATTCTTCTTCTTATTATTATTATCAAATTCATGTTTTTGTTATTATTATTATTATCATTATTAAAGTATCAGCAAAAGAGCAGCTGGATACTGTATTCCACAGTAATGGTTTAACTGGGATTTCTTAAAAACAGCGGGGCTAAAGATGTTTTAATTTGCTAATATTTAGGGGTTCGAGCACGTAGTGCTAGAAACCCTATTGTAATTGTTCTGATTATTATTATTATTATTCTTTTTCTGCCATAGAAGTGATTGGGCAGAAGAAACCGTAAGGCCTACAGGGCTGAGACTTGGTCATATGGTAGTACTTCTCACCGCTACTCAGATTCAAAAGATGAGCCCGATCGGCCTCAAGGGGGCACTATGGCGAAGGTCAACGCGTTTGGCCTCGTAACTCCCACGCCCTGATAGCTAGATCAAAAATTCTTGCATTATATGATTCCTTGGTTAATGGCAAATCAAAAAAAAAATCTGTTTCTCAGGAACCGTAAAAGCTATGAAGCTCTCCTTTGGCATGTATCATCTATGGCCTATGTCCTAATGTTTTACAGAAGGAAAATTTGATATGCAAATTTTTGCGATCGTTATGAGCCAATCAGATTCCAGCAAGCTTTTGACAGGCTAAACAATGACCAATCAGGACGATACTTATACCCTACATGTATCTCAGGGCCTTCTATCATCCATTAAAATATGGCATTGATTGACCTCTAGGGGGCGCTATAGCAGAAAATCAGTTATATCTAAAGGTACAAGTGGCCTAGGCTTGTTATTCTTTTTTAGTTGTATACTTTGCTGTAGCCTTTACAACTTTGTAATTGCATGTGTTTACCAAAAATGCAAAGATTTTCATCAATGGCCAAAAGAGTAAAAATTGCTCTTTTCGAACTTGTCTTTAAGTCCTCAATCAATCAAAACAAATTTGGTCTTTATGCAATCTTGAGACCCTGTAGGTAAATAATTATCAAAAAAATCTCGACATTTTAACTATTTGAGGCCCATAAACCTTGATCAAACATGTACGTGAAAGCCTTTTCAGAGTTATTTGGCCAAAACTCTGTCAAAGTTTAAAACATGCCAAAACTGTTGAAGCTACTAATTAACAATGACATTTGAAGTACATGTGCCAAGTATGAGCCAAATAAGTCTTCAGTAGGCTCTACAGTGACAAATTAACTATTTTCAATTTATTCCATTTATCGCTATTTTCCAACCTAAATGGACAGAAGACAGGAACCTTTCACCCTATCGACACACCATTTATACACATATATAGACTGATAATCTGATCTTGATTGCAAATTTTCAGCCAAATCGGACATGTTTTCCCTCTACAACGGCTGGAAAACTACAGCGATTTTGTATGCCTCAAGCCTGTATTATCGCTTTTTTCTAACCTAAATGGACAGAAGTCAGGAACCTTTGACCCTATCGACACAGAAATTTACATACATATATAGACTGATATTGTGATCTTGATTGCAAATCAGATATTTTTTGCCTCTAATATGGCCAAAGAGCAACAGCCATTTTGTAGGCCATAAGCCTGTATTATCGCTTTTTTCAAGCCTAAACGGACAGAAGTCAGGAACCTTTGACCCTATCAACACACAAATTTACAAACATATATATACAGACCACTTGGTCATGAGAACCAATTTGGAGCCCAATCGGACTTTTCTTCTCTTTTTAATAAATAGAAACACACTGATAGGGAATGTTCTGTCTTTCTGATAGAGTGATAGATTTCCAGCAGGTTATATGTGGTCTCTTGCTGCGCTCTGGTGGTCATTTGGTGAAACAGCTACAGGTGAATTATTCTAAATTAAAGCTCTGCTGAACTTATTCAATCTTGCTTGTCTTGCTTAATTGAACATCTTTATCCTTCTTGTTCATGCTGGTCAGCCACCTGGGTCATTCTTGTTTAGGCTCCACCCACTTAATTTTTTTTAAATTTGCATAATATGCAAAACCTACTTTTGAGATCTTGTCTTTGCCTCCTTCACCAATCATGACATGTTTGGTGTCAAACAGTTCAGCAGACCTTACTCCTCAATAATTATAAAAAAAATCTTTACATTTGTAAACAATATGGCCGCCATATGCAAATTAGTTTTACCATGGTGCAGTAAAATGTTTTTAACACTTATAACTTTTGAATATTTAACCTGACATTAATACCACTTCAGACCTTTGATCATTACATGATTCTCAGATACCCTGTCAATTTAAGTAGACATACACCCCCAGGGGGCGGAGCCAATGCTCGATAGCTGTTTCTCTAGAACCATACAAGCTATCAAGGTCATCCTAGCCAATTATCATCTATGGCCCATGCACTAATGGTACACCAAATGAAAATTTGATATGGACACTTTTGTGGTCACTATAAGCCAATCGCATTCCAGTAAGCTTTTGACAGGCTGAATGTTAATCAGGTCAAAACTTATACACTATTATTGATATTATTGGTTATTGATATGTGCCCTTTTATGCCTCACTGCTAGGCTCTCCAAATGCCCACTAGAGTGCAGCAAGAGACCACATAAAACCTGATGAACACTACAGCTCAATTTATCAATGCTTTCCAACTAGTTTACTCACACCACTCATCTAGCATTGTCATTATGGTCTTTATGGTCACGCTGGTCACCTAGCTTGGTTATGCTGCCCATCCAGCTAGGTAATTCTGTTCATTCACATTGGTCATTATGGTCCTGCTGGTCATCCAGCTTGCTGGTCAGCTTTGTCATCATAGCAATGCTGGTCATCCAGCTTGGTCATACTGGCCAAACACCTTTGCCATGCTGGTCATCCAGTTTGGTAATGCCGGTCAACCGGCAACATGTTTTAAGCCTAACTGGCCTCCAGGGGCCTCTTTGCCTGTAATGCTCGAACCCCGTAAATCGCCGCTTGCGGCTATATTTGTGTTTGTTATTACAGTGAAATAGCAAGTTTTCTGTTAAATCAGTAAGCTAATAAATGTTACTTGTGAAATTCCTCTTCTTGCCTGAACTTTTCCTCACTATAATCACTAAATCTTTCATTCTTACATTTAATATTTTACAAGTGGACTTTTATTTTGACGGGAGAGTCACATGACTTACCAGCAACTGTTGTGGTGGAACCGGATTTGCTAGTTGCATGAGACGACGCTGCCTGTTTCCGGTCTACGACTGGTAGGCGGAGTCATTTCCGCTTTTCGGCGCTGGTCAGCAGACAGTATGGCTTTTTACACGCGATCTCTCCAGGACTTACCAAAAATAACTATAAATGATGTACAGCGCCCAGGAGTAAGAGAGAATATATATATATATATATATATATTCTCTCTTACTCCTGGGCGCTGTACATCATTTATATATATATATATATATATATATATATATATATATATATATATATATATATATAATTATTTTTGATCTATTTTTAAGTTATTCCCTGTGTCTAGACCCTCTGTAAGTTATAAATATGTATAATGTATACTGGCATCGGGATATATATATATAGTTGTTTACTATTGTATATCCTTAGTTTCACACAGTTCAGTGTGTGATTAACCCAGAACCCATTATTTATAATATATTATATATATATTTTTTATATTTATATTTTGTATATATAATATATATATATATTATTTATAAATAATTACGTATATATAGATAGATAGAGAGAGAGAGAGAGAGAGAGAGAGAGAGAGAGAGAGATAAGTTCTACCCTGTGTCTAGACCCTCTGTAAGTTATACTGGCATCGGGAGATATATAGTTGTTTACTATTGTATATCCTTAGTTTCAAACAGTTCAGTGTGTGATTAACCCAGAAGTTCTCTAAAATTGTTTGTTAATATTTAATATGCATTTATATTACATTAGTATTTGAACCGTAAAATATTTGTGTTCCCTCATTATCCCAATAATATGTAAACAACGTTTGTTTTACCTGAATCAATTTTGTATTTTGAATCAACATTCAGAACTGGCTCTGGATTCTTATGGGTCAATTTATTTATTTTTATTGAATAAGCTTGTAAATATGCCTTAAAGTTTTCATGTGACCAACAGTAATGAATTTTATAAAAGAAAAACTGGCCCATTGCCTTCGTTATTGGAAATAAAGGCATGAAATAGTATTGTTGTTGAATTTGATTTATTTTTTATTATTATTAAAATATAACAGTTTGGTATGTTTCCCAGTGTCTCCAATTTTTATAGAGGATCCTTTAATTATAAAAATAACACAGTCAGTTTTTTTTGTTTTGTGTTTTTCGTTTCTCCTTAACTTTAAAAACACTCATGGTCGCTTTCACTCTGTACTCCTGCCGGCAGTTCACCCCACAACAACTCCAACCGGAAACTAGTATACCTACCACTCACTACCCGGAAGTTAGGTGGCGCCATCTTGTGCACAGAGCCAATTAAGTAAAGGAAAATTAACTAAACTAAACTAAACTAAATTAGTGTAACTAAGAAATGTGTAGAGACTGATCACACAAACTTAAAAAGGAATTTCCACAGAACTGATTTATCTCAGGTGTGTGTTAGTGATGTGGGGGAGGGGGGGCAGGAGTGTGAGGTTCCTTTATCCTGTGTATGATCTGTAAAGCCCCCCCATCCCCAGCTCCGCGACCCCCTACTGCAGACTGCTGAGCAGAGCTAGGAGAAGATCCAGTGCTGGTGGTGTAAATGCTGCACATGCTGAAGGTGCTGAAGGTGGTGTGGGTGTAGGAGTGAATGTAGAACAGCGTGATGGAGAGATAGAGAGAGAGAGAGAGAGAGAGAGAGAGAGAGAGAAACTTCTCCGTACCTTCTGAGGTTCAGCTGATCCCGCTCTTCCTCCGCTCCAGCTACAGACCCCGGAAGCTCAGCGTCATCCGGGTTATGTAGAGCCCCGCCCCCTCCCCCGCTATATCACATTATACCCCATCACCGCTAGAGGGAGCCCGCGAGGGAGTCCTCAATGCATGGAGCTGAATGGAGCTAAACAGCTAAAACTCTCATTTAAAACACTGTATAACTACTTCTCTGGAGTTTTCCTTTAATTTTACAAAGTAGAACAAAGTATTTCACTAAAATAGAAAAGAAAACGTACCTCTATATTTCCATTTTCTAAAACTAATGTTTTTATTCAGTAGATTTACTAGCATTACTGCTACTGATGCTGGAGTTACATACAGAGCTCATTTTAAATGGATTAAAACTGCAGTTTATAAGCTTTAATAATTATCTCTGTGGTGATGCAACTTGTCTCATTTCTTTTATTGTTGAGACTGTGTAAATATGAATGAGAGTTTGTTTAAATGTTTTCTTCTTGTTGGTACTTACATAGATGAAAATAGTAATCTACTAAAATAAATAGGAAAACATATTTAACTGGAACTTACTTGGGTTGTGGGGGCTGCTGCTAAATGGTTGTTAGAATTGGGTTAACTGAACTTACATTAAACTCTAAAATTAAAGCAGCAATTGCAGTTCTGGACAGTATGCAGATCTCATTAGTCTTAATAATGAAAAGGTAGGACATTTTTCATGTTCTTTCTGTTTACAACTCACTCTGAGGAATTCTGAGCACTTCAGAGCACTGACTGGTGTGTCACGGGACCGTGTAGGGTACTACAATCAAAAGGGTTGCATTATTGAATACTACATACTGGGCGGTGTGTAGTATGCAGTACATACTAGTGCAGTATGCAGTATAGTAGTATGCCATTTCGAATACAGCCTAGGACTGAGATAAAGTGAGCTATGGCTAGCTGCTCACTTTCTCTTATTATGGCTAGACACTGAAAGCAGGTTTTACCTCTTTGAAAACTTGAATGATCTTAATTTGTACATCCGAGTATCAATTAAAGACATTTAAGGTATTTTTTCTGAAAGAGAACCGCGTTTAGGTGTTGGCTAGCATTCATGTTTGGTAATTATAACTAGAAAGCTAGCTAGCAGCCACAAAGTGAGCCTCTGAGATTATCAACGAATAAACGTATAATAATAAAAAACGTATCACCATAAATACATGATATACAAATAAACATATTCCATATTATCATACATCACATAAAACATTACTTATTCCCATACAATATGAAAAGTGACTTTATAATATCGTAATTTATCACCACCATGTCCACCACATCTTACCTCAGAAAGAGCTGAATAACTTTCCAGTTGCACAAGCTTCACTTTATTCTGTTCAATGAATCAGTAGGAGTCAAATCACAAGAATAACTAAACCTAACTGTTTTTAAAACTTCACATTTTACAATTTTATATCATAATAAATGTATGGTCAGCATTTTCTAAATAAGACTAACCGAGTCTCCTAAATCTGAGTGACTTATAACTTTTGTACATTGTACATTGAGGTTGTTCTGAAGTGATGAATCAACCGAAGCTTCCTGAAGTTGACAGCAGATTGATTCATTTCCAGCAATAACTTTTTTTTTAATATACAAAAAAAGAACAAAATAAAACAATAAATATAATGCACAAAAATGTGTTTTTATTTTAACAATTTAATTATATAAGTATTTCATTGTTGTACATAGATATGAACATCTGTGTGTGTAGTATGATGTGAGGTAGTGCAATTGGCTTAATAAATAAACACTTTTCCAAGGCAAAAACACAAGTGAACAACAGAATGAAAAATATGGAACAAAAAAAGTTCAGATAGCAGAATAGTTTGTTGTTAAGGGTGAACTGAAATGGACTTAGGGTGTAGTGAATCATGATAACAAATACAAACATTTGTTGAATAGCCCACCTCTGTTCTCCCCAGCATTCTGAAATACAGCGCTGTTAGCTAATGCTCCCAACAGACCACAGTGCTAGTGATAGGGGCATAGCTTAACCCATACAAAAAAAATCACTATTTTTACACCATTAACAACAAACTCAAAGTAGCTCCACACTTCACTGGTAGAATTCCAAGGATGATGATATTTAAAGCAAGGCAGTGAGAACTTTAAAAGTACACAGATAGTTTATTAAAAACACTGTTTATACACACAGTTCCTACAGATAGTTTATTAAAAACACTGTTTATACACACAGTGCCTACAGATAGTTTATTAAAAACACTGTTTATACACACAGTGCCTACAGATAGTTTATTAAAAACACTGTTTATACACACAGTGCCTACAGATAGTTTATTAAAAACACTGTTTATACACACAGTTCCTACTGATAGTTTGTTAAAAACACTGTTTATACACACAGTTCCTACAGATAGTTTGTTAAAAACACTGTTTATACACACAGTTCCTACAGATAGTTTATTAAAAACACTGTTTATACACACAGTTCCTACAGATAGTTTATTAAAAACACTGTTTATACACACAGTTCCTACAGATAGTTTATTAAAAACACTGTTTATACACACAGTGCCTACAGATTAGTTTATTAAAGCACTCTTATACACACAGTACCTTGTCGTAGTTAAGCCAGGAAAGGTCTGAAAATTAATGTTGGGGAAATGCATAACTTTCCAGTTGTTGCTGAAAATATCTCTATAATATTGATGCATTTTTAAGCATTTCTTGTCAGTTGACTTATTGTGGCTTGACTAGCTGAAGTTACTGTGTACATAAACTATCTGTGTATATAAACTATCGCACTGTATTTCGGAATGTTGGGGGAGATCGGAGGTGGGCTATTCAACAAAAGTTTATACTCGTTATTGACTACAAATCAAGTCCATGTATATAACTTCTCCCCTAAACTAAAAAGGAGAAAACAGGGGACGAAAAAACAGATTTTGGGTCAGATTAGAACTGGATTTGTATGTGAAAAGACATTTTTAAGGCCTTATGCCTCTGTAAAGGCTGGGCTGTCAATAGAACAAATAACGCCTCCCTCATAGGAAATGTTTACGATGATTGGAAGGCGCTTAATTAGCTGATCAGTACATTGTGTGGAACGATGAGCTTCTCCATATCTTCTGTCAAAAGGAGAGTGGTGTTGCTTCCCACAGAGACTCCAACCACCACTATCCCTCTTCTGTTTTTTTTTCTCTGGTTTCTGCAAGTAAAAATATTTTTTCCAGTTTTCACCATTAGACAGTTGAATACCGAAAAATTACAGTATTTCTCATTTGTCAATATTTCCTGGGACAGCACGGAAGAAATGACACTTTAATGTAATCTAAAGTAATCAGTGTACATCTTGTATAACAATGTGAGTTTGCTTTGCCCTTGAAACAACTCAACACACAACCATAACAACATTAACACCACCTCCTTTAAACAGCTGCAGTAATAATTTACCTCACAATATTCAGATGTGTAATTTCTGTAAGCTGCAAGAGGGCAAGTTCTGCCAGCACTGCCTCTCTCCACAGCGCCACCTCGTGGTGCTTTCCCTCTTCTTCTAAGATCAGTTCACCAACAGGAACAGGCCCATCTCTAGTGGCTTGCATCCGGGTTGAAATTAGCTATGAAAAACATAGTGTTAAATAATGCTGTGAAAATACACTATAACCATACGGGGGACTAATTTTGTGGTACCACTTTAAAATAAGACTACCTTTATAAAGGGTTTGTAAATGGTTTACAATTAGTTTATTAATGGTTACTAATTAGGATGTAAATGTCTTAAAAATAATTCATAATCAGTTATAACACATACATAGAAAGGGCAACAATGACCTGTTATGAAATAATGAACCCACAGCCATCTATATTGTTGCCCTTTCTATATATGTGTTATAACTGATTATTAATGATTTTAAAGCATTTACAACCTAATTAGTAAGCATTAATAAACTAATTGTAAACCATGTATAAACCCTTTATAAAGGTAGTCTTATTTTAATGTGGTACCAATTTTGTTTTGTGGAAGAATGTATTTAATTTACCCTTAACCATTTTATACACAGTCAAGTCAGAATATTATGACCGGCTCCATACACCATACACCTATGACCATACACTCACTGAGCATCTTTTTAGCTCCGCTGATCATAAAGGACACTCTGTATTCCTGTATCTGTTTCTCTGTGTACTTTATTATTAAGTTTGCTTGGAAAAGTCAACTTACTGTTCTTCGTAATCTTCTTCTTATTATTATCTTATTCTGCGCTCAAAATTTAATTACTATCTCCTCCTACAGCTTGTGACGTAGAAATACAAAATTTAGCAGTATCGTAGGACCTATACCCGATTAGGTTGCTTGTGCTTTTTAAGCGATATATCGTACGTTTTTCGTAAAAACTTTGTAAACGTGCACTTTTTTTCCCCATAGGAAATGAATAGGGGACAACTTTGAACATCCACATAGGTCACAATTTTTGAGATATGAAGACAAAAATCGGACGTTCTTTACGGAAATTTCGACGATTTGACGTTTTCGTACAATTGTCGTACGAAGTTTCCCCATAGGAATGAGTGGGGGGGCCTTTCTCTCCCCTGCTCTTCCAGTACTGTGTGTGTATGGAGGAGCTGCTGTATGGAGCAGATACTGATCAAAAGTTTGGACACCCCGGCGACCCAGCCAGGGCTTAGCAACCAGTTAGCAACACCTTAGCAACCACCTGGAAAACATTAGCAACTGCATGGCAACCACTTTAGAAATGATAGCAACTGCCTAGTACGGTGGCCGAGAAAGCCCAGCGCAGTGCAAATTGAAAAGCGCTGCAAAAGCACAAAACACATCCATCAAAATTACAACACAGGCGCAGCAAATAGAAAAACGCGCTGCAAATAGAAAAACGCGCTGCAAATAGAAAAACGCGCTGCAAATAGAACCACAACACAACGGAAGTGAGTCACAACACAACGGAATTTTCCCGGGGGACCTTAAAAGATGCTGTACCAGCTGTGTACAAAGGACAATAAGTGACAAACAAGCTTCTGAAAAGTAAGTTATGTTTATTACCTGTGATTACCATGGTTGTGTGCATATTATTAAAAGTTCTGCTTCACAAAACGCCTTGTTTGCCACTTATTGTCCTTTGTACACATAGTGAAGTCCGAGACGTTACTGAAGACGCAGCTTAGCTGGTACAGTATCTTTTAAGGTCCCCCGGGAAAATTCCGTTGTGTTGTGACTCACTTCCGTTGTGTTGTGGTTCTATTTGCAGCGCGTTTTTCTATTTGCAGCGCGTTTTTCTATTTGCTGCGCCTGTGTTGTAATTTTGATGGATGTGTTTTCTGCTTTTGCAGCGCTTTTCAATTTGCACTGCGTTGGGCTTTCACGGCCACCGTAGCCTAGCAATCAAATAGCAACAGTTTAGCAACCACCTGAAAAACGTTAGCAACTGCCTAGCAACCACTGAGCAATCATATGGAGTTTGTTAGCAACTGCCTAGCAACCATGTGGAATATGTTAGCAACTGCCTAGCAACCACAATAGAAATGATAGCAACTGCCTATCAACCGATAGCAACAGCTTAGCAACCACCTGGAAAACATTAGCAACTACCAAGCAACCACTTAGCAACCACTTTAGAAATGATAGCAACCGCCTAGCAACCAGTTAGTAATCAAAAGTTTTTAGATTTCAGCATTTAATCAAAAGTTTTTAGATTTCAGCATTTAACCAAAAGTTTTTGGATTTAAGCATTTAACCAAACGTTTTTGGATTTAAGCATTTAACCAAATATTTTTGGATTTAAGCATTTAACCAAAGGTTTTTAGATTTTAGCATTTCATCTAAAGTTTTAGCATTTAACCAAACATTTTTAGATTTAAGTGTTAAAATCCTCCACATGTGTCTAGGAAGAAAAATATGGAGAACATAACACATGGCTATTCTAAGTCAAAGAGCCAGCAGAGTTTAAGTAAGAAAGAGGAGAACAGGCAGTAAATAGCGGTACAAAAATCTGAATTAATTTTAGCTTCCCACCACTCATTTGCACATACAACAAACCATGGCAGTATTTACATTATTTACATATGCTGTATAAAACAACAAAGAAAGTACCACTCTGGGAAATGTAAACTATGGACGGTGCTACAGAAAAGAACACAACAAAACATAACCATAACCATATTAAACTACCTAAAGCCAAATTAAGTACAAAAAGAATATAAAGAAAAGATACTCCCTAACTTAACCTAAATACAAGGGGTAGCACCCGCCCTCTTACCTAGGGACCGATACAAACAACTCCTACATGATGTAAAATGTACAGGTGCACCTATTTTACCTGTTAGCATACCCAAGGTGGTACAGCCAAACCAGTGAGTTGTCTTTTAGCCAAAAAGAGGGATTAAGTTAACCACATCAGAGAAGTAATACAATAAAATTAGGCTACAAGAGCGCATTGGCCTTAAAGCATACCCCATGGTTCTCTCTCTCTGTCGGCCATCTTGGTTCAGGTCCTTTTGTAGTCTCCACCCACAACTCTCTCCCATGGCTCACCTGAGAGAGAGAGAGCGAGAGATAGAGAGAGAGAGAGTGTCACGGAGACCCAGGCAGGGAGACGAGGAGGCGGACACAGGTGCAGGTAGGGCGAAATAAATAAATAATTTATTAAATAAATAACAAAGAAACAAGGAAATGAGGAACAAGTAAACATGTAACAAAGAAACACAAATAACCAATAACAAACGAGCGATGATAATAATAAACAAATAAGGAATATATATACAAGGGAAATAAACTAGAAAATAAACAAGGCAATAAACTATAAACGTGAAAACAAGAAATAAACGAGAAACAAATGACTAAGGTTAAATACAGGGAACATAGAGCTAAACAAGAAACTAAACTAGACAAGGGGAACTAAACTAAGCAGGGCAAGGGAGAAAACAATGGAAATAAAGGAAACTAGAAATATATACAAGAGATAAACAGAGGTAAACACAGAGCAAGGACTAGGGCTATGAAACGCAGTGAAACAACAGAGAGACAAAACAACAGGGGAAGGTGCAAAGACCGAAGGGGACAAAGTGGCAGAGGAGGGCTATTTAACAAACAGGAAACACACTAGAATTGGAAACACCTGGGGCAGGGGCGGAGCTACAAATGAGAAACACATGGAAAAGTACTGAGACACAGGGGCACAGGTCACGTGGGACACACACAGAGACATGAGACAGGGCTAAGACATGACAGAAGCCTCCCCCTAAACGCGCAGCTCCCGAGGCGCGGAAAAACGAACCCCGGGGGCTGGCGGCAGGGAGAGGCCAGGGAAAACAGGAGTCGAGACCGGGGACTGAAACGGAGACAGGACAGAGGACAGAGACTGGACGGGAGACTGAATGGGAGATGGAGACTGGACGGGGAACTGGACAGGAGACGGAGACTGGACGGGGAACTGGACAGGAGACAGAGACTGGACGGGGAACTGGACAGGAGACGGAGACTGGACGGGAAACTGGACGTTGGACAGAGACTGGACAGGAGACAGAACGGGAGACTGGACGGGGAACTGGACAGGAGACGGAGACTGGACGGGACTAGACATGGGAACAGGGACGAGGACATTAACAGGGACAGAAACAAACACGGTGACTGGGACAGGAATGGAGAAACCACCAGGGACAGGAACCGGAACAAACACAGACAGGGACCAAAACAGGGAGAGACATGGGGACCAGAAACACCGGTGGGTGCCCAGGACTGGCAAATGTCTGAGTGGTAGTCCAAGGAGCCAGCCTGGGCACAGTTCTGGAGTGAAAGTCCGGGGGCCTCGGTGCCTGCCTGGGTAAATGGGCCCTGGGGCCAAACAAAGTTCTGGGAGCAGGAACCGGTGGGCGACTCTGGCAGCGGGAGCTGGTGCTGGCGGCGCGGCGACTCTGGCAGCGGGAGCTGGTGCTGGCGGCGCGGCGACTCTGGCAGCGGGAGCTGGTGCTGGCGGCGCGGCGACTCTGGCAGCGGGAGCTGGCGCTGGCGCGGAGACTTGGGCAGCTGGCACTGGTACGGAGACTTGGGCAGCTGGCACTGGTACGGAGACTTGGGCAGCTGGCACTGGTACGGAGACTGGAACTGCTGGAGCAGACACTGAGACTAGAACATTTTCAGCAGACACGGAGGCTTCAGCAGCTTCAGCAGACACGGAGGCTTCAGCAGCTTCAGCAGACACGGAGACTTGAGCAGCTTCAGCAGACACGGAGGCTTGAGCAGCTTCAGCAGACACGGAGGCTTGAGCAGCTTCAGCAGATACGGAGGCTTGAGCATTTTCAGCAAACACGGAGGCTTCAGCAGCTTCAGCAAACACGGAGGCTTGAACAGCTGGAGCAGACACGGAGGCTTGAACAGCTGGAGCAGAGACGGAGGCTTGAGCAGCTTCAGCAGAGACGGAGGCTTGAGCAGCTTCTGCAGACACGGAGGCTGGAGCAGCTTCTGCAGACACGGAGGCTGGAGCAGCTTCTGCAGACACGGAGGCTGGAGCAGCTTCTGCAGACACGGAGGCTGGAGCAGCTTCTGCAGACACGGAGGCTTGTGCAGCTTCTGCAGACACGGAGGCTTGTGCAGCTTCTGCAGACACGGCAGGAGTCCGGGGGCGTGGCTCAGCAGCCGAAGACACCTCGGAGATGGGCGTGGCCGCCGAGAGAATTTCGGAGCTGGGTGTGTGCAGATCCAGTGGAGCAGCAGCAGGGCTTGAGACTGCGGGTGGAACAAAAACCCGGACTGGATCTGCAGCCTTGCCGGTAAAGTCCATTGCAAGCAGCGCGGGGCCGCCGGTAGAAACCGGCGCGGGAAAAGACTCTAAAATAGTCCCGGAGCACGGCTGGGTTGCCGCGGAGATAGTCCCAGAGAGCCGCTGGATCGCAGCGGCGGAATCCAGCTCTGCAGCCGCCATGAAAGCCAGCTCCTCAGCCTGAGGTGCTGGCGCTGCAGCTGTGGGGCTTGAGAGTGCGGTTGCCGCAAAATCCCGGACTGGATTTGTACTCTCTCCGGCTGAGTCAAGCGCGGGGAAAGTCTCTGCTAGCGGCTGGCTCGCTGGGTAGGAGGTCCTGTAGCGCGGCTCGGCTGCTACCGCGGAAATCACGGGGCACGGTTCGGCAGCTACCGCGAGGAACACGGGGCGAGGTTCGGCTGCTACCGCGGGGATCTCGGGGCGAGGTTTCACAGCCGTCACAGAAGTCACGGAGCGTGGCTTAGCCGCTGAAGACGCTAGCTTGAGAGGCGCCGGGGATGCTAGCGCCTTAGCCACTGGAGAAGCTAGCTCTGGAAGCGCCAGTGAGGACAGAGTCTTGGCCGCCGGAGGAGCTAGCTTTGGAGGCGCCGGGACGGAGCGCGCCTTGGGAGGCGGACGGACGGGAGTCGGCGTCTGGAGAACCGGTGCTGCTGTAGTTCTCCCTGGGGTGGATGCCGCTTCCTCCAGGAACCAGGGTGGACACGTGTGCTGGAGGCAGAACAGCCCCTGGAGGCAGCGGCAGACGAGCTGGTGTAGGGAGAAAGTCCTCCTCCTCCTCAGAGCTGCTGGGAGCGCACCCGAGAAAGTCCCACGGGTCCCGCTCCTTGAGCCTCGGGTACTCGGAGGCACCGAGGCTCATAACACCAACCCTCATCGCCCCCCCAAGAAAATCCTCCCCGGAAAAGGGGTCTTTTTCCGGCTGGTGGGACCCCTTAGAGCGCCTACCCCGAGGCCTGCGGCGTCCATGAGGCCTCGAGGTTTCCTGCGCCGGGATCCCGCCTGGAGTACGGCGAATCACCATCCTGGAGCCTGTCCACACAGAACCTGCTGTGTCCATGTTAGGTCTGTCTTTCTGTCACGGAGACCCAGGCAGGGAGACGAGGAGGCGGACACAGGTGCAGGTAGGGCGAAATAAATAAATAATTTATTAAATAAATAACAAAGAAACAGGAAACGAGGAACAAGTAAACATGTAACAAAGAAACACAAATAACCAATAACAAACGAGCGATGATAATAATAAACAAATAAGGAATATATATACAAGGGAAATAAACTAGAAAATAAATAAGGAAATAAACTATAAACGTGAAAACAAGAAATAAACGAGAAACAAATGACTAAGGTTAAATACAGAGAACATAGAGCTAAACAAGAAACTAAACTAGACAAGGGGAACTAAACTAAGCAGGGCAAGGGAGAAAACAATGGAAATAAAGGAAACTAGAAATATATACAAGAGATAAACAGAGGTAAACACAGAGCAAGGACTAGGGCTATGAAACGCAGTGAAACAACAGAGAGACAAAACAACAGGGGAAGGTGCAAAGACCGACGGAGACAAAGTGGCAGAGGAGGGCTATTTAACAAACAGGAAACACACTAGAATTGGAAACACCTGGGGCAGGGGCGGAGCTACAAATGAGAAACACATGGAAAAGTACTGAGACACAGGGGCACAGGTCACGTGGGACACACACAGAGACATAAGACAGGGCTAAGACATGACAGAGAGAGATACTGCACGTAAGCATTTAACCAAAAGTCTTTGGTTTTCAGCATTTACCCAAAAGTTTTTGAATTTTACCATTTAACCAAAAGTTTTTGGACTACTTCTCAGCCAAAGTATTTGTATTCCACAATTTAGCCAAGGTTTTGGGCTTTAGAATTCAACCAAATTTGCTCCATTGCTTCATCAGTAAAAAATATTTTAATTCCAATTTAGTCAAATAAACATTTTTACTGATTATAATTTTGCATAAAGGGGATTGGAAAAAGAACAGATAAAGGTAATATATAAGATGTAAACAATATAGGTAAGATTGTGATATCAAGACTTACATATTCTTATGTATTCTTAAGTATTATAAAAATGAAATAGAAATTATGAATTTCAAGATAAAGCGCCACCTACTGTACCCACCCAGAGAGCATAGACAACTGTACTTTTAAATACTGTGCATAGTATTTTGATTGTCAGTTGCAGCCATAATTATTCTGATCAGCTCAGATATTTTGTTTTGATGCAGGAATACGAAGCCTTTTTTGTGTTGCTGCTCTCAGTTCTCTGTGTAGCCATGTGTTGGGGTTGTTGCTTTGTCTTGAGCCACATAGGTTAGGAGATGATAAGGAGATTCTGAGACTTCTGGTGGACTTTGGTAGTTCACTGGTGCTTGGCAGGGTTCTCCGTGCAGCCCCTCGACTGTCCATTGTGGCTGTTGGGGTGTTGTTGTCCCTCAAACAGAGATACAGACAAAAAATGGTTCATTTGTGATTAAAAGTAATTTAATAATTGTTGTTCTAAGACACTATAGGGTGGGCTTTAATTCATATTAACCCCCCCCCCCCATATCAAACCCACTCCAATGCCCTTGATAGCAACAACCGCGACGTCCACCACTTGCCAGCCCTCTGCTTTCCCAGTTTGGTGATACATTTCACTCGGATGGGAGACTCCTTTTTGTAGGGCGTCATCGGCCGTGAAAACATTCTGTGTAAAGAAAAGAGCACAAACATACAAAATAACATGTTTATACTGTTTAATTCATTATGTTTCACTTAATTTATTGTATTACCCATGATTTAACGGTTCATATTCAAATATTTTATTAAACTATATATTATTAAACTGTTTTTGGACTAAGTGGGGCTATTTTGCTGTTATTGTTCTGTTGTGTAACGCTTAGCACTGATTAAATATTACATAATAAAAAATATATATGAAAATAATTAAAATAGATATTTTTTTACTTAGCAGCACTTGTGTCCCCATTTTAAAGTGTCTGGGTGGAAACAACACCACGCATCTCTACCAAGCAATTAAAAAAGATATATTTTTATCTATTTTCATATTATTTAAATAGTACCAAGCGTTACATATACAGAACAATAACAGCACAATAGCCCCACAAAACCCAAAACAGTTTAATAATATGGTTTATTCTCCCAACCAATCAACAAATAAAATATTTGTAAATGAACAGTTGAATCATGGGTAATACAATAAATTAGGTGAAACATAACAAATATTTTATATTTAGTCCGTTGTGCTCTTTTGTTTGCACAGAATGTTTTCACAGTCGACGACTCTCTACTAAAAGGAGTCTCCCATCCGGGTGAAATGCATCCCCAAACTCCTGGTGCCCCGGGCAGAGGACCAACAGTTGGTGGACGGTGCGGTTTTTGGGATGTCAATCAGACACATTCCTAAGTGATTACTTATTGGATAGAAAATGCTGTGTGGTAATCTGAAATTCTGTGCTGAGTATTTGTTTATAAACAGTCTGACACTCTTCTGAGGTAGAAATCAGACAAAGAATAAATCTGCTCTGGGAAGTCATTGATTCTGACCCACCTGAAGATGAAGGCAGGGGAGAAAAAATAAAAAAATTCCCGCACCGACCGCGCCGTCTGCGTCCTTAATAAAAACTTTTAAGAAGCAGGGAATGGCGAATAGTTTTATACAGTGCATGTGATAATGTGGTTTACAAATCAGACATTAAAGATAATGAACGTCTAGCATAAACTATTATTTATATCGTCTCATTGCTGTGTGCATCTGTAACAAAACATTTATAGGAACTATTCAAATAAAGAAATAGATTTGTGAGCCTGTACATACATAAGTGTAAATCATCCAATACAGTGTTGGACGAAATTTATATCACACTATCGTTTGTTTTGTTACAAACAGTATAAAAGCTACTGCCTGTGGCTAAATGGTGGAATGCCAATACTTTTGGCTGATTGAGCTGTGTGCAAAAACTTTTGGTTAAATTCTAATATCCAAATACTTTTGAATAAATGGTGGTGCAGCACAGATATGCCTCTTTATGGTTTAGTATAGCTTCAGCCCAGCAGTGTAAACTCTTAAAAGCAGAAACAGTTATGATCATAAACCACAAGCACATGTCTTTCTGAAAAAATGCCAATTATAAAAAAATACTTTCATAGGGTTTAAAAGGGCTGATAAAAACCTTTAGAAAAACACTGCAAAACACCACAAAACCAGCAGAAAAATATAAAAACCAAAGAATATTTGTTTTAGCAGGAAAGGATAGTAAGCTTAATTGAATGTGTTTAAATTCAAAAGACAGGTATAAAAACAATTAAACACATTTTATTTTGAATTAGTTTAAACACAACACACACAATCAAAAATCAAAAGCACAAACACATACAACCTCACCCCCCAAAAAACAGAACATGCTAAGAAATATTACAAACACAACACAAAAACTTGTCAAATTACCACATTATGGTTCATTAAAAAGTGGGCTTTCAATGTTTAAAATGACCTCCCCTTCCCTCACAACAGTTACACCACTCCACACAGTGGCGGGAACGCTGAACTCCTCCATGGTGTCACTGAGGAGAACAGTCTCATCGCCTCACGATCTCCATCTCCACTGTGATCTTCAGTGACTCTGGTTCCTGTAACACAGAACATGGTGATAGGAGTAAGTTTTAACAGTCTACATTCTTTTCTGGTACAACAGCACAACAATAAAGTGTTAAACTACGGCACTGTAGTTATTAGTACACTGTAAAAAACAAAACTTAAAATTGTTCGCCTTAATATGATTTTTAGTTAAGCTGAACAAAAAATATTCAATTGCACTGTAAACTACATCAAAGTAATTGGCTCAGGTAATTTTATTGTGTTACTTGTTAAAAATTGACCTGACTTGACATCCTGCACTGTCAAAATGTACAAATTGTAGATGAACCCTAGTTAAGGCTAGGCCAACTACTCTGCGCATGCTCATTTTGACTCCCTGGTTGAGAACGGGGCGGGATTTTCGACTTTTGCCGGAAATGGATTACGGCCATCTTGAAATGGACTTCGTCTGCGGCAAGCAGTCACTTCGGTGATCTTCAACTGAGATTTATCGTCCATAAGGTGAGTTTTTCGGTTGAAATAGTACATTTGTCATAATTGCATGCTTAAATTTGTACAATATACTCTTCTTTGGATATTTTAGCCAGGGTTTTAAGTTACCAGCCAACCAGCTAAGCTAACCTAGCCAGTTAGCTAGCTAGCTAGCTAAGTAACCGCTTGTTAAGCAACAAACGTTTTGCTAACGTTTACTCATACATTACACCGCTACGCGGTTACACCGGTGACCCATCGTTTTAACGCCCGTTAGCAAGCTAGCTAGCCCGTTAGCAAGCTAGCTAGCCCGTTAGCAAGCTAGCTAGCCCGTTAGCAAGCTAGCTAGCCCGTTAGCAAGCTAGCTAGCCCGTTAGCAAGCTAGCTAGCGAAATTAGACAAGGCCCATAGCCTGCAGGGGGAAAGCCTGGGCACCCGGCTGACTGACGGCACGGTAGTGCACAGTATTGTTGCAGCACTACAGTCCATGTATTCAGTGATTCAGTGGTAAGTAAATAGCTAAGTTAATTATGTTTAGAGCGAAGCTTACACTCTGTACATTTCCCCCTCATGTAGCTACGTTACTGGGTCTGTTTATTTGTGAGATGGTTTAAGAGTCGTAATATTATATTTGTTTAATTCTACTGTATAACGTTAAACATTAGTAAGATGCACCAAAATAAAGCCGACTACGGCGACCACATTTTGTTTGGTTTATCCTTCTGCCCGATGGACGTTTTAAACGTCCAAAATGACACCTTGTTTTCCCAGTTTAATTACTCAGGAATTCCTCCACACACCAGCATAAACCATATATGAATAGATAGGGCAGAACCTTCCGTTACTGAAAACAGCAGCAGCTTCATGATCCAGCCACCCCAGACTCTGATAAAGTTAATCCACTTAACCTCTTAATACGCCCTGGCCCGCCGGCGGGCCAGAAATTTATGAAATATAATATCTGGCTGTGTTTATGAATAGTTATGAACACTTATATGCTCAATATAGACAGCCAATATACAATTTTAAAGCTTAGAATCTCCGCTTTTCTGTTATCTAGCCTATTTAGCAGTATCTCCTTTCAGAAAATAAACATTTAGGGTGAAATGTGCCTAGTTTCATAAAGATATTACATTGCATATTTGCGTTTATCGTACGTCCATATTTGATCGAATACACCATTCGAACGGTCTGGCTCCTGTTACGGTTCCTGAATTAGAGTTGAAAGAGCGCGTCGCCCTGCGTGTGTACAGTTAAAAACTGTTTGTTTTCCGCTGCGGGGTTACATCAGGACACACACACACAACACCCACCAGCGAAGCTCTTACCTTCAAAACGCGTCCAAATTTAAGAGAATCCATCAATCCAGTCTCCTGTAATCCACAGTTATATCCTATCAGCACTTGGAATAATCTGATGCAGAAAAAAACTAATCTAAAATTTATCTCCTTATTAAAACCGTATTATTCGACGCTCCGCGAGCTTCCGCATAGAGCCAGACAGGGGAGAGCCTACTGTACATGCAGGTACGCAAATGAGGTCTGTCAGCCAATCAGGTGTCCGAGTTCTGCCAGCTGAAAGGGAGAGGGCGGGACCTGGCCGGCCACAGATTGTGTCTCTCAGAGAATTCCCACTGTGAGGAAATACTTCTCTTAAAAACACAGTGCTATAGGAGTTTGTACAAGAGTAGACCACACAAAAACCCAGAGTTTATTTCAAAATTAGTTATAAAAGTGGTAGTTTTTATTATTATAAAGTTTATATGTCTGAAAATAAGAAAATAGAAAATAGAAAATCTGAAAAGCTCCTGAAAATGTTCTGTTTTTTACTATATGTTCAACTGAATAATTAAAGTGTCTTAAATTAATTGTGTAAAGGCTTTTAAGTAATATTAATTCACAGAATTGACTCTGAATTATTTAATATTGGAATGAAAAGCCTTCAAATCTAAGTATGTAATTTCAGGCGGAAAATGGTAAAAATAGGCTTGGAGCTTAAGAGGTTAATAAATAGCCAAAATAAACAGGTGCTCCTTCAAAAATCAAGCCCTCTTTCTTTAATTTTAATCCCATTATAATCCTAGTAAAGTGATCCAAGTCTGTCTCTTTCTCTCTCCTCTGCCCTCTTGGTGATGTCACGTGAATGATTACCACCCACTGGCTGCATACCCAGTAGCAGGAAAGTTGATTGTGTCCCCCAGGACGTGCTTGTTGCATTGATGATAATGGTAAGTACTGTTGATGTACATGACTTCAGAATTCATCTTTAACTTGGCCTTTAATGTGTGTTGTTTAATATAATAGTACTATTACTTTGTGTGTTTAGTTTTATTTATATATATATTTCTCCTAAATATTGTCATTTAGAGCATTTATTTGCAGAATGAAATATGAAATCTGTGATTTTAAAGTCAGTTTTTTTCACTAAATATTGGTTTTTGAACCCTTAACACATTAGTATTGTTGTTTTTAAATTAATATGAACTTCTTTGCATTATTTTCATTATTTGAGGTCTGAAAGCACTGCATCGTTATTTGATGACAACATTCAAGTGTTTTTATAATAATGTTTTGTTTTCTTAATTATATCTAGGCTATTTATGTAACTTTCTGTATTTGAGGATTTTCCATGAAGTTAATTTTTTGGGTTTTTTGGTACAGTATTGGTTTCTTCTAAATATGTATGTTATGACTTTTAAAAGAAGACTGTCAATTTTGAATAGAAAAATAAGTTATATTACAGATATTTGTGTTATGTTGATATTTGTAATCTGCTATCTTGACATCCCTAATGTAGATTAAATTGTTACCTATTGATTGGGTCAGTTTTCCATCCAGTGATTAAGCCTAGTTTTAGACAGCATTTTCCATGTCATCAAGGAGTATTCCTTGTCAGGGAAACTGTCTGGGTTTATAAATTAAGGTACAAACTTGTAAAATCTCATTATTTAAATGTTTTTGTATTTGTGCTGGTTTTATGTTCTGCAGATTTGTGAAGAGTTCTTTCGTGTCACTGTTGGGGACCTTTAGAGCAGCCTTGGATAAGTACTCTCCTCAACTGCGTAAACTGTACCGTGCAAGAAAGGGATCCTTCTGTCAAGACATGGACACCCTCTTTGAAAAGCTTGATGAAGAGGTACTCTTATCTGTTGTATGCTGTATTTGGTTTTGGATAGAATAATGGCAAACTAAAATAAATACCATGGATTATGTAGATGAAGTTAAATTAAATAGTGCCTAAAGGCTTAAAAATAGCTGTTCATGGTATGGTAGCACATTCAGTCACATTAGATAGATAGATGAGATAGCTAGATAGATACTTTATTGATCCCCGAGGGGAAATTAAAAATAATTTAGAGTGGGGAATTGTGAGTGGATTCTCCTGAGAGCATAGACCAATTCTTTCACTTATGTTTGTAGAAGTTTGTATAGCTGCTGCTTTTACACACCTGTGGACACAGTTTTGCTCACCTGTACAAATCATCAATCCCCGGTTCCAAACACTTAGTGTAATGGCAGTATAGTGTACATAGATGTGTTTCCCCACCATGTGAGGACTCCCACCCCCCTCTTTCTCTAAAACTGTATCTTGTTATCATTATTATTATTGTTAGACTGTTAGTCTTATGTTTTTGGGTGGTTATTCAACAACAGTATTTCTGCTTTTCTTCAGGTAACCGAACCAGAGACTAAGCAGACCAAAGGTGTCAAGATGGGTGTCCTCACTGTTCTTGATGATGATGATGATGATGCACCTTCCTTGATGCCCACTGTCACAAGTATTGCCATTGTGCTGGAAGTGGCTATTGTTCTCACAGATGTACCAGACCTTCCTACTGCCTTTGCCTACCTTTTCGGCCTGCTCTATTCCTTGAACATGGAGTTTCCAAAAGAACTCATGTATACTTTTGAAACTATTCAGCACATCTTCATGGAATTGACCCCTACTTGCTCTCAGCGTGTCAGGAGCTTACAAACCAAGCTCCTTCTCTAAATTAGAAACTGATCTTTTACATACACTTTGCTGGTTGGCCTAATCCGTCTGTCTGAAATGTCAAGACATTTTTGGCTTTACAGGTTGTAAAGGAACTTTTTTTTCTGCATTGGCCCCAATGTTCAGGGCTTTATCCAGTGGGTTTTCAACCTTTTTGTTTTATTCTTTACATTGCTGATATCCATTTGAATGGATTAAAGGAGCTACAAAAATGTTCTAAAGCCAAAGAGCTGTTTTCTTGCCAAGGGTTGGTTTAGTTGTTTCCTTTATGCCTTACATAAAGCATAGCTCACGGTTCTACAGCAGCAGTCTGCAGATGTTTTTTGAATGATTAGGTGCTGTATCTCAAAGAGATTTTTATAAGATTAAGGCAGAGTAATAGATCCATTTTTTATAGAGAAGGATGTGGCAGAAAGAGCTGGGCAGTGATGTGCTTAGAGTGTACAGAAATGGCACCCACTTTTTGCAAACAAGCACAACTTGTGTAGTGAATCTAAATCTTGCTATTGTGTTTGTTTTTTTTTATTTTTTTTTATTTTATATATTTTATAAATGCTATACAGCAGCACTTTGTTCCTTGCATTGTTAAGTCAGGAGTTTTTATCAGCCTGCTTGGTGGACATTCTTGCAACTTGAAATTACTTGTTGCAGAAAGGGTTAATAAACATGTTAACTTAACAGTTTTGTCATTTGTCTTAAATAAGGACACCCAACTTTAGTTAGGTATTCTTAGTATCTAGAACTTTGTGTGTGTGTGAGAAGAACTTTTTAAAAGTCTGAAACTCTTAGTATGTAAAACTGTTTTTTTTATTGAAGTATAAATAAATGTGAAATTAGTAATTTAAACAAGAAATAATTAGTTGGTTTAACTTTTCTTAAAAACTTAAAATTTTGAGTTGAGATCTAAACTCAAAAATCGAGTGCAGTAAGTTGCCTTGAAATTTTGAGTTTTCTCAACTTTTTTGTATAAGTTGACTCAACTTTTTACAAATCTGGAACTCTCAGTATATAAAACTTAAAATTTGAAGTTAATATAAATGTGAAAAATGAATAATCTGAACAAGAAATAATGAGCTGGGTCAACTTTTTAATAACCTGTGTTATTGAGTATGTAAAACTTAAAATTAGAATTTTATGTAAATGTGAAAAATTAATTATCTAAACAAGAAAAAAATTGTTGGCTCAACTTTCTTAAAAACTTAATATTTTGAGTTGAGTTCTAAACTCAAAAATCTAGTGCAGTAAGTTGCCTTGAAATTTTGAGTTTTCTCAACTTTTTTGTTTTTACAGTGCATCAATAGGAGAGCTACGAGAAGCCACAATATTTTTATATGCTTCTTACTTTAATATGTACAGTATTTTAACACAGGTAGCATTTTAAAGTCATAATATGAAAAGTTATTTTATTGTGCAGTGTTATTTTGGATACAAACAAGTTTAATAAATGCACATTTTTCAAGAATGATGGTCTTTATTGCAGTAATTCTGTCTAAAACAAAGGCAAATGTATAGCAGTGAAACTGTGATTCTTATACAAGGTTGCAGCAAAAAAAGCTTATAGGCCGAATTTAACACAAAATGTATTCTATTAAAAAATATCAAGAACTAACAGTGGCAGAAAAATATACCGTTGATGGGGACAAAAGTTGTGAGTCTCTGATAAATCACAGTATTGATATATAAAGTAAAAAGACTGTGACTTGTCTTTAAATGTGAGAGAGTGTCAGATTTTAGTCTGTTTAAAGCCACCCACTGTGAATTTGTGCAGCGGGTTGCAGATAACTGACACTAAAACAAATATGGATATAAGGCGATGTTTCGAAAAGAAAGAAAAACAGAGCTAACCACGTAAACTGTGATGAGATTCTGATGCAGTTTTGTAATAATAAAGTGCAGCTTGTGGCTACTCGGTTTAACTTTGGAATGAGATAGATTAGACAAGGTTTAAGAAAAAAAATATATATGTAATTTCTACTTGCCCTGATGTGCCTGATCAACCAATAACTATTTAATTTTTAAATTGTGTTTATTAATTTAGGACTGCAGGACTTACTGTAAGCAATAATGAACAGAACTTTTTTTACCGGACTAGTTAGCTAGAAGCTGGATGTTGTGGATATGCAGAATTTAATACAATACTTTATGTTCGTAGTTTAAAGCAGTTTCACTGCCCTAAAATTGTGTATTTTCCACCATATCCAACTGATCAGCTAATAAACAGTCCTTTACTGAGTTTACCTGTTAAAATCCCTTTGCCCCATATAGACCATAAATCAGTCATTATGTATATCCAGCAGTGTATTAAACACATTATACCTCCACTTACTTTATTACGTGTCTCTAATGCAGATAAAGACTATGCAGGACAGTGGAAATATGCAGTAGAGTATGCAGAAACAGGGTTAAGAAACACTGCTCTAACATGACTTCTGTTCATTTTTCACTGTAATTGTATTTTTTGAGCAACGCCCCTGATCAACACCAATATAAATCATCACTGTCACACAAAAACCTCACATGTTCAGCTTTACAGAAGAAAACGTATTACCTTTTAATAAAAGTTAATATACAAATATTTTGGTGTTCCTCCAGCAGAGCAGTCTGAGTACAGAGGTGTGGCGCTGCTGATCAGAGCTGGATCTTCTGCTGCTCCACTTTACTGGAGACCGGGGGAAACTCTAACCACCCTTCCATATTCACCTACAGAGAATACAGTCTTCATTTTAAACCACAGCAAACATCTGTCCAAAGCGCTGAAACTATTAGGACATCCAGCACAATCCACCTTAACCTCCAACAATCTGCTGCTGTGTTTCTAAACTAAAGTATCTAGTACTGCTCTGGAGCCCATGGCGTTACATCCGGCAACAAGCTGTCAAAATAAAAGTCCTGCAAAAGTTTGCCTCGTTTCACTGGTACCTTAAAGTTAAAGGCTTTAACTGTTCTAAAAAACATATTACACTTCGTGTTCATCAAATACCCAGAAATGACCCAGAAAACAAAATGACACTGAATCAATATTTATTTTTCCTTCATTTAATGCATCAAATCAGTGTTCATCTCAGATATCAAAATGTATTTATTTGTACCAAAGGTGTAGGAGCAGGTTTGACATTGTGGGGGGGTTGGGGGTGACAAATTTGCTAATATAAATCAAAGCCCACCCTATAGTGACTTAGAACAACATTTGTAGAATTATTTTTAATCACAAATATACGACAGATTTTTTCTGTACATCTGTTTATAATTAGTTAAATCCAACCAAAGGTGGCTTTACAACCTAAACATGTAATTTTACATTATATTTACTGTTATTAAAAAAATGTGTGTGCAATGTCTGAATTATTACATATGTAACAAAACCAATTAATTATCATCTAATATAAAAAAAAACAGATTTGAGTATTATTTTGTTATTATGTCAGTTCTGTTGTGTACTTATATTGACTCCACTCTTAAAAAAAAAACTCTGTAGCATTGGGTCCTGTGTTCTGATTTTTTTTCTACTGATAGCACTTCTAACAATGATGTCTTTTATGAAAAAGAATATAACTTTACATTTCATAGAGATTTTTGGCAGCAGTTCATATAAAAGTTAGATAACCCAAACCCCCCAGTCTGTTAGCAGAACCAGATTATTCATAATTTATATACATTTTTATTGCATTATATTGTCAATGTATTTCTGATATTTTTTGATATTACGTCTATTTTATTGATTAAATATTAAAATTTCTATGAAAATAAGATACCCTGCTAACGGAATAACATCAAACTTCATTAGGACAAAGTTAAAGAGTGAAAGCTAAAAAAAGGATGTAACGTGTAGCTTTTCAGCTAAATTTACAGCTGTTTTTATAATATTAACTTAATGTAATATTTATGATAAATTGCATATTCATGAATGGCATATTAAACTCAAACTTGTTAAAATTATACTGAAGAATGTCCTGTAATAGTGGTATAGTAAATGAATGTTTTGGTAAAGATGAAAAACGAAGTATTTAAACCTGCATTTTATATATTTGAATTTAATTTACCCAGTAAATACATTTAAAACATTTATTTCATGTAGCAGATTTTGCGTCGTCATTTGTTCATTTGACACATCAACAGGAATGGCTTCATGAACAGGAACACAGAAGCTACAAGAAGTTGCAAGAAGCACAACCCATAATTCAATGCATACATCTGTGGAACATGGTGGAGGAGTGTCATTGCAGGGGCATGAAAGGATGAGACAGGTACTGGTACACTGATCTCAATCCCATCCACCCCCTGGACCCCACTATCAGCCCTTACTCAAATGCGGTAATTCACACTACCTTGCGGTAATTCACTTACCTTCTTTTTTTTATTGAACTATACTTAAGCATGAGTAGACTGATAAATCACTGTCCTGAAACGTTATTTATCTTAGTCTTACTGAGCATAAAATGACCACACCTCTCTGCATCCTATACTAGCTACATTTATCTTCATTTTACGTTTATTTTAGGCTGTTTTATTATTGGCACCTGCATAACCACATCCAGTCATTTCTGAGAGAGTGTAATAAGAGATAAGCAGTGTGGTTTTATATTACTTTGATCTGCTTGTGTTCAAAGTAAACAGAAGGTGTGTGAGTTTTTGTAAAGCTTCTCAGAGACTTTGTATCACTGTGCTGCAACTTGAAGAGCACAGTAGTAGAGAGCTGTATCTGCCAGTCCTACTGTAACAGTGAGATCAGTGGATGATTCGAATTCAGGCGACTCAAATCTACTATCTGCAGTGTCTTCTTCACCACTTCGAGATCGAGCTCCTCTCCACAGTAAATACTGTAGAGCTCTGTTAGGATACTGTCTGTACCAGTAGAGATACACATGTTGACTACTTGAGTCATAAGTGCATGTCAGTGTAACAGATTCTCCCTCTGTTTTAGAAACAGAGAGATCAACTGGTTTAATCCAATCAGCAGCAAAAACACCTGAAAGAAAAAAATACATTTGATTTTGATGACAAAATAAGGAAAATTAAATGCTCCAAATATTATTATTCATATCTTGACAGTGAGTACCTGATATGCTAATGAGGATGATGAGGAGGATGGTCTTCATTGTGAATATGATCAGATGGAATCAGTAGTGTGTTTAAGCTCTCAGTGCTCTAATGCTGATCTGTGTGTTAGTGTGAATCTCTCTGAAGTGAGAGCAGTTATGAGAAACTACAACAGGAAACTAGAGGTGGGCGGATCGATCCAAATATCGATAATATCGATACCAACGCTTGTATTGGTATTGAGCAATACTCGTGTAAAAATATTGATATTCAAGCTTTTTTCTCTGCCGCACGCACTGACTGCTTTGCACGAGGATTCACCACAGTCTACTCTCTGGTCTCTTGTTGTTGCACATGCGTCACATGGCTCAGCAAAGCCAGCCAAACCGCCACGCAGGTAGGCTCAGCCTGGCCCCGCCCACTCAGCGCTCTCCTCGAGTCGACACGCCTCTACCTCAGGAGATTTGTGTTGAGTGATATTTTTTTACACTCTGTTTATTTAAGAAAAAGTTGCATTTGAATTGCACTGAAAGGAAGACAATTCCTTATTTTTTATTGTTTTTCCAAATGACAATTCTATTAAAAAAAAAGAAACAAAGAACTAGAAAAGATGTCTAGTGAGGGGAGAATTTTTATTTTATTTTTTTATATTTTTTTATTTTATATTTAAACTTTGTTTTGTTACTGTTCCATTGTTTCTAAACAAAAAATGTTGATTGTGATACTAAAGTATTTTGTTATCACTTACAATGTTTGGTGAAATTATATCCTAGGTTTTTGGATCATTTGGATCTATAAAGCTTAAATATTAAAAAGTATCGGTATCAGTATCGATATCGGCAATACTGGCCCTGCGTTTACTTGGTATCGGATCGATACCAAAATTCCCGGTATCGCACACCTCTACAGGAAACTCCTGCTCTGAGGAGCTGCTCCACTCTGCTCTCTGTCTTTGTAGAAGATCAGAGTGTTAATAAATCAACCACAAACACAGTCAGCGGTTAAACTGTACAATATTATTACTAAGTAGTAAAAACGAGAGCATTCATAAACAATAAAATCATTTAACATAAAAGCAAAAAATATAACATTGCATAAACCTGATATTGCTTAAAAAACTGTAAATTCAGTATCTCCAGTGTTAAGTTGTGTTCAAGTGTTTAGTCTGTCTGTCTGTCTGTCAGCAGTAAATATTTTTCTGTGCATACAGTAATTAAACAGATTCATGTAAAAAATTAGGACATTCTGTTTTAGTGACTTACATCTTGCAGTGCAGCTTCTGTATTTCTGTTCAATAAATATTTTATATACACACCCACCTCCTGAAGTTTCCGAGCTCAGTTCACTTCTAGAATTTAAATAGAATACTGATTGTAAGAAATAGGAACTGTCCCAATAAGTATAATCACAAATATAACATTGTAGGAAATAAAACGGCAGGAACTCCACTAAGTCTGATAGTCAGAGTTTTAGTACAGTGTTTGGTGGGTTTCCTGCCACTGTGGGCCTCAGAGCACAGTAGTAGAGAGCAGAGTCTGATACTGCAGTAGAGGAGATGATCAGATTCACTTTTTTTATTCCTTTTTGATGGTTGATGAATATTCCAGGAACTGGAGGTTGAGCTTCAGTAATGCTCCCTGCATAGTCCAGTATGAGGAACTGGGGAGGAGAGCCTGAATACTGTTGATACCAGTGAAGACTGTCAGCACTTACAGTGTAGTTACAGGAGAGGGTAACATTCTGACCTTCAACAGCAAAAACAGCATCTCTGCTAGGAGTGATGACGTCTTCAGCTCTGTTACCTACAATTAAAATCATAGAATTAATGATTAACCCACCATTCATAGATCTGTTAGCATGTAGCTAATGAACAGCATTAGGAAACTGTGTGTTAGTAGATGTTAGATCTTCAAAGGTTTATAATCTCTGAACTGTTTACCTGTAAGAGCAGAGAGCAGCAGTACAGTGAAAATGATCATGGTGGTGTAGCACACACTGGGAGAAGAACACACTGAGTTTCAGCTCTCCTCTCTACTATCCTCTCTACTACACACTCAGCTCCACCCACTCACTCAACACCTCGTCTTACAGGCTTAATTTGCCATCCAGCAGCATCATGTGATCCTGCCCTTTAGTGAGGTGGAACAATGCTTCATGTAAAATTATCTTTTAGAATTGAATAAAATTTTATTTAATAGAAGTCAATTAAGCATTAATACATGAGAGGGAGTGCTATAATGTAATATTGTCAGCACATACCACAGTTCCATTATCACTGTTTATTGACATTTTTACTTTGACACTTTGGACATTTTAGGGTGTAGTCTTTTAGGGGCGTACTCATACTCATTTTTTTGCCAGTGGTTTAGACATTATTGGCTGTATATTGAGTTATTTTGAGGGAAGAATAAATTAACACTGTTATATAAGCTGCACACAGGCTACTTTTAATTTCAGTAGTGGCTCCCTGATGCCCGCAAGTCACATATAATCTCCCGGAATTCAGAACGAGTGCCCAAGAGTGCACTGCACACAAACGCGCACACAGGTGACAGACTTTTTTTATCTAATCGTGTGTGGGAAGGAGAGAGAGAAAACAGAGAGGGTTCTGATTGGCCTGTTCTCTGCAAAGAGTCTGTGAGACAGCCAATCAGTGTTTAGTGTGGGCGGGCAGTGTTTTTCCCCCTCCCGGACGGGATTTGTTCAGTGAGTGAGAGAAAGCAGATCATGGCGGAGGCAATATTAATAATTATTGTAATATGATATGAGATGTTTTTGATATTGCGCCATTTTTTGTGATATTGTAACTGTCAATTTTTGTCAAATAAAAGCTTTCTTTCCAAAAAAAAAAAAAAAAAAGGAAAGCAAAGGCAGGGACTTCCAAAAAGAAAAAAGATAAAACTAATTTCACCTCTGAATACTCTAAATTTAATTTAAACAAAAAAGTTAAATTAATTAATATAAAAGTAAGGTTTCTTTATCCTTTGGTGTGTGTGCAAGTTTTTTTTGTTTTGTTTTTTTTGAGGGGGGTGGGGGTGGGGGGGTGATAACCTCCCTGAAATCAACTTTTGCAACTTGGGATGTCTGTTGTAACTGTTCTTTAATTAGACTGTTAGTCTACACATATGAAAATAAGCATGAAATACACACAGTATGTAGTAATGGATTATGATATAAATAAAGCCTGTTACAAAACTATCACACCTCGAAAGAATAGGTTTAATAAAATCTGCCAAAAGTGTTGCCAAAATCTGTTCTGTGTTGGTTAATTACACTTTAAATGATCAGGTTCAGAGCCACTTGTGTACTATTTACTCTATTTACTCTAAGGTATTCCACCTCAAACTGAAAGTCAAGCATAGTTTACATATAAGGTAAGAAAATTTAATTGTACTTTTGTTAAGTATATCTAGATCAAAAGATTAAGTACAAGTATATGCCAAATATGCCTAGACTTTTCTGTATACTTGTCAGTATAATTCAAGTATACTTAAGTATAATTATATTTAGTATGTCACTATTATACTAATAGTACTCTTGAATAATCTTCTTTTTTGTAAGGGATGATATGCATGTGTGTAAGTCTGTAAGTGTATGTATATACTTGTATGTGTGTGTAACTGATTATATAAGTGTGTATTTGTATGGGTTGTTTTGGGTGTGTTTAGGGTTGGGGTTCATTTGGTGTGTTAAGTGGTGTTTAGGGATGGTTTTGGGGTCCAGTGTTTTTAAATAGAGGACGGTGGTTGGAGGGGTCGCTGTCGACCCTCAGCTGCACCAGCTGTGTTGGTTCTCTGAGATGTAGAAGATGGGAATCCTGAACAGGCTGAGGACAGTAAAGTGCTGCAGGAATGCATCCAAACAGCAAGAATGAGTTCTAGAGGAACCTTTGGACTCCAGAGCACGTTTACCTATTCCATCACCATCAGCCCTGAAACATGCTGTGCTCTGTGAACAGTCATATAAAGATCCTGCATAGTTACTGTACAGTCACTAGGTGATTCATCTTTAAATGCAGGCTGACATGAAGACAGGAAAGCTTGATGTAGTATTAGGTTAATTGCATAGGCAGGAACCATTGTTCAGTCAAGGGTTGAACTGGGGGGACCTAATAAAGAGGAGTTCTAAAGTGAAGCTGGTGGATGGTGTCGTCTGTTGTTGTCTCTCGCTCTTCAGAAGGTTTATACTGAACGGTAAAACTGAACATGGTGTCAGAAGTGGGATAGGAGTAAGTTCTCCAACGTTTTGTGTTTCAATACCACTGGCGAAGTAAATAAAACAAAACGGACAAAAACTGGGTTACCGCACGGTGGGTGCTTGGACCCCTATAATCGCCATTTGATACCCGCGAGTTTGGGGGGGCATATCCAAGCGGTTCAGCATTACAGCGCGGCAGCATGAGCCTGTTCCAAGTCCCACCACTGGATACATTGGAGGGTGCACTGACTGCAGCCTGCGGGAAGGCGGAGTTGGACGTCCAGCGCGTCCAGTCCCGCCCACTTTGTCCACGTCACGCCTCGTCAGTCTCGCGAGCTTGACGGTCACGCCTCATCAGTCTCGCGAGCTTGTCCTGTTGATGACACCACAAGAGGACCTTCTTCCGCTCCCACTGCTTGTACTTGCACAGAATCTACTGCTCCTACATCTTCTTCTCCAACTCCTCCTCCACCTGTTATTCCTCTACCACTGGTTCCTGATTCTCTTCCTACAACTTCTCCTCAGCCTACTGATGCTTTACCACCACAGAAACCACCCAGACTCTGTGGACAGAGGCAGCACACTGTCATGTGTATTCATTGTGGAATAGAGATAAACAAACGTAACTTAAGGGTACATCTACTGAGGAAACATACTGACAATAAGAAGGATATAACCGCACAGCATCATCTTAGTTGTGAGTGTGTTGATGCTACGAATGGCATTTTTGCCGTAGCAAAGTCATTTACAGGCCCCAATACACCTATTCACGTCATTAAAAAGAATTGGGGTATGAATCAGCAAACAAGATGTGAAATGGATCTGTGTAGGATCAACTCAGAATTTGCACAAAGAAGTAACTTACATCCATTTGAGTGTCAGCATGTTAAGTCCCTCACCTATTGCCCACCTGCTAAAATTTATTCTCCTACTCTTGAAGAGGATACTTTGACGGAAATGGTTCATGATAAGTGGTTTGGGAATGATAAAAAGAATCTATGTCTGCAACGGCAAAGAGAGGCAAATAATGGACGAGCCCCTCTGTCATGCCAGGTTACAGTAGGTGGGCCTCCATCAAAAAGATTTATTTCTGTGTTTGAGCCGAACATTTCTTATTATAGCAGGTTAGGTAGAGGGCTTTTTTCCTTTGACACAAAGAGGATTGAATGGCACTGCCCATGTGCAAAGTCTAGGCAGTCTTGCATTCACAAATGCATTGCAAAGTGGCATCTGTTTCAGACGGAACAGATGCTTTTCAGACGTGTTCGGATAGTGGAAGATGATATCCAGGAAGTATTTACAGAAGGTACAGAGGATGTGGAAGAACAGCAACTGGATGAAGGGCCACGGTATCCACCGGAAGATGCACAACTCTCACGAATGGTGCACTATATCTTCAAAAACAAGAAGCTTCCTGCAGTTCTCCCTGCTGATGTAGCCAATGCAAGAAATGTTTTCCCAAAGCACTTGGTTCCATTGGAGACCATTTGCACAGAATGCACAGAAAACACTCTACTTAGTGAACCTCAGCTTATCACTTCAAAAGCAACAATCTTGACTATGACAGATGTCATTGAAGGTATGTTCATGTGTTTGTATGTATTTATTTATTTAAATATTTATGTAATCTAAAGTTATCCTATTATGAATTATCATGATTTACTACTGCTTCTACTATTGCTCACAATGTCTATTCTGACAATAATTTTATAATTTAAATAACTAATATCTAATCAACATAAAGTATTGTATCCAACAATATTGGACAACAAAATGTGTACCAAACAATACTTCTTTGAATGCTGTTGACAACTGTACATTAAAAATTGTTTTCATTAGGGATTTCAACATACTGCAAGTGCTGCTACAGGTGTGGTATGATCTATCGCTACCAGGAATGGTCTGATGGAGTTCACAACTATGATGACCACATACTTCTGTCCTTGCATCTCTGTATCTTCCTTCGCAACAGTCTCCAAGTATGAAGTGTTTTCAGTCAGTTTTGCTATGTGTACTGTTTTGTTTTGAAATGTTACACAGTCTATAAAAATCTTATGCATCAAATTTTTCAGACTCACCAGGCTATTGGAAGTGCTGTAGAAGCATTAGAGAAGACGTGTGGTAAAAGATTTCCATCACATCAAAGAGTGTTGTATGCGTATCTCCATTTTGAGGCCCTGACAGATCACTCGTACACTTTTGCATGTGTAACGTGTGGTTACCATCCTGTAACAGTTGTCATGGACCTTCATAAAAAGGGAGTCTTTAGTATGCCTGGTAAACACACACTCTTCTCACAAATATTAGGTTTGCATTATTTATTATAAATATTTATAATTTTCTTAAATAATCCATTGTCCGGTGTTTTGTGTGGTTGTTTTGTTTCTTTCATAGTGAGCAACATTGAGGTACCACCTCAGGATTTTGATGGGAAAGTCAATGCTGAAGAGTTTTGGGAAGGGGTATCATTGGAAATGATCAGTCGTGGCTTGGTGCCAAGTAAGTATAATCAACAAGTTGTGCAACCTGTTTGCCATCACACATCATAAACCACTTCAGTTATTATGTTCATTTTTATCATTTTAAGGCAATAGACAAAACCCATTTGTGGTTTGTCCAAGCTACCATTACTGGGCCCCATGGATTGGTTGCCACACAAGAAGCACCAGTATGGTCTTAAACACAGAGTACAGTAAAGTCCATACAGCCCGCACTCCAGATGAAGCATCTGACTTCAACATCACAGAGGACCGTCTCACAGACGAGATTCTTAAACTTAAGGTATTTACAGTTGTGACGTCATTTCCATTGTGTGTGAATATTGTCATGGTTGGAAAAAATATTCTACATAGCTAATCTTGCTGCTGTATACTACAGATGGAAGCTGTGCGTAGTTTATGCAAGCAGTGTGGCATAGACTCCAAGGGCTCCAGAATGGACTTAGTTATGAGGTTGCGCCAAGAAATGCAAACCCGAGGAACATATGACAAAATCTTTTCTAAGGTCTGGGGAGCATCTGGTAAGATAATTGATCATTTGTATGCTTGATGCAGTACTGTATTACTTTAGCATATACTGATTTTATTTCTTGTTGCCTTCACCAGGTGGATGGGCTGTGGTTACCTGTCCCTGTGCTATTGTGTACGCCGTAAAATTTAACCTAAGGGCAGAGAGCCCAAGAGATTTTGCAGACATTCTATTATCAATGACTCATTTCCCCAATCTGACATTGTATGATTTTGCCAGAGGGCTGGCAACCCATACAAATCTGAGGGAGCCAGAGTCTATGCCTTTTAGCCCCTATGAGGGCAGGCTGCTTGAACCAACAGACAACAATGTCAGACTGGCTTCAGCAGGGCAGATTAAAGTGAGTTTGCCTTGGCTGACAAGTAAAAAGGTTGTACCTGATGAAAATGGTCACCCCCTGACAGGGTCATCAGAGCATTATGCTCTATATGACCGCTTCCATGAGGCAAACACAAAAGACAAAAAGGATGCTTTGCGCAAAATAGAACTTATTCCAGAGGTATGTGGCTGGGTCAATAGCCAGTGTGCTGAGCAGCTTTTTGCTGGCATGAGGAAGAACAATCACTTCCTTAACATGATGACTCCCACATCACATATATTTTTAGTGCGAAATATTTTGCACCACTACAACAATGCACGCAACACAAAGACTCTTGAAGAGATGAAGAAAGCATTACATGTTGGAATGGAAATAGAGTTCAATTCAAGGGGACAGACAGTAATGGGTATGTACTTTTTTAATACATCATATGAAAAAACTATACAATAAATAAACTATAAAAATTTGTTCTGATTTATTCTGATATTATATGCACTCGTTGCCCTAGTACATGTTTTAAAAATTTCTAAGGTGCCTAAAATCATGTGGAAGCATCCTCAGTAGATTCCTCTGGTGTGTCCAGAGCAGCAGCAGCGGCCCCTGGAGTGTCCGCAGCAGCAGCAGCAGCGGCCCCTGGTGTGTCCAGAGCATCAGCCACCCCTGCAGTGTCCAGAGCAGCAGCAGCGGCCCCTGGTGTGTCCAGAGCATCAGCGGCCCCTGGAGTGTCCAGAGCAGCAGCAGCGGCCCCTGGTGTGTCCAGAGCATCAGCGGCCCCTGGAGTGTCCAGAGCATCAGCAGCGGCCCCTGGAATGTCCACAGCAGCAGCAGCGGCGGCGGACCCTGGTGTGTCCGCAGCAGCAGCAGCAGCGGCGGCCCCTGGAGTGTCCAGAGCAGCAGCAGCGGCCCCTGGTGTGTCCAGAGCATCAGCGAACCCTGGAGTGTCCACAACATCAGCAGGGGCCCCTGGTGTGTCCGCAGAAGCAATATCGGCCCCTGGTTTGTCCGTAGCAGAAGCAGCACCTGTTGTATCCATAGTACCTCAAATAGCACCAAAATCTGGTAAGTAATGTGATATGCATGTTTTATAAGGGTGTGATGAGTCAATAATAAAGCTGTTGCATGGTACAGTGAATTAATCTGTGACTACCGACACCTTTTCAGATCTTTTGTCAGAAGTTTGTTTAACTTTTAGGAACCCTTCTGTTTGATGCACAAACATTTGTGCATGGCAGACATATTTCTACCAATATGCCAAATTGTTTTAATTTCTGCATGTGTACTTCTCAACTCACAGATACTTAATATTTCACAGTTGTTTGAGATTGCAGCTGTTGAAGGCAACTGAATCCTTGTACTTCATATATCTTATACTTACTATGTTACACCTAGTACATTTCATACTTGCTGAACTTTAATAATATACTGCACATGTCTGAAAGAAAGATCCATGAACATGACCATCTAAATTTGTTAATGATAAATTGCTAGTTCTTTTTGTTTTTTCAGTGGCAAACTGTTGGAGACTGACACACTTAGACCATATATGTGCCAGCAGGAATATCTGGGACTTCAAACTTCACAAAGGACTGGAGACACTGGTATGATTCAAAATACAAAGTGGTAACCATAATAAAGAAAGACTGGTAGCTCTAAGACATACACACTCCATCACAGCTGAGATCTACTTTATAAGACAGTTGTCAATTCAGTGAGCCACAGAGATATGAAACTGGCCTTGGAAGTTGGTCACATATTGCGAAATTAAGAATAAGTACTTCTTTGTCCATTAATATATAGAGGGAACTATATGTTCTTCTAACTCACTAGATCACATTTTCAATTTTAATATCCAAAAATTGTTTTTTTTAGGTTAATTCTGCATTGGATTCCACACAGTCCCCCCATGAAGCCATAGGTTCTGTGGGCGGGACTGTATTGAAAAGGTCGGACTTCATGTCCTTAGGATTGGACCAAGAAGTCGAGGCAACAGTCAGTACAATTTTAATTTTACATTTAGCATTTTAAATGGTTCTGCAATTTTTAGTCACATTTTAATGCTTACAATCTTCTGTCCCTCATGTAGATAGCCAACTGTTGCTTTTCAATGATATGTAAAATTGCGGCACAGCAGGTACGTCTGAATATTGATAGTAGCTATAATGCAGTTGGCAAGGTACTTATAGTACTTGCTTAGAAATTGGTGTTTGGTTTTCATGTTTGAAAGTGTTATTTTTTACCAGGGAAAGGATGTCCATGCTGTTGATGCTTATGTGGTGGCTCTCAATGCGGACCCATTGTTGTCTCTACCTGTAAGTGATTTTTATTTATTGATTCATTTATTTTGCTTTGATGAATTATGGTATAGAAAAGTATCACTTGTTCTTGCTGCATTTTTAAAAGTTCACATTTACAGTATGGCAGTGTGGCAGTCACTATGGAAGATTTTGCCCAAAAGTTTGGTTTCAGTATTTATTTATTTTTTTAGTTATTTTTGGATCATAGGCTGGGTAAACATAGGCTCCTACCTTTGTAGCTTGGATATTACCCATGTCGCTATTGCTTTTCATACACTTTTGCTTGAATAAAGATTTTAAAAATTGCCATGCAGGTTTCTTAAGCACTTATTTCTTGATAAAAACAATAAAATCCAGTGAATTTTGCAATGCAGTTGCTCAAAAACCTCATTTTTGAGAGCAAATCTTCCAGGCAACCACACATATACAATAGTAATTTTGACCTCTTATCACCAATAGTCAGATGCAGCATCAAAAGATTGTATCCTTTTCCCCGTATGGAAACCAGGACACTGGCTCCTATGTGTAAGTTTTTTTTGTCAGTATCATGTTTCAGGTTTCTCTTTTGTGATTTGTAAATCCTTTTAATCTTTTCTCACTTTTTTATATTCAGCTAATACTTAACTAGATCCCAAGCAGAGAAAGTAGTCCAATGCAGAAAAATGCACATGCTGGTAATAAACATGGTGTAGGAGGTTCACCATATGTATTTTACAGGTTCTCAAGCCAAAAGTTAAGAGGATTCACATTCTCGACTCCTCTGACCCTAGTGCTCGTGGAGATATTGAGTGTTTATCCATGATCAGGTTCAAATCTAATATTTAGGAACTGTTCCATGTTCCTTTCCTTACAGTTCAAAGTTCAAGGTTCATTCAGTGTTTGCTTTCTTGCTTTGTTGTTTCCATTCGGTTGTTCAGGGACTGTTCAGTGTTCCCTATAAAGTTAATTAATTGTGTGCTCTCTGAATGTTATTTTTTCTGAATGTGCTGTTTTCTATGCCTGTGACATGTTCAATGTTCACACTGTACGTCTAGGTACTAAAATCTGATTTTTTGCATTGAATAATACATGAAAATGATCACAATGATATATATATATATATATATATATTGGTTCATAGACAGATCAAATCCACTGATAAAATTAATGTGGGTTATTTTTAAATGCAGTGTGAACATAGCCTAAGTGAACCTTAAAGGGTATGACAACACCTTTTGTAGCTTGGGTAGTGAGGTAGAGCAGGTTTAAAAAACACTCCCATGGTTTGTGGATGTTATGTCACATTGTGTATGGTCTTTTTTCATCATGTATTTTCCTTTTGTCATTTGAAGCATGCTTGCTACAAGGCTTGTTCCAGGATCCTGGATAATTGCTAGAAATGAGGTACAGAAAACTTAACTTTAGGGCAACTTAAGTGTGTATACATTATGTATTACTAAACTGTTATTAATATGTGGTATTTGCCAGGATGTTCCAGTACAGTTTGGGAGTTCTGACTGTGGAGTATTCATGCTTATGGTGAGGTATAAACTAACTATTGATTGTTAATTAGTTTGCTCACTACCTTCATACACAAAAATCAATTGTTTGATAGTACCAGGTAAAATGGCCAATACTCATAGTGAAATTAAATTACTGATTGTTTGCAAATACAATGAAAGGAGATTGTGCTGATTTTCTTGTATTGTATATGACAGTATGCACTATATGTTGCCCATGAATGGACCTTCGACTTCACTCAGGTCAGCAATAGATTTCTCGTCTTACTAAGGATATGTGCTTGGTGAGGATATAAATTGTATTTAGAAGTTTGTCTTCTCTCTCTTAGCATGATATGCCTAGCATAAGGAGATGGTGGGTGAACCTCCTGATCAACAACATGACACATGGAAGGTATGTACAAAATATTAATGAAAGAAACTATTTCAGGTGTTTTTACTGCTATGACTTTTTTTTTTGTTTTTTGTTTTTAGGAATATATGATATGATGATATCCCTGGACAGTGCATGGAGCAGGAATAACAGCGATATCATCTCTTGTGTTCCTAAAAACAAAATGTATCAGATCAGTAAAAAACAACTGAAACCAGTAACTGGTTCTGTTCATTTTTAGGAAGAGGAGATATGATGATATCACTGGTCAGTGCATGGAGCAGGAGTACCAGGGCCCTGAACAGGAGAACTCTGAATATTTGATGGTATAAGCATTTATACAGTCAAAATCTAGACAAATGTAATCTCCTGAATGTTAAACTTAGAAATGTTCACCATAATGTTATTTAAGATAATAGTGTTGTATTTCTTTACCATTAGTCAAAAGATGAGGAGACTGTAGCTGCCAGGACAACTGGGCACCACTACAGGGTAAGTCTTTTGATGCTGTTGTACCTTTGTGAGTTAAGTAAATTTGATACCAAACCTTTTTTTATATTGGGCAGTGTGGTGTAAAAAACTTCTATCTTTATTTAGAATCTAACTACCCATTGGAACATTAGCATAACTTTTGGTGCTATATAAGTTTCTATATAGAAGCATACAACATATATACAGCACATTTTCCATCAATCTGAAGAATCTTTTCAGCATGAAAGGGTTATTTGAGTTTCATGGTTCTAAATAGACTCACTAATGTCTTTACTAAATAACTCCTGAAGTAGTTCTGTATTCCTGAAGAAGCTAGTACTGCATTACAGATTTTTAGAATTTGTGTTTTGCTTTTTATATTCATTCTAGGACAGCAGATTATACCGTGACAGCTTGGAAGCGCATGGTGCAATGAACACAGGAACAAGTTTTGCGGAGATGTTGCACCACCTCCGATTCTAAACATGTCTGAAGAGGAGATGGAAGAGGCATTTCAGAAACTGGACACCCTCAGTATACACACTGATGAGGACGAAAGATCTGATGTGCTTAGAAACTTTGGCTTTTCGTTTACTGATCTGAAAGACATGGCTTTTTTTTTAGATAATGTCAGAGAAAAAATGGGCAAAAGAGTCTCCTGCGAGTTAATTTAAGTTTTTATTTTAATTCATTATTTTCTTTCAAATTATTTTCTTTCAAAGCTTACCAGATGCCTGTGCTGGTTGATATCACATTAGGAGTGTTTTTTTTTTTCAGCATCTTTTTATTTCATTTATTTATACTTTTGCAAAATACTGTTTGTTTTATTCTGATTCATTTATTCTGTGTTCAAATAAAATCCATTTGTAGAAAGGGCACCTGTGTAAGTGTGATTCTACTTTTAAATACCATTACAGTCAGGGAAATGGTCATTTATGCTGCTCAGTTCCACAATATCAGTCGTCTACTGTTTTCAACAGTTCTTAGCTACAGAAATAAGAGTAAATTATTAACTGTTGGTAGATATATTGACAAATATAGTGATTATAGTTGATTTGAGAAAATCTAGGAAATGTGATTGGTTTTGACATTGTTATTTTTACCTTGTTTTATTTTTTAAATGTTTTGTTTAACCCTTTCAAACCTGAATTATCTCCAGTGGTGGGGGAAAAAAATCTATGAATGCTGTTTGCTGTCTGTAATTCACAGAAAAGAAGACTCTAGTATTCTACTATAAAATCTATATAGCAAAGAAATCCAATTAACTAAAATGTTTAATAATCCCTAAACAGTAAAAAATATATATTAAAAAGTGTTCTTAGTCACATTAAATTAGTAAAACAGTAAAAAATATATATTAAAAAGTGTTCTTAGTCACATTAAATTAGTAAAACAGTAAAAAATATATATTAAAAAGTGTTCTTAGTCACATTAAATTAGTAAAACATTAACTGTTGCTTTGCCTCAATGGTTTTAGTACTAACGCTACAGTTTCATTGGTTAATAAACTTCATTGGCTGATTCATCATCTATTCTGATGACAACAGCTCTCAAATAGTATTATATGCAAAATAAAATGGTTAAAATAAACAAAATACATGATGTCCATTGTAATGGATGCAGGATCTGAAAGGGTTAAAACAATGAACCTCTAATTTTAAGGGTTCAGATATAACTTTACTCCTTAAGTGTTTATTTTTAATAAAGTCTGACTGGGCAAATGTATGGCCAATGATTTCATAACTAAGATTAATTTACAGGTGGAATATCTTCTCTTTAGTAGATAGCTTGTAGAGGCAGAGAGTAAAAATCATACACTTCAAATATGCTTGCACAACGATTTTTATCTTACCCTAGAGTCTGTAGAAAATGCCAGACTAATGTATTATTAATCGATGGAAAAATGCAACGTTTGTATATTGGTTAAACATTATATTTAAGGTCCGAATAAAAACGACCGCTGTGAGAACTGCCTTGTTCTTTGTTTACTTCCGTTCAGAGGGGGAGCCAAGACATGACGTGGACAAAGTGGGCGGGACTGGACGCGCTGGACGTCCAACTCCGCCTTCCCGCAGGCTGCAGTCAGTAGTACTTGAAACTCGAGCGCAAAAAACTCAGTCGAGCAGAAATTGCTGCTGCAGGTAATTCACACAGCGCGCGAGGAAAAAAAGCCCCCGAGAGGAGAAAAATTAAGCTCGAGAGCAACTTTTTCTTCAGCGCGCACACCATTCCCTTTTTTTTGCTCATGAGTTTCCCATTTGCGCTTGCGAGAAGGAAATTTATACACGCTAAACGTTAAAACAAGCAGGTTATTTTTTTTCACCTGGTATTTTTGCGCCCTCGACTTTTGACATTAATGTGACGCCATAGATTTCCCTCTTCTGGTTCGAGCAGTAGTCATTTTCGTTCGAAATAAGTGAGCTTTAGACAAAGTAGTAGCTGCTTAGAAGTTGCAAAAGTTTACCATACAGTCCGTTTTGGAAAAAGTACAGTTAGGTATGCCATTTTAAAGAAATAATGTCACGACCACCTGGAGCTACGCGCAAACGCAGCCAACGCGCTCCATGTCCAACCGGAAGTCTGAGTATTTTATATTCTTAAACATTGTTAATTATATAAAAGTAGTGGACAATCATTGTAAATTACGTTACTGTCCTTGGTCTATTTTGGTTAAATGATTGTGCATTGCATAGGCGTATTACTGATTTTTGTGTTTTTGCAAATCCTCTTTGTGGGTAATATCAGGAGGGTGTGTGTAGGGGGCTGTTTCCAATAATCCTTAAATACCCTAAAGTTGTATGAATGGATTCCAGTTAGGCATCATACTTGACCTGTTCATATGTTTTTTTTTTCTTTATTTTGTCTCCACCTGACTGTGATTTTGGCAGTATGTTTTTGGAACCTTACTTAAGCTGAAATATAGTATCCCTTTCCTGCCAAAACACCCAGAGAGAGCGAGACCAGGGCCCTAGATTGTTGAACGGGGACTTGGGTCTTTTTCACCAATATTTCTGGTTATAAAGCAGTCAAGGAAATGGTCATGTGATAATCCTGGCAAAAAAATCCACCTGCAGAAAGTGGCAAACCTGCAAATAGATAGCTTTCAGTTGTTGTTACATTTGTTTTTTAATGTTTTATAATGGTTTTATGATCAATTTATAGAAGTGTTTCATAAAATTGTTTGATGAAATAGTTTCATAAGTATTTTTATAGGGTGATTGAAAAGGCTGTTTTATTTGTTTATCTATTTGTTAACTGGAAAGAAAAATAAAACAATAATATGCAATATGTGGTTGCTACATTCATTCAGGTTTTAAAAAAAATGACAATATTGTAAGTAATCCAAAGTAATCAGATTACGTTACTCACTTGAAGTAATGTAACTGATTACGTTACAAATTACATTTTGAGTGATGTAATCAGTAATCTGTAAGGGATTACATTTTAACCTTCCCAACATTGGGTGTATGAAACACTGTTCTGTGAGGTGTACTGGTGTATAAACCACTGTTCTGTAGGGTGTACTGGTTTCTGATTTCTTTCTTTTTTTATTATTATGGACAATATGAAAAATGCAGGAAAATGCAGACTAATGTTTACTTGCAGTTAAATATAAATAATATTAAATAAAAATATTTTTTCTAAATTAATTTCCACACAAAGTAAACAGGTTGAAGAGAAAGAGGGATGGTGCTGCTTCAGTTTGGTGGACCAAAAAAATAAAAAAATAAAATAAATCCCCCTTCCCAGTATGCTCTAAATCACTTAAATGCGATCAAATTCGTTACTGTGCATTTATATTGTATAAATAAAAATTTGTGCTATTTTAATTATTCAGCTATAAGTGATATAATATTAATTGAAACACCTGAGGTCCCAGCTTCCCAGTATGCTACAAATCGCTCACATGCAGTAACATTAGTTAGAGCTGCATTTATACTGTAAAAATAAATATTTGTGCTATTTTAATAATTCAGGAAAATAATATTTAAAGAAGTCAGGTCGCCCAGCATCACAGACAAGAGTCCAGATTGCGTGCCTTCACTTCTGAAGAGCGAAGAAGCTTGTACATGCTTGTAAATGGTAAGTAAATAGCTTTTACATGTTTTTTTTTGTGCAGAGAAGAAACAATAAATGCATAATATTTGCTAGGTTTCTTGGTGTGCTTAATACATGGTCCTGTTGTGTAATGTTAAACTGATATCTTGTGATGCAAGGGTTGTCGGTGTGGTTGGTGGATTTCTTACAAACTGCAAAGCCAGGGGGGAGGGGCAATATAGCTAACTCTACTTATATACTGTAGACAGTAGATAGCTAACCTTACCTAGCTACATCTGCTTGATCGGCACCGCAAGCTACTGATAGAAATCAGACATACATTGAGGTAAGAAAAGATTGCAATACTTTTCTTGTATGACTGATAGAATAGATCCACTGAGGTAAATCTGTGACTAGGTGGCACCTCCTAGTGCTGAAATATATGTATGATTACAGTATCACTGCTGATGTAGCTAGATTAGTGAGACTAAAATAGCACTGCTATAGTAACTAGCTAAGATAACAATATATGTGTGACTAGAATAGCACTTCTGAAGTAGCTAGTTAACCTAGATTAGCTAAATGTGTGACTAGAATAGCACTTCTGAAGTAGCTAGCTAGTAAGCTAACCTAGATTAGCTAAATGTGTGACTAGAATAGCACTTCTGAAGAAGCTAACGTTAGCTAACATAGATGAGCTAAATGTGTGACTAGAATAGCACTTCTGAAGTAGCTAGCTAGTTAGCTAACCTAGATTAGCTAAATGTGTGACTAGAATAGCACTTCTGAAGAAGCTAACGTTAGCTAACATAGATGAGCTAAATGTGTGACTAGAATAGCACTTCTGAAGTAGCTAGCTAGTTAGCTAACCTAGATTAGCTAAATGTGTGACTAGAATAGCACTTCTGAAGAAGCTAACGTTAGCTAACATAGATGAGCTAAATGTGTGACTAGAATAGCACTTCTGAAGTAGCTAGCTAGTTAGCTAACCTAGATTAGCTAAATGTGTGACTAGAATAGCACTTCTGAAGTAGCTAGCTAGTTAGCTAACCTAGATTAGCTAAATGTGTGACTAGAATAGCACTTCTGAAGTAGCTAGCTAGTTAGCTAACCTAGATTAGCTAAATGTGTTACTAGAATAGCACTTCTGAAGTAGCTAGCTAGTTAGCTAACCTAGATTAGCTAAATGTGTTACTAGAATAGCACTTCTGAAGTAGCTAGCTAGTTAGCTAACCTAGATTAGCTTAATGTGTGACTAGAATAGCACTTCTGAAGTAGCTAGCTAGTTAGCTAACCTAGATTAGCTAAATGTGTGACTAGAATAGCACTTCTGAAGTAGCTAGCTAGTTAGCTAACCTAGATTGGCTAAATGTGTGACTAGAATAGCACTTCTGAAGTAGCTAGCTAGTTAGCTAACCTAGATTAGCTAAATGTGTGACTAGAATAGCACTTCTGAAGTAGCTAGCTAGTTAGCTAACCTAGATTGGCTAAATGTGTGACTAGAATAGCACTTCTGAAGTAGCTAGCTAGTTAGCTAACCTAGATTAGCTAAATGTGTGACTAGAATAGCACTTCTGAAGTAGCTAGCTAGTTAGCTAACCTAGATTAGCTAAATGTGTGACTAGAATAGCACTTCTGAAGTAGCTAGTTAGTAGCACATACCATTGAGACTACCATTAGACTAGGACTAACAGGACAAACGTACATGAATTAAGGACCGGTGTTCTGTCGAATTGTGCTACCTTGTCGAACTGTGCTGCCCTAATGTATATTCAAGTTTAAAAATACAACAGAAGCACTCATTTAAGGCATGTACGCAGTCAAAGTCCAGTAGATGTAAGTTATTAGATTTGGATTGCATAAATTATTGTATCATGGCAAAGTTATGGCAAATAGAGCTCAATACAAACTGCTTTTGTATTTATTTATGATAATAATTGTAATTGTTTGTTTCCATTTACACTTTTGTGCAGTGACCGGTCGTCCAGGTTGTTTAATGCACATAAACCCCCCCAATACAGATTAATTATAAATAAAAAACACAAGAAATAATTAAATTGTGTAGGTCAGTGCATGCGCAGTACCGTTGGGAAGCATGTATCGATGGGTAGCACAATTCGACAGAACACCGGGTTTAGTGTGTGTATATTAATCATGGTTTAAGAGGACATGGTTTACTGTACTTGATTATACAATGTATGAGTCAGTAAGGAATGTATTTGTGCTAATGTTCAGTTTGAATTTTTGTACTTATTAGGAGTTAATATATTTTAAACTAGGAGAAATAGTACTACTTCATAAGAAATGTACATGTATAAATGAACAACAATTCTGAAGTAGCTAGATTAGCTAAATGTGTGACTGGAACAGCACTGGCAAAGTAGCTAGCATGATGGGTCACTATGATATCACTGCTAAAGTAGCTAGATTAGCTAAATGTGTACCTAGAACAGCACTGGTATTGTAGCTAGCATGATGGGTCACTATAATATCAGGGTTGGTCTGTGTAAATTAAATTAATCATGGTTTATGAGGACTTCAATGGTTTATGGTTTACTGTACTTTATTATACACTGTATGAGTCAGGACGGAACGTATTTATGGCAATGGCCAGTTAAATTTGTGAGTTAATTAAGGTTTAATACGACATGCTATAATTTAGGACTAATAGTACACACTATAGATAACTGTACATATCAGGAATATCATCAGGTTTTAGGCTAGGACTAACAGGACAAATGTACATGTATTAAGGACCAGGTTTAGCATATATTAATTATGGTTTAAGAGGACATGGTTTAGGGTACTTTATAATACACTGTATGAGTCAGGAAGGAACGTATTTATGGTAATGGCCAGTTAAAATTGTGTGTTAAGGTTTAAGACGACATGCTATAATTTAGTACTAATGAACTGTGATGGGTGACTATTAGAGCACTACTGAACTAGATAGATTAGCTAAATGTGTGACTTGAACAGCACTGGTAAAATAGAAAGTGTGACAGTATAATAGCACTTCTGAAGTAGCTAGATTAGCTAAATGTGAGACCACAATAGCACAGTTTTGCTACTTGGCTTCCAGTGCTGTCCCTCTCAGACATTTACCCAATATAACTACTTAAGCAACGTTAACCATGTCACACATTTAGCCCAGGGCTCTACTACAATAACACCGTTCCACCATAGCGGGGACAGTAAAAACAGCACACGGAACAGGATTAAATCTCTCATTAAAGCAGGATGGAGAATTTCCATGTGTTAAAACCAGGAGAAAGTTTGTGTGTGTGTTAATCATGGTATAAGAGGACATTATTTAATGTACTTTATTATACTCTGTGTCAGTGTCACGCTCTAGTTCTGTTTCAAGTAGCCAATCTAGCTAAAATAGTGCTGTGCTGTCGTAGTCATGCATATAGCTAATCTAGTCTTCATCAGTGATATTATAGTGACCTAGCATGCTAGCTACTTTACCAATGCTGTCCAAGTCACACATTTACCTAATCTAGCTACTTCAGTAGTATTGTTAATTTATACAAGTAATTTTTATTGAGTGGTACTATTTGCCCTAGTTTAAAACAATCTTTTAACCCCTAATTAATACACAATTAAACTGAACATTACCACAAATACATTCATTTACTGACTAAACCTGATCTTTCGTATATGCACAGATAAATGTGCAACTAGGACAGCATTGCTAAAATAGCTAGATTAGCTAAATGTGTGGTTAATGTGTGATAAATTAAACTGGATATTTACATATATGCATTTCTTACTGACTGCAGTAAGTAAGGTAGCAGTGCTACCTTAATCACACATTTAGCCAATCTAGCTACTTCAGCAGTGCTACCTTAATCACAAAGTTAGCCAGTCTAGCCACTTTGGTAGCGCTATTCTAGTCACACATTTAGTTAATCAAGCTACTTTAGCAGGGTTACTCTTGTCACACACAAATTTAAATTCGGATACTCATTTTAATCTTGCACATTTTATAACAAATGTATTACTATCTTTCCATTACTATCTGTCCATCTGTGCCTTTGTGTATTCATTTAGGACTCTCACATGGAGTGGAAAAAACATATCAGTCCACAAAAAGATGCCATTGCGCACATTCTGCAGGCAGTAGATAAGCCTGGCTTGGAAATAAAATTTATTGATTCTTTTAAAGGTAAGACATTTTCTTGATATTTGTTGTCTCATTAGTAACAGGTTACGAAGGACAATTGCATACATTTAGGATATAGGACACCTCAGTCCTTTGTACATCCTACTCCAATCTTCTTAATAACAGGATTCTAAAGTGTAACAAGTGTAACAAGAAGAACCCTTATCACGTTGGCAGGCAAGGACTTTATCAAGTGCACTACCTCAATAATGTGATTAGTGCCCCCAAGAGCAGAACAGTAGATGTCAGAGCGTATAAACTAAAATTTAAATTAACCCAGCATGGAATTCATAATTTTTAAAAATATGCTTGTTTGTTAAAATATTTTGGTAGCACTTTACTTTACAACTCGCTAATAAGAGGGTAATATGGTAATACTGAAGTAACAATTTGTATTTACCCATAAATAAAAAATCAGTTTCATGCTTGCTACTAAATAATATGAGTAATTGTTGAAGTAACAGGTATCAGATTGTACATCAGACATAGATGTATACAGAATAGTCCCTGTTTCATTTCAGTTGCCAGATAATTTTGAGGAAATTATAATATTGTATGAGATGTAGTAATTGGGAAATAAGATGGGAGCAAATCCATTTAGGGGGCTTTCACACCTGCCTCTTTTGGTCCAGACTTTTAAACTTTTCAGTTTGGGTCCGAACCAAAGTTGCAGGTATGAAAGGGGTCGCAAACCACAGTCCAGACCAAAGGACTAGAGTTTGGTCCAACCAAGAGAAGTGGTCTCTGTCCGGAGCTACTAAACCATGGTCTGGTTCGCCTGCAGTGTGAAAGTACTTTAAACAAACCAAAGGAAAAAAAGATTGGTGTTGTACCAAAACAAACTATATAAACTATATATATATATATATATATATATATATATATATATATATATATATATATATATATATATATATATATAATGATGTTGTCCTTACATTGATTGCTTGTCCACTTTTCTACTTTGTACAGGACGAGGGATTTTTAGCTCCACCAATTTTCAGTGTGGTGAGTTTGTGCTGGAATACCGGGGTCAGCTACTATCACCCACAGAATACAGAAAGGCATTAGATGTGTACGATGAGGACCAGAGGATCTTCCTCTTTGAATTTTATTTTAATGGAAAGCTGTGTTGGTGAGTAGTAAGAAATGAATTAACTTAGGAACAGTGAAGTATAGTTCTAATATCTGAATACATAAACCAAGTAAGCTTAAATATCAAATGTGTATAGGCTCTTTTACATTATTTTGTTTTATTGTAATAAAAAATACATGCACTATTACCATCATCATGTAAATTGGTTTACTTTCCCATGTGTAACAGAAATAAATCCATTTCCAAATCTGTCTGAGCTGATGTTTAAAACTTAAGGTTGCATCAGACAGATATTTTGATGAGTTCAGATCAGTTTTTTTTTTATTGATGACATTATGATGAATGTTCTGTGATTAACCATAAGTTAAAATGCTAGCACTGCATTTAAACTACATTAATGTACTGTTGTCTGAACTGTGCCCACAAGTACTCCTAAGTCAAATCTAGTAAAAAAAAAAAAAAACAATATGGCATGACAATGAAAATATATTTTTCTCGACAGCATTGATGGCTCAAAAGAAGGCAGTTCGCTGGGGAGGCTTGTGAATGACAGTCATGTATACCCAAACTGCAAAATGAAGAAAATCATTCACAATGGCAAGCCCCATCTATGCCTCTTCGCAATCCATAATATAAAGCCAGGAGATGAGATTACTTACAATTATGGAGATCAGGATTGGCCCTGGAGATAATGACCTCAAAAGACACTTATTTCATAGGAGTATCAATTCTTTTTCACTTAAAAGGGTTATCTACATGCTTTAACTATATGGTTTCTATTTCAAGAATAGCTTTTTAATAATATGTACATTTGAAGCTTTATGTTGTAAATGTCATTCTATATTCAATCATTGATTATTTTATTTTTTTTTTTTTACGTTCAGGATCCAAAAATTTAACACATCCAATTAAGACACCTATTAAAATCATCCTGATAAACACGTGGGATGTCATTGAACATCTAGTAAAATATAGGAAACACCTTGCAGCACCTTAACAACTACTTAGGAGGGTATAGCCATCCCCCTGTAACAACTTAAGAAAAGGTTTGTTTAACAAAACCTTTGCATCCACCTTGCAACTTTAAGCAACCACACAGTATTTGATGACAAACTTCTAAGTAGCTTTTTAAAAAACAATTGGAAGACCATATCAGCCACTTAGAAATGCCTATGCAGCCACATATACCAGTAACTGCTTTACTAACCATCTGGAACACCTTAGTAACTGTCTTACTAACCACCAACAAACACATGAAAAGGAACTGGGCAGAAAAATCATTTTCAGGGCTGAATTTATGATTCAAAAGTTAAATAACAACACCATCAAACCAACAAACTAAGTTTATTTCACGCCTTTTGTACCTTGTGGCCAATGTAGGTATTTCTTAGGTCTTTGCTGTACATTACATTTTAGCAGAGAAAAAGAATAATATTTCTAAGAAAAAACAAAAAATAGGGTTTTTGCACTACATGCTGCGACCATAATAACGGAATAGTTTTTATTTTTCTGTTTGTAACTTTAGGATGGATGCGATGTTCTTACAGCTGGGACATGTGAGCCTCGTGGTGAGTTCATTTTTACTTTAACTTTCACACTGTTTGTCCTGCAGTGCCTAGAGGAGAATCACTGAAGAACAGAGGCTGATGCACTAGGTTACTATTGAAACGTAATGCAAATAATAGCAGGTGTCACCTTTTTATATATAAATTCCACCCAGCATAACATTTAGGCGCTCCAATAACTATCGACTGGGGCAACACACCACCTAGCGGCCTGGAGAGGAACTGCTGCCTACATGTATAATAGCATAGACCCAACTAATCGATTACTCTACTGATTGCCAATCATTTTAATAATCAGCGTTAATCGATTAGTGGTTGCAGCCCTAAACCAGTCCAAAAAACACTAAATATTTGCTGTTCTATCTTTGCTTCCTTCTTAGGTACTTCTACCAAACTCCTGCCCTGCACCAGTGCTGCCACGACTGTCACGCGGCCAAATTACTACAGTGAGGTAGGCCAGCATGTCAATTAACCCCATTAACATGGGTATCGCCTAGCAGCCAATTTCAAGGACCTATCAACTGCTTAGCAACGCCCTAGTAAGCACTTGGGGAGGCCGTAGCTTTCATTGTTCCTATGTGAGATACATTGAAAATCATCAGGCTGCACTTCATCTTACTGTCCTACCAACCCCCAACAATCCCCATTGGAACCCCATTGCACCCACTTAGCAACACCACAGCAACCACCTGGAACACTTAGTAAACCACAAAGCAACCACGTAGTAATACCCTAGCAACCACCTTTCGGTATCATATCAGCTTTACCACACCAATAATCTGGCAACAGAATAAAATGTCACAGCACCAATTTAGCAACCAATTAGCAAGACCATTGTAACTGCCAAGGAAGACCATATTAGCTACTCTAAACCATGGGATCCATCAAGCTATCACGTGGAATACAATATCAATCATGGAGCAAATACCGTTTTACTTTAGAAACGTCAGAGGAACAAAACTGCCTCACAGAGGTAAACATATAACACATAACCTGCTATGATAACGGTAACGTATAATAACAACAACAATAATAATAATAATAATAATAATAATAAAGGAATGATTAATGTTTTATCTGTTGATGTTTTTTCTGTTTGTAACTTTAGGATGGATGCGATGTTCTTACAGCTGGGACATGTGAGCCTCGTGGTGAGTTCATTTTTACTTTAACTTTCACACTGTTTGTCCTGCAGTGCCTAGAGGAGAATCACTGAAGAACAGAGGCTGATGCACTAGGTTACTATTGAAACGTAATGCAAATAATAGCAGGTGTCACCTTTTTATATATAAATTCCATGCTGTTTGTTGTCAGAGGAATTATTATTATTTTTTTATATATATATATAAAACACTCTTGTCGTGAATACATTAATCAAAGAGTGTCCCGTGCACCTTCAGTGCTCAGCGGTAGCATCCTCGCTTCGCAATTTAGGGTTTGAAATATATTTCCATCAGCCAAATAAAATTAGAAATGAATGATATAATTTCCTCAATATCAGGCAGCACAGTTACACAGGATAAAACCTTGTTTTTTTATGTATTTTTATGAGTTGATGATAAATAGATGAGGTAAATATTTGTTGACCTGTATGTATAATTTACAGGTCAGTCAAAAATATAAAATATCTTATAAAATATAAGTGAAGAAACAAGTAACCATAAACAAGGAGCATCACATTAAGGTTCTAAAATAATTTACTTCATTCAATTATGACTTAAAGTCATAATGACCCATGCGTCACATTGTATCAAAACAACTTCCAAGTGAGGAGGAAATGCCTAATAATTGATTGGGATTTCATGCCTGAGGTGGGATAAGGTATTTTCTCAGGCTTAACTAATTAACTATCAGATGAAATGATAAAAATACAAACTTTGACTGTTTTGTCTTAAACAAATATGTCCCAAAAGGCACCTGTGTAAGATAATTATCCATATATTCAGATTCTCTTTCTTATGACAATTAACTCAAAAATGTAGTGCAACCCCAATGAAGTAGAGATGTTGTGGAACACACAACTAATAACAGAATATGATGATTTGCATATCCTTTTCAACTCATATTAAATCGAATAAACTACAAAGACAAGATATTTAATGTTCAGAAACTTTTTTTTATATATATTTACAAATGGTTTAAAATAAGTTGGAAAGGGGCAGCAAAAATAAAAACCTGTTTAGAACATTGCACAGGTAAATGGGTACATTAGAAACAGGTGAGCGTCATGATTGGGTATGAAGAGAGAATTCCTGAAAGGTTCAGTGGTTCACACGCAAGGATGTGGCAAGGTTCACTACTTTTGTGAACAACTGCGACAGCAAGTAGTCCAACAGAACTTTTCTCAACATGCAATTGCAATGAATTTAGGGATTTCATCATCTACACTGCATAATCTCATCAAAAGATTTAGAGAATTCTGTAACAGATGTTACCGCATGGGCTCAGGAACGTTTCAGAAAACCATCGGCAGTGAACATAGTTCGTCACTCCATCTACATTATCCATCTAAGTTAAAACTCATGCAGAGTGAAAGCCATATATCAACAACACCCAGAATAGTGCAGGTACTAGATTTTTCAATGGGAGATGTGTGGCACATTATGAAGCGCAAAATGCGACAACAGAGACCCCAGACTGTTGAGCAGCTCAAGTTGTACATTAAGCAAGAATGGGAAAGAATTCCACCTACAAAGCTTCATCAGTTAGTGTCCTGAGTTCCCAAACGCTTATTGAATGTTGGTAAAAGGAAAGATGATATAACAGTTCTAAACATTATCCTGTCCCAACTTTTTTGGAACATGTTGCAGCATCAAATTCAAAATGAGTGAATATTTGCAAAAAAACAAAGTTTATCTGTTTGAACATTAAATTTCTTGTCTTTTTAGTGAATTCAATTGAATATGGATTGTAAAGGATTTGTAAATCATTGTTTATATTTGTTTTACACAACGTGCCAACTTCATTGGAGTTGGGATTGTATTATATAAGGTCTTTGGGTTTCTTTTCATGACTATTGTGTCCATGCAAAAAAAAAAAATCTTATAAATCAAATGTTTGAGAATTTGAGTATAATGCTCAATATTAGAATTTTCTAAACGTATAATATTATCTTATAAAGTATAATTGAGTCGAGTATAGAATTGTTTTTGCCTTGTATCTTAATTTAGCACATAGGCACCTGCTAAGCTAATCTTAATGTCATTTCTTTTAATATTTTTCAGATTGTAAAATACATTCGGTGGAAAAAGAGTTATTGTCCAGTTTGGAGAAATGTCAAATCTGCAAAGGACCATTTTCCACTCTGAAGTGGCATGGTGTCAGATGTAAAGGTTATTATCAAGATTTTTCATTTTCTTTTTTTAGACGTTGCTACTTAACACACTAGAGAAACAAATCTCACTTTGGGACATGTTTTTAGCACATTATTTGTTAAATATTCTGTCCTGTATTTTACAGTTCAGTTTCAGTAAGTACAATGTTGAATGCTGATGTAATTCATTAAGGTTGTGTTGTGTTTTGTTACTGTTATCTTTTTTTGTAGTTCAATATTGGATTTTTTTTTTTTTCAGTTTGCTTCACTGTATGGCATGGAAGGTGCTTTGACAGACTAAAGACATGTGTAAGTAAACATTTTTACCAACTCATCTTAGGGAATTGGGGCCCTATCTTACACCCTGCTCACCAGTGTATTTAAAAATGCATAATATCAACAAGAAAAGAATACTTAATACAGAAATAAATTTTCAGTTTTACAGTCAGTCTCATTTATACTCTCAGTACTTGCCACAGCGGAATTCAGGGTATTTAAAGGGGAAAATAGCAAGGGCTATGTGCACATTCTAGAGGAGTATTAGCTAAAAAGAGAATCATTCAAGTTTAAGAATAAGTGCTTTTATAACATCAAATACATTGGCCCTATAGTGATGGAGCACCACATCATAATCCACTGGAGGGGCATTTTTTTTTTCAATAAAGAAGCATCTACCCAGGCACTGTTCTTTAACCCGTAGAACACTAGTGGGCATTCTTTTTTTTTTTTTTTTTTTTTTTACCTACAGGAAGGGCATGCATATAAGTCAAAGACAACACAAGTAAACACAAAATGCTATTTTTAAATGAAGGTGTTTATTATTAAGGGAGAAAAAAATCCAAACCTACATGGCCTTGTGTGAAAAAAAAAAAAAATGGCCTTGTTAAAACATACCATCACTGTGAGTACACTGTCTCCAACCACACCCAGGCCTGATTATTGCCACACCTGTTCTCAATCAAGACATCACTTACATAGGACCTGCCTGATAAAGTGAAGTTCACCAAAAGATCCTTAAAAGCTACACATCATGCCGAGATCTAAAGAAATTCAGGAACAATTGAGAAAGAAGGTAATTGAGATCTATTAGTCTGGAAAGGGTTATAAAGCCATTTCCAAAGCTTTGGGTATCCAGCAAACCACAGAAGACATGGAACAGTGGTGAACCTTCCCATGAGTGGCCGGCCGCCCAAAATTACCGCAAGAGCGCAGCGCCGACTCATCCAAGAGGTCACAAAAGACCCCACAACAACATCCAAAGAACTGCAGGCCTCACTCGCCTCAGTTAAGGTCAGTGTTCATGCCTCCATCATCAGAAAGAGACTGGGCATGGCAGAGTTCCTAGATGAAAACCACTGCTGAGCAAAAAGCTGAGCAAAAAAAAAAATTTCCAGAACACATCTTGATGATCCACAAGACTTTGGGGGAAAACACTCTGTGGACTGACGAGACAAGTTTAACTTTTTGGAAGATGTGTGTCCAGTACATCTGGTGTAAAAGAAACACTGCATTTCAGAAAAATAACCATATACCAACAGTAAAACATGGTGGTGGTAGTGTGATGGTCTGGGGCTGTTTTACTGCGTCAGGGCCTGGAAGACTTGCTGTGATAAATGGAACTATGAATTCTGCTGTCTACCAAAAGATCCTGAAGGAGAATGTCTGACCATCTGTTCCTGACCTCAAGCTGAAATGAACTTTGGTTCTGCAGCAGGACAATGATCCAAAACACACCAGCAAGTCCACCTCTGAATGGCTGAAGAAAAACGAAATGAAGACTTTGGAGTGGCCTAGTCAAAGTCCTGACCTGAATCCGATTGAGATGCTGTGGCATGACCTCAAAAAGGTCGTTCATACTCGAAAACCCGCCAATGTGGCTGAATTACAACAATTCTGCAAAGATGAGTGGAGCCAAAATTCCTCCACAACGCTGTAAAAGACTAACTGCAAGTTATTGCAAACGCTTGGTTGCAGTTGTTGCTGCTAAGGGTGGCCCAACCAGTTATAAGGTTTAGGGGGCAAACACTTTTTCACACAGGTTTGGTTTTTTTCTCTTGCTTAATAAACACCTTCATTTACAAATTGCAATTTGTGTTTACTTGTGTTATCTTCGACTACTATTAATATTGGTTTGATGTTCCGAAACAGAAAAAACAGAAAATGAGGAAAGGGGAAACATTTTTTCACATCACGGTATAGTACTCAAACAGTCAGTCTCTACAGCATAACCTTAGCATTATTCCTCATGCACAACTGTTCAAACAGATTAATAGACACTGTATTTTTAACATCTGAATAATTATTTATGATTTCTGATTTTCATGAGCTAAAAAGCATAAGAAAAGTTTGAAATGTCACGTTGCATGTCATGAATTTAAAGTAAACTAGTGATCCTTGTTCTTTTATTTAGAATGCTTCTGAAGACAGTGGGGAGAGTGAAAGTGAAAAATCATCTGGTGAAGAATATGTTCCAAATTCTGAGAGTGACACAGAGTCTGTAACATCAAGTCCAAATGAAGCAAGTGCAGTGACAGCCAAAGCAAGCACTGAATGCTCTGCAACACAAAACTGTAATGCCTTGCACTATACTACAGTAATGGGCAATGAGCCTTCCAACGACAAAAAACAATCTTCCAGTTGTCCAGCAAAATCAGCCACATTAGCAAAACCAGAACGCAATTATTGCTTTGTTTGTGGTGAGGCACAAACAAAAATAGCGAGGCATTTTAAAATGCATATAAAAGAAGATGTGGAAATAGCAAGAGCTCTAAGCCTTCCCACAAACTCAAAAGAGAGGAAACATCTGCTGGAGGCTTTAAGGAACAAAGGCAACTTTTCTCATAATAATGATGTCCTAAGAAAAGGAGAAGGTAGTCTGAAAGTAAAGAGGCGGGCATTTCATTGTGCTGACTCCAAAAAGTATGAGTACTGCGTGCACTGCAAGGGTATGTTTTTACGTCAGGAGCTTTGGAGGCATATGCGGAGATGTAGGTCTAAACCAGCAACTTCACCATCTACTTCACCTTCTGTAGGGCGGAAAAGAGTCCTGACAATTGCAACAACTGCAACATCAATTCTGTCAGGAACAACAAGTGCTGAGCTCCTGAAATTGATGAGTAACATGATTGATGATAATATTGCACAGAACGTGAGAAATGATCCTGGCCTCTTGCAGTTCGCACAGTCTCTTTTTAATAGGCACGGACATGACAAGACAAAACATGAATATATTCGTCAGAAGCTTCGGGAACTTGGACGATTTTTAGCAACTCTACGCAAAAAAAATCCATCTGCGACAATGGAAGATGCCATGAAGCCTGAAAATTTCATCGATGTCACTGAAGCAGTGAGGGAGACAGCAGGCTTCGACCAAGCAGAAAACACTTTCAGAACTCCAAGCTTGGCATTAAAAATTGGTCACTCTCTCCTGAAAATCAGTGAACTATTCCAGTGTCAAGCCCTAATTTCTGGGGATGCAGAGCTAGGCAAATGTGCAGATGCATTCCAAAAGCTGTACAAGACAAAATGGGCAGAATGCATCTCGCACTCTGCACTGGGGACCCTCAGTAGTTTAAAGTACAATAAACCAAACAAGCTCCCACTCACACAGGACATAAAAAAAACTGAACACCCATCTCCAGCACATTTCACAGTCTGCTTACATGGCACTAAGCAACGAGGCATCTGAGGTGAATTATTCCAAGCTTTCCAAATCCACATTAACTGAAGTCATCCTTTTCAACTGAAGACATGTGGGAGGGGTGTCAAAGATGCCTTTGAAAAATTTTCTTGAAAGAGATGACACATATGCACACGAAGAGCTGGGGCTTTCCATGTATGAAAAAAAACTCTGCAAGCACTTCACAAGAGTTGAAGTAAGAGGTAAACGAGGGCGAAAAGTTGCTGTCCTTCTCACTCCAGAGATGATGAGAAACATTGACCTCCTCATCCGTAATCGCAAGCAATGCCATGTGCCACAGGACAATGGGTATCTATTTGCAATTCCAAAATGCCTAAGTTATTTCAGAGGACATGACTTAAAACGTTTACAGAAGAATGTGGAGCGAAACAGCCAGAATATCTGCGATCAACACAACTACGAAAACAAGTGGCCACTACATCACAGATTTTAAATCTAAAAAATAATGAAATCGACCAGCTGGCAGACTTCCTGGGCCATGACATTGCAGTGCATAGAGAGTATTACAGGCTACCTGATTCCACAATTCAAGTGGCCAAAATTTCGAAGATTCTCTTGGCTCTAGAGAAGGGGAAGTTGCCAGAACTGAGAGGAAAATCCCTCGATGAAATTGCAGGTAATTAATTGTATAAATGAGATGATATAACACCATTTATAATGTGGTTATTATTTGTACATATTATGCTGAACTATGACTTCTAATCATGTAACTATATGAGCCAATAGAAATTCTAGAAATTAAAGAGAATACCCTACAGATCTCATACAGGACACATGTTGGCATCATAACAGTACATGTACACGTAATGTAATTTTAGAGATTTGTGACTGTCTTTTTTTTTATGTATGTATTAGAAACGGAGGAAGATGAAAATGACAGTGATGACATTGAAGACACCTTTCCAGAGACTCACCTGGAGGACACTGCTGAAAGTAATGGTAAGGCTACTTATTGATGTTAATACGATTATTCTAGTATGTGTGAACACCATGTGTGCTGTTTTTTGTGAAAAAAAATGCTCCAGTTTTTCTGTATAACCCTGCTTTAGTGCCTGTTTTAGTGCTCTCCGAAAAAACGATCGGATTTTGTCTCACGAATACATGCAAACATGTCTCCACTGATTGGCGCAGCACTGCCAGCTCTGCTTTCGCTTCTACAGACAAATTTGCAGCTCTAAAACTAAATAAAGCTCTAACACAGCTCTAAACGCACACGTTTTCAGAGATACAGTAGTAAAAGATATAACACTGAGTGCTAGATAAAGGTAACGCTTAAACTCTCGCTCAGCGGTGCTCCAAACCGCGATAGTCGGCGGTGCTCCGAGCTGCGAAAGTCAGCCTTGGACCATCGCCAACTCCCTGTTCGGAGCACCGCAGAACCATTTCTTTCAGCTAAACTCTTACCTCAGACTTGGTGATTGGGGGCTTGGCCAGTTTCACCACGCTGAAGCTCCAGAGTCGCTCTGTGTCCTAAAATACAACGCGAGCGGCACCCGCTCTGACCGGTGTTGTGTCGAGTTGTTACCCTGTCAGAAGGACCCCTTTAAGAAGACACGGTTTTCTGTACCAAACATTTCCTTGTACTGTGTAAGGTAATAAAATGTAAATAGGTCTAGTAATCATGATTATAGAGGACATTGTTTAATTTAAGATGCCTGAAGACAGTCAGTGGAAAATGACACCATCAATTTATTCTAAATATGCAGTCTGATTCAGGACAAATAAGCCTATAATAAACAGAGCAATGTAAAAGAAATTATACTGTTTTCAGCAAATAGCACCACATTGTACACCAGGAACATTTGAGTACTTTCATATTGTCACAGTTTAGCCCATGTCTGTCTCCCTCATTTGGTCTCTTGTGCTCCTGCCCCTCTGTTTACCTGTCATGTGTTCCCTGCCATGTGCTTGTGTTGTGTTTTTGTACCTGTTTCCGCCCTAGCCCCGCCCTAGTCCCGCCCTAACTATTAGTGTTCTCACCTGTGTCTTGTTTGTAACCCTGCCCCCTCGTTATCCAAGCCCAGGTGTTCCTCACTCTCCTCATGTATTTAAGCCCCTCTGTTTGAGCGTTCAGGGTTGAGTCTTTTGTATCCTTGTCCTCTGTATGTAAGTGTTCCAAGTTTGTTCAGGTTGTAATCTTTGTGTTCTCAGGTTATTTTATGTTTAGAGTTATATTTAGAGTTTCATGTTTCCTCAGTTTTTCTAGTCTTTGTCTTAGTTAGATTTATATCCTTATCTTGTTTTTTTGAGTTATTGCGTTACCCGTGTTTTGTTTTCTGTTTTTATAATCTAGTTTGTTTAAATAAAATATATTGTGCACTTACGTCCATCCCTCCATCCCCATTCGTGACATAAGACTCAACCTAAATATGGACGTAGCACAGTGGCATGCTACTCGGAAGGCGGACCTTGAATTTCTCCGGCTCCTCGCCGAGCAAATCCGAGGAGATATTCCGCTCCCAGCGCCTTTCCTCGGGTTGGAACCCTCCGAGCCTGCCCAAGCTGCACCCGCCGCTGCCCCAGCTCTGCAGCCAGCTCCAGCAGCACCCGCGCTGCCCGAGCTCTACAGCCAGCTCCAGCTCAAGCACCAGCAGCTTCCATTGCTCCAGCTCAAGCACCAGCAGCTTCCGCTGCTCCAGCCTCAGCTCCAGCTCAAGCACCAGCAGCTTCCGCTGCTCCAGCCTCAGCTCCAGCTCAAGAACCAGCAGCTTCCGCTGCTCCAACCTCAGCTCCAGCTCAAGAACCAGCAGCTTCCGCTGCTCCAGCCTCAGCTCTAGCTCAAGCACCAGCAGCTTCCGCTGCTCCAGCCTCAGCTCCAGCTCAAGCACCAGCAGCTTCCGCTGCTCCAGCCTCAGCTCCAGCTCAAGAACCAGCAGCTTCCGCTGCTCCAACCTCAGCTCCAGCTCAAGAACCAGCAGCTTCCGCTGCTCCAGCCTCAGCTCCAGCTCAAGCACCAGCAGCTTCCATTGCTCCAGCTCAAGCACCAGCAGCTTCCGCTGCTCCAGCCTCAGCTCCAGCTCAAGCACCAGCAGCTTCCGCTGCTCCAGCCTCAGCTCCAGCTCAAGCACCAGCAGCTTCCGCTGCTCCAGCCTCAGCTCCAGCTCAAGAACCAGCAGCTTCCGCTGCTCCAGCCTCAGCTCCAGCTCAAGCACCAGCAGCTTCCGCTGCTCCAGCCTCAGCCTCAGCTCCAGCACCTGCTGCCTCAGCCTCAGCTCCAGCACCTGCTGCCTCAGCCTCAGCTCCAGCACCTGCTGCCTCAGCCTCAGCTCCAGCACCTGCTGCCTCAGCTCCAGCACCTGCTGCCTCAGCTCCAGCACCTGCTGCCTCAGCTCCAGCACCTGCTGCCTCAGCTCCAGCTCCAGCACCTGCTGCCTCAGCTCCAGCACCTGCTGCCTCTGCTACAGAACTTGCTCCAGTGCAAGCAGTGCCTGCCACTCTTGTGGTACCCACTGACCCTGTGCCCGCGGCTCCGGCCGCCTCTGACCCTGTGCCCGCGGCTCCGGCCGCCTCTGACCCTGTGCCCGCGGCTCCGGCCGCCTCTGACCCTGTGCCCGCGGCTCCGGCCGCCTCTGACCCTGTGCCCGCGGCTCCGGCCGCCTCTGACCCTGTGCCCGCGGCTCCGGCCGCCTCTGACCCTGTGCCCACTCCCAGAAATTTGTATGCCCCCAGGCCTATCCCCAGGCCTGCTCCCAGGTCACGGGCTCCTAGGCCCGCCCCAAGGCCCCCGGACCTCTGCCCAAGAACTGTGCCCAGGCTGGCCCCTCTAACTACCCCACAGAATTTAGCCAGTCCTGGGCATCCCCAAGTTTTGTTTGTTCCCATGTCTCTCCCTGTCCTGGTCCCAGTGTCTGTGTTTGTTCCCATTCCTGTCCCCGGTGGTTTTTCTGTTCCCATCCCGGTCACCGTATTTGTGTCAGTCCCAGTAAGTGTGTTTGTCCCGGTTCCATCGCCCTGTCTTGTCCAGACCCAGTTTGTCCAGCCCAAGTCCTCTGTCCAGTCTAAGCCCCTTGCCCAGTCTAGGTCCCAATCTCCGTCCCCTGTCCAGTCTCCGTCCCCTGTCCAGTCTTTCGTCCGGTCTCCGTCCCCTGTCCAGTCTTTCGTCCAGTCTCCGTCCCCTGTCCAGTCTTTCGTCCAGTCTCCGTCCCCTGTCCAGTCTTTCGTCCAGTCTCCGTCCCCTGTCCAGTCTTTGTTCATGTCCCCTGCCCTTTCTGCATCCCTGCCCAATGTACAGCCCTCTTTCCAGTCTCAGTTCTCGTCCCCTGTCCAGTCTCTGTTTTTTCCACCTCCCCAGTCTCCATTCCAGTCCCAGTATGTTTCTCCTGTCTAGTCTCCTGTCTCAGTTCCTGCCCCTGTGTTCTTTCTCTGCTCTTGTCTAGCCTTGTCTTGTTTTTCTGTTCCCTCTCTCTCGGCGCCTCTGGTAGTGGCGCCGTTGAGGGGGGGTAATGTCACAGTTTAGCCCATGTCTGTCTCCCTCATTTGGTCTCTTGTGCTCCTGCCCCTCTGTTTACCTGTCATGTGTTCCCTGCCATGTGCTTGTGTTGTGTTTTTGTACCTGTTTCCGCCCTAGCCCCGCCCTAGTCCCGCCCTAACTATTAGTGTTCTCACCTGTGTCTTGTTTGTAACCCTGCCCCCTCGTTATCCAAGCCCAGGTGTTCCTCACTCTCCTCATGTATTTAAGCCCCTCTGTTTGAGCGTTCAGGGTTGAGTCTTTTGTATCCTTGTCCTCTGTATGTAAGTGTTCCAAGTTTGTTCAGGTTGTAATCTTTGTGTTCTCAGGTTATTTTATGTTTAGAGTTATATTTAGAGTTTCATGTTTCCTCAGTTTTTCTAGTCTTTGTCTTAGTTAGATTTATATCCTTATCTTGTTTTTTTGAGTTATTGCGTTACCCGTGTTTTGTTTTCTGTTTTTATAATCTAGTTTGTTTAAATAAAATATATTGTGCACTTACGTCCATCCCTCCATCCTCATTCGTGACACATATAGTTCTGCCATTAATATCCAATGTCTAAACTAAAATTATTGCTACTGGGAAATACAAGATACATGACATTTATTGTGAGATAATTTAGGACACAAACTTATAATATATGGGGCAATAAAACAAACTATAGCAAGTTTTATGTAATCTAAATCATTAAAAAATGGGGCATTATCACCTAAAACAGTTCTTTCAGCTGTTGGCACCACGTTTTACACTAGGCTAATACACCAAATCTGTGGAATTCTGATATTTTTACTAATGTCTGTACTAAAACAATTACTGCTGGGACATGTAGCATTCGGTTGGAATGATTCTAATGTGATATGAATCAGGATACATAGATCTATTATAAATGGGGCATTAGGACAAAGTATGCTTCATTCAGCCTTTGGCACCACGTTTTACACTAGGCTAATACACAAAATCAGTGGAATTCTCAACATTTTTTGACAGACTGGTGAACCATACATTTACCTCTTAGAGACTCTGCTTCTCTAAAATGATATTTTTATTCCCAATCGTGATTTAGTTGCAAACTAACTAATTAGTTCTGTTAGTAACACCAGCTTTTTATAAGATGTGTTACACCATCAAGATTTAAATGAGTTAATTAAATGGTAAAATGTCTGTTTTAAATCTTTCTTTCCCCCCGCTGATCATTATTTTAAATAAGTTCCGCCTAAGAATCATGTGCTTCTGGACTAAATGAAATTGCACTGATTGCACCAACATTTAGGTTTTATCTAGTCCGTTTTTGATTTTTTTCCCCCTATGCGTGTGCTAAGTCTGCTAAATCTTATGTAACATTTCTCTTAGATGGAAACATTGGTGCAGGCAGCAGTGTGGCTTCTTCTGGAAATACTGGTATGATTTTCCTTTATTTCTATTGCAAATAAAAGATATATAGAATACAAAAATTTACATATTTACATATTGTCATTCCATCTGAGTACAAGTACACAGTGGAGCAAAATTACAGTGAAATATGGAACAGTCTGTACAATACAGACATACATAAACATACAGTACAAACATACAAAATCATTAAGCGATGAAAAAAAAGTATGTAAGTTTACCCGCTGACAAAGATATAAACTGTCTATAATTTTAAGGGCAGTTTTATTTTATATATTACAGTGGCTTTCAAAAGTATTTGGCCCTCTTGAACTTTTCAAACTTTGACCACATTTCAGGCTTCATACATAAAGATATGAAATTGTATTTATTTTTGTGAATAATTAAGAAGTGTGACACAATCGTGAAGTTAAACAAAATTTATTGGATATTTTAAACTTTTTTTTTTAAATAAAAAACTGAATAGTGGGGTGTGCAATATTATTCAGCCCCTTTGCTGTCAGTGCAGCAAACTCACTCCAGAAGTTCAGTGAGGATCTCTGAATGATTCAGTGTTGACCTAAATGACTGATGATGATAAATAGAATCCACCTGTGTGTAATCAGGTCTCCGTGTAAATGCCTCAGTGTTCTGTTTAAAGTGCAGAGAGCATCGTGAAGACCAAGGAACACATCAGGCAGGTCCGAGATACTGTTCTGGAGAAGTTTAAAGCTGGATTTGGATACAAAAAGATTCCCCAACCTTTAAACATCTCAAGGAGCACTGTGCAAGCGATCATATTGAAATGGAAGGAGTATCAGACCACTGCAAATCTTCCAAGACCCGGCCGTCCCTCTAAAGTTTCAGCTCAAACAAGAAGACTTAGAGGTGCAGCCAAGAGGCCCATGATCACTCTGGATGAACTGCAGAGATCTACAGCTGAGGTGGGAGACTCTGTCTATAGGACAACAATCAGTGGTACACTGCACAAATCTGGCCTTTATGGAAGAGTGGCAAGAAGAAAAGCACTGTTGAAAGAAAGACATAGGAAGTGCCGTTTGTGCAGCAAATATGTGGAAGAAGGTTCTGTGTTCAGATGAGACCAAAGTTGAAAGTGCTATGTGTGACAGAAAAGTAACACTGCTCATCTCCCTGAACACACCATCCCCAAAGTGAAACATGGTGGTGGCAGCATCATGGTTTGGGTTTGCTTTTCCTTCAGCAGGGACCGGTAAGATGGTTTGGGCAGTCCTGGCGGAAAACCTGTTGGAGTCTGTAAAAGACCTGAGACTGGGACGGAGATTTATCTTCCATCAAGACAATGATCCAAAACATAAAGCAAAATCTAATTTGGAATGGTTAAAAAATAATCGTATACTGGTGTTAGAATGGCCTTTGTAGCGCCACCTTTGGCTGTGATTACAGCTGCAAGTCACTTGGGGTAGGTCTCTATCCGTTTTGCACATCGAAAGAGAAATTTTTGCACATTCTTCCTTACGAAACAGCTGGAGCTCAGTGAGGTTGGATGGAGAGCGTTTCTGAACAGCAGTTTTCAGCTGTCGATTGAATTCGGGTCTAGACTTTGACTTGGCCTATTAACGCAGGGGGGCTGAATAATTTTGCATGCCCAATTTTTCAGGTTTTTATTTCTAAAAAAAAAAAAAAAGTTTTAAAAATCCAATAAATGTTGATTCTTCCCCCCCCCCAAAAAAGACAATTTCATATCTTTATGTTTGAAGCCTGAAATGTGGCAAAAGGTTAAAAAGTTCAAGGGGGCTGAATACTTTTGCTAGGCACTTGTATATACATTTACAGAGAGAAAAATATTTGATCCCCTGTCAAACATTAAAGAGTTCTGGCTCCTACAGGCCAGTTAGATGCTCCTAATCAACTCGTTACCTGCATTAAAGACATCTGTCTTAAATTGCCACCTGTATAAAAGACTCCTGTCCACAGACCCAATTAATCAGTCAGACTCTAACCTCTACAACATTGGGCAAGACAAAAGAGCTTTCTAAGGAAGTCAGGGACGAGATCATAGACCTGCACAAGGCTGGAATGCTACAGAACCACAAGGAAGACACTGGGTGAAAAGGAGAAAACTGTTGGTGCAATATAAAAAAATGGAAGAAATACAAATTGACTGTCAATCAACATCAATCTGGGGCTCCATGCTAAATCTCATCCCGTGGGGTATCCTTGATCATGAAGAAGGTGAGAGATCAGCCTTAAACTACACGGGGAACTTGTTAATGATCTTCAAGATCTCCAAGAAAAACATTGGTAACATATTAAGGTCATGGAGTGGCCTAACTTATGCGGGAGCTGAAGGTCCAAGTTGCCAAGCAACAGCTTCAAAATCATAATGATTTCGAGATGATCTGCGAAGAGGAGTGGACCAAATTCTTCCTGACATGTGCGCAAACCTCATCAACTACAAAAAACGTCTGACTGCTGTGCTTGCCAAAAAGTTTCAAGTCTTGTTTGCTAGAGGGATCAATTACTTATTTCTCGCTGCAAAATGCATATTAATTGATGTATTTTATATGATGTGATTTTCTGGATTTTATGTTGGGTATTCTATCTCACTGTTCAAATTAACCTACCCTTAAAATTATAGACTGTTCATGTCTTTGTCAGTGGTCAAACTTACAAAATCATCAATCGAAAATATTGTGAATATTTTTATCTTAATTACGTTTATTCAATTAATACATTTTGGCCCTATATTATTAAATAGTTATTGAGAAATTTATAAACACAATTGCACAGAGATAATAACTTTGACACGCAGATCATACGTCACAGTATATCTTGATTTGGTTTATATAAAACACAGACAGTCCTCATGCTATGGAGGACCAAAAATGACAAATAAATGCACATATAAATGTAGAAATAAATAAATATATAAATAAATAAATGTTGAAATAAATAAATAAATATATATATGAATAAATAAATAAATACACGCATAAATAATTTTATAGGTAAATAAATACATTTCTTATTAATTATGTATTTATTTATTCATTTATATGTGCATTTATTTATTCATCTATTTATTTTCACATTTCTTTATTTATTTATTTATTTCTACATTTATTTATTTATTTCCACATTTCTTCATTTATTTATTTCTGTATTTCTGCATTTGTATGGTAATTAGGTAGGCGGTCCTATCCTCGCTCTATAGCAGGATTGGTTGCTTGCTCGCTCGCCGGTGTTACGGTGAATTCAGTCCCCCTGTTCGCAGCGCAGCTGTTTCTTCGTGTCGGCGACTTTTTACTTCTGTTGTAAAATAGTGTTCATGTAATTTCATACTTTAAAGTGTAAAAAATAGTCAGAATATGTTTAAATACTCATTAAAAACAAGATTTCGCTCCCAGCAATAGACTGAGTTTAGGTGATCTAGTGGATTTAGCCGTACCGTTTATATAAAGTTACTTTATTCTGTTCAGACTCCAGTAAGTGTAGTTTGTGATTCTCTAGTCTCACCACACTCACTAAACTGGGTAAATAAAAAACAGAAATAAATGAAAAAAATGTGGAAATAAATAAATAAATGTAGAAATATATAAATAAATAAATGTTGAAAAAAATAAATTATGAATTATTCTCGTAATATTACAACTTTATTCTTGTAAAATTAAGACTTTATTCTCGTAATATTACGACTTTATGCAAAGAAGCAGAAAACCCCATTCTGGAGAAACGAACATTACAAAATATTAGAGACTTTGTGCGAAACAGGGGAATATCTCACAAGCGCCTTTTACTTTCAGTAGATAGATAAGTAAAGGTGTACTGCTGTATGAATCAGTTCTGTAGGGTGTACTGCTGTATGAATCAGTTCTGTAGGGTGTACTGCTGTATGAATCAGTTCTGAAGGGTGTACTGCTGTATGAATCAGTTCTGTAGGGTGTACTGCTGTATGAATCAGTTCTGAAGGGTGTACTGCTGTATGAATCAGTTCTGTAGGGTGTACTGCTGTATGAATCAGTTCTGTAGGGTGTACTGCTGTATGAATCAGTTCTGTAGGGTGTACTGCTGTATGAATCAGTTCTGAAGGGTGTACTGCTGTATGAATCAGTTCTGAAGGGTGTACTGCTGTATGAATCAGTTCTGTAGGGTGTACTGCTGTATGAATCAGTTCTGTAGGGTGTACTGCTGTATGAATCAGTTCTGAAGGGTGTACTGCTGAATGAATCAGTTCTGTAGGGTGTACTGCTGTATGAATCAGTTCTGTGAGGTGTACTGCTGTATGAATCAGTTATGTGAGGTGTACTGCTGTATGAATCAGTTCTGAAGGGTGTACTGCTGTATGAATCAGTTCTGTGAGGTGTACTGCTGTATGAATCAGTTCTGTGAGGTGTACTGCTGTATGAATCAGTTATGTGAGGGGTACTGCTGTATGAATCAGTTCTGTAGGGTGTACTGCTGTATGAATCAGTTCTGAAGGGTGTACTGCTGTATGAATCAGTTCTGTAGGGTGTACTGCTGTATGAATCAGTTCTGAAGGGTGTACTGCTGTATGAATCAGTTCTGTAGGGTGTACTGCTGTATGAATCAGTTCTGAAGGGTGTACTGCTGTATGAATCAGTTCTGTAGGGTGTACTGCTGTATGAATCAGTTCTGAAGGGTGTACTGCTGTATGAATCAGTTCTGTGAGGTGTACTGCTGTATGAATCAGTTATGTGAGGTGTACTGCTGTATGAATCAGTTCTGAAGGGTGTACTGCTGTATGAATCAGTTCTGTGAGGTGTACTGCTGTATGAATCAGTTCTGAAGGGTGTACTGCTGTATGAATCAGTTCTGTGAGGTGTACTGCTGTATGAATCAGTTATGTGAGGTGTACTGCTGTATGAATCAGTTCTGTGAGGGGTACTGCTGTATGAATCAGTTCTGTGAGGGGTACTGCTGTATGAATCAGTTCTGTGAGGGGTACTGCTGTATGAATCAGTTCTGTGAGGGGTACTGCTGTATGAACCATACACCAGTACGCCCTACAAAACAGTGGTTCATACACCAGTATGCCAAACAGAACAGTGGTTCATACACCAGTCCACCTCACCAAACAGTAGTTTATCCAGTACTATCCAGTACACCAGAGTGCGAAGCATGCAAAGAAGCAGAAGCAGGGGGGGGGGGGGGGGGGACAACGGTTCTGTGAGGTGTATTTAACACTTCTGTGAGGTGTACTGGTGTATTAAAGGTCCCCTTCCGATAAAATCCAAGTTTTCTTGTTCTTTGTGGAATACAGTAGGTCTCTCAGAGTTGTATGTGTACAATTGCACATTAAACTGTTCTGCAGCCCACACTGTCGGCAGTAGCTAAGGAAAGAAACCCCTCAGAAAAACAATCTGTTTTGATGCACAGGGGCTGACTACGTAGATGGCCGTTCATAGCCCCGCCCTCCTTGGCTCGAGAAACACCCAGAGGTAGAGCTGAACTAGCAGCCCCAGAGCAGACACCGTCTCTCAGCCAAAGAGCTACTGCTGTGTTTACATTAGCTAGTTAACGTTAGCTGTCTTGTGTAAGTTATTACAGGTTTAAATCTGATCTCTGGTGGATTATGCGTTTTACCGAGACCTTAAATATACACTAGGGAAGCAGGACAAATGATGTAAGCATTACCATGAAAAAGTGCCTAAAATATCTAAAAGGGGGCCATAGGGCAAAATATTTTCTATTTCTATTTTACAAAGTAAAAATTATTTTAAATAAAAAAATAGTTCAGCAAATGTAATGTAAGATGCGAAGTTGATAAACAGTTAATTTATTTGTAAAATAAAGCATGTTTAGTTGGAGCTGGTTGATTGGTTTGGTGTAGTTCAGTCACAGGAGGTACTGTGTTATTAGCGAGAGTCTGAGGGGAGGGGTTGTCCTGTGCTATGTGTTTTACACATCATAGATAAATGAGTCTTTAACAGCAAAATACCCTGAAGCTTCAGGTGAAGCAGCCACTGAATCTCTAACCTAAAGAACCGAGAAAAGCAGCATAAATCCAAACAAGGAAGATCCAGCAATGAGTACCTACCTATCACTAGGCTTCACATGTGATTAGACTGTCTGCCCGAGCCGAATTCCCACCGCTTTCAGGAAAACGGTCTATGACGCTTTTAATGATAATAATCACAATACAGCAAAGTAACAAAGCAAACCGTGATCTTTGTGATGTTGCACAGGTGATAAATGTAATGTAATTGTATGGTATTATAATTACGTAGCGCTGGTCTGTGGCCATGCTACACGCGAACTTCTCCGCAGCTCCGCACGTCATTCATATCGCTGCGCCACGCAACTTGCGGGTCAAGATAACTGAAACGTTTAGGGCAGAAATCAGAAAATATATATACACACATACATACATACATACATACATAGAGGAAACTGAAACACCTGTCATTTTAGTGTGGGATTTTAGGTTTCATGTCTAAATTGGAGCAGCCTGGTGGCCGATCTTCATTAATTGCACATTGCACCAGTAAGAGCAGAGTGTGAAGGTTCAGTTAGCAGGGTAAGAGCACAGTTTTACTCTAAATATTGCAATGCACACAACATTATGGGAGACATACCAGAGTTCAAAAGAGGACAAATTGTTGGTCACAGATGCTCCAGCAAAACGTGCACCAAGACAGCAAGTCTTTGTGATGTATCAAGAGCCACGGTATCCAGGGTACCAGAACTGTCCGTCGGGAGCTCCACAGGGTCAATCTAAAACCAGGTGTTTCAGTTTCATTGTCCAACCCCTGTATGTATATATATATATATATATATATATATATATATATATATATGTATATATAGATGGCACAAGATCTTGAGAAATTTTAAAACAGCACAATGATTTCTTGTCAGGAGTTAAATATGTCTCTATGCGCGCGCACAAAACAATTTTAAGGCAATTTATTTACTTATTAACAGTGTACAGATCAGTATACAGATCATTTCAAGAATGTGCAAGGCATGTGGCCTACCTGATTTTCTTTGCAAAAATTTACAACAAATCAAAGAACATTTTAAACACACTTTAAAATGAACACGTGTCCAAGATAAGTACTCTTCATAACTGAAATACAGAACATGGCTATTTAAATCGTAATAAACTTAATCGTAATAAAATATTTCTATTTATTTAGCTGCCTTATATTTAGAAGACAAGTAATCTCTTATACATTTTCATTTGTACTTAACTGCATTTGTTCTCTCTTGCCATCTGCTGCCTTTTTTGTCGTAGGCACTTTTTTTATAGAGTGACTCTGAAGTTTGCTGAGTTTGTGTTTTGGATACCTTACCTAGGTGGTTTAGGTTCGTCTTGGACAGTGGGATCCAGAAGCTTTTCATATTACTCATACTCTGTCTGATGGTTTGTACGGAGATGATGGAACAGGTTAAGTTAGTTGTCGAGCTATCTTTAATGTCAAGCAGTTTTTACAGAGTTTACATGTCACCGTGTTTAGAATAATGTCCGGCTTTTCGAGTCCAAACCGAGCTCCACACGAGTGAAGCTGATCCTCGTCCGGTAATTAAATCCAGGGTAGTAGACTGAGATGCTGGTGGTAGGGTTGTCACGATACCAAAATTTTGACTTCGATACCGATACCAACTGTAGTATCACGATTCTCGATACCAAAACGATACTTGGAAGAAAAAAAAACAATAAAAATATCTGAACATAAAATGTTTATTTTTGACTGAACTGGATTGAACACTGAACAATCGGTGCAAACGTTTTTATTCTAAAATGAAACATTTGTACAAAAAACAAGTTTCGTTATTATAACCTTAACTATAACATAATTATCTAAACACTTCCTAAAAACTAAAACTAAAACCAGAGGTAATGGTAGCCTGACTATGTGAACCTGACGGGCGGGCAGAAGTTAAGTTCTGAATAAGGAAAATAAAGAGACAGAAGAACATTACAATGTTATGTTCATTTTAACACTCACTGCTCCGTTTTATTAATCAACCGTTTACCGTTTTTAATAAGCACATGTTCAGTGTAACGAGCAAGCAGGCTACGTGCCTGACCACAGATTTGCGATGGAAACGCGAAAACGTGACCATCTTGAGTTCATGTTTCACAGCCAATGGGATAATGGAGAAATAGAGAAAACCACGGGTCCAAAACAAAACTCCTGCACACTCCTCTCCATGTTAACGTGATTTACTAGCAGTCGCTAGTAAATCTTAGTAAAGCTACAGACAGAGTGTATCTTGACTAACTCCACTAACCTGTCGACTTCTCAGCTCTTTGTAGAGATCAGGGTGCTTGTCTGCTAAATGAGCGAAATATGATCAGAATTATGTTAAATAACACTGTAACATAGAAGCATAGAACTATTATTTAATTAAAATGATTTTTAAGAACAGCTAAACACACTGCTGCAGGTCAAACGCGGAGGCGTTCACGTGCGAGAGAGAGACACAGAGAAAGAGTGAGAGAGCGAGAGTGAGAGAGTGAGAGAGAGAGAGATTTGCGTGTTCTGATGTGAGCTACTCACAGGTAAAGATTCTCTTTGATCTCCTCGTGCTCATATTCTAGTCCCATACATAATTCTGCAGCTCCCTCAGTGTTTTCTGTCGTATTTTGTGGCTAGCGCGAGCGCTTACAACTAACACAGCGGAGCGCGAGGTGCCGCCGCCCTTGTGCCGAATCCGCTACTGAATCCGACTCCCGCTTCGCGGACAGAATCGGCACAACACCCCCCGCTGTACAACTGCGGGAGTGAAAACAGCGCTAATAAAGTAGTTTAGTTTCACTTTCAGTTTTCGTTATTTTATTTAAAAATAAAAATATCAATAAAAAACAGATGCCTACATCTCAGACTATTTTCCCACACTTCACTCCTCGCGCCCGTTTTGTCCACAAGTCGCGGACGAGAGACATCTGTTATTTTAGCCGTCGCCATTCTACACTCGCTGCTGCTCTGCTGGCTTGCGCGTGAATCGATTCATTTGTTCAGAACACTAAGTTTATCTGAATCCTGCCACACCGACTGCTGCGGTGTGAATCAGTTTTCTTATGAACTGAATCAAATCTCGCCTACTAATTTGACTCATTTGAAGCTAGTGACTGGGCTATATACAGTATCGAAAGCATCGAACGCTAAAGAACCGAATCGTTTGTGATGACGTAGTATCGAAAAAGAATCGAACCTTCGGTACACCGTGCAACTCTAGCTGGTGGTGTCTGAGCGTTTTACTCTGGCGCAGTGCATTCATTCACTTTCAGTGCTGTTTTAGCCAGCTATTCTAACGCTAGCTTTAGCATATGCTAGTACAATGTAGGACACTCAATGCACACGCGTAGCAACCTATACTAACACTAGATGCGTGAAGTCAATGGGCTTTGATTGTTGTTTTTTCCTCAGTGAATAGCATACTTGATAACATCAGATTGCACATCGTTAACACAGCAATTAAGATATTATCGTGGACGATATATATCGCACACTCCTAGTTGCCAGATCTGTATAGAACCCTGAAGGGGGATTGCTAGTTGAATACAGAACCCTCACTGATATTAGTTGTAAGGTCTGAAGAGACTCATGTGAGATCATACATGATAAAAGCAGTACTGCAAACTGTTCTGAATTTTATTGCATATGATACATCATACATCATTCAGAGTAAAACTTAACTGATAATCATTACAATACATTTTTTATAATTCACCTGCAGTTATGCTGTCAAATAAAATACTTTCAATATAAAATATAAAAATAAATATTAAAGCTTTACATATTGTTCAAATCTCCAATGTCTCAATGTATTAATTGTTACCACTCCAGTCCTATATTTGCTATTGACCAAAGATGAAAAGGACCATTCAGACTCTTATCAGCAACAAGGCCAAAGGCAGTATGAAAAGAGTATGAACCCAAGACATTTCTTGTCTGTCATGGCATGGGGGTGTGTCAGTACAGTTCTTTGATGAAGTATTAATGCTATCATCTGAGAAACACTTCATTGTTTGGTATCCTCAGTGCCAAAACATCTTTTAAATGTTTTGGGAAGGAATGGTAACATTACAAAATGGTAAATGATTTACAATGCAAACTCTTTGGATGGGTTGCAGGCTTGAAATGCCGCAATTGACGTATGTTTACAAATAAAATTAAGTTGACCAGATAGAGCACGGAATACCTTGAGTTCATACGATCTGCAGTCAAATAAAATGCAACACTGTTTTTACCTATTCTTATGATTTCCAATCATAAGTAATACATTTATATAAACATTTATAATGTCCCCCTAAACCATGTTTGACCCTGTAAACCACAATCAGGCCCTGTGTATGTGTATTTTATGTAAACAGTCCCCCTAAACCATGTTTTGTCCTGTCCCCCCAAACCTGTAAAACGTCAGGTGCAAAGTCAGGTGCATTTCAATTATTTTATTTAATAAACTTAAACATTTAAGTGGAATGTATCTTAATGAGACAAAATATGATATTTTGGCATGTAGCTTTTATTGTTTGGACATCAGGAAAGGTGTGTCCTCCTAAACCATGATGGTTACTGGTTTTCAGAAAGTGTCTTCATAAACACTATATACCAGTATGCGTGTGTGTGTGGGTGTGTGAGAGTGTGTGTGTGAGAGTGTGACCCGTGTGAGAGAGAGAGAGAGACATGAATGTGTAAATTTAGGGTGCATGTATTATTATTATTATTGTGTACGTTTGAGGGGACATTGTCAGGGCCAGTTAGAAAGCTTTCTCCAACATAGCAAAGACTTACTGTATGTTCTCTCTGTTTACAACATCTTGGCCCACCATCTCATCTTCAAGCTTGTTTCTGGTAGCCATTTAACCCCAAAGGGGAAATTTAAGTAAAAACAAAACAAAAGAGTCCACGGTCACCAAGACCTGACCGTTATCACTGGGGAAACAGCTGATAAACACCATAACCTTCATTTATAAAATTATTTGTATTAACAGGTCTGAAATGGATACCTATCCTTTTATGAATACCAGGTACACCTTTGTGACTACAGATTACCATCTTCTAATGGCCATTGCCAGCATGATGTATCAGGTCTCAAGTAACCTCAAACTGGTTTCATTAATACAGTATTGAAGCCCATTTTATATTTCATTTTATTTTACTTGCTGATAACAAACTGAACTTGCACAACATTTGTGGTGTGCAAGAAAAGCCAATCATCTGTACTTTTTAAAGAAAATTGACACATTTCAGTGTGCACAAAGCAACTGCAAGTTTTCATCTTCTATGATCCTGTACACTCTTAGACTCAGAATCTCAAAAGAAAGTTTCCAACATCTAGTGGAATCCATGCAACAAAGAACTGACCCGACCCAGTGTTTGTATTGTCTTGCACATTAACTGGTCTGTGTATATATGCTGTATGCTGCCATGTTGTATGTTAGGCTTTATGTTATAAAGTTCCTGTGGTTTTCCACATTTTGCAGGTGTGAAAAGGATGTCCTGTGACTTTTGACTCACCCTGTACATTACGTTTGAGTGGAAAAAGGGCAAAATGACTGAATACTCCAGCTAGTAATGGTTGATGAGGCCTATTTTTTAGGCTATGTCCATTTCTCCAGATATCCTCATGCAGGATAATAACAACTGGATCCAGCTCCTGTTCTACGACTTTTGACTTTACAAACCCCAAATCAGAAAAAAAATGACAGTATATAAACAGCTAAAAGTTTTACTTTTATTTTATTTGATTAAACAGTGAGATGCAATTGGCAAAATTTAGGATCCATGCATTCCCAAGTAACACAATGTGGAAATATATTTGTTTGTTTTTAGGTGAATGGTGACATGTTGTCTGGATCAGCCACGCCTGAAGTTTGGGTTGTTGTCTTGAAGGTTCCTGATGTGTAGATTTTTTTTTTTGTTTTTTGTTTTTAAACCAACCTAGTCTTTATTTGCTGCATGTGTGCTGCACATGTTATTACTACAGACAGATTTTATGTGGTTGTATAAAAATCTGCCGGTGCTCACATTTATTGCATACCTTTTTACAGCCTTGTTAACCTTCACTCATGCTGACTTTTTTGACTTGTTTTATTATTATTTAGGTGCAAAAAAGAGTGTAACTCATATGAATACAGTTAACTGCTATTACTGCTATGATTAAATAAATGTGCTTACCTTTTAAAGGGCTTGCTTCGTCTTCATTTTGTGTTGAACATGGTTCCAAAAATTTTCTGGTAAATTTGTTTAATGTTTTGACAACTTAAGTATGAAAATCAAGTGAAGATGTTGCTGCTGACACCAATTGTCCATTCCCATTGCATGGTACAAGACACATTAAATGGCAGCGCAAATCTTCAGCAGCCATTGGCGTAAACAACTGAAGTTTAATTTTTGTTTTGGCTCCCTGCTATCAGCACGGCCTTGGCTGGTAGTGATAAAATTCCTCCAGAAGAACATTGTGACAAAGTCTCTCCCTGTTTACCTAAAATTGCTGGATGTTGACTCTGACTGGGAACGGATCAAGGGTGTCTATGGCAACCTGACTGGTGCCAGGCAGAGGAACTTTCAGCCCCCCCTCCTCCCGTTCCCTGTCCCACGCCTTCGTTGCTTGGAACCCCCCAGGTGCGGCAAGACGGGTCCGTGAGCGCGCCGGATTAATGGCGGGTTGCCGGATGGCTGCTTGTCTGGACTGGACTCTATCTCTACCACCCCTTAACCCACATGTTGCCAGAACTGTCTATTGTCTGTGTATTGCATATGTGCTGAGGTTTTTTTTTATGGTCCCATACTGTGCTTCCTTAGGGTATGGGGTATGCTGTTTTTTTCTCCTCTCCTTTCCCATTGTACCCCTCTTAATTTCCTATTCTCTGTCTTCCTGTCATGTAACCCCCCCCCCCCCCTTTTGTGGACAGGTTGATGGTTAATTTGACCAGTCTCTGTACTTGTACTGTGGCTGTGTGACAATAAATTATACAATACAATACAATACAATTAATTGTATGACATCATAATTAGGCAAGTACAACAGCAGTAGAATGCCTGGGAAATTGGAGCTGCAGTGACCACAGGATTTACTATCTTGAGTAGAAAAAAATAAAATTCTGTCTAGTCATGTAAAGGTAAACCTCCAAATAATATACTTTGCATTAAAATTGCATTTTTGTTAGATGTGCTTAATTCTTCAGGTAGCATCATTATGGTATTTGGACAAGTAAGCATGAGGTTTTCTAGTTGTACCCAAGTACATATTGTTATATTTCAGCTTCTGGGAAAACCACTGATGCCATGAATGTTCGACAGAATAGTTCAATGTTCAAATACTGTCATCACAGGGTTTAATTCTTCTCCAAAGGTAGGTCACGTGTACCTGCCTGGATAAAGACAGCTGGACACCACAGTCTGATAAAACATCAGCAGGAGCTTCCGACAGATGTTAAAAGACCCCAGCCTCCTCAGGAAGTAGAGCCGGCTCTGTCCCTTCCTGTACAGGATGTCTGTGTTGGCTGACCAGTCCAGCCTATCATCCAGATGCAGTCCGAGATACCTGTAGTTCTTCACCATCTCCACATCAACTCCCACAATAGATACTGGCTGTGTGGGTGGCCTGGCTCTGCGGAAGTCCACCACCATCTCCTTGGTCTTGGAGGTGTTCAACAGCAGGTTGTTCCTATTGCACCACGCCACAAAGTCTTCCACAAGGTGTCTGTACTCCTCCTCCTTTCCTCCCCGTATACATGCCACAATGGCAGTATCGTCCGAAAACTTCTGCATGTGGCATGTCTCAGAGTTGTACTGGAAGTCTGAGGTGTAGAGTGTAAAAAGGAACGGGGAGAGCACAGTCCCCTGTGGTGCTCCTGTGCTGCAGACCACAGTCTCTGATGTACAGTCCTTCAACCTGACATACTGAGGTCTGTCAGTGAGGTAGTCTGTGATCCAGGAGACCAAATATGGATCCACCTGCATCCCCACCAGCTTGTCTTTCAGTAGGAGAGGCTGAATGGTGTTGAAAGCACTGGAAAAATCAAAGAACATGACTCTCACAGTGCTGCCTCCTCTGTCCAGATGATAGTGGGTCCGGTGGAGAAAGTACAGTATGGCATCATCCACTCCCACTTTCTCTCTGTAGGCGAATTGCAAGGGGTCCATTGCATGTTGAACCTGGGGTCTGAGGTGGTGTAGAAGCAGACGTTCCAGGGTCTTCATGATATGTGATGTAAGAGCGACCGGCCTGAAGTCATTGAGCTCACTGGGATGCGTCATTTTGGGTACTGGAACCAGGCATGTTGTCTTCCACAGTGTGGGGACCCTCCCCGAATGCAGACTCAGGTTGAAGATGTGCTGCAGGGGAGCCCCCAGCTCAGCTGCACAGGACTTAAGTAGTCTGGGACACACTTTGTCTGGGCCAGCTGCCTTTCTTGGGTGGAGTCTCCTAAGTTCACCTCTAACCTGGTCAGCAGTGAAGGTGTGCAGAGGGGGAGGAGGGGGGGCTACAGTGGTGCTGGTGGTCAGGACAGCTGAGTGTGGGGAGTAGGGGGGAGCGGGGGCTGAGTTGCTTGATGAGATGAGGGGGGGTGTGGAGGAGGTGTCTACCAGAGCTGTAGGGTCTTGAACAGGGCAGTCAAACCGGTTGTAGAAGGTGTTGAACTCATTGGCTCTCTCTACTTCACCATCTGCAGCACTGTCCATCCTCTGCTTACAGCCAGTGATTGTCTTCATTCCATTCCATACCTCCCTCATGTCATTTTCCCTCAGCTTCTGCTCCACCTTCTTCCTGTAGGACTCCTTGGCCTCGCAAATGGACTTTGAGCTCCCTCTGTACGCTCCTAAGCTCCTCCTGGTTGTTTTCTTTAAAGGCCCTCTTCTTCTTGTTTAAAAGGCCTTTAACATTGCTGGTTATCCAGGGCTTGTTGTTAGCAAAACAACGCACAGTTTTCACAGGAACAACAATGTCCATGCAAAAGTTCATGTAGTCCGTCATGCAATGTGTAATCCCCTCAATGTCCTCACCGTATGGCTCCTGCAATACACTCCATTCAGTGGACTCAAAACAGTCCCTAAGAGCTGCTTCAGCATCAGGAGACCATTTCCTGAAGGAGCGTGTAGATGCAGGTTGTCTACGGACCTGGGGCTTGTACTGGGGCTGCAGGTAGATCAGATTGTGGTCAGATTTTCCCAGAGGGGGTAGAGGTGTGGCGGAGTATGCATCCTTTAGGTTGGAGTAAAGGAGATCAATAGTTCTGTTCTTCCTGGTGGGACAGTTCACATACTGGTGGAAAGCAGGGAGTACTGAGTCCAGTGTGACGTTGTTAAAGTCCCCCGAGATGGCAAGAAAAGCTTCAGGATGCTGTGTCTGAAGTCTCGCGATGGTTGCGTGAATGACGTCAATGACAATGGCGTGGGAAAGCTCTCTGGGCATGTAATAGGGTCGGAGACTCACCGCCAACAGTTCAACATCCCGACAGCAGATGATCTCCTTCACAGTTACATGTCCTGGGTTACACCATCTGATGTTTACAAACAGCACGAGGCCCCCACCTTTTTTTTTCGCTCCGTTTGGGGTCTCTGTCCGCTCTTACGGTGGTGAAGCCGGGAATATCCACGTTAGCATCCGGAATGTTGCTAGTTAGCCACGTTTCCGTGAAGCATAAAATGCTACACTCCCGATACACCCGCTGGTTACTAACTAGTGCCGCTACTTCATCCGTCTTGTTGGTCAGAGCGTTCACATTCCCCATCACCACGGAAGGAACAGATGGTTTAAACCTCCAGCGTTTCTCCATGCGCTTAGCCTTTAGCTTAGCTCCAGCTCTACACCCGCGGTAGGGTCGGCGCAGCTCTGCTGGGATGTGATGCGTCTGGCCGGCGTGTTCCTTTGTTCGCAGCGCCAGCAACTCTTCCCTCGTGTAAACAAGGTTAGTTCCCCACGCGCTCACGAGAGTGGATTCCATGTCCATAGGACATACAAGTAATCACTACACTAGTGATAAAAGAGTCTTAAAACAAAGTAAAAGTAAGGAAAAAAGGCTAAAAAAGTACACAAAAGACGGAGCTACTGGAAAGGCTGCCGCTCTGTACGGCGCCGGAAGTAGTAGTATAAACGGGTACTAGTGTCACTCCGCCCTGTGTATTTAAGTGCGAGTCATTGAGCCTTAAATATATGACGTAATCATGTATTCTATCGAGTTGTAATGATTTCTACAGTACAAAACTAACACCACATGACTGAGACATGCACAGTGTGACCAGTGAATGTTATTTGATGGTGATTGCATGCTGTCTGGAAAAACGATATATATGCGACCTAGCAAATTAACATACCAAATTTCAAATCATGCAGATGTTTAGACGGCGTATAAGGGGGTGGGTGCGATCTCTGAAGCACGACGATGGTAATAAGACCAATATAAGATCAATTCAAATGGAGTGCGATGCATTTAAGACGTTCAGACCTTTACAAGACGTATGAGTGCAATCAGGGTAAATTTCCTGCATAACGCAGATGTTTAGACGACGTATAGACGACGGGTGCGATCTCTGAAGCACGACGATGGTAATAAGACCAATGTAAGATCAATTCAAATGGAGTGTGATGCATTTAAGATGTGTGCTATTAGGGTAGCTAACCTAGCTAGCTAAAACATCCCACACTGAAATAAAGTAGTTAACATTAGATAAACTAGCTAAAACATTCCACACTGAAATAAAGTAGTTAATATTTCCTGAAGTAACTAGCTAAAACATTCCACAATGAAATAAAGTAGTTAACATTTCCTGAAGTAACTAGCTAAAACATTCCACAATGAAATAAAGTAGTTAACATTAGCTAACCTAGTTAAAACATTCCACAATGAAATAAAGTAGTTAACATTAGCTAACCTAGCTAGCTAAACATTCCACACTAAAATAGTTATAGTAAGCTAAACTATCCAAGACATTCCACACTACCTAACTAAAACATTACACTCTGAAATAAAGTAGTTAGCATTAGCTAAACTAGCGAGCTAAAACATTCCACTCCAAAATAATGTAGTTAACATTAGCTAACTCAGCTAAAACATTTCACACTAAAATAAAGTAGTTAACATTATCTAAACTAGCTAGCTAAAACATTCCACACTGAAATAAAGTAGTTAACATTAGATAAACTAGCTAGCTAAATCATTCCACACTGAAAAAAGTAGTTAACATTAGTTAACCTAGGTAGCTAAAACATTCCACACTGAAATAAAGTAGTTAACATTAGCTAACCTAGCTAGCTTAAACATTCCACACTGAAATAAAGTAGTTAACATTAGCTAACCTAGCTAGCTTAAACATTCCACACTGAAATAAAGTAGTTAACATTAGCTAACCTAGCTAGCTTAAACATTCCACACTGAAATAAAGTAGTTAACATTAGCTAACCTAGCTAGCTTAAACATTCCACACTGAAATAAAATATTTAACAATAGCTAACCTAGCTAGCTAAAACATTCCACACTGAAATGTAGTTGACATTAGCAAACACTGGCTAACCTAGCTAGCTAAAACATTCCACACTGAAATAAAGTAGTTAACATTAGCTAACCTAGCAAGCTAAAACTTTCCACTCTTAAATGATGTAGCTAACATTAGCTAACTTAGCTAAAACATTTTATACTGAAATAAAGTAGTTAACATTTGAGTTTCACATTTTGAACTGAATTACTGTATCAAAGTAACTTTTCAAAGATATTATTATTTTTTTAATGGCCCTGTAGATTTTACTGCAGAGTAAAATTAACATTGTTGTTTTATTCTATAAGCTAATTGTCATTTAGAGCATTATTTTGCAGAAAATTGCAGAAATTTCTCAAATAACAAAAAAAAAATGCATAGCTTTGAAACCTCAAATAATGCAATGGAAACAAGTTCATATTCATCTTGACTACTCCAAGTCTTTTTGGATAACTTTCTACCAATCCTGGTGCAAAAATTCAAGCAGTTCAGTTTGGTTTGATGGCTTGTGATAGATTCCAGAGGTTTTCAATTTGATAAAATCAAGGAAAAACAGACCTGTATAGCAGTGTTGTACTCTGTTGTTAGATCCTACTGCTATGATATCATAAAACATTACTTTATAAATATAATGGTGTTTTTTATACTATGACAGTTTATTGAATTGTGTCCCCAATAATTTATAAGTTTTGTTTATCAAAGTTCTTGCCAATGCACAGCCTTAACACAATGATTGGCCAATTTATCTGAAATTTAATTTCTACATTCATTGTTCACAATTTCAGCTCTGTTTCTCTGAATACTTTATCAATGTCACTGCAGTTCTGATCCACAACCCAATAATATTTCCTCCTGCGGTCCTTACCATTGAAGAACAGGGTGAAAGAAGGACAATAATTAGGGATGCCCCGATACCACTTTTTTCCTTACCGATACTGATACCGGCTTTTCTGGTATCGGCCGATATCGAGTACCGATACCGATACCAACTGTTTTATCCTGAATATGATATAATAACGTGATTGGCTGCTCCGCAGTTTCCACCTTTTTTTTTAAAGGTCTGTTAAGATGTTTGGCTGCAGTAGATAATAATTGACAAGAAGCTCCTGTTGTCGACTTAAAATTATTTAATTGAACATGTAATGATCTAAATATGGTAATAAACAGGAAAATCTTTTCAGATTTTCTATTTTTATTTTTTATTACAAGATATATGTGCAGTGTTTCTTTAAGAGACCTATTAAGAAATCGTAAATATTAATATTAGATGTATTCTTTCAGCTGATGCATATAGACATTCAGTCCTAAAAACTTATTATGATTAAGAGAGTGAAGTGTCATGTGAGTAATCTTGTTTGTGCTGACCCAAGTGTCTGATACTAGTGAGTTGTTTCTGGATATTTGAACTGAACTGTGTATGTGGGTGAGTGTGCAAAGGACAGTTAAGCTGACACCGCAAAAAACTGAATGTCCAGTCTGTAGTATGTATCGCAGAAGTCAGCACCTAAGCAGCAGAGATGAGGCCAGTGGGTAATAAAAACAGTTGTAATCAATTAATGTTTTAACTCAATCATTTAGAAACAGTTGCTGAGGAACCGCTTAACTGACCTTTGCACAGGATGTCTGGGTGGGGTTTTGGGGATATAAGGTCTTGCAACTGTAAGGATCACTAAACTTCTTCTACTGAAACTCTGTGTGAGTGGACGGGGCTCCCAGAGCTCTGTTGTAATAAAATGCTAATTTGTGGATTTCCAAACTGACCCCTCCCCCAACCTCTCTTTCAGCATAAAGCGCCACCTGACCGACAGATTTAATTCACATGCACGTTATAACACAGCAATCGAAGGCAGAGGGTTTTAATACAAATATATTCTTCTGGCTCAAGTTTTGTCAAGCACTGTTTGGACCTAAATGAGGATTACTGGCGACTGGTTTGATAGATCTAACTTTTACTGATATGTGGGGCGAGGAGTCTGAGGTGAGCGCTGTATGTGTGTGTGTGCTGAAGTATAGACCTGTAAAAAAACGCAGCGGTGAAACAGTGTAAAATGCACTCTTTCGGTTCTAATTCAGGAACCATGCATCCTATAGGAAATGCAGGTAAATATGATAGATAACTGAGATTTTAAGATTTAAATTGGCATATTGGGTGTCCATATTGAACCTATAATTATTCAGAAACACAGATATTAATTATGATATATTATGGCACGTTAAGAGGTTAAGACTGTTAAGCAAGTAATAATTATTTAGATGAATATTTAGGTAGCTGGCTCGTGTATTCAGATCTGTACTGTATAAAACATAGACTGTATATAGCTGGACAGAGCATCGTCTCTCAAAAGTGAAGCCACCATAGGTCGGGCGCCCCCTGCTGTTCGGTTTCAGAAAGCCGTGTAACCCCACCCATCCCCATAGGTTTCAATGGCAAAACAGACAACTTTCAATCACGTTTTTTTTCTAATATACTGTAATTCTACCTCCATTATTTAAATGCAGCAGCTAGTTTAACCTCTGCTTATATTGTAAATTTTTTATATCCCCACAGAATTCGTTTTTTAAAACGTTATTCAGCTCTATTCAAAAAGGTGTGGTTATGGTAAAAGGGCTGGTTATGGGCGGGACCAATAAGAGACCGTCAGCTCCGCTCCGCCCCGCTCTGCAGTCTGTGACCGCGAGGCAGCCCTCAGGGGCGGAGTTATTTAAATGAGTAGGCTGCTCTCCACAGTCTTTCTCCCTCCTCTGCGCAGAATCGGGTGTCAGGATCGCCAACATGGCGGAAGATTTTGGCTTCATTTTCATTGAATGAATGGGAACGGCGACACGGCGTCCATCTTTTTTTACAGTCTCTGGTATAAACTGATGAAGGAGTTGTAAAGTTACTCACTAGGAGATGGTGGATGGCAGAAATCCTGCTCCATAGCGTTAGTATTCGGCTCGGTTAGCGGTCGGCTCGGTAAGCAGGTTGGTCAGGTTTGTTTGTTTAAATTTGCTGTTTGAGCAGAAAGGCAGGCTACTGCAGTACCAGCACTTTGCTATGCTTCACTGTTTTATCTGTACGTTTTACCCGAGCTGTTTAACCCGATACCCATTGCCAATACCAATACTATGTGTACGTGCCAGTATCGGTGCCGATACAGATACGTTATCGGTGCAACCCTAACTATAAGCATATGAATTCAAGTTAAACACATGCTACTATACCACTGGAAGTAAATGTATCCCTTTTAAGACTTAAAAAAAACAATTTCTTTCTTAATTTCATTCTGAAATTGACTATGTTTCACTTCAACCCAAATCCATTTCACACTGTTTTTTTTCCCCTTTGGGCGACTTCGTGTATTTAACAAATAATAACATAAGATAACCTCAGGCCTATAGGTTTCATGTCACACATATATTGAGAAAACACAATGAGATTGCAGATCTGCAATATAAAAGCCTTTTATTAAAACACACAGAAGAGTAAATATAGAGGTGAAGCAATACAAAGATAATTGTTGGTACTGGATAAAAAATATTAAGAAACTAAATCATTTGGATGTTCTTAGTAAATTTGAAGAATAAAAAACCTTCAGCAACATATAATACTCAAAAAGGGAATGATGAGCGTATAAAACTTGACATATACAATGCAACCAAATAATCACCTATATCCCTCTATAGTAACACATTTTTAATCAGAGCAACTGAATCATAGACAAATGAGAACACCAGCAGAGGGAGTGAATGAGCCTGCAACCTTACTGTGCTACACAAGTCTTGAGTGGGTTGATTTCAGTATGGGAACTAAGGCTGGAGCATTTTATTTAACCTCTGGAAAGGATTTTGTTGGCCTCTCTGCGGGGGTCTGGATGCTCCTCCGGTCCACACGGCAGTACCCAGCACAGTGTCGTCTCTCTGTGGCTCTGGTGGTGTTTTCCCCTTCTCCTTTCATATGGATGGACCTTAGGTTAAAGGTTTGGTCCTAAACATTTAGTTGCAAGCTAAGAATCCTACTTTACTCCTAAAAACTACGACATCTAAATTTTAAAGACTAAGTTATGCTAATCTAACATCTGGTGCAAGCACTGAATGTAAGATGCAAGATGGCGACGCACAGTAGTGCAGCGGCTTCTCACGCTCCTAGCTAACACCCTATTTTGAGCTGTTTTTACGTCAGTTCTGACCCAACTTCCGCTCTTTGGAGAACAAGCTTGATCTGCTGCGGCTGAGGATGAGTGTTTCTGAGGAGATGAGGAACTGCGCTGTGATTTGTCTCACCTGGCTGAACCACACCATGCCGGACTCAGCCTTCCAGCTCGCCGGCCGGTAGCTCTTCCAAGCGGACCGCAGCCTGCTTTCAGGGAAAGACCGGGGGGGTGGCTTGTGCGTCTACATAAACAAAGGTTGGTGCACAAACTGCGTGTTGGTAAACAGCCACTGCTCCGAGGCCACAGAACAGCTGAGTGTCGCCCACACTATCTGCCTCGTGAGTTTTCGGTGGTGTTCGTGAATGCTGTTTAAATAGCACCGGATGCTAATGCTAACAACGCGCTGAAGGAGCTTTATGACAACACTAGCTCGCTTCAGAACAAGCATCCGGATGCGTTCTACGTGGTAGCGGGCGATTTTAACCACGTAGAACTGAAGAACACGCTGAACAACACGTGAACATGCCAACGCGAGGTAATAACACGCTAGACTGTGTTTACACCAACAGAGCCTTCCCCTGCCCCCACCTCGGGCTTTGCGACCACATCTCCTTCATGCTGGTCCCTGCATACCACCCCCCGCTGCGACGCTCCAAACCCACACAGAAGACCATCACTGTGTGGCCCAATGACGGCGACGCTGTGCTGCAGGACTGCTTTGACTGCACAGATTGGCAGGTCTTCAGGGAGGCTGCTTAGTGTGAGGGGGAGCTGGATCTGGAGGAATACACATCTGCTATTCTTGGGTACATCAGCAAGTGTGTGGAGGATGTGCCCTGGCTGAACACAGAAGAGAGCTGACTGTTGGAGTTAAGAGGGCAAAAGCTGCATATGCTCAGAAAATCCAGGGACACTTTTCCTCCCAGGATCCACAGAGCATGTGGAGGGGCATCAAGTGCATCACGGACTACAAATCTAACGTTGCACAAAGCTCCAAAGACCCATCCCTGCCTGAGCACACACACTTTTTGTCCCACTCCCCTCAGGCCGGAGGCTGCGGAGCATCAAGTGCAAAACAACGAGACTGAGAAACAGCTTCATTCCGGAAGCTGTAAGACTCTCAAACTCCACCTAACAACACACTGCACTGACACACGAGGACAATTACTGTTTACAAACACTGTCACTTTAGCCGCACTGAGAAACTTTATCTTTTACTGCTCTAGTTTCATTATCATGCTGCTATAGCACACTTGCACTCTGGACTTCATGTTGCTGCAACATGTCTTCTCTTCTATTTATTTTTCTTTTTTGGGGGTATTTATCTTATCTATTATGTATATTCTATTTTTATTGTATTCCTTTATTTATCTATATATCTATTTTAATAAAAGCTCTTGGGTATAAACTGGATCGTGAGATCACAATTTCGTTCCATCTCATGTACCACGTGATGCGAATGACAATAAAATCTCCTTGAATCCTTGACAGTGCCCTCATTCGAATGACCTTCCCTTCTCCAGAACTGAACTCTTACCGTAACTACCCTAAAAACTGAGCTCTGTCTCACAAAGAATGTCCTGAAATATCAAACATACGAGAAAACACAACATGGAATTCAATAAACATGATTGCTGGATAAGATTCATTTTGCTGAACCTGTAAAATCCATTGTTAAAATCAGTTAATGTTTGTTTCTGGTGGAACATGTAGGATTAAGGTGTTCTGTCCAAAAGATTTTAATTGCCGTGGGACAAATTTGGGATAGTTTTCTCTCCTGTGTGAATGCGCTGGTGTTTATTGAGATGACTCTGTTGAGTAAAACTGTTCCCACATTCTGAGCAGTAATATGGTTTCACTCCTGTGTGAATGCGCTGGTGATTTTTGAGAGTACCCTGTTCAGTAAAACTCTTCCCACAGTCTGAGCAGTGATACGGTTTCTCTCCTGTGTGAATGCGCTGGTGTATTTTGAAATGACTCTGTTGATTAAAACTCTTCCCACAGTATAAACAGTGATACGGTTTCTCTCCTGTGTGAATGCGCTGGTGTTTTTTGAGACTACTCTGTTGAGTAAAACACTTCCCACAGTCTGAGCAGTAATACGGTTTCTCTCCTGTGTGAATGCGCTGATGCAGTTTGAGAGTCCCCAGTTGATTAAAACTGTTCCCACAGTCTGAGCAGTAATACGGTTTCTCTCCTGTGTGAATGCGCTGGTGTATTTTGAGATCACTCTGTTGAGTAAATCTCTTCCCACAGTCTGAGCAGTAATACGGTTTCTCTCCTGTGTGAATGCGCTGGTGTATTTTGAGATGACTCTGTTGAGTAAATCTCTTCCCACAGTCTGAGCAGTGATACGGTTTCTGTCCTGTGTGAATGCGCTGGTGGACTTTGAGATGACTCTGTTTAGTAAAACTCTTCTCACAGTCTGAGCAGTAATACGGTTTCTCTCCTGTGTGAATGCGCTGGTGATTTTTGAGATTACTCTGTTTAGTAAAACTCTTGACAAAGTGCTGATGTTTCTCCATGTCGGGACTTGGCTTCATTTGTCTGTTAAATGCAACAATTTCTGTGTGTTCTGGAGATTCTTCAGGACGGCTTCTGCTTCACCTCTTTCAGCAGTTTAACATTGCTCTTAGTTAAATATCCTGGTTGTTGGTGATTAATTTCAGGGGAATATTTTCATTTCTGGGAAAAAAAAAAAAAACAAAGAAAAATGCCAATGAATATTAATATAAAAACAGGTCAATTAACTGAAGAGAACTGTCTAAATCAATCAGTTACACTACATTGACAAAACTACTGGGACATCTTCATATTACCATAAAAGCTTCTGTACTGTACCTGGTGGTCCTCCAGCCACTAGAGGGAGGCCACATTTTGCCATTTGCAATAATCAGGCAGACACCTGCTTAGTGCCTTTATAAGGACTGCCCACTGTTCAGACAGTCTTGATTCTGTTCCAGTCTCACTAGAAGCTGAGAACTTTTAGTTTGAAAGAAAGAAAGACAAATGTCCTTAGGTTTTATTTTAAAGCCTCCTTGGGTGTTCTCCTGGGGCTGCTTTTTGTTTTCCCTTCTTCTGGGGTATTCTTGTGTTTTCTACCTTTTGTTAGTTCTGGATAAAAGATTCAAAGTTGATCTTGAGAAGATACTCGTATTCCCATTTCCCTGAGTATCTTTATTTAAAGGCACACTAGGAAGGATTTCCTTGACTGTTGAAGTTTTTAAAGAAGTAAAATTACAGCTTCTGACTCACTGCAGCGCTGCACTGAGGTGTAATAGGAGGAATAGCGGTCCTCTCGTGTCTGTGCCGGAGCTCCTCTGAGCTCAAACCAGGCTCTGTAAGTTTGCCTCTTTCGAGAGCTGCGACCTGCTTTCCACCCTGCAGTTCTAACCAGGGGCGTCCCTGGCCTGGGCTTCAGGGGCTTTATCCCAGAATCATTTTGCTCAGCTCAGCTATATTATTAATGATGAGACAGGCCACTGGCCGTGTGTAAATGGAAAATCTCTTAACACTAATCACGGAGCCAGTTCAAGGATAAAGTTCCGCCTTTCAGGAGAAACAGCCAATCAGCCTGCTGGTTTTGCGGAGCGCAGGTAGAGAAGCCCCACCCCACTCTGTCTCGCTGGGGAGGATTTTTAAGTTCCTGCAGTGGGTTGCAGCTCTGATGTTAAAACATATCTGGATAAACGGCGATTTTTCTAAGAAAAAGGTAACAGAGCTAACCATGTGAACTGTGATGAGATCTGTGGTTCTGATGGTTAAAAAGACTCAAAAATCTAAACACACAGATCAAACCCTCTGTGTGCTTAATAAAATACAGCCTGTGACAGTCAGTTAGACTAGAAGCTGGAAAGAGACGGAAGATGTCTGTGAAAGCCAGAAAGTGAGAAAGAGAGACTAAACGGCCTAGAGAATGGCCAAGAATAAATATGGGAATCTCTTTCACTCGTTGGCGTGAGCTAAGAGACGCTAAACAGCTGAAAACAGAAGCCGAAATGTTCGGCTTCTTGTTGGACAAGTAAGTAGCATCTTATTTTGTTGCTGTGGTGTTTTACTGAGATAGTCTGTTTAGCTTCATATTCATAACGTTACTTTATAGAGTAGTAGTCTGGGTTTTGTTGTTTGTGGATATATATGATGGTTATAGTCAGGTAGAATTTACATGTACAGTGGTGTGAAAAAACATCAAACCAATTTAAATATTAGTCAAAGACAACACAGGTAAACACAAAACGCTATTTTTAAATGAAGGTTATTAAGGGAGAAAAAAAATCTACATGGCCCTGTGTGAAAAAGTGATTACCCCTAAACCTGATAGCTGGTCGGGCCACCCTTAACAGCAACAACTGCAACCAAGCGCTTGCGAGTCTTTTACAGCACTGTGGAGGAATTTTGGTCCACTCATCTTTACAGAATTGTTGTAATTCAGCTACATTGGAGGGTTTTCGAGCATAAACAGCCTTTTTAAGGTCATGCCACAGCATCTCAATCGGATTCAGGTCAGGACTTTGACTAGGCCACACCAAAGTCTTCATTTTGGTTTTCTTCAGCCATTCAGAGGTGGACTTGCTAGTGTGTTTTGGATCATTGTCCTGCTGCAGAACCCAAGTTCATTTCAGCTTGAGGTCACAAACAGATGGTCAGACATTCTCCTTCAGGATCTTTTGGTAGACAGCAGAATTCATAGTTCCATTTATCACAGCAGATCTTCCAGGCCCTGGTGCCGCAAAACCGGTTCACAGAATATTTTCCCAAAAGTCTTGGGGATCATCAAGATGTGTTTTGGAAAACTTGAGACGAGCTTTAAATGTTCTTTTTGCACAGCAGTGTTTTTTGTCTAGAAATTTAGACATGTCGGCCATTTTTTCCCAGTCTCTTTCTGATGGTGGAGGCATGAACACTGACCTTAACTAAGGCAAGTGAGGACTGCAGGTCTTTGGATGTTGTTGTGGAGTCTTTTGGGACGTTTTGGGTGAGTCGTCGCTGCGCGCTTGCGGTCATTTTGGGCAGCCGGTCACTTCTGGGAAGGTCCAGTTCCAGGTCAATTACCTTCTTTCTCAATTGTTCCTGAATTTCTTTGGATCTCTGCATGATGTGTTGCTTTTAAGGATCTTTTGGTGGACTTCACTTCGTCAGGCAGGTTCTATTTAAGTGATGTCTTCATTGATAACAGGTGTGGCAATAATCAGGCCTGGGTGTGGCTAGAGACAGTGTACTCAGGTGTCAGAAACCACAGTGACGGTATGTTTTAACAAGGGGGCAATCATTTTTTCACACAGGGCCATGTAGGTTTGGATTTTTTTTCTCACTTAATAATAAACAGCTTCATTTAAAAATAGCATGTTGTGTTTACCTGTGTTGTCTTTGACCAAAATTTTAATTGGTTTAATGTTTCAAAACATTTAAGTGTGACAAACATGCAAAACAACAGGAAAGCAGGAAGGGGGCAAACACTTTTTCACACCACTGCGTGAAATATAACCAGCATTTTGAAATATTGTGAACAATATTACACCCTACAATATTGTGCCATATCACCCACCCCTAATTATCATGTCAGGGTACTACTTTTTTTATACTGTTTTTAGCAAAAGGAAAAATTCACACTGTTTCTCAATCCCTCATTATATATCTACTAAAGACAGATTATATCTGTCCAGTATCATTTATTTTACTTTAATCCTGGTTATATGGAGATATTCAGAGTGCATTATTAGAATCATGATATTCTGGATCATTAACTTCTGATACAAATCTGATAAAATTCTTGCATTATTTAATATCTCATGTGATATGCGCCATATCATATCATATGAAATAATACAATTAAATATTCATTTTGTTGCAGTAGTGCAATTCAAAAAATATATATTTTTTTAATTCAGTAATGTTAGCTACCAATTAAAAACTGCTGGTACCTTTAGCTAGCAAGTAAACTTTAGCTACTGATTATAAAACGCTTGCAACTAGCAAACATTAACTATTGGTAATATAATGCTTGCAGCTAGCTGACATTAGCTACCTGTTATAAAGTGCTTGCAACTTTAGCTAGCTTTCTAAAATTAGCTACAGATTTAAAAAATGTTGATACCTTTAGCTAGCTAGCTAACACGAGCTACTACTTTAGCATTAGCCACTTGCAATTTTAGCTAACATTTGCTACCCGGATAAACAAATCACTGATAACTTTAGCTTGTCAGCTAAATAACTGGTTGTAAATAAAAATTAAATGTTATTTTACGCTAGGATATTTTGGTAGCATCACATAGCTGAAATCAGGTTCTTGTTTGAATTGTTTGTAATGTCTTGTTTTAAGCGAGTGTTCTTAAGAAATACAATTTAACCCCTGTACTTTATGATAATATTCTGATCCAGAACACATAATTCTTTAATACAAGTAGAATTATAAATAAAAATATATTTATTTTAGCCACTGACAGCATGATTTATACTAGAAGAATAAACAAAACCAGTGGATTTTAGAGGTTTGACTGTAATATCTGTACTAAAACAAGTGTTGCTGGGTAATACAGTTTTGCGGTTTATCAATATACTCTATACCCCTAATATAAAAGACGCTGCCAGTAAATTAAATAATGAATTTCTTCATTACACTACTTTTATTAAGCATTTCTTAATATTAGAGATGGGACTGATCCGATACAATATCGGTATGGGGGCCGATATTGACGTAATTCGACGAATCGGATATCGGGCGGGCACGGCCGATCCACTTACTGATTTATATTCCAGTCCACAGCTTGAGCTGGACAATAAACCCGCTTTAACGTTAACCTCAAACTCATCACTGATCCGGTTTCCAGTTTAACAGTTTACCCTGAACCACCAGCCGCTTCAGTCTGCGGCTGACTGAGTAACTTTAGCTGTTTGTCTACAAAAAAGTCGATTATCCGGAGAGTTTTAACTTTGGAAACGCTGTACAGTAGAACGGTACACGTAAAGTCAGCGCCCGAGAGGTAAACAGATTAACACCAGCAGTCTGTTAGCCTAGCTAGCATTAGCACTGAACTGAACAGCAGCTGCATTCCGGTGTTGTAAAGGTATTATAACTACAGACTGGAGTAAACTATAGCCATAATCCACATATACTATAAAACCACAGGATCTACAAACACTAACCAGCACAAACACGCCTATCTGTTATTAGAAAACAATCATTAATTTAGTTCGGAAATACAGTTAGCATCGCCAGTTAGCCGTTAGCCATCTCTATGAAGATCTGCAGTCTGTTAGCCTAGCTAGCAAATGCATTCCGGCATTGTGAATGTAATAAATAACTATACTGAGTGAACTACAGCCATAATCCACATCTAATATCAAACCACAGATCCTACCAACCCTAACCAGCAGTAAGAAATCAATCAGTTATTAAAAACAGTGATTAATTCAGCTCGGAAATACAGTTAGCACCGCCGGTTAGCCGTTTTTTACTGGAGCGGCTACTGCAGTTAAGACAGAGCTGAATAAATAAATAAAATATTTCTCATTAAATAATAATAATTAATAATAATAATAATAATAATAATAATAATAATAGGATTATCTGATATTCTGCTGGCACAGCTACAGACAGTGGAGGGAAAACTCGTGTTAGTTTCACTTAACTTCTAACAGAGAAGAGAGAAATAAGCTCATAAACTCTTAACTATGACCTAAATCAGTGAATTCTCTACAAAAACACTTTTTAATCTGTCTTATACTGGAATTAATAGCAGTATTTTTAACTTAAAACATGTTTTTAACCACTATTTATTCATAAAACACGGAGCTCAGCACCTACCCGCAGCACAGAAACACACAGACCGTTGCTGAGGTACGGTGGCTCAGAAAGACCAAACGTAGCGTAACTGCAGTTCACCACTAAACAGCAGGGGCCGCCAAAACTTCATTTAACAGCATTAAAGTGCCTCATTTTATAAAGTTCATCTAAAACAAAGGTATTTTATTACTCTGTTACACTTACAACAGTAATAAACGCTGTAAAATTATTAAGTTATCAATTAATTCTTAGAAGACAAGTTTAAACATTATTAACCATTAAAATGCATTAAACAAATGGCTAATTAGATTATATGAATTACAGTTACAGTATAACTTTATTACTGTGCTACACTTGCTTCAGTAGTAAATATTATAGCCAAATAACAGATTATTATATTCTGTTTATTCTCAGTTTTTCTATTCTGATAAAATATGATTTTGATGTATCTTCATTCACAATGTCAAGTCTCTTAATGTGTCGTGTTATTATTATTATTATTATTATTATTATTATTATTATTATTAAATGTAGCTAAAGATACTGTGAACATTTTAAAATGATTTTTTAATTATGTTTATTATTACAGTAAAAAAGTGAGTTTTCTTTTAAATCAGTAAGCTAATAATTATTATTAAAACACTAGTGGCAAAGTAAAATTCCACTTTACGAAGTCTTGCCTGACCCTTACCTCACTACAATAATTTCTAAAACTAATTATTTTTAAATGTAATATTTAACAGGTAGACTTTTATTTTGACGGGAAAATTATGGAGCTGCTGCTGCACCAGACATTCGAACACACGCCCCCTGATCACCACGCAGAATAAGGAGTAAAGCGCTCAGCGGATCAGATCCACATTCAGACTGAAGAACTCCAGAACTGGAGGATCTGCCTGGTTCTGATCTGCTATCAGTCTGAACCCAGAAGCAGATCCATGCTGAGACTGGACCGCTGTGCGTTTGGAGACCCTGATTTTATGAAGGATCCAGATCAGATTTACACCACATTTATCTCAGATTTAGTTCAGATTTATCTCAGATTTAACCCACATTTATCTCAAGTGTGTATTAGTGATGAGAGAGAGAGAAAGAGAAACTTCTCCATACCTTCTGTAGTTCAGCTGATCCTGCTCTTCCTCCTCCGCTCCAGCTACCGACCCCGGAAGCTCAGCGTCATCCGGGTTATGTAGAGCCCCGCCCCCTCCCCCGCTATATCACATTATACCCCATCACCGCTAGAGGGAGCCCGCGAGGGAGTCCTCAATGCATGGAGATGAATGGAGCTAAACAGCTAAAACTCTCATTTAAAACATTGTATAACTACTTCTCTGGGGTTTTCCTTTAATTTTACAAAGTAGAAGAAAGTATTTCACTAAAATAGGAAAGAAAACGTACCCATATATTTCCATTTTCTAAAACTAATGTTTTTTAGTCAGTAGATTTACTAGCATTACTGCTACTGATGCTGGAGTTACACACAGAGCTCATTCAAACTGATTTCTGATTTTCTAACATGAACTTTAATCTTTAATTCATAATGCACTGCAAAAAAATCGTAAAACTGGTAGAATGTCTGCAGGTTACCATAAAATTACAGAAAATTACCATACCTAATTTAACAATGACTTCCTGTAAGATTATAAGATTTTCTTGTATATTTTCTCTAATTTTAAAGTCTAAGTATAGTAAATTACATGTTTAAAATACTGTATTAATACATTTAAAATCTATTATTTGAAGGATGACATTTAAACAACAGTGTAGTAATGTTACTTGATAGAATTATTCAAGCATTATATAGCATGAAAATGTAAAATCATATTACTTCTAAAAGAAAAGAAAGTAAATTTGCAATTATTTTAGTGCTTTAATTTCTTAATAAGCAGGTTTGCAGCTTTTTATACGTAATGCAGAATAATTTTACTGTCTTCTATATCTTGACATGCAGTGGCAAGTCTTTATTACTAAAGCATACCATTCACTTTTTTTCTTTAAAAAAAAATTGTCACCATTTTATTACATTTTTTATACAGAACACCACATGACCATCTTTTTACACATTTAAAACACAATACACACAAAATAAGTATATAAACACATTTGAAATTTTGCATGAGCATAACAAGAATTTCTTTAAAAACTCTTTTGAAAATGAAAAGCAATAATACATCACCTCTTTCAGGTTCAGTCCCGGCTTTATCAGGTCACCTTTTTCTGAGGAAGGCATGATGCATTCTTTCACAAGGTAAATTAAATGTTCCTGCACTGTGTGTTTGGAACACCTTGGCCCCATTTCCAATAAACTGTTTGTATATAACAGAGAATATATACAATATATATATATAGAGAAAGAGTATTTTTACGTAATAAATTCTCGTAATAAATTCTCATTATTGGCTTTATACTAAAAAGAAAAACATACTAATACGTGGTGGATTACAGGAAAAAAGAAAAAAAAATCAATTAGCTAGCTTCATTCACCCCATTCAATTTGGACTCACTCGCTGGCTCCATCTAGTGGCAGACCTACTTTTATGCAGCGTCACAGATCAGTATGGGCAGGTCCAAGCTAGGTAGTGACAGCGACTGGATTGGCTTGTCTTCTGACCAATCACAGCATTTTACAGACCCTGCCTGGTCTATAATAAGCGACAGTGCTAAAAAATGTAGTGTTGTCAGAAATTTTCTGGTTAGCACAGTTGCTAATAAGAAACAAACTGACTTTAAAGCTAAAGCTGTTAAAACATTTAACTCTAGTAAAATTTGTAGCAGTAAAAATAATAAAAAAAAAAAATCCTGTCAACTAATCTTATTGGAATTAACAGTAAGTCATCTACAGGTATGTGTATCGTAGTAATAGAAGTGCCAGCATCCTAGAAAAGATGACAGGATGGACATGCATGTATTTGTGTTGTATACTCAAATATGTAATAAAGTGTTTTTTATATGTATGATTTTAAATGTTATCATTCTGTGAAACATGACAGGAAGTAAATAAAAATAACCATGTGAATATGCCTCTGCCTTCAGGGAAAAAGAAATCCATTGATGGAATGAACTGGTCATTTAGTACATTCAGGTAGCCAGCTGATCTCATTCTTTCCTATCCATGGAAGTTGCTATGTTGTTAATATGTGGTTGCTATGGTGTCTAGGGTGGTTTCTAAAGGTTGCTAAGCAGTTGCTAGGTAGTTGGCAAGGTGTTGCTAAGTGGTTGCTAAGATCTCACTTTGGTTTCTGACCTGAGTACACTGTCTCTAGCCACACCCAGGCCTGATTACTGCCACACCTGTTCTCAATCAAGACATCACTTAAATAGAATCTGCCTGACAAAGTGAAGTCCATCAGGAGATTCAAATAGGAGAACAACTTGCAACTGGCCACCTTAAATACCTTTTCTCATGATTGGATACACCTGGCTATGAAGTTCAAAGCTCAATGAGGTTACCAAACCAATTTTGTGCTTCAGTAAGTCAGTAAAAAGTAGTTAGGAGTATTCAAATCAATAAAATGATAAGGGTGCCCATACTTTTGCACCGGTCAAATTTTGGTTTAATGCATATTGCACATTTCCTGTTAGTACAATAAACCTAATTTCAATCCTGAAATATTACTGTGTCCATCAGTTATTAGATATATCAAACTGAAATGGCTGCTGCAAACACCCAAATATGTAGAAGTAAAAATGATTAAGATTAATAGGGGTGCACAAACTTTTTCATATGACTGTATATATATCGTAGCAAGGAACACATTTTTTGACAAAACAAAAGTTTTAGTTATCTGTATCCTAGTTTTATAATTTGTTATTTCCACTGATTTAATTTATTTTCAACTTCCTCTTCCTTATTTCTCCAGTTAATTTTAGCACATTTATCTTTTGTTATAAAGTCCTATCATTTTTATTTGACTTTTATTTGTTCAAAAATTTGTTCTATAAGTACAAAAATAGAGGATCATTTTGTCCCATCCAGATGTCTTCTGTTTTATCGAAATATAATTTTGCTCCTGCTACGTCTTCATAAATTCTATAATCCGGAACTCTTTTTGATTTCTTATGATTACTGTGATGTCGTCATCAGCAAAGTCTGTAAGTTTAAAAGATTCTTTACCTAAGATATCAATTCCTTTAATTCTGGTATCATTTTTAATTTTATTTAAAAGAGGACTAACTGCTAACACACACATAATACTGCACTTAAAGGGCAGCCTTGTTTGACTCCTCTGTGTCTCAAATTCTGTTAAAATACCCTTTAACATTAAATTTAGCTGCTGATTTTTCATATAATAACTTGATCTTATGAAGGAAATTTGGTGGAAAACCATAGTGCTGCAAATCATTCCATGAATAGTCCTGGAGTTTTCCCATCATGTAAACCCTTTTTTACTTCAGTTTCTTCCTTTGTAATGGGTTGACATTGACGAGAGGTCCTCTGCTTGTAATTTTGGACAGCCTGATAAAAAATTTGATTTTTTTTTTTGTTTCTTTTATATTTTTCCACTTTTCTTTTTTGTTTTATTATTATTATTATTATTATTATTATTATTATTATTATTATTATTATTATTATTTTTTTTTTTATTTTTATCAAAGTATCTTTATTGTAGTTTAGTTTTTTTTCCCCCCCATCAGGCACAAAGCACCGTCCCTCAATGTTTATAAAGAATTAAAATACATAAATAAAATAAAATAACTAAATAATTAACGATACAATAAACAAAAAAAAAACAAAAAAAAACCTTAATACAGAAAAAGTAGATAAATGAATAGTTCACAAATTGTTATTACTTACAATTTGTATCGACATTTGTCATCAACATCATATATGGTTCCCAGAGATTGATAAACTCTTTTCGTTTGCCCCTTACAATATATGTTAATCTTTCTAGTCCAATAGAATTTGAGAGTTCTCTTATCCACAGTTTCAATGTAGGACCTTCCATGCTCCTCCAGCATAATGCAATCGTCCTCCTGGCTTGGAGAAGCCCGAAGTCCAGGACTGGGTATTGTTTCACTTTTCGCAAAAAGTTCTCCGGATATATCCCTAACAGGCACAATTTGGCATTTAAAGGGACTATAGCATTGAACATCTCTGACAAACAGTTTATAACATCCCTCCAAAAGCTATACATTTTTGTACATGCCCATAAGCAATGAAGAAGGTCTCCTTTTTCAGTCATACACTTAGTACAGATATCTGGGATGTTAGCAGACATGTGGTGGAGTTTAACAGGTGTTATATACATTCTCATTAACCATTTGTATTGAAGTAATTGAAACCTTGTATTTATAGTCAGTTTTTGTGCTTTTAAACAGGCCTCTCTCCAATCTATTTCGTCAATGTTATCTCTAGTGTCTGTTCTCCATGCATTCAATTTGTCCAATACTGATTCTTTGCTATGTGCAACTAAAATGGTATAATATTTAGATACATGTCCCTTCCCTTCTAAATTTTGAAGTGTTACTTTCTCAAGTTCTGATAAAGGCGGTAAGCACATTATTTGTTTATATTTTGAGGACATGTAGCTTTTCAACTGTAGATATTTAAAAAAATGTTTCTTAGGAATGTCATATCTTTGACACAACTGGTTAAAGGATAGTAAAGTTCCCTCCTCATAAAGATCCATTATTCTTTTAATTCCTTTTATTTTCCATAGCCTAAAACCTCCGTCTTTTCTACCGGGTGTAAACTGTTCATTACCCCAAATAGGAGTGAATTGAGATAATGTAGGTTCATCTCCCATGTGTTTATGTGTGGCATGCCAGATTAAAGCTGTATTTTTAAGAAAGGGATTTTTTGTGCATCTTTTCAATGTCTTGATATTACTCGAGTATAAATATGAACACAATGGCAGATCAGGAATGGACTGCTGTTCTATATCCATCCAGGCAGGGGGTGTTATCTCGCTGAAATAACACGATGCCGCACTTAGTTGGGCAGCCATATAATACCATTCGAAGTTGGGTAATTGAAGGCCTCCCCTCTCATAAGGCAAATATAACAGCTTAAGGCGAAGTCTGGCTTTCCTGTTATTCCAAATGAAATGGCTTATTATTTTATTGAGTGTATCGAAAAAGGACCTTGGTAACGGCAGTGGAAGTGTCTGGAAATAGAATAAAAATTTAGGTAATATACTCATTTTTATCAGGTTTATTCGGCCAATCATAGATATGGGTAAAACAGACCAGCGATTTAATGTGTCAGTAACTTTCTCTAGCAGGGGGTTATAATTGGATGGGATTATTTCACTTATTTCTGGAGTTATCTTCACCCCCAAATATCTGAAACCCTCTATAGTTGTAGCAAATGGGGTATTTATCATGGGATTATATCTTTCTTTTTTGTTGAGGAACATTAGCACTGATTTAGAATTATTAATTTTATATCCAGAAAATCTTCCAAATTTCTCTATTAATGTTATCAGATTGGGGATACTTGTTTTTAATTTTGACAAGAAGAAAATTATATCATCGGCGAATAAAGAAATGCAGTGTTCTGTGACACCAATTGTAATACCCTGTATTTCTGTGTGCATTCGTACAGCTATAGCCAAGGGTTCAATTGCTAATGTAAATAATAGCGGTGATAGTGGGCAGCCCTGTCTAGTAGACCTCTTTAGACTAAAGGGTTTTGAAATGGTATTATTAGTTAATACTACAACCATTGGGTTTGTATATAGCAATTTAATCCATTTAAGGAAGTTGTTGCCTAGACCAAATCTAGGAAGCACATCAAACAAGTAGTTCCATTCTATTCTATCAAATGCTTGGCTAGCATCTACTGATAGTATTGCTGTATCTGAAGCATTGTGTTTCTCATAAAGTATATTTAGGACCCTTCTAATGTTGTGGTATCCTTGTCTTTTCTGTATGAAACCTTGTTGATCGTCCCTAACCAGGTTAGGCAGATATTCATCCAATCTCCTTGAAAGGGCTTTACATAATATTTTTGTATCACATCCCATTAAACTAACTGGTCTGTAAGAGGCACATTCATCCGGGGGCTTATTTGGTTTTAATATTAGGGTTATTAAAGCTAATCTGAGTGAGTCTGGAAGCATTCCTTTATCCAGCGATTCTTCAAACATATCCAGAAGTGGTTTTACAAGCTTTTTACCAAATGTCTTGTAAAACTCTATTGGTAAGCCATCTGGTCCTGGGGCTTTACCGCTTTTCATATCACCTATAGCATTAGAGAGATCCTTTACTGTTAATGAGCTATCTAATTTTATCATTTCATCCTCTGTTATCTTCTGAAATTGTAACTGGTTAAGAAATTTTGTCTGGTCCTCCCTATTTCCTGTATGTTCTGACTCGTATAATAGTTTATAAAAGTCTCTAAAGTTATCATTAATCTCCTGCGGGTCCGTCGTTAAGTTGCCAGATGCCAGCTTTGTGCTTAAGATTGTTCTCTCAGCTTGTATTTTTTTAACCCTCCATGCTAGTAGTTTACCTGGTTTTTCCCCTTGGTCATAATAGGTTTGTTTAGTCCACATTAAACTTTTAGCTACCTTATCAGATGTCAATTTATCATATTCCGCTCTCAAAACTAATAGATTCTGTAATGTTCCTGTGTCCTCATCCTCATAGATTTCCTTTTCTAGTTCTCTAATTTTGTGTTCCAATGTTTGCAGCTCCAAATTATTTTGCTTTGTTGTTGACTTTTTATAACTAATAATTTCTCCCCTTATGTAGGCCTTAAACGCTTCCCATCTTATGCTAGCTGTAGTTTCATCTCTGTTCATGTCAAAATATGTATTAATGCAATTTTCTATAAATTTAACAAAGACTGGATCTTGTAATAAGTATGTTTGTAGTCTCCATCTTGAACAACGTTCCAGTCTTCCTAATTGAATTTCCATTGATACGGCTGCGTGGTCACTGATTACTATACTATTATACCAACATTTTTTTACTTTTTTCTGTAGTTCCATTGAAATTAAAAAATAATCGATACGGGAATGCGTTTTATATGTACTTGAGTAGCAAGAATATTCTCTGTCATTAGGGTTCTGTGTCCTCCATATATCGATTAATCTTAGATCCTTCATATGATTAGTAAGCATTTTCCTAGTTTGTACATGGGCCATGTCAGTGTGGGTGGATCTGTCTAACAATGGATTTAAGGTGCAGTTGAAATCCCCCCCTATAATATTTAACCCTTCTAAAGCAGATACTGTAAGAAATAGATTTTTGAAAAAGGATGGGTTGTCCTCGTTGGGGCCATAAACATTTATAAGATTTAGTTTTTGATTCTGTATTTCGCCTTGTACAATAATATATCTTCCATATGGGTCCTGTATGGTTTTTTTGACCTGAAATGATATTGAGTTGTGTATGAGTATAGCGACCCCCCTGGCATGCGTTTTATATGAGGCACAATAAACTTGTCCTGGCCACTTTTTGTTCAAACGATACATGTCTAAGTCGGTTAAGTGAGTTTCTTGTAAGAAAACTATTCTAGAGTTAAGATATTTTATCCTATTCATTACTTGTTTAAGTTTGGCAAACTTTCTTATCCCTCTAACATTCCAGCTGGTAATTTCAATTCTAAATTTACTTTGTTCTGTTACATCCATAGTTTGTTATCAGTTGTCAGAACATAAATTTTGAAGCAATTAAAGCAATAAAAAAAAAAAAAAAAAAAAACAAAAAAAAAAAAACCGGTGCACATGCCTGAACACACACTGACACACTGAACGAACAACCCCCCTCTCCCCCCACCCCTTCTCCCCCCCCCCCCCCCCACTGACGTGTATCCAACCCACTCTCCTCCCTCCCTCCCTCAGGTCGAAAAAAATACAGGGGACGTTGATCCACAACACTTGGGGAGCAACTAGTCAACAAAACCCGACCCATACCTTCAAATAAACAATTTGTTCTCCTAAACCGTGCACTTTGTTTTATAAGATACTCCTTTTTTGAACATATCTCATTCGCGAACTATACAACTTATTAAGTCATACCAAACTCAACCATTTATATAAGGGAAGAGAAAAAAAAAAATCACCTCAGGCCTGTAAGGTTTGTTCAGAGAGATGTAGCTTGCCTTTTACCATTATGCAGTGTTCAGTTTTTAAACGTTCAAACGTTTCTATAGTATTCACTTGGGCTGGGAAATCTTCCCATAGAATTCCTCCGCTTCTTGCGGTGTTGAGAAGAGGTGTATCTTGCCATTATGCAGGACTCTGAGTTTGCAGGGACTGTGTTGAAATCCGCGGAAGGCCTTGATGTCAACAAATTGCTTAGTAATAGCGTTAAAGCTTCGGCGAACTCGAACTGTCTCCGCTGAGAGATCCTGCACCACCGTGATCTTTGCCCCTTCGTGAGTAATGTCCTTGCGCCGTGCTTCTCTGTAAACGAACTCCTTCTCCTGGAACTTTAGAAAGCGAACCAAAATCGCTCTGTTTTGGTTGGGTTTTGCAGATGCGAGTGTGCGGTGCACACGCTCCAAGGTGAAAGCTGTTTCAGAACTCAACCCCAGCCATCGCGGTAGCATGTTGTTCATGAAGTCGAACAATGGCTGTTTACCTTCAGCTCCCTCTCTCACCCCAAGCACACGGAGATTCTTTCTCCTACCCCGATTTTCCAGGTCGTCTGCTTTGGATTCGAGAAAGGCGATTCGCTTAATTGCCGAGTTCAATGTAGCTTTAGTGTTTTCCAGTACATCTTCCACATCGCTGACACGGCGTTCTGCTTCATCAATGCGGGCTGTGTTAGCAGAAACATCTCCTCTCATTTCTGTTACCTTGCTCTCCAGTGATGTCAGCGAGGCTGTCATATCGGTCAAGTGACTGGTCATATTATCCAGCTTCGTCCCGAAGTCCGCACGAAGCGCTTTCAGCTCGTTTAAAACTTCGGCTATGTTAGCCATGTTGTCGTTGCTAATGCTAGCAGCCTTATTAGCTGGAGGACTCGTTGAAGTCGGTTTTGGCGTGTTTTTGCGTGCTCGTGTAAAAATATCACACTGCTTGGTCGCAGAGGGGTTTGACATGCTCAGACTCGAACAAATATCGACGTTTGTCTGGAGTTTTTTCGTTGAAATTGTGCACGGTTCTACGGAGCTCCCTCTCTAAGCTGCCATCTTCGTCGCGGTCACGTGACACCCCCCCATTATTATTATTATTATTATTATTATATTCCCATGCTCATCTCTAATCCCTTTAATCATTTTCATTTTTCTTGTCATTTACCCGTTTAATAACATTTCCCGTGTTTCCTGAGCAGCTATTATCCATACCTGCTTAAAGTTGTACATTTTTAAAATGTTTATTCATCTTAATCTTAATTTAAAAGATTATCTTAATCTTCTATAGTTTTATCTCTTTTGCTTTGAATTTCCACATATTCTCCTGTAAATTGACTGTAATATTCATTTTCTTCACTATTTAATTTTTCACAATTATGTACCAGAAACATTTTAATCTGACTTTTAAAAGTATCCCATAATTTTGCATTAGAATGGGTTTAAACTTCCACGTCTTTAGTTTTTCTAATTTTTCGCTTCCAGAACCCCCGTTGTTCTCTGATTCCCAGATTTAATTTTACATGAGTTCAATTCTATAATTTTGGACCTTTATATCTTTAGTAACATATATTCTATCAATGCGTGTTTTAACTCGAGAATCAAATCGAGTAAAGTCTCTCTCAAGAGGAAAAAGTTCTCTAAAGGAATCTTTTAGCCCATGTTATACTTATCCCAGTAATTTCCCTTCTCCTGTAATATTAACTGTGTTATCTGCAACCCTGTCTTTCAGACATGTCACCACATAATACTACAGAGAAAACCTACAGACAGGATTTGATAAGATTTTTAGAAATTCTATTTTTATTTTCTGAAAGACTTTGATGTCCAATATGTGGTGTCAGAAAAGTTTTGGGTATACTTTTACATTTTGGATAAGGTAATAAAAAAAATTTAATGCTTCCTTGTATCTTTTACAAATGTTGTACCTTGTTTTTCAAGACCCTGGTGAATCAGGAAATGTAGAACATGACTGATTTTTTATCACCAGCTTCCATACACACACTGTAAATTCCAAAAAGAACAGTTTTTATTTTATTTATTTATTTATTTTACATTTTTGTCAGCATTTGATGTTCTCAAATGGAACGTAAATAATGTAAATAAAAGACTGGAGGTGAATTATTGTTTCATTTCAGTTTAATCCCTGAATTATCATTGTGCTCTATGTAAAACTTAAGATACAATGTTTTAGAGTGTAGTTGGTGCAAATCGCATGAAAATGAACATAAAATTGCATCTGCATAAAGGGGTTATCGTCATTTTCTTTTGATTGTGGGACCCGTCCTTCATATTTCTCCACTTTCTGATGATTCTCTTGACCAGTCGCTGTCTGAACTTTCATCTGAACTTCCATTTGAACTGATTCTTCTCCCTCTTCATAAAGCTCCTCTTAAGACACTTCTTTTTCCGCTTCTCCACTCTGGACTGATTCAGACATTTGCTCTTCCTCTATGATCTTGATAATGTTGATGATCGTACCTTGAACTTGCATCTGTCCTGTCTCTATCTCTGTAAATGCCCCGGATTCTGTGTGTTTTAGGTCACTTGGTCTTGGAAAGCCTAGTCTTTGCTTGAATTTGTTGGCGTAGGATTTAGGGCATGTGAAATAGTTGTGTCCCACGTCTGAACACAAAGTACAAATGGCAGCGTTGTCACATTCCACTCTAGTCTTAGAAAGGAACCACAGGTTATTTGTTTAATCCGCACTTCACTCCAGCAGCCACAATGAACAGAAACACAGACTGCTGTTAGGCTCCGCCTCCAAATGAGTGAACATACACAAGGCAGTGATAACCAATCAAAATAATCATTTAACCAAATGATCTACAGCATCTTTACGTAGTTTCACTTGATGCTTCATACCACGTTCCACGATTATCCACTGGTTTAACTGCAGGCTTCAGAATATCACAGCAATGTTTTAAATATAGCTCAGAGTCATAATCAGAGATGTGTCCAGTCCAGAATTTTACAAGTGTCTTTACATCCATGCTGGTAGAGGAAAAAAATCTTTCCAGTTTTGCTGGTTGGTAGAGTGAAGTTGAGGGAGAACATGGAGAGCTTTCTCCTGCATTAAAGCAGATCTCAAACTCTCTTCGATTAGACAGACTTATGAAGTAGTAGATGTCTTACAAAGTAATGAGACTGAAGACTGAAAGAGGAGCTCACAGACATGATCACGGCTGGGTGCTTCTCCTGATCCAGAATCTGATGAAGCGGTCCCTGTAGGCTCTGCGTGATATTAAGTTCTCTAAAAAGTGTCATTTTAATAACTCGATCTTGAGCTGTGTAAACATTATGAATTATACATTTCTTGTTATTATAAAAACAATCAATATAGATTAACCTTCCGGGAATCAATTATCTGTAATTAATTATTTCAAACAATTGATTAAAGAATAATAAATCAATTCCATTAGCTTTACATTCTCCAATAGAAAAGAAGGAATAACCATTATCCCACATTATCCCAATTTATTTAGTTTCGTTTCCTGTAAACACACCAATTTTCTGCTATTTTTTTTTTTAAATATGCTTAGTTTCTCATTCCTGTTCTTTTTATACTGAATCCCCCAACATTGCATAGTGCAATATTAAGTCAGACAGAGGAGATAAAGAAATGTTTATTTCTTTTATTTTTCTTAGTGTACTGTTCATTCTGCTTCTAACCTCCTTTTTTAGGTTTACTCTTCCGTTTCTTTTTGTTGGATGCAGCAGCCCCTGTGCGTATGGTGGAAGATCTTGTCATAGATGGAAGAAGAGGTGATGAAGAAGGAGGAGGAACTTGGTTTGCTTGTGTTTCGGCTGCTGCAGACTCGTACTCCTCGCTGCTGTCTCCTTCAGACGAGGTGCTGGTGTTCGGATTTCCTCCGTCTGTCACTCCGCTGCTGCTGCTGCTGCTTCCGCTGCTACTTAAATCTTCATGATGACTGTCATTTCCATCCTCTACTCTTTCACTTCCATTGTAGAGAGCTTCACTTGGACCTGGTTCCTGCACTGCGTCTGGTTGAACTCGGTCTGGGTGACTGATCATTGGACGTGTCGTTAGAGGGATTTAATTTCTATAGAAACTACTTCCTCTTTTTGTTTCCACTTACTGTCCACACAGTCACCATTATTAAAATACACACCTAAAATTTTTATTTGCTCTTTATCTGGAACATCGACTCTGAACTTCTTTCTTTGATCCCCAATCCACACACATTTAGATTTAGCCATATTAAGCTTTGGACCAGAAAGTTTTTTATTAAATTTATAATATTCCATTATAATGTCTAAGTCTTTTTTTGTTGTAATAAAAACTGTAATATCATCTGCATAAACTGTGATTTTAACTAAATAATCTCCTCTTTTAATACCTTGTATTCTTTCATCATTATGGCTAGAACGTAAAGGGCAGAACTCAGAGGATAATCTTGTTTTATTCCTCCTATCGGTAGTTTTTTTTCTGAGGTAAAGTTTGTTGAATTTTTAAGAGTGCAGGTACGTTACAGTTTTAGATTTTATCCTGGCGTAATTTTTTTATCTGACTTCATGACCAACATTCAACCTGAAATGAATTTCTATTGACGTTGGTGATCAGCTGGATAGTGAGGGTTTTATCCTCCAGTTAGACCAGGAGCTCACCACTCACCCTGCTACTCCTATCATGTCCAACTGGAAGTCCTCATTTACTTGTTTTTATTAAAAATATAACTTTATGAAATGTGATTGTAACATTAACACCATGTGAGCATTTTTTGGTTTCACTGAAAATTGTGAAAAAAAAGTTAATCCCATGAATGCTCTGTAAATCCATATAAATCAGCAATTTCTGAACAATATCACCACAGTTTTTGATATATGTTTCTATAATTTACATATATTTGACACACTGGACCAAAAAAAAGACCATGTCATGTCAACCACCCTTATATAAAATGCAGAACATCTCAAAGACACTAGATGGAGGCAGTGCTCCTTTCTCTCAGCATTATTATCACAGTGTACACATGTGCAGTACAGTCACATCAGAGAACATGAAATACCAACTGTTTTTTTTATTATAAAACATTTGTAGTTAAGAGGTAAATGAAATGATTTAGTAATTTTAGTTAGTTTGTTTCTAAATTGTTTATTATTTGTATTATTATATAAAATGGTGTGGGAGAAACTTCAGACTCATGAATATTCAAACATTCCATTCAACTCTGTGATATGATTGGCTGGCAATAGCCAAAAACGAACAGTAGCCTCGCCCACGCAGCGCCTATTCGCTGTGAGAGAGTAAGGGGCGGGGCTTAGAGGCAGAGAGGTGTTGCGCAGTGAAGGAGAGAGTGAAAGTAAGTTCAGTCTCCGCCATTAGAAGAGGACAGAAGTCCGGATTCACTCGGTAAGTTCAGAACTGAAGAGAATGTAGAACAGAACCGTGTAGCTTAAAGTCAGAACCGGTTCTAAAGGTTCCTCAGATCCAGAACCGGTTCTTTAAGCTCAGCTCAGTGTCCGATTCCACTGGAAGAACCAGGATCAGCATGGAGATCTGAACCGGGCCTGGATCAGACCTGGACCTGGTCTAGATCAGACCGGCTGGAGAACAATCAGCTGTAACAGATCAATAATGCTGTAAACTGAAGAGAAATGCGCAGATATAGATTGATATTTATTGATCACAGTGTAGTTTATGCTGTTTAAAGCGCATTACTGCTTAATGTGAAATTTGATCTGTTGGGGAGATAAAAACACGGAGCTGCTATAAAGGCGTGTTTATATGCAGTAGCGCTGTTCAACCAGCAGGGGGAGCAACGGAGCTCAAGATCACGTGGTGTGTTAGTGTTTTTAATCCTGCTGTTTTATATTATACTTAAATAATCTCTCTATTCTGATTCAGTAACATAATAAAAATATCATTAATAATAATAGAACAGTGTGTATATTTATAATGTTGTGTAATGCAGTAATATTACTAATAATAATTAAATTATAATCATTATAATAACAGTAAATGTCTCTGTAATCTGTAGAATAATGTGTAATGAGGGTAAATCACACTGTTATGTATCGTTCTCTGTTTGGTTTGTTTTGTTAGTTTATCAGGTTTTGTTTAATGCAGTTCTGATGATAATGTCATTATTGTAAGAATAAAGGTTTTATTGTAATGGCTGATCTGTTCTCAGGGGTCGGTGTCGGCAGTGTTCAGCTGTGTGTGAATGAAGAAGAGTAAATGATGGATCTTCAGAACTCCAGCAGTGGAGGAGGACCTCCTGTCCTAAAGTGAGTAAATTAAGTGATGGGTTTAATATGTAAAGTAGTTTTGTATTGTAATGGTTTCAGCTCTAATCCTGGACCTGTGATCTGCATATTTTACAGTTTTAAAATATTGAGAACAGAGTTTCTCCTGGACCAGAGTCAGAACCCTGTGCTGTATTTAAACACAGAGAAACACTTAACAAACCAGCCAGTTATTCTTATAGTAGAATGTGTTTCTAATCTGTATTTAAAGTACATATCTGCCTTTAATATCTAATTGTTAATATTAATGATATGTTTCCTTCTGGGTGGTTGCTGTAGTGATATTATGCTGTTGCTAGGTGGTTGCTATGGTATGGGGTGGTTGCATATTTATGTTTAAAAATATGGTCCATATCGGATTTGTCTGTAGTGAAAGTGGACTCTGTACCAGATCCATTGTGAGGATCCGTCTCGGATTTTACCACACGCTGTCTGGGTTTACATTAGCATTAGAAATGAGGAAATCCTGATGTGCTGCATTTATATAGATCAGATGGAAGTGATTGGGTTTGTTATTAAAGCTGTGGAATGAAGCTTCTCACAGAAAGACTTGTTCTATTCTGTTCTGATCTGTATCTCTGTTAGAGTTCAGTATAAAAAATATACCTTTTAGTTTATAATACAGTATAATTGTGTAATTGTGTAGCTCTTACCAATACATGTTATTAACTAGACACAGATCTATAAAATACATATAGTAAATATGATCTAATCAGGTGATGACATTGTTACGTCACATTACTCCACACTTTACTCTCGTCATGGATCATCATTAAGATCTGTTTACAGGAGGAAGAGAGCAGCATCTCCAGCCCCCAGTGGAGTGTCTATGAAGAGTGATTGGTCCATGGATCATCCTCCAATGTTCAGCAGTGGAGGAGGACCTCCTGTCCTAAAGTGAGTAAATTAAGTGATGGGTGAATATGTAAAGTAGTGCTGGGCGTTAAAACGTTATCGATATGTATCGCGATATATATTTTCCTCGATTACACTGATAAGCTGGGTGATAGGATTCAATAAACTTTATTTTCTATTTCCCGTTTAAGCTGCGCTGCGAACAGGTGTAGCACGCGATCAGGCAGCACGCTTTACCACTTTCCGTGTAAGTTAACGTTAACTTCAGCACGAGTGATGGGTTAGTATATAAACACACAGAAAAGCAGCACTTTCCATCTTTTTTCCTAACCCTCACTGTTTCTGTTAGAAAACCCTGAGGGCAGAATTCTCCTGTTTCTGTTTCTCCTCTGTCTCTGATTACTTTGTGTTTTTAGTTTTTAACAGATAGAGAGTCTGTTGTGCTGGATATTTTACTAAATACAGAAGATTATATAATCTGTGTAGCTGTATTTGAACTGAGCTAAACATTGCTGTTACTGAACTGGATGAGTTTTAAATACACTTGTTAAGTAATGTAAGTCTAGTCTACTGAAAGCCAGTAATGTTAGTATAAATCTGTACTGCAGGAGAAGTGGATCATTTCAGAAACTTGACTTTATTCCTTCCACCTCCATTACAGGTCACTTGCTTTAAAATATTTAAATTTTAGCATTATTTAAATATTTTAAAGCAAGTGACCTGTAATGGAGGTGGAAGGAATAAAGTCAAGTTTTTATTCAAGCTAGTCAAGCTATTATTTTAATAAACATTAGCAGTACATAATCTCAAAATAACAACAAATATAAAATCGAAAAACAGTAAAACATATGTAATACATACTTTTTATATGACCAAAATTTATTAGACTAAAACTAGACTAAAATGTTTGTTTTCATCGACTAAAACTTGACTAAAATTAATAATATCCGATAGACTAGAATGTAATTAAAACTATTATACATTTTAGTCAAAAGATTAAGACTTTAACTACATCAAAACCACCTGTCAAAATGAACACTGATATTACTCTTGTATTTTGCTTTATGTAGCTGCCTGCATTCAGGGAGGGGAATAATCCCTTGATTAAATATAATTTTAGAAGTGCTATGGGAATTTAAATTAAACAGACAAATAATGTAAAGGGTCTGATTTATTTTTAGAGTTTATATATTTGTCCCCTTGTACTTGTCTTAAGGGCCAAACATGTGGGGGGGGGGGGTTGGGTTCCGGACCTGTGTGGATGTATAATGACTTTTTAAAATTAATTTAAAGCTGTCTGAGCACCTTGTACCCACCTGGGAAGATGTGGATATCCTAGTGTCTGTCCACAAGGCTCTGAGTCTGCTAGTGATTTTGGTCATAACTCCCATATTCTCTCACTTATGAGTAAAAAGAAACCTTTAAGTGTAACAGAACGTTATTTGATTTATATTGTGATACATATCGATATCGGCTGATATGGAAAACTATATCGTGATAAGACTTTTTCCCATATGGCCCAGCCCTAATGTAAAGTAGTTTTATATTTTAATGATTTCAGCTCTAATCCAGGAGCTGTGATCTGCATCTTTTACAGTTTTAAACTATTACGAACAGAGTTCTCTTAAAAACAGAGAAACGCTTAACAAACCAGCCTGTTATTCTTATAGTAGAATGTGTTTCTAATCTGTATTTAAAGTAAAGATCTGCCTTTAATATCTAATAGTTAATATTAATAATTATTATTCCATATTGTAGTGTAAAGTGTAAATATGTTTAATTCTGGCACAGTAACAGTATTAGGTGGTTTCTGTAGTGATCTTATGTTGTTGCTATGGTGGTTGCTATGGTATAGGGGTGGTTGCTGAGCTGTTTGCAGCTGACGAGGTTCAATAACCAGAACAGAGCTGCTCTGGTTCAGGATGGTGGTAAGAGGATCTGGTCCAGATTTTTGAACAGAAATTTGATCAAAATCTGGATCGGATTTGTCTGTAGTGAAAGTGAACTCTGAACCAGATCCATTGTGAGGATCCGTCTCGGATTTTACCACACGCTGTCTGTGTTTACATTAGCATTAGAAATGAGGAAATCCTGATGTGCTGCATTTATATAGATCAGATGGAAGTGATTGGGTTTGTTATTAAAGCTGTGGAATGAAGCTTCTCACAGAAAGACTTGTTCTATTCTGTTCTGATCTGTATCTCTGTTAGAGTTCAGTATAAAAATATACCTTTTAGTTTATAATACAGTGTAATTGTGTAGCTCTTACCAACACATGTTATTAACTAGACACAGATCTATAAAATACATATAATAAATATGATCTAATCAGGTGATGACATTGTGACATCATAACAAACACACAAATATATTCAACAGTATTGTTAAAGAAATTAAAATATGTATATTTATTAGACGAGCGTTTTTCAGTTTGGGGCAGCTGACAGAAAGCTTCGGGGCGCTTCTGGGACGGTTATGAAGAAGTTAGTCTGGAACCTGTGAATAAGTTTTAGTAAAGGAACACATTACTCCACACTTTACTCTCATCATGGATCATCATGAAGATCTGTTTACAGGGAGAAGAGAGCAGCATCTCCAGCCCCCAGTGGAGTGTCTATGAAGAGTGACTGGTCCATGAAGAATCCTCTAAACTTCAGCAGTGGAGGAGGAAGCTCTGGGTCTCGGTACATCACTGCACTAAACTACTGTTCTGTTCTGAGAGTGAAGCTCTTCAGTTCCTGATCTTTATTAAAGATGTGCTGTGTGTTGGAGTTTCACTGTGTAAATGCTGGAGTTTCACTGTGTTTAATGTTAACAGAACTGAAACCCAGAGAGGAGCTTCTCCAGAACCCAGCTGTGTTTCTATGAAGAGTGACCGGTCCATCAGTCATCCTCCTGATTTCAGCAGTGAAGATATGACCTCTGACCCACAGTGAGTGAAACATCACTTACATCATTTACTTTTTCTATAATTTACCTTTTTAAAGCATATAGCACACACCCTCACACACACTCACCCTCACACTCACCCTCACACTCACCCTCACACTCACCCTCACACACACCCTCACACACACTCACCCTCACACACACCCTCACACACACTCACACACACTCACCCTCACACACACCCTCACACACACATACACAGGAGGTCAGTGTGAGATTCACTGTATGTAATGATCAGTGTACACAGCTGTGGTGTGATGGGGAGGCGGGGTTTAGATTAGACTGACTGACCTGAACAATGAGAGTAAATTACAGTATCATTATATATCTATATTAGGGGTGTGTAATTCTGATAAAAACAATATCTAAATCATTTTTGTAATTTTGTCAGATAAAAAAAATGTATTTTGCATTATTCAAAAACATGTTTAGAAAAGTATTATATTGTAATAAACTGCACTTCTTAAATGATCGTAAGATTTGCTTATTAAATATATTAATCAAAACAATATATTCAATATTTAAACATTAAACTCACACCTCCAAATATGGAACAGTGCACCATGTGACCTACCAGATATTCTTGAATAAAAGCATCAGTGTTAGAAAAGCAAAACTAAATTATATTTATATAAGTTATATCAATCAAATAAAAACATTAATTGTATTAATCACAACAATATCCTGTGAAGGGACAACAATCATTGTGCAGTGTGTTGTGTTTGGCAGACTAGATTATTTTTGTTTTATTGCTAATGTCAGTATAAATGAGAATATTTTAATGTGCTGAGTAACTGATTTTAACTGAGAGCTTTAATGGAGGAAATAAACACTAGAGTAGCTCCATATTCCATCTTTAACAGAATGGAAAGAGAAAACATGCCTTCAGCTGTGTGTGTGTGTGTGTGTGTGTGTTTCTCTGTGTGTTTCTGTGTGTGTGTGTGTGTTTCTCTGTGTCTTTCTGTTTCTCTGTGTGTGTGTGTGTTTCTGTGTGTGTGTGTGTGTTTCTGTGTGTGTGTGTGTGTTTCTGTGTGTGTGTGTGTTTCTGTGTGTGTGTGTGTTTCTGTGTGTGTGTGTGTTTCTGTGTGTGTTTCTGTGTGTGTTTCTGTGTGTGTTTCTGTGTGTGTGTGTGTGTGTTTCTGTGTGTGTGTGTGTGTGTGTGTTTCTGTGTGTGTGTGTGTGTGTGTGTGTGTGTTTGTGTGTGTGTGTGTGTGTGTGTGTGTGTGAGCATGGGGAAGAGAGAGAGAGATTTGGAGGAAAATGAAGCGTGAATGAAAAACCCACAATGGTCACAGAAATATCTTGAATGTGACAAAAGTAATACTAAATAAAAATAAATGAAAATCTGACATGGATTTTGAACTGTGGGTCATGGGTCTTGCAACAGGATAATGACCCAAAACACACAGCTAAAAACACCCAAGAATGGCTAAGAGGAAAACATTAGACTATTCTGAAGTGCTTCTATGAGTCCTGACCTAAATCCTATTGAGCATCTTTGGAAGGAGCTGAAACATGGAGCCGTCTGGAAACGCTCTTTCAAACCTGAGACTGATTGATGGTAAACTAAAGCTTACATAAGCGCTGAATCGTTTCTCCTAACTGTACGAAAAATATTCTCCACTGAGAGCTTTATGACACAGAGCACATTAGCGCCATCTGGTGGCCAAACCACAAAGTGCTTTATGTGTCTGGTGGAAAATATTTTTTTTGGCTAGGATTATTGCTTCTAAAACTATGTTCCAGTGTATTGAAAACAGGACATTTTTTGTTTCTTTAATAGCATTGAATAAAACTTCATCATCTGTTGTGCATGTATTTATCATCTCAGTTGCTGGGGTGAGTACATACATCCAGGAATGGGAGAATGTGTTCTAGTACAATACATAGAACAGTAATGTATTCAGAATGAATTAGGTACACTTTAGAACATATTTTGTTAAGTAATTCTGGAGAACTTTTTAGCTGTTTTCTTTCTAATTACATTCACATTGTTGCTGATTGGCACTGATCATCATTTATTCATTTTGAAAAACTGTTAATTTTAGAACAAATTAAGCATTGACACTGTGGTTCAAAACAACAGGTTCTTTGACGTACATCAAAACTTCAGAAAAAGAGAAGGACAAAAATCTTTATTTACTATTATATTTCTATTTATTATTAGAAGTTAAAGCTCTGTTTTAACCTTTAAGAAACATTTTGTCAGTCCTGACGCTGTCAGTCTGCTCTGGACTGATGAACGGCATTCCGGTTCACCCAGATACTGATTGCTCACCTGAACTTTTGAGTATAAATACCCCTATTAGTTGCTGGGAATTGAATTTAGGTTCCCTAGCTCTTCTACGACAGTATCCTGATGCATGTAGAAAATAATTGATTTAAAGCAGGCTTTAATTACAAATCAGTATTTATTTGTATCTGTTATTTGCTGATATTCTTTATTTTATTAATAATTTTATTAAAACAGAAGCTTTTTGGATCAGCTGATTTATTCATGTGGATTACAGTGTGGATTTTCTGTTCATCCATAGTAAGAAGAAAAACAACTATTCCAGAGAAAAACTGGACCACATATTCAAGGTTAGTCATGAATCATATATATGATGTAAAGCTCTCTGATTTCTTTTATATATAAGTTTAATTTCACTTCAGTTTTGATACTAATCATACAGTTGCAAGAAAAAGTATGTGAACCCTTTGGGATTACTTGGATTTCTGCATAAATTGGTCATAAAATCACAACAAAAGACAAACATAGTCTGCTTAAACTAAAACCACACAATAAATTATATGTTTGCATGTTTTTATTGAACACAACATGTTAATTCACAGTACAGGATGGAACAAGTATGTGAATCTTTGGATTTAATAACTGGTTGATCCTCCTTTGGCAGCGAAAAACCTCAACCAAACGTTTCCTGTAGTTACAGATCAGACCTGCAGAACGGTCAGGAGGAATTTTGGATCATTCCTCTTCACTAAACTGTTTCAGTTCAGCTATAATGTTATGGGATATCTGGTGTGAATCGCTCTCTTGAGGTCATGATGCCACAGCATCTCAATCCGGTTGAGGTCTCTAAATTATGCTAAATTAAATTAAATTAATGCTACTTCTGCTGAAAGTGCTCTGCTAACGTATCTAAAATATTATTGATGGTAAAAAAAAGCTTTTATAAGCACTGACTCGTTTCTCCTAACTGTACGAAAAATATTCTCTTCTCAAAGCTTGAGCACAGAGCACATTAGCGCCATCTGGTGGCCAAAACCACAAAGTGCTTTGTGTGTCTGGTGGAATTTTCTTTTTGTTGCTAGGATTATTGCTTCTAAAGCTATGTTCCAGTGCATTGAAAACAGGACATTTATAGTTTCTTTAATAGCATTGAATAAAACTTCATAATCTGTTGTGCATATATTTATAATCTCAGTTGCTGGGGTGAGTACATACATCCAGGATTGGGAGAATGTGTTCTAGTACAATACATAGAATTAGAATATAAATTAGAACGCTAATTAGAACATATTTTGTTAAGTAATTCTGGAGAACTTTTTAGCTGTTTTCTTTGTAATTACATTCACATTGTTGCTGATTGGCACTATTAATCATTTATTTATATTTTAAAACTGTTAATTGTAGAACAAATCATTTATTTATATTTTATATATTAAACTGGTGTGTGTTTTTATAGGGCAGGGCAGCTTTAACCAACACATCCAATCTTTTTTTTTTTTTTAGTTTAGAAGATTTATTCATTTCATTATAAACAAAATACAATTTTACAGAAAAAAAAAACATACAAATCACAAATAAAATGAAAGGCAGCAGAAAGAAGAAAAAAATCTTATAACATCTGCCCCTTTTATCCCAAAAATAATTAAGAACAATAGTAAATTTTTGAAAAAAAAAAAAAACAAAAAAACAAAAACAAACAAAAAAATAGACAAACATCAAATCCTTCTCAAACAATTTATATAGTTACACATTATACTATTTCATTTTTTTTTTATACAGACCAGCTTTTATCATTTTTTTAAACACATACATTGATCTAGCATTTTTAACATCACTCTCCAAATTATTCCATAATCTTATTCCTTGAATTACAGTACACCGCTCCTTCAGACTAGTTCGAAATTTAGGTTTTACAAACATCTCTATCCCCTTAAGATTATAACAACTTTTTCTCTTCACAAAATTTAATTGAATGTTTGAACTTAATATTCTTTTATGAGCCTTATACATAAATAATAAAATATAAAAGTCAACTAAATCATAGAATTTCAATAATTTCAACTGATAAAACAATGTATTTGATGGATGACTGTAATGTTTTCTGGTGATAATTCTTACAGCCCTTTTCTGTAGAATAAGAATAGAATTTGTAATTGTTTTACACGCTTTTCCCCAGACTTCAGTACAGTAGATTAAGTGTGGAACAATTATAGCATTATACAATATATACAGAGCTTTATCATTAAATAACTCCCTTACTTTGTACAATAATGCAATAGATTTAGTGATTTTAGTTTTTAAATGATTTATGTGTGGTTTCCATGTCAGCTTTTCATCAATGATGACACCCAGAAACTTCACCTCACTGACTCTACAAATCTCAACACCATCAACTCTAAATGGAATATCAATAGTTTTCTTTCTATTACTGAATATCATGTAGTTTGTTTTATCCAGATTTAATGATAATTTATTAAGCTGAAACCATGTTTGTATTTTCAAAAATTCTATCTGTATAATATCCAACATTCGTTCTATATCTTTACCTAAACAAAAAAAAGTGGTATCATCTGCAAATAGAATACATTTAAAAAATCCTGACACATTTATCAAGTCATTTACATATAAAATAAATAACTTTGGACCAAGTACAGAACCCTGAGGAACTCCACATGTAATATTATAAAGTTCAGATCGTACATCACTTATTTGTACAAATTGTTTTCTATTTTTTAGATAGCTAGCTACCCACTGTTGTGCTGTCCCTCTAATGCCATATTTATTCAGCTTTTCAAGAAGAATACTATGGTCAATGGTGTCAAATGCTTTCTTTAGATCAACAAAAATGCTAACACAGTACTGTTTTTGATCCACAGCAGTTGTTATCTGCTCCATCAATTCAATGAGAGCCATTGATGTTGAATTATTTGCTCTAAATCCATACTGACTGCTACTTAAAATATTTTGTTTATCAATAAATTTATCTAATCTACTCACAAATAATTTCTCTAGAATTTTTGAAAACTGTGGCAACAAGGATATTGGTCTATAGTTTTTAAAGATACATTTGTCACCATTCTTATAAAGAGGAACTACCTTAGCTATTTTCATATTATCAGGAAATATTCCAGTTGAAAACGATAAATTACATATATATGTAAGCGGCTCAATAACACAACTGATTATATCCTTCACTAACATCATATCCATGTTAACCCAATCTTTTGATCTTTTATCCGCAAGATTTTTTACAATGCTTAGTATTTCCTCTTTATCAGTTTCACCAAGAAAAATGCTGTTGACACAATCCATGACTGTATGATTTGTATTATTTACTTTTAGTATTTTAGCTGCAAGGCTTGAGCCAACATTTACATAGTATTGATTGAATTCGTTTGCTATTACACTTTGATCAAATATTTCTTTGTCATCTTGTACAAAATACTGTGAAATACCTGAAGGTGTTTTATGATTTTTCAAAACACTATTCATTACTCCCCATGTTGCTTTCATATCACCCTTACTTTTGTTTAGTAAGTCACTATAATATTCCTTCTTATGCTTTCTTATAATCCATACCAACTTGTTCTTATACTTTTTGTATCTTTCTTCTGCGTCTTTTGTTCTCAATTTCAAGAAACATGAATAAAGGTAATTCTTTTTTTTACAGGCATTCCTTAACCCGTTCGTCATCCATGGCTTGTCAGCAACATTTCTCTTAGCACAATTTTTTTTGCATACAATTTTTTTCATACAGGGTTTCCAAAATATTCATAAACACACCATATGCATGTATTTACATCATCAACATACACATCCTTCCAGTTTTGTCTTTTTAAATCATCTTTCAATTTATCCAAAGCTTTTTTTGATGTATTTATCATTTTTTTCTTTATTAAAACTGCTTTTTCACTGAACTTATTATTTTTACAAATTGTAAACACTGGCAAATGATCACTTATATCAGTTATCATAATCCCACTCAGCACCTCTTCATTTCTTATATTTGTAAAGATATTATCAATAACTGTATCACTGTGGGTTGTAATTCTTGTTGATTTGGTTATTAAAGGATAAAGACTTAAGCTATACATTGTATTAATAAACGTTCTAATATTATTTGAATCGATTTGACTTCCCAAATCAATATTAAAATCTCCACACAGAAAAACTGTTTTATTACAACTACTTTCAAAGAGCTCAATTATTTTATCTGTAAATAAGTCAATATTTGAACCTGGTGACCTGTACACACAACTAATTATTATATTTTTAGAGTTTTCATTTATTATATCAACAGTAATCATTTCCATTACACCATCAACAGCTATTGACATTTTATTTCTAATTTTACACTTTAATTTAATATCGATAAATAAAGCAACCCCCCCTCAATCAATCTCATCACATTGATTGGACTCCAGGTTGGCTGACTCCTGGCTCCAATTAGCTCTTAAAGTAATTAGCCTAGGGTTTCACATACTTTTCCCAACTGAACTGTGAATGTTAACATGTTGTGTTCAATAAAACCATGCAAACATATATTTTTTGTGTGTATTAGACTGTGTTTGTCTATTGTTGTGACAGATGAAGATCTGAACACATTTAATGACCAATTCATGCAGAAATCCAAATAATCCCAAAGGGTTCATATACCTTTTCTTGCAACTGTAAATTATTCTCCCCCAGTTTAATAGAGTTTTCTAGAGTATTATAACAGTAACAATGTTAATATTAATGCAATAAGATGGTGCTTAGTAGCATGATGTTTAAATCCTTTTATACACCAAAGCATCCATAACTCCTTTTGTCCTCAGATCAGTGTCATCATCTCTCTCTCTCTGTACTGTAACAGCTTTACCGATTCTCTGATGTTTTTTCTTAATCAGAAGCTGCAAGAGAAGTTTATCTCTCTAGTGAATAACGAGCTGAACATATTCAAGAAGCTCCTGAGTCCAGATTACCCAGCATGCTCTGAGGGAGAGGTGGAGGATGGTCAGAACGAGGGGGTGCTGAAGATCACACTGCACATCCTGAGGAACATGAATCAGACAGACCTCGCCAACACACTAGAGAGCAGTAAGAGTTCTGGGTCATGAGAATGGAGACCAACCAGGGCTAATTTATTTCCTCAGTGGAGTTCTGCTTTTCAAATTAGAATAAATAGCAATAGTTATCTGGATTTTGTAATTGTAAGATATTGTGTCACAGCATCAAATGTATCCTTAAACTTAACAATTATCTACTGTATCAAAGTTGTTCTACACAGGGGTCTTTTATGAAGATCACAGTTAATAACATTTTCCTTATTCTCTTCCTGTGCAATCAGAATTGGCCCCAGCATGTCAACGAAAGCTCAAATCCAACCTAAGAGATAAATATAAGATAATTAATGAAGGAATATCAGGACATGTGAAAGCACTTCTGAATGAGATCTACACAGAGCTCTACATAACAGAGGGAGGGGTTGGAGATGTCAATCAGGAACATGAGGTGAAACAGATTGAAGCTGCATCCAGGAAAAGGACAACAGAGGAAAAACCAATCAAATGCAACGACATCTTTAAACCATTACCAGAACAGAAACGACCCATCAGAACTGTACTGACTAAAGGTGTTGCTGGAATTGGAAAAACAGTCTCTGTGCAGAAGTTCATTCTGGACTGGGCTGAAGGAAAAGTAAATCAGGACGTCCTCTTCATATTTCCACTTCCTTTTAGAGAGCTGAATCTGATGAAGGAGAAGAAGCTCAGTCTGGTAAATCTTCTTCAGAGCTTTTTCCCAGAAACACAAGATTTAAAACCAAGACATTATAAGAGATACAAGATCATGTTCGTTTTTGATGGTCTGGATGAGTGTCGACTGCCTCTGAATTTTCAGAACAATGAGAACTTGGTGAATATAGAAGAACAAACCTCAGTGGATGTTCTGCTGACGAACCTCATCAAGGGGAATCTGCTTCCTTCTGCTCTCCTCTGGATCACCTCTCGACCAGCAGCAGCCAATCAGATCCCTCCGGAGTGTGTTGATCAGGTAACAGAAGTGCGGGGTTTCAGTGACCCTCAGAAACTGGAGTACTTCAGTAAGAGGATCAGAGATAAGGACCTGGCCAATAAAGTCTTCACACACATCAGGTCTTCAAGAAGCCTCTACATCATGTGCCACATACCAGTCTTCTGCTGGATTACAGCCACTGTTCTAGAGAGAATGCTGAGTGAAGCTGAGAATGGAGAAATTCCCAAAACCCTGACGCAGATGTTCACACACTTCCTGATCTTTCAGATCAAACACAAGAGCCAGAAGTACAGTGGGAATAGTGACACTGATCCTCAGCAGACTAGAACAAGTATCCTGGCTCTGGGGAAACTTGCATTCCAGCAGCTGGAGAAAGGAAACCTGATCTTCTATGAGGAAGATCTAAGAGAGAGTGGTATCGATATTAAAGAACTGTCAGTGTACTCAGGGGTGTGTACCCAGATCTTCAGGGAGGAACTTGAGCTGCACCTGGGGAAGGTCTTTAGCTTTGTACATCTGAGCGTTCAGGAGTTTCTTGCTGCTTTATATGCATTCATCTGCTTCATTGACAGAAGCGTTCTGAATCAGCAAATCACTAAAAACCAAAACACTGAACTATCTGAACTCTTAAGCAGGTCAACGATGACTGAATTCCTCAGCAGTGCCATTGAAAAAGCCTTACAGAGTGAGAGTGGACACCTGGACCTGTTCCTTCGTTTCCTCCTGGGTCTCTCACTGGAGTCTAATCAGAATCTGTTACGAGTCGTACTGACACAGACAGAGAGGATCTCTGACAGCAATGAGGAAACCATCAAATACATCAAGAAGAAGATTGAGGAGAACTCATCTCCAGAAAAATCCATCAATCTGTTCCACTGTCTGAATGAACTGAATGATCATTCTCTGGTGCAGGAAGTGCAGAAATACCTGAGTGGAGGTGGCGAGCGTCGTCTTCAACAGGCCAGCCTTTCTCCTGCTCAGTGGTCAGCTCTGGTGTTTGTGTTGGTGAACTCAGAAGAAGAGCTGGAGGAGTTTAACCTCAGTAAATATGATCCATCAGAGGAGTGTCTTCTGAGGCTGCTGCCAGTAGTTAAAATATCCAGAAGAGCTGTGTGAGTATTTTTATTCAGGCCTTCACACAGTTTTTAATCAACTGCTGATGTGTAGAATCAGTTTCCATTCAATCACTGGTGAATTCACATTTTTTACATCGTCACATATAGGCATGCATTATCCTTTGTGTGTAATAATAATTAAACCATCATTTACATGTAAACAGTACATGAAGTTTCTGTCGTAGAATGATTAAATACAATCTTAAAAAAGGTTTTGGGCAAGTTATATGTTTTTGTAAAAAAAATGCACATCTAGACAGACAGACAGACAGACAGACAGACTTTATTTATCCCGAAGGAAATTTAGGGTAGATGCAAGTTTAGATCCACTCTAAATTAGCACTTGGTGATTTGACTGAAAAATCATATCTCAATATGCTTTGGAGAAATGATGTTTAGCAATACAACATAACAATTTTATATAGAACATGCATTTTAAGTGTCTGTATTTATTTCTAACATATATATGTGGGAAAAGGTGTAATGTTTCTCCAGAGTTTAACTGGGAAAATAGAATAAATTCACATACTCCAAAAAGCCTTGCTCGTTCTCTGTTTTGTTAAACATTTTCTTTTCTTTTTTTAACTCATTATAATCTGTCCCAGAGCTTTTGGTGAACTGTATGCCCATGCTGATCACAAATAAAGTGGAGATTTCTGCATGTTAACTAGTATAAAGAAACACTAGCTCTTTAGATAGACAATACATTTCACAGTTTAATTCTGTTTTCTATTCTTTGTCAATCCATTCAAATATTCTTCTTTGGGTTGATTGTCAAATCATTTGTTTATTCTTGTTTTTCAGACTAGCTTCATGTAATCTTGAAGTAAAGACGTGTGAAAATCTGGAATCAGTTTTAAACCTGGAAAACTCCTCCCTGAAAGAGCTGGACCTCAGTAACAACAACCTGCAGGATTCAGGAGTGGAGCTGCTCTCTGCTGGACTGAAGAATTCACACTGTAAACTGCAGATTCTCAGGTCAGTGTTTCAGGTTATCACAGACCAAAATAACAAACAAGACAACAAATAAAAACACAATTAATTAAAGAAACTAAATTACACAGAGGGATGTGCAAGGTTAGTCTGAGCAGGATGTTCTTTCCAGGGTGGCAAAGGGGAGGAGCCTAAAACATCTCTCCCTGCTCAGACTCCCTGCCCCATGCCTTTTAATTTCTCATGGTACTGCATCTACAGACTAATTACAAAAAAAAGTAATTGTACTCTTTTATGCTCATTTCCTTTTTTCTTTTTACTCGTATGTATAATAGGAAATGTAAAATGTCCGCATCAAAAAAGACATACAACATAGTTCATATATGAGCTAAAAGCACCACATATATGTTGTTACTTACAGAAAAAAAAATGAATAAAAGAAAGAAGCTAGTCCAGCATTCTCTGTGGTGAAGCACAGCACACACTCAGGTTTACTACACTCTCAGCATAGCTATACATGTAAAAGGGTTGTGCACCTAGTGTAACAAGCTCTTAAAGGGGCAGTGTACATCTTACTGATATGTACTGGCGGTTACATATTTCCACCACGACATTTAAATCTTAATAAGGTCTTTTCCATATTGTAGGCATGTGTGCAATAACAAACACTACCTGAGTCCAATCCTATTCACCATGCATTCTTTATTCCAGCGCCCCACATTAGCTTTATCTCCCCTCAAACATACAAGTATATAATAGTATTTTAAATGACACCATTAATAATTGCATTTTACATTTCTTACATTCATTCTTTTATTTACATTTAAATTTCCACAATAAAACCTATGTAATTGCAGTTAATCACAAATATTTTCATGATTAACCTGATTAGATTTCTTAATCAATTAAAAAATATTAAAAGTGGCATGTACAAAAGTAACAGCATATTACATGTTAAATTTAGAAAATCACTAAAATGTGCTATTTAAACATTAAAGTCATTGTAAAATAATTTGTGCTTGTGTTTATTTTTACATTTTCAGATTAGCTTTGTGTAATATAGGAGTAAAGACGTGTGAAAATCTGGAATCAGTTTTAAACCTGGAAAACTCCTCCCTGAAAGAGCTGGACCTCAGTAACAACGACCTGCAGGATTCAGGAGTGGAGCTGCTCTCTGCTGGACTGAAGAGTTCACAATGTAAACTGCAGATTCTCAGGTCAGTGTTTCTGTGATTTTTCATTTGAAATTAATAGGGCTATCAGTGTTAAATCATTAACATGTTAGCTGTTAGGTTGGAATCAGTAACACGTTACTATTTTTTAACCCAAGTTTTATTTCGGCACCAAGTTTGACCCCAACTTCTGCCGTAATCTGCCCCGCCTCCCCCCAACATGCAGATTTCTTTTCTGGTTAAACGACTGAAACGGTTTAATGCGGTCTCCAGCTGTAACAATCCGGTTCAGACTTCCAGCTCAGACCTGGATAGAGAGCTTTGTCTCTCTCTCTCCGTTTGTGCCAAAAGTTTTACACAAAAACATAAAATCTGCCAAAACTCAGAAGCAAAAAACTAAAGCAAAAGCAAAGGAGAGATTGCAGAGGCAAAAGTCTTAAACAGAAAAATCCAAAAAAAATCTACAGAAAATTCACAAAAACACAAAAATAAAAGCAAAGACTGGCAAAATCCAAACTGAAATAATTTTCAAATAACTGTAAAGGATAATAAAGTAACCAAATATATTTAAACATATATATTTGCTATATAGTTTTTCTCTTTTTAATTTGTAACATACAATTTTTGATTTTGATTCCAAACATTTTTTTTTTTGCCCGCCACCACCCCCCCTCTTCGGAGGACCATTAAGACTTTATTCGTATTAATACAAAGGTCACTGAGCAGAGGGAGGACATAATGATGTGTATATATACAAATTAAACCAAATAGAAAACAATACATAGGAGAAGAGAAGAGAAGATAGAGAGAGAAAAAAAACCGCAAAAGAAGTTGTGCCCTTGAAAGAAAAAGAAAAAAAAGTTATTATAATATATATAAAATATATAAAAATTATTATAGTATGGCTTCCTATAGTTTTACATTTATCCATCCCTAACATAATAACACACAGAACAACAAAAAAAATAAAATAAAATAAAAATAGCTAAATGCCTTAAGTGTTGAATGTGTCATATGACTGTGTGCATGTGTAGGAACATTCATGTAGTGTTGATCTGTAGATGATGTGGTAATAGATACAGGGGTGATAGCGCTCCGGCGTCGCACCGGAAATCCGGCGTAGCGTGGCTCTGGGGAGAAAAAATAAAAAAATAAAAAATTCCGCACGACAATAAGTGAGCTTCGCGATACAGTTAAAAAGATCCGCATGTTACAAGATTGGGGTTCAGGTGCCTTTAAGAAATGTATGTGAAGCGCACTATATTTTATTTAGATCAGTTTGGCGGAGGCAGCGGCAGTGTGTGATTAGGAGCAAATTAGGGTTAGGTGGCTGCTGCTTCGTCTCTCTCCGCCTCGTGTTAGGCTAGTTAACATCCACGGCTCTACCCTCTGTTCTCTGAATGCTAGCTACGTTTATGTTTGAGTGCTTAGAACTGCTAATAAATGAAAGAAGTGCTTGGGAACTCACCCTGGACTCCTGTGACTCGCTTTGAAAGAAAACCAAGTGAAGTAAAAGTGGGTATCACCCTAGAGCAGTTATCTCTAGCCCAAAGAACTACAAGTTCCACTGGTTCCCATCCACGGCCGGGAGAAACAACTGCCAGGAGAAAAAAGGTGACACGCGCGACAGTAGGTGAGTTCCGCGGTACAGTCAAAAAGCTCTGCGCGACAGTAGGTGAACTCCACGGTACAGTTAAAAAGCTCTGCGCGACAGTAGGTGAACTCCGTGGTACAGTTAAAAAGCTCCGAGCGACAGTAGTTGAACTCCGCGGTACAGTTAAAAAGTTCCTCGGTACAGTTAAAAACCTTGTGGCTCAGGAGGTCGCAGGTTCTAACCCCCACTCATGCAGCTTTGCCATCAAGCTGTCGATGCTCAGAAGGAGCAAAATTGGCTCTGCTCCCTCTGGGTGGGTAGATGGTGCTCTCTCCCCACATCACTCCAAGGGTGATGTCTGTAGCACAGGGCATCTGTGAGCTGATGTACCGGAGCCGAGCCGCTGCGCTTTCCTTCAAGCGCACTGTGATGCTGCTTGGCAATGCTGCATCAGCAGCAGCTCGAAAAGAAGCGGTGGCTGACTTCACATGTATCGGAGGAAGCATGTGCTAGTCTTCACCCTCCTGGTGTGTTAGGGTATCACTAGTGATAGGGGGAGTCCTAATGAGTGGGTTGGGTAATTGGCCGTGTAAATTGGGGAGAAAATGGGAAAAAAAACCTTGTGGCTGTGTTACATTGATGAGTGTTTTCCAGTTTTAAGAAATGAATTCAGGATTAGTTAACCATGCTAGAAATTCGCCATTCATTATTGTGGCACTGTCACTATGTTGCAAAAAGATTTAATACAGTAAGGAACCTAAGTTTATTGTTTTAAACAAATTTTCTATTTGTTTAAATTGTCCTTTCACTAATAGTTACTGTGCACATTTTAATATTTTATTTTATAGTTACGGCTGGTACACAGAGGCGTCTCCGTTTTCCGACGCCAGGCAGCAGGCTTTCTATTCGCGATGTCTTCAGGATTTGCAAAAATAAAAATAAATGATTCTCAGAGCTTCATTCAAGCTTACACAGCAGTAGAGTTTAGATTATCAGCCCGAGTCTAACCCGATTCCCGACCTGTACTCACACATGCGCTCCTCCACTTCGCATTACGCACTTGTCTTACAGAGCTGTAAGGGCTGGTGCCCGGCCTCAGTGTCCTCCAGGGCATCGGAGGGCGCGCCAGGCCAGCGCCGAGGGCTAATTGGCTAATTATCAACACCTGCTTTCAACAGCTTATAAGCAACGCCAACTAGCCACTCGGTGCTGGATCTTTGAAGCTCGTGAGAGCGAATCTATGCCGGTTTTCCGAGCGAGCCCCGGCTCTTTATATTTATCTCTTTCCCTTTCGAGTTTGGTGGAGCTGTGTAGAGCAGTGAGCTCCACGGCCGCCATCTACCTCTCTAGTCTGGTGGAGCAGAGCAGTGTGCTCTCCTCCGCCGTCACTCTCTCTTTGTGTCTCTGTGTGTGTGTGGGTGTAGCAGAGGCGAGGCACGCGGTATGCTCACCCTCTCTCTTTCCCTCGCTGTTTCTCCCTTCTCTGGTGAAACAGCATTTAATCCACAATCACCTTAGTTCAGCATCTGTTAGGGGAAGAGGGGCCCCTAACAGATTGACCAGGGCCCCCTTGAACCCAAGGGGTGTACCTGAACACAACACTAGCGTGGGGGTCTGTGGAGGTTCGTCTACCAGCCTTCCTAGACTCTGGAGCGGCAGGGAATTTCATGGACGCAGCCAGGGCCAGAGAGCTTGGTTTGCCCCTGGTCCGCCTACATGAACCCCTACCCATAGCAGCCATTGATGGGCGGTCCCTGGAGCCAGGGGTGGTGTCCCACCAAACACGGCCCCTCACACTGCGAGTCGGGGCTCATTCAGAGCAAATTGCACTGTACATCATAAATGCTCCCGACTTGCAGCTGGTGTTGGGGTTTCCCTGGCTCCAGCGGCACAACCCCCACATTGACTGGCTGACCCGTTCGGTCATACGGTGGGGGCCAGCCTGTCATGCTTCCTGTCTTCGGTCCCCCAAAGCCTCTAAAGGTGTGGACCTCGACCCCGAAGGTCCCGATCACTCTCAAGTACCCAGGGAATATCGAGACCTTCGGGAGGTCTTCAGCAAAAGGCAAGCCCAGGTACTGCCCCCCCACCGCCCCTGCGACATTGCTATTGACCTTCTCCCTGGGACTAGCCCCCCAGGGGGAGGCTGTTCTCCCTCTCAGGCCCTGAACGGCGAGCAATGGAGGGCTACATCCAGGAGGCCCTAGCCTTAGGTTTTATCCGGCCATCTACCTTTGCCTTGTGGGCAAAAAAGACGGTGGGTTGAGGCCCTGTATTGACTGCAGAGGCCTCAACAATATCACTGTGAAGAACCGCTACCCCTTGCCCCTCATGTCATCCGCCTTTGAGGCACTGCAGCAGGCCACAATCTTCACCAAGCTGGACCTGCGCAATGCCTACAACCTGGTCAGGGTCAGTCCACCAGGTACTGGAGGCCCCACCAATGGTGCGGGGACCCGGGGGAGCAGCTGGACCCGAAGAACAGAGGTAGGGCCTAAGGCGGGACACGTGGATGCCTCCACTCTTCTAATATGCTTTTTTGTTCTTCAGTTAGTTTGGGTAGGTGTATATTATTGAGGAAAGTGTGAATATCTATTGGGTCTGGATCGTGTTCTGGTGAGAATAGATTTTTATAGAATTTCCCAAATACTTGATTAATTTTATTTCATGTTTGGCTGATTAGTCTGGTCTCATCTTTGATTGATGGAATTGTTGTTTTTGTTCTTTATGTTTTACTTGGTTAGCTAAGAATTTACCAGATTTGTTGTTGTGATTTAAATTGTTTATATCTTAGTCGTTGTGTTAAAACTTACGTCCTCTTGTTTATAAGTTCATTATACTGTGATTCGCATTCATTTAACTCTTTTTTTTTTTTTTTATTTTATCTGATGATGTTGTAGATTAGACTCATTTTTCGTATCTTTCTTCTTCTTACAGGAAGAGTAAGAGATGATTTTGCCTCTTAGTACTGCTTTCCCAGTTTCCCATAGTATTGTTGGTGTGGTTTCTGGAGAATCATTTATTTCTAGGAAAGATGCCCACTCTTTTTTTATTTCAAATTCTGGGTCTGTAAGTAACGAGGTATTTAGTCGCCAGCTGAAAGTTTTATGTAGTGGATTTTTGTTCCATATAAGTGAAACTGGAGCATGGTCACTGATTATTATAGGGTGATATTTTATTTCTGATATATTTGCTATAAAAGAATTGCTGGTTAAAAAAGTCAACGCGAGAATATGAGTGGTAGGCTGGAGAACAGAAAGAAAATTCTTTAGTGTTTGGGTTTTTGAGGCGCCAACCATCCCTGAGCCCAAAGTCTGTCATGTATTGTTTAATGATATCTGTTGAATGCCAGTAACGTGTATTGTGTGCCATAGTTAATCTGTCTATACATGGGTCAATGATTGAATTAAAGTCGCCTCCAATTATAATTGTGGAATCTGATATATTGTTTGTATGGTTGAAAAACTCATGAAAGAAGGATGGGTTATAAATGTTGGGGCCATACAAACTTTCTATTGTTAAGGGTGTGTTGCTGATGTTGATGTTAATTATGATGTATCTACCTGTGTCTGATATAGTGGTGTTATGTGTGAAGGGGATTTTTTTGTTTATTAGTATTGATACTCCTCTTTGTTTGGAGTTATAGTAGGCTGAGAATTTATGGGTGAATTGTGGTGATCTGAGCTTATGATGATTTGTTTCTGATAGATGTGTTTCTTAGTAGTAAACAAATGTCTGCCTTTAGTGAAGTGAGATGGTTTAGTACCTTGGCTTGCTTAATCTGTGTCCCAATACTACGAATGTTCTAGGTTATAAATTTAAGTGAAGACATGTTGTGATGTACGGATTAATAATGTTTATCAGTGATATGATATGAGTGTGCAGATGTTTGAGGATTTTTTCTGTTGTGTGTGGGATGGAGTGTAAACAAAAATGCATTTTTCGGATCTGGGATATATAGTAGTAATAAAATAGAGATTGGTGCAAAGAGATAGTACAGAAAGGATTGATTAAATGGAAACAAAGTAGAAGAGACATAACATAAGATAAAAAGTGTTGGATTTGGTGTGACATACGTGTTATGACATTGAGACGTTGCATGCATTAAGTTATTGCTAAGTGGTTCCTTGTGATTTTTATGGGATTTTGTGAACAGATTAATGTGCATGCATTAGTATATTTGCGGGTGCGTGTGTATTTGCGCGTAATGGATGGATGGATGAGGTGGCATGAGGAATTTTAATAAACAAGTAAATATTAACAAAATAAAAAATATAGAATCATAAACAACGTCCTTTGGTCTATCTTGCACATGTTTAAAAAAGAACATTATAAATATCATTTTTGTAATTTTTTACATTTTAGAGTAAAATTCTCATTTCCGCAACATGTCCGTATCAGAATTTCAGTACATTGTTTGGAAATTTTAAAATTTAAACATTAAAAAAACAATAAACTTAAATGCATTTCATACTATAAACACTTTTAGTTAATAAACAGAAACACATTTTACATTGAAAAGTAAAAACAATAAAATTAATAAAGAAAAGGAAAGTGTCCAACACTAATTTTCTCATCCTCCGCAACAATTTTCAATCATTGTTTAAATCCACAAGAAACTTAAATTTTCAAGGCATTTTCATCATTATGGAAGACATTGGCCATGACACTCAAGATGGCTACCATGTAAGCAGTTCTTCTCATATGTTTCTGGATAAAAGTTAAAAGATTGCTCATCAACTTGTCTGCACGACTTTTTCATTGTCATTACCGATATATCGATATAAGTTTTGAGCCTACAGTTTGAAGTTACAGTCTGTATTTTTGATTATAATATAGTATATTAAGGTCTAAATGGACACTGTAAGTGAAAATGTATCTAGCCCTCATGGTGCCTTTACAGTTAGCATAAAAGTTTAAAGTCACTCATCCTCCAACCGAATTCTCACTTACCGCTACATTTCAATACCTGTTGCGGTCATGAGATGCACTGTTTCGGTAATGAGAATTTGATTAGGAAGCATAATACAGATGCCTTTTTACTTCCTGATTGTCATAACATGAGCGTTACCCTGAACATTTTCTCCTGTAGACCATTCTAACTTAGCTATTGCAAACCACCAGTAGAGGTCACTAATGTTCCGTCTTATCTGGCCTGACACTAAATCTAATTCCGTACACAGAATTAGATGTTAGACCACAAAACCAGAGAGCTTTTTTTCCATCTTTGATATATTTTATTGTAATATGCGATGTGTATTTGTTTACAGGCAGGTAGCTATTGAGAAAAGAAAGACAGCAGCAAAAGCAAGGCTGTCAAAGTTTAGGGAGAACATTTACAGCAAGAATTACAACATTTAGAGAAACACACACACATACTCAACGACACAGACAGTTGTTCCAGTTGGAGTTACTTTCACATGATATTATTTGTGTACAGTCCATTCTAAGGAATTGAACAAAAACTAGAATGGATATCATAATTTCATATTTGCCATTTCCAGTGGGAAAATAAAGACAACACGTGATCTGACCAAAAAGTACCATGACAAAAAGAAAAAGCAGGTAAAAAAGTCAGCCAGATATTACAGAACTGAGATATGCCTGATATATGGGCAAAACACAAAAAAAACTATGTAAATGACTAAAAATTAAAAGTTTGGTCTTAGTAGGCATACAATGCTGGATGGTGCATAAAGATAGACAAGATTTCAGAGTTTCTGAGAGGTCTTTCTTTGACATTTGTTGAATGGTTTCCAATAGTTAAATGAGCTGTTTTATTAATGAAGGTGCTGTAGTCTACATGAAAGATTATTTTGATATACAAATGTTTGCATTGTAAATGGTCTTAAAAAATATGAAATGTTCTTGAAAATAAACATTCTTTTCATAATATAGCATTGTGTGTAAGTGTAAGCTAATAAGTATTCCTAAACCCTTGCTTAACTGAACTGCTTAACTTTGATAAAAAAATTTTAATTTTTATCATATATTTGATGTCATATCACATTGCGGTAATGATACATTTTTGTGGACTTCATCTAAAAAAATGCTAATAAAATATGCAATAAAATGGAACAGTTTTTCTGAAAATAATATTCATAGTAAGTTTAGACCTTAATCTTAAATCCTCAAAAGGAAATTTGTCGTTACATTCATTTTTGAAAAATTTCATACTGGATGTCCTCTGAATCTGGATTTTGTGAGAATGACCCGAGTAAGTGGGAGTGGAAGAAAGAGAAAGAACGAGAGAGAAAGGAAAGTTTAGGGGAAATATTTATATTGTGATTAACCTGGGGTTAGGGGCGTGATCACTGTGACCCGGAAAGAGGAAGCACAGAGAGATCATACCTTTTATTGGTTTAAAGGCCCTCCACCACACCCAGAATAAACTCAAAACAACATTACTCAGCCCAGTGGGGTTTTAGAGTTCAGTAGTTTCTTTAAAATTTTAAATATAAGTCCGTGCAGCCTCAGCCCTCAGCTCCCCAGTGAAAATACTCTCTGAGTGAGGGCTGAGGCTCAGTTTATATGCCTGTCCCAGCTGGCTGTTTAATCAGTCCTGATGCAGACCAGCTGAGACAGACAGGGCTGAGCGTTCCTGCATGGGGCGGACCCCAGATTCCCCCGCCTCCTCACGCCACAATATACATTATGGATCAATTTTATGAGGTTATTTGAGTATTGACCTGTATGTTCGAGATCGTGCAACGAGACCGCAATGCGCATGAGAGAGACAGAGAGTGCACAAATCAAAACGCTCGGGGGGAGAGAGAGAGAGAGAGAGAGCTATTTAGTACAGTTATAGAAATTTAGAACAGCCAGGGAGTTATGTTTTTGTCACAATATAGCTGTCCATCAACATAAAGTTTGTCATACAACATAAACTTTTGGCACAAAATTCACTCCATAAAATACCCACTATAAAACTTTCAGTCTTACGAAAAACAAGTGCAACGAGTTGTCCCCCTGTCACAGGGGGACGTAGGGCCCTCGCACAACAGCGCAAATTGTACCGGGCCAAACCGAGAAACCAGTGAAAGTAATTTTGAGGTCTTATTAAGTGTGGTAATTTTCAAGAGTTTTCTATCCTGCCAAAAATGTGAAATACCCTTTTAAAATACAGGTGGCGCTATAGAGCTGTTAAAACATATATTTGAAATTCTAATTCTAGATCAAACAACAGCCTCAGATAAGCAGGCCGGTCAAAGTTTGTGAGCTTTTCTCTCTTATAACGTCCTCAAAACTCCTAGCATTACCTATGTGTCAACCTCCAGTTTTGATGTGGCATCTCAAACATTCAACCGTCTGCCATTCCCTCCTCGTTTAAGATATCGACTATTTCTTCACAATTTATCATCAGATATGTTCAATGTTTAAATTTACCAAATACCAAGAGAATTCAACAAAATTTCTAGGAGTAGTTTGACAACATACGCAAAAAATGTATGCAAAATTCAGATATTTCAAAATGGCCGACTTCCTGTTGGGCGGAGTCTGTCCTACCAATACTGAAAACGTGTCTAATGATGTCTCTTGTGTTTTTGCCAAGTTTCATGAATTTTTAATCATCTGTGTTCTGACTGTGTCATGGTTTCACTTTGGTTTAGTGTTGCGTCTCTATTCAATCAATTGCTCGCCATTACGTCACCGTTTTAGCGATCAACTATTCCTTTGGCAATTTTCATCAACTCTGTCTGATGTTCATTCTCAGCTAATTTAGAGGTAATCTGACAAAGACTTTAGGAGCAGTTTAAATGAGTTTGTGAAAAAAAGTGTAAAAAAATTACAAAATCCAATATGGCCGACTTCCTGTTGGGCGGAGCTAATACAAACCAATTGCAAATATGTGCAGAGTCATAGTATCTACGCTCCTACCAAAATTTGAGAAGATTAGACAAATTGTGACACATCCACAGCTAATTTATTAAACGAATGAATTAGGGGGCGCTATAGAGTCCGCTAGCTACACATGAAAAAATTATCACAATATTTGTAAAGTGTTTTTAGATCTTATGGAATCTGACAATTTTCAAGAGTTTTTGAGCATTTCCGTAATGTCAAATATGCATTGAAACCTAGGTGGCGCTATAGAGCCAATGAAATATGTATATATGAAATTTCAATTTTTAATCAAAGGACCGCTTAATTCAAGCAGGCCTGTAAAGTTTCGAGAGTTTTCAACCTGTTTAACCTCCTCAAACACCTACCAACACCAGAATGTATTTACTTCCTATTTTAATGGGGTATCTCAAGCAATTCAACTGTCCGCCATTTCGTCCTCGTTTAAGATATCGACTATTCCTTCGCAATTTATCATCACGGATGGTAGTAGTTTATTGCTGACAAATATCAAGAGTATTCAACAAATTCCCTAGGAGGAGTTCAACAAAGTATGCAAAAAATGTGTGTAAAATGCACGTTTTTCAAAATGGCCGACTTCCTGTTGGGCGGAGTCAATCATATCAACACTGAAAATGTGTGTAATGATGTCTTTTATGTTTTTGCCAAGTTTCATGAATTTCCAAGCAGCTGTATTCTGGCCATGCTAATGTTTCTATTTGGTTTAGTGTTGTGTCTCCATTAAATCAATTGCCCGCCATTACGTCATCGTTTCAGCTATCGACTATTCCTTCGCAATTTAGCACCATGTATGTCTGGAGACTATCCACAGACCATTTAGTTGTAATCTGACAAAGACTCTAGGAGGAGTTCGAATGAGTATGTGAAAAATGTTTAAAAATTTAACATTTTTCAAAATGGCCGACTTCCTGTTGGGCGGAGCTAATACATGCCAATGGGTATTATGTGTGGCATCGTAATATCTATGTTTCTACCAAAAATTTTGAACATTGGGGAAAATTTGAGACAGCTACCGGTAATTTATTAGCCTAAACCAAATAGGGGGCGCTGTAGAGTCATTTAGCACCACATTAGAAAAATGATTACATTTCTCGAAATGATTTAAAGGCATTATTGGGTCTGCTAATTTAGAAGAGGCTAAGAGCTTTCTATAAATGTCATATAAAATAGGTGGCGCTAGAGAGCTGATAAATTATGAATATGAAAAATTCCAATTTTACATCAAAGTACATACTATGCCCAATAGGCCTGTGAAATTTTATGAGTTTTCGAACATCGTAACCCACCCAAAACACCACGGGAAACTTTTTATTTTGCGACTTCCTGCCAAAATGGCCGACTTCCTGTTAGGCGGAGTCAAATAAATCCAAGTGATTCTTGATCGGTATAATGAGGTCAATGAGCGTACCAAAGTTGGTGCACATTGGACAAACTTTATCCCGGCCACTGGCAACGTTTGGGGGCGCTATAGAGCTCCTGATCCACGCCCAAACCTGTGAACAATGTAATTTAAAATTTTTCACCGGCTTTGACGTCTGTGCCAAAATGCAAGAGTTTTCGAGTATCAGAAAGGCCTCAAAAATGGGCGCGAAGTTTGTAAATAAAAATAATAATAATAATAATAACGAGTTGTCCCCCTGTCACAGGGGGACGTAGGGCCCTCGCACAACAGCGCAAATCGTACCGGGCCAAACCGATAAACCGGTGAAAGTAATTTTGAGGTCTTATTAAGTGTGGTAATTTTCAAGAGTTTTCTATCCTGCCAAAAATGTGAAATATCCAATTAAAATACAGGTGGCGCTATAGAGCTGTTAAAACACATATATTTGAAATTCTAATTCTAGATCAAACAACAGCCTCAGATAAGCAGGCCGGTCAAAGTTTGTGAGCTTTTCTCTCTTATAACGTCCTCAAAACTCCTAGCATTACCTATGTGTCAACCTCCAGTTTTGATGTGGCATCTCAAAAATTCAACCGTCCGCCATTCCCTCCTCGTTTAAGATATCGACTATTCCTTCACAATTTATCATCAGATATGTTCAATGTTTATTTTTTACCAAATACCAAGAGAATTAAACAAAATTTCTAGGAGTAGTTTGACAACATACGCAAAAAATGTATGTAAAATTCAGATATTTCAAAATGGCCAACTTCCTGTTTGGGCGGAGTCAGTCCTACCAATACTGAAAACGTGTCTAATGATGCCTCTTGTGTTTTTGCCAAGTTTCATGAATTTTTAATCATCTGTGTTCTGACTGTGTCATGGTTTCACTTTGGTTTAGTGTTGCGTCTCTAGTCAATCAATTGCTCGCCATTACGTCACCGTTTTAGCGATCAACTATTCCTTTGGCAATTTTCATCAACTGTGTCTGATGTTCATTCTCAGCTAATTTAGAGGTAATCTGACAAAGACTTTAGGAGCAGTTTAAATGAGTTTGATAAAAATTTGTAAAAATTACACAAATTTCAAAATGGCAGACTTCCTATTGGGCGGAGCTAATACAAACCAATTGCAAATATGTGCAAAGTCATAGTATCTACGCTCCTACCAAAATTTGAGAAGATTAGACAAATTTTGACACATCCAAAGCTAATTTATTAACCGTATGAATTAGGGGGCGCTGTAGAGTCCGCTAGCTACACATGAAAAAATTATCACAATATTTGTAAAGTGTTTTTTAGATCTTATGGAATCTGACAATTTTCAAGAGTTTTTGAGCATTTCCGTAATGTCAAATATGCATTGAAACCTAGGTGGCGCTATAGAGCCAATGAAATATGTATATATGAAATTTCAATTTTTAATCAAAGTACTGCTTAAATCAAGCAGGCCTGAAAAGTTTTGTGAGTGTTCAACCTGTTTAACCTCCTCAAACACCTACTAACACCAGAATGTATTTACATCCTATTTTAATGGGGTATCTCAAGCAATTCAACTGTCCGCCATTTCGTCCTCGTTTAAGATATCGACTATTCCTTCGCAATTTATCATCACGGATGGTAGTAGTTTTTTGCTGACAAATATCAAGAGTATTCAACAAATTCCCTAGGAGGAGTTCGACAAAGTATGCAAAAAATGTGTGTAAAATGCACGTTTTTCAAAATGGCCGACTTCCTGTTGGGCGGAGTCAATCATATCAACACTGAAAACGTGTGTAATGATGTCTTTTATATTTTTGCCAAGTTTCATGAATTTCCAAGCAGCTGTATTCTGACCATGCTAATGTTTCTATTTGGTTTAGTGTTGTGTCTCCATTAAATCAATTGCCCGCCATTACGTCATCGTTTCAGCTATCGACTATTCCTTCGCAATTTAGCACCACGTATGTCTGGAGACTATCCACAGACAATTTAGTTGTAATCTGACAAAGACTCTAGGAGGAGTTTGAATGAGTTCGTGAAAAATGTGTAAAAATTTAACATTTTTCAAAATGGCCGACTTCCTGTTGGGCGGAGCTAATACATGCCAATGGGTATTATGTGTGGCATCGTAATATCTATTTTTCTACCAAAAATCTTGAACATTGGGGAAAATTTGAGACAGCTACCGCTAATTTATTAGCCTAAACCAAATAGGGGGCGCTGTAGAGTCATTTAGCTCCACATTAGAAAAACGATTACATTTCTCGAAATCATTTAAAGGCATTATTTGGTCTGCTTATTTAGAAGAGGCTAAGAGCTTTCTATAAATGTCATATAAAATAGGTGGCGCTAGAGAGCTGATAAATTATGAATATGAAAAATTCCAATTTTACATCAAAGTACAGCCTATGCCCAATAGGCCTGTGAAATTTTATGAGTTTTCGAACATCGTAACCCACCCAAAACACCACGGGAAACTTTTTATTTTGCGACTTCCTGCCAAAATGGCCGACTTCCTGTTAGGCGGAGTCAAATAAATCCAAGTGATTCTTGATCGGTATAATGAGGTCAATGAGCGTACCAAAGTTGGTGCACATTGGACAAACTTTATCCAGGCCACTAGCAACGTTTGGGGGCGCTATAGAGCTCCTGATCAACGCCCAAGCCCAGGAACTGTGAAATTTCAAATTTTTCACCGGCTTTGACGTCTGTGCCAAAATTCAAGAGTTTTCGAGTATCAGAAAGGCCTCAAAAATGGGCGCGAAGTTTAAAAATAAAAATAATAATAAACGGACCAAAAACAATAGGGCTTTGCACCTCCGGTGCAGGCTTCGCCTGCGCCTTCGGTGCTCGGGCCCTAATAAACGGACCAAAAACAATAGGGCTTTGCACCTCCGGTGCAGGCTTCGCCTGCGCCTTCGGTGCTCGGGCCCTAATTAATCACAGAATTTTGGTATGTTTAATTGGATTGCATTTTTTAATTGATTGACACCACTAGAAATTCTACATGTATAAATGTGTAAATATTCAGGTGTTTACGATGATAACAAATCAAACAAGAAAAAGTGTTTAACGAAAGTCAGAGTATACCAAACAAACAAATACGAGTCTTCTGCAATCGTCTTAAGAATGTTCAACTTGAATGAACATTTGAGATACATCACACATTGATTACAAAATTGTGATGCACAAGCAAAAACAATTTTAGAAAAAGTTAATATGAACTCAATTCTTTGGTCCACATCAATGCTAATGCCGTATTCACAGAAATGCTTACTGTTGAGGTTTGGGTTTCATGTTAATCTGTGTCAACTGTGTTAAGAAACTTTAGTTTTCTATAGATATTTTTTTCAGATTTTGTAGTGTTATTTAAAAAAAAGAGATATTATATCAAAGTGCATTATCTTCCTCAGTCTGCTATGTTGTCTTTCTTTCTTTCTTGTTTTCTGTCACTCACTCATACATTCTCTTGCTCTGTCTGCAGATTATCTGGTTGTATGATCACAGATAAAGGCTGTTGTTCTCTGGCTTCAGCTCTAATTTTAAACCCCTCCCACCTGAAAGAGCTGGATCTGACCTACAACCACCCAGGAGAGTCAGGAGTGAAGCTGCTTTCTGAGAGACTGGAGGATCCACACTGCAAACTGGAGAAACTCGGGTAGGTCTGAACTGATAATTATGTTATCAACTTATTGTAAGATAAATATTGTTGTACATGTTGTACATTATCACTCTCGATATTGCCTGTTGTGCTCTTTCCTGTGTATGTGCTGTGCCTCACAGGAAAGCAAAGTGTTGAGAAAGTAAATGCTGTGAAACACATCGCATTGTGAGACCTGTAGTAAGTCTAGTTGTAGTCACCAGGTAAACACGGTGGAGCAGCATGTAACATTCATTTTCTCATTCTGTTTTATTTTTGTTTACACAGCCACTGTTAATTGTTTATGTTCAAGCTATCTGCACTGAATGCCAAGTACTTTGCTGTAATTCTGTTTTGGCTCATCTTTCTGTTGGTAAAAAAGAACCAAGGTTTAGTTTTTACTCCAGAACAGGTGGAAAACTTCAGTGATGGAGAGCTGCCCTGAGCATCGAGTCAGGATAAAAGTTACATAATAAAAACTGATCTCTACTAACTTTATACACACTGAGAGTCAAGCACCCCAGCAACCAGCCCATGTCTTTATGGTAAAAATAATCAGTGACTGCAAAACCAGAATCCTTTCTGAACACTAACCTACACCCTGTGCAAGGTGGTCTTGATGCTTATTGCTATCTTACTCCCACCAACAGTGTATTTTCATGCTCTTCACCTGTCTTGTTTAAACAGCAACGGTGATTTTGAATATATCTACGCCGATGAAAAACATTGGTCAATTCCAGGTAGCTGCGCCATTTAAATAGCAATACGCCAAAGTCAGACCGCACCTGGCTCTTAAAGGGAATGGCAAATGACATGGTGATTGGTTTATTTCATGATACATGCTTTTTGCACATTTTTAGCCTCTTTGGAGCAACTTTTCCTATCGTAAAGACACAGTGACACACCCTAAATCAAGCTGCATGGTGCACGGCGGACAGCTCACCTACGGATCACTAAAAGAGAGCCCTTAATTTCTAAAGAGATCACATTAACGTGATTGACTTGGTTTTTTGGCTTCATTTAAAAATGTTGCCTTTGTTACATTTTAAATTTTTGAAGTTTTCTAATGACCAGTGGTATAAAATTATTTTGAAATCATGATAAAAAACTTTTTGCACAATAATTCCATGAAAAATGTATGGTCCAATAAAAACAGTTTTTGTGACAGGAGTACACTCAGGTATGGATATGAATGCAAAAAACATACTTTAGTAAAGTTTAACCCTTTTCTGCAAGCCCACAAGAAACCATTTTATCTTAGTTAGGAGTTTCTTTCTTATTATTAAATCATTAACACTGATCTTAACTGAGTGAGATCCTGCAGTTCTTTAAATGTTGTTCTGGGTTCTTCCTGGATGAGTTGTTCATGCCCTTTTGGAGTAATTTCTGTAACTCAGTCACTCCTGGGAACTTTAACCACTGTGACATGTTTTCTCAATTTGTGAATAAAAGCTCTAATAAAAATAATACTACATATTGTGCATATAAAGCAGAATAACATACGGCAAATATTAAGACTTTATATGTGCAGACAAAAATATATTTAGAGAAGTAAGAGTTAATCCTCCTTAATCTTCTGTTTTTAATCTGATTTTATGCAGTGTGCATTGCAGTTCTGTACTTTACCACATGAGGTCACTAATTTCCGCTCTCTCAAATATTCACTCGTTTTCACACAAAGTATTTCTTTATAAATCAGTTTCTAAAATCTCACACTGTGCTGATCTGTGTGTGTGTGTGTGTGTTTAGAGTGGAACATGGAGGGAAGATCAGAATCAAACCTGGATTAAAAAAATGTAAGCTCTCTCTCTCTCACACACACTACATACAAACACTACACACACACACATACACTATATACAAACAATACACACACTAAATATAACACTACACACACACAAAGTACGAACACTCACACATACAGACACATACACTCTACATACAAACAAACACACACACACACACACACACACACTAATCATACCACTACACACAGACACTAAATATACCACTACAGACACATTACACACAAATACACACATTACACACCCAAATACACACAATACAAGCACACACAAACACACTACATACACACATTCACTACATACACATTAATTATAACACTACACACACATAAAAAATAAAACACTACACACACTAAATATAACACTACACACTAGGGATGCAACGGTACAGTGTGGCCATGGTTTGGTTCGTATCGCGGTTCTTGGGCCACGGTTTCGGTTCTGTTTGGATATATATTAATATTATCTAGCTCCACCATGCAGCACGTTTTTAGCCCTTTCTATTTCAAATCAACAAGGTGCTCCTACTCACACTTTCAGAGCCAATTAATAAAGTCACAGATTAATTAAAATCACAAAATCTATTATAAAAAAGGAGCACTTATTCTTACCATTAGTCAAAAACAGGTAACTGAATCACACTGTGCTTTATCTGCTGACTGTCTTTTACCTTGATTATCAAACTCAACACTGAAGCCAAAATGTCCCGAACAGCGGATTTATAAGATGACGGCGCCTCTTCAAATATCCTTTTCTCCGTTTAGCGTTCACTGGCCCTGATCACGCAGCTGAGAAAGTTTTGTTTAATTAGTCCTCAAATCTTCAGCGTTTGCCTTCAGAGCTGATTTGCTCCTGGAAAATTCAGAAAACAGTCTGATTGGTTTTTGCATGGTTGTGCAGAGACACACCAATAGAAGTAATATATAAAAAACTATCCACTATAAAATATAATATACTTAAAATCTGCACAGTAACTATAAGTTATTATTAGTTATATTTATATCTGACGTTTATAAGGATTTAAATTTATGTTCAGTACACAGACTTAATAACTGTAGCTTAATATAGCAGTTATAGGCAAGGGCGTAGGAGCGGGCTTGATATTGGGGGGGACACATTTGCGAATATTAAACAAAGCCCACACTATAGTTTCCTAGAACAACATTTGTGGAATTATTTTTTATCACAAATAATCATTTTTTTCTGTATTTTGTTTATAATTAGTTACAACCAAAATAAAAGGTGATTTTACAGCCTAAACATGTTACTCCACATTACATTTACTGTTGTTAGAAAAAAATTATGCATGCAATGTCTGAATTATATACATAGTACAAAAACTGATCAGCTATCACCTAATATTTAAAATAATATAACAGTATTGGTTATTAATATTATTATGTATTGTATGTCAATTCTGTTGTATATTTACATTTTCTCCACTCTTTTTTTTTAAAAAAAGCTTTTAATTTTTTTATACTGAGAACACTTCTTTCTGCTGAGAGAATGTAACTACGTTTCCTAGAGATTTTTGGCCGAAGTTAATATAAACGTCAGGACATGTGGTCTTACTGTGAACTACATATGAACAGAAGTCAGGTTAGATCAGTGTTTCTTAACCCTGTTCTTACATATTCTACTGCATATTAACACTGTTCTGCATATTCTACAGCTTCCTCTGTTTAAAGGCACTTTAATAAAGTAAGTGGTGTGTAAATTCTGTCTATCCTCTACATCCAGCTTCTAGCTAACTGCAATCCTACATTAATAAACAGTTTGAAAATGAAATAGTGATTAGCTGATCAGGCAAGTTGAACATTACGTATATAGTTTTTTTTTTCTGTAATCTTGACTCCCAATCTAGATAATTCCAAAGTTAAGCTAACTCACTAACACAGCTGCAGTTTATTAATCACAGTGGGGTTAAACTGTGTGCTGATTCAGAGACGTGTATTTTTAACCAGCTATCAGAAACATATCATCACAGTTTACATGATTAGATACCATTACCTTTCTTTTAGAAAAAAAAAATCACCGTATATCCATATCTTAAAATCAGCTGCAGCCGATCCCGCTGCTAAATCTCACAGCGAGGGAGGGGCTTCCCCCCACCAACATACTGACGCCTCTGCGCGCTGCAATAACAGCAAGCTGATTGGCTGTTTTTCCTGAGAGGCGGAACTTAATTCCTGAACCGGCTCTGTGATTGGTCCGGTCTGTCTCCTCATTAATAGCACAGCTGAGCTGAGCGAAACAATATCATTTTTGGGGGGACAAATCCACCTGTTTCTAATATTGGGTGGGACATGTCCCCCCCCATCCCCCCCGGTTCCTACGCCAATGGTTATAGGCATTCTGCTGTTTGAGAATTTTAACAGATGCTTATTCTCACTCAAATGCTGGAGTTTTATAAACAAAAAATTAAAAGAGGAAAGCACTTTGACTGAACAGGAATTTATTTTATTTCACAAACATTTGAAATACACAGAAATATAAAGCTATATGTTAGCGTTCGTTTCTTATCACCAGGGCAGATTTATTAAAATATAAAATATATTAATTCATTAACTAAAATCTCGTCCAGCGCTCTAAAAAGCTGCAGGCACATGTAGCGAAGTTTGGCAGTGCACACGGTGCGGGATTACCTCTGTTTTCTTAAAGAAAAATCATTTTAATGAATAACGACAGATCAAGTGTAGTTTAAACTGCAAAACCATGATATAAAACTCAATATAAAAACACCACTGTCATATAACCAAGAGAGACATCAGGCAAAATGCACTTCTCCCCTCTCTCTTTCTCTCTCTCTCTCTCTCTCTCTGTCTCTCTGACTCTCTCTCTTTCTTTCTTTCTCTCTCTTTCGAAACTGAATTCAGAGTGACGCTACAAATAATATGAAACTCAGTTCAGTTAACTAAAATAAGTTGAGTGCGGAAACGTTAATTAAATATTGTCAAATATAAATAATAGCTTGAGGTTTTGGTAATCTATTTCCATGTTTTGAAACTGAAACTTGTATTACTATCAGGCTTTTTATTCAGAAAGCCTGTGGTTGTTTTCAGTTAGTTTTTTTAATGAGTTTATATTTTATATTACTTATTTATTTTATTTATTTGTATTATTTTATTTATCAAAATAGTTTATATAAATAACTATATCATATATATATATATATATATATATTTTTTCTCCCATGATTCCCATGTTCTTAGTTTATTAATATTATTTTTATAATATCTTATTATTTTTATCATTTTTTTTTCACTACTACTATTACTATTACTTTATTCATAAGATATAAATTCTTTACTTTTTATGTGTCTTTTTTATGATCTTTTTAAAATGTCCTATTTTTCCTTTTTTACGTATATATTTTATTCGTGTAGAGTAAATGTCAGTTTTTATTTCTAATTTTTTTGAATATATTTTTTATCTGTTTTAAACTGTAAATGCTCAGCTGCATTGTAAATGAGGATCCCCCTCCAGTGTAAATAATGGTTGATTGCTTGATTAATATTCAGTGTTGTAAACCCAGTTTTTACATAAACAATAAAGAGAATAGAGAATAAAATAACATTACTCTTCTCTTATATGAGCTGCTGGTGAATCTTCACAGTGTGACGGCGCAGTCCCCCAGCACGCGCTCAGCAGCCCCTCCCCCTGGCCATGGGCGGGGCATGTACAGCGGGAGAGCGTTTGTTCACTCTGTTAGTGCGCACCCAAATACCACCGTCCATCCGGGTGTATCAAACCAAACAGACCAAACCGAACGATTCAATAAAATACAGAGAACCGTCGCATCCCTAATACACACTAAATATAACACTAAATATAAGACTACACACTAAATATATCACTAAATATATCACTAAATATAACACTACACACTAAATATAACACTAAATATAACACTACACACTAAATATAACACTAAATATATCACTACACACACTAAATACAACACTAAATATAACACTAAATATAACACTAAATATAACACTACACACTAAATATAACACTAAATATAACACTACACACACTAAATACAACACTAAATATAACACTAAATATAACACTACACACTAAACATAACACTAAATATATCACTACACACACTAAATATAACACTAAATATAACACTACACACTAAATATATCACTAAATATAACACTAAATATAACACTAAATATAACACTACACACACTAAATACAACACTAAATATAACACTAAATATAACACTACACACACTAAATACAACACTAAATATAACACTAAATATAACACTACACACTAAACATAACACTAAATATATCACTACACACACTAAATATAACACTAAATATAACACTACACACTAAATATATCACTAAATATAACACTAAATATAACACTAAATATATCACTACACACACTAAATATAACACTAAATATAACACTACACACTAAATATATCACTAAATATAACACTAAGTATAACACTAAATATAACACTACACACACTAAATATAACATTACACACACTAAATATAACAACACTACACACTACATATATCACTACACACACTAAATATAACACTAAATATAAGAACACTACACACTAAATATAACACTACACACACTAAATATATCACTACACACACTAAATATAACAACACTACACACTACATATATCACTACACACACTAAATATAACACTACACACACTAAATATATCACTACACACACTAAATATAACAACACTACACACTACATATATCACTACACACACTAAATATAACACTAAATATAAGAACACTACACACTAAATATAACACTACACACACTATATCACTACACACACTAAATATAACACTAAATATAACGCTAAATATAACAACACTACACACTAAATATATCACTACACACACACTAAATATATCACTACACACACTAAATATAACACTACACACTATATATAACACTAAATATAACAACACTACACACTAAATATAACAACACTACACACTAAATATAACACTACACACACTAAATATAACACTACACACTATATATAACACTAAATATAACAACACTACACACTAAATATAACAACACTACACACTAAATATAACACTACACACTGAATATAACACCACACACACTAAATATAACACTACACACACACTAAATATATCACTACACACACTAAATATAACAACACTACACACTAAATATAACACTACACACACTAAATAGAACACTACACACTAAATATAACACTAAATATAACAACACTACACACTAAATGTAACACTACACACTAAATATAACACTACACACACTAAATATAACACTACACACTATATATAACACTAAATATAACAACACTACACACTAAATATAACAACACTACACACTAAATATAACACTACACACTGAATATAACACCACACACACTAAATATAACACTACACACACACTAAATATATCACTACACACACTAAATATAACAACACTACACACTAAATATAACACTACACACACTAAATAGAACACTACACACTAAATATAACACTAAATATAACAACACTACACACTAAATGTAACACTACACACACTAAATACACTCTGTGTGTGTTCTTGTGTTCAGACGGCTGTGATTTCACTCTGGATCTGAACACAGCGCAGCGTCGTCTCTCTCTGAGTGAGGAGAACAGGAGGGTGGAGTTTAGAGAGGAGCTGCAGTCGTATCCTGATCATCCAGAGAGATTTGATTGGTATCCGCAGGTTCTGAGTAGAGAGAGAGTTACTGGTGTTACTGGACGCTGTTACTGGGAGGCTGAGTGGAGCGGGAGAGGAGGAGTAGCTGCTGTAGCTTTGAGTTATAAAACCATCAGCAGGAAAGGAAGAGGATCAGACTGTGGGTTTGGAGGGAATATAAACTCCTGGAGTCTGTTCTGCTCTGATAACAGTTACTCTGTTCATCACAATAATAACAGAACTGAACTCTCTACTCCTCCCTCCGGCTGTAGGAGAGTAGGAGTGTATGTGGACTGTCCCTCCGGCACTCTGTCCTTCTACAGCGTCTCCTCTGACACACACACACCCTCACACACTCTCACACACTTACACACATTCTACACCACCTTCACTCAGCCCCTCTATGCAGGGTTTTGGGTTGGTTCTGGCTCCTCAGTGCGTCTGTGTAAGATAGAATAACCCTGTGTATAACAGAGATTTGATGTGTATGTGTGTGTGTGTGTGTGTGTGTGTGTGTGTGTGTGTGTGTAGGAGGGAGAATGTGTGTAGAAATATAAGTATGTAAATATATTATATAGATGATTTTGTAATTTTTTCCAGAACCTTTATTTTAATTACTGTTATCTTTATTCACTACTGTTATTATTGTTAATTATTGTTTTATTTTATTGTAAAATTGGTTCATATTAATAAAGCTAAATAAATGAAGAAAGGTGAAGAGGAGTCTGATGATTTTTTTGTGTGGTCAGATTATGGTGGAAGTTGGAGTTGAGCTTGGTGGTGTATTTAACATTTCTGTTTTTTTGTTCTTTTGCTTGTTGTAGTTTCTTGTCTTGTCTTGTCTTGTCTATGACAGCGTCTGTCCCTTAACAAAGCTGCAGTACAGTCCACTGAAGTCCTGCGTCATTCTGTAGTCCTTGTACGGCTTCCGTGTCTAAGCGTTTTTTTCTCTGTGAGGAAAATGAATGAGCTTTTTAAAAACTGTCCTCTATCACATTCTGTAGTAAATAAATCTGTTCAGAACCCTGTACGTTTTATTCTGTGTACATTTATCTCCTAAACATCACTGGATCCTCTGAATTACGAGATCGTTAAAGAGCCGTAATGAGAAAAATTAGCTTTAATTTTTTCCTCTAAAAATTTGAGAAGTTAGCTTTAAGCTAATGCTACAGTGCAGCTGCAGAGATCGGCAGGGGGCTCTTTTCAGCGCAACACCAGCAAACTCTGGCCGTATATTTACAGCATATTTACACACAGCTGATCCAACTAATGAACTAACTGCCCTCATTGAGGAGAGCTGAGAGTGTTACAGCAGAAATCCACTAACCCAGCAGCACAGATACCTCTTTTCCACCAACAAAGTGCTGGTGCTGGAGCCGGTTCCGGTTCCTGCGAACCTTTTAAGAACCGGCCTGTGTTTCCCCTGCTTTAAGGAGTTACTCACTAAGTACATGATTGTACATTAGAGCTGTTTGGTGCTTCTGGCTCATTGTTTTAGTAGTTTTACATTAGGTATTTTATACTTTATGGCTCTTAAGTAAGCGGGATTAGCTCTGTGGTTCTGGAGTAACTCTGTCCTTCTAGTTTTTCTGCTGTATCACTCAGCGAGGGCAGGTAGTTAGTTGATTAGTTAGTTAATTAGTTGATTATTTGGGTCAGGTGTGCTCTAATAAACTAATGACCATAACTAAATAATAAACCCTGCAGGGAAGCGCTACTTCTGAACAGTAAAAGCTCACTTTCTCTTATTATCTGCATTTTAAAGCTCTAACACAGTCTACACTGCTCAACATCACCAGACTGATAAGAGTTTTCACCTGTTTAAATACTTTAATGATCCTCCGTGAAGAAGAAGAATAATCTAGAACGTGATCTGACCGAAGTTCACTGGTGTTGCGCAGAATCCAGCGATATTTGGGAGTAAATTGTACACAGAATAAAATGTACAGGTTCTGAACAAATGTATTTACCACAGAATGTGACAGAGGCCAGTTTTTGAAAAGCCCATTCACTTTTCTTATAGGTCTGAACCTTTTAGACACTGAATCCCAAATATGAGCATAAACAACATGGAGCCAACTACAAAATGATGACAAGCCTTCAGTGGTCTATTTGAACCCTTCTGACCCACTATTAATCATCTCCCCAATAAAGCGGTTGAAGCAATGCTAAAGATGTGTGAGTGGATCTATATCTATATGTAATAATAATAATAAATACAGAAACAAAGAAATACACTGATTATTAAAGTCTCAATAACTGAGTCGGCTTATTACATATATGTAATATTTTTGCTTTGCACAGTTTGATGAAAATAACATAAACAGATGTAAACAGTGCTGGAGAAAAAACACATCTCTCCTTTGTTGTTGATTTTGCTGCTTCTTTTTCTTTTTCTTCAAAAGAGAATGTGTGTAATGGTTATTAAACAGGATTATTATGATAATAATATAAATGATACATGTGAAACATATTCTGTGTAGCTGTTTTCTTGTGTTGTGTTTTTTTTTCTCTTTTTCCTGGTCTTCCTCTGCTTCTTTGCCTATCTCTTTCTAATAGGTGGATTGCAGTGCCATTCCAACTCGACCCTCATTGACCTCTGCTGTTCTGCCAATCAGAGAGCTCTGTTGGTCCAAATGGGGGTGGGACCACCTGTTTATAAGCTGTTCCAGGAAGTTGGCCGCTCTCTCTCTCTTTTTTTTTGACTCATTTGTGGTGCTGGGTGCTGTCCCCCTGTGTTCTCAATTTGCTTTGCCTACTTCTAGGCTAGATTGTTAAAATGGGATGCTTTAACCCATTTGTTCTGTTTTCTCCCCTCTTCTAGGAAGGGAGAACAGGTTAGATGTGCGCGCACCTACATTGTGCACACGTAGTTACCTGATTGTCTAAACACACCAGGTTAGAGGGCGGGTACCACCCCCTGTAGTTATATTAGCCTAGCCTAGAGTAGTAGTTAGTAATTTTTTTTTCTTTCCTCTTTAGTTAGTTTAGATTTTCTTAGTAAAGCTTAGTGTAGAATGTTTTATTATTTTCTTTTCTTTGGTACCGTCCATGTTCTCCTCTTCCCCCCCCCAGTCACCCCCCTTTTATATTACCATGTTTGTCTTTTGTAGTTTGATCCTGTGATTAAAGTACAAGTAAGAGTCTATGCTGTCCCTCTCTGGGTTGTTTGTCATGCACACCTCACAATTGTTACAGTACCCACACTTTTAATTCCTCTAGAGTATGTTTTCCAACAGTGGGATTGTAACAATAAAGTAGGAGGATTAGAAGGAAAAAAAGAAGTAGACCTATGCTGGAGGCTGAACAGGAGAATCTTCTCCTCTGTCAAAAACAGCGCTGAGCTCCAGAACACAAAGAACATCTTTATCAAGATCTGCAGGATCTTTCCTTTCCCCCGATACCTGATTCAAAAACAGCATTTCATCTTAAAAATATCAACTTTATAAGCACTCAAAACCAAATGTGTAGCGGGTTTTATATTGGGGGGATTTAATCCACCTTATAGATATGGAGGACCAAAAATGACATAAATAAATAAATAAATGTAAAAATAAATAAATATATAAATAAATGAATAAATAAATAAATGTTTAAATAAATATATAAATAAATATATAAATAAATGAACATATAAATGAATAAATAAGTTAATAAATACACGCATAAATAATTGTGTGGCTAAATAAATAAATTAAGTAAATTAATAAATTAATTTCTTATTTACTTAACTATTTTTTTTTATTTATTCATTTATATGTGCATTTATTTATTTCAACGTTTATTTATTCATACATTTAGTTCAACATTTCTTCATTTATTTATTTCTGTATTTTTGAATTTGAATGGTAATTAGGTGGGCTGTCCTATTCTCGCTCTAAAGCAGGATTGGTCAACTGGTGAATCAGACAGAAGTAATCGGTACTCTAGTACTCTAGCGTTACTTGACTTGTGATACCAGTGTTCAGTCAACAGTGGCTTCGAGTGGAAGGCCGCTGGCCGGCCAGCTTGAAAGAAGCAGTAGGTTTGTTCTGTTCATATTTCAGATTTATCTCAAATAAAAATGGTTTATCTTATTCATACACTTGTATTGTGTCTGGTGTATGTTACGTCCTAGACGTTTATTTTGGAATTTATTATTATTTTTGTAGATTGAGCAAGGTATTAAGTAGCTTTTGTTGTTTTTCTGTTGTCGTGCTGCTGCCCTCTGCTGCTCTTTCTGTGTATCTCTTGTTCTCTCTCTCTCAAGCTCTTAGGTCACATCTTGGTGGGAACGTGTCAGCTGATCACTGTGGCCATGTGACCCAAGAATACAAAAGGACCTGAAGTTCCATTGTGGGGTGGCCCATGGTGTCTCCACCATGCGGACCATGGCAGACATATTGACACTTGCTTTTGTTTAGCTTATGTTTCTGTCTTGGTTAAGCTATGTATATGATGCTTTATGTCACTGTACGGATGAGCTGCCATTTTGTTTTTACTTACATTTGTTTCTGTTTATGAACAGGGAGGTAGGTAAGCTGTTTGTCTTTCCTTTGAACTTTTGTTTTTGATGCACAGGTAAGATAGCTTTTGACTGGTTAGACATTTTTGTTTGTTATTTTGGCCTTGGCTCACCCTGAAGTTTTGTGACTTATATTTATATAAGTTTATATTTGTTTATGACTTTGATTATTATTATTATTATTATTATTATTATTAATATTAATATTTCTTTTTGAGCTGTAACATTATTTGTATTTTCTTGATCTGCCATGTATTTTGTTTAGCTTGACCCTCCAATCTAAAAACATAAAATACACTTTTCTTCTTTTGCATCTAAAACTTGTTGGTCCATTTATTTATGTTGCAACCCTTAGACCCCTAGGCTATACTTTATTATCTAGGGTCGTAACATAAATTGGGGGCTTGTCCTTTGCAGTTTCATTAGCTGTTTTCATTTTTGTGTGGTGGGGTACTTTGTGGCAGTAGCCATGTTTAACTTAGAGACCTTTACTTGTAATCCTACCCTGGAGCAATTTGATCAGTGTCGTAAGGCTGACTTAATATTAATTGCTGAGTTTTTTTATATTTTTGTGGGTCGACTTAAGACCAAAGCTGAAATAAAATCTGATTTGTATCGGCAGCTGGTGGATCGGAGTGTTTTACCAGAGAGGCCATGCTCAGTGACTGAGGGTGCAGGTGTTGCCACAGATGAGGCATCTATCGCAGCAACGGGGGAGGCCGAGGCTCCGGCAGTGTCTCGAAGCATAGAACCTGTAAATCCTCCTGTCTTTAATCCTGAGATCACAGTACGTCTAAAAGAGCTGGAGGTGGAACTGCAGCGGCAAAATGTGCGCGCTATAGAGATCGGAGCCCAAAAGTCCATTAAGCTGCGTGAGTTGGAGATAGAGGCCAAGCTTGCTGAGCAGCCTCTCCCTGCTCCTACTACCTCCACGCCCAGGAGTACTGGTGAGTCTCTGGATTTTCGTTCTGATTTTGATGTGAGCAGGCAAATCAGATTAGTTCCTCATTTTCGTGATTCTGAGGTAGACTCTTATTTTGAAGCATTTGAAAGGGTTGCTAACTCTTTGAGTTGGCCTAAGTCAGTTTGGCCTCTTTTGCTCCAGTGTAGATTAACTGGTAAGGCTTTAGATGTGTTTTCTGCTTTGCCAATAGAGAAAAGTTCAGAGTATGATTCTGGAAAAACTGCTGTACTCCAAGCCTACAAATTAGTACCAGAAGCTTATAGACAACATTTTCGTGCACATTTGAAAACAGCTAATCAAACATTTGTTGAATTTGCACGAGAGAAGGCAGCTTTATTTGATAAATGGTGTAAGGCTAGTAAAGTTACCACCTTTGAACAGCTTCGTGAATTAGTACTGCTTGAAGATTTTAAAGCTTGTGTATCTGAGAAATTAGCGGTTTATCTAAATGAGCAAAAACGCTCTTTGCTGTCTGATGCTGCTATTGCAGCTGATGAGTTTGTATTGACTCATAAAGCTGTTTTTCCTTCTGCATCTCGTGTTGATGCATGTCGTGTTGATGCATCTAGAAAATTAGATTTAGGACCTCGTAGAGATAGACAGACTAGTGGAAGCAAAATGGATTCTGTTTCTGCAAGCAGTTTTAAGCCTAGTGGGTCTGTTAAGGAAAATCGTGAATGTTTTTATTGTCACAAGCCTGGTCACCTAGCAGACTGTCGAGCTTTACAGAAAAAGCAAGGTTCCTTGGTACCCAAGGGAGTAGGGTTGATTCAGTCTGTTTCAGAATTACATGTGGCCAGTGAGGTTGATTTTAGACAGGACAAAGATGTGTTTGAGCCTTTTCGTTTACAAGGTTTCATTTCTAGCTGTGAGAGCATGGAGAATAAACAACCTGTAACTATTCTGCGTGATACAGGTGCTGCCCAATCATTGTTGCTCAGTGGTGTAATCCCTTTATCTTTAGACACCTATAGTGGAGCTGATAGGGTAGTTCAGGGTGTTGGGCTGAGCTATGTTAATGTTCCAATACATTCTGTATATCTAAAGTCTGACTTAGTTTCTGGGAAGGTTGATGTTGGGATATGTGATACATTGCCTATTCCAGGGGTAACGTTTATACTGGGGAATGACTTGGCAGGAGGGAAAGTGCTACCTGTTCCTGAGGTTGTGACTGATCCCATTTGTTCTGTTCAGCCACCAGCCAACCAGTATGAAACTAGTGAGAATCTCCCATTAACTTTTCCTGCATGTGTGGTTACACGTGCTCAGTCACGTAAACTCAAGGATGTTGTTGATCTTTCAGATTCCTTTTTGCATTCTGATTGCTTAAATGTTAGCCTTTCTGATAAGTCTTTTGGTAAGGTAGAGACTGTGTCTGATTTGTCCGGTGTGGGTAGCACTGTTCCAGATTTTGGTTTGTGTGCTACTCGAGAACAGCTTGCCATTGAACAGAAAAGTGACTCTTCTTTGGCTCAGTGTAGAAAGGCAGCAGAAGAGGTTAAAGCTGATGTTTCATCCTCTGCTTACTTTTGGGATGGAGAGATACTCATGCATAAATGGGTTCCTCCTAAACTATCTAAAACTGATTCTGAGTGGACCACTACTTACCAAATTGTTGTTCCTACTGCTTATCGCTCACAAGTATTAACTTTAGCTCATGATCATTGTTTATCTGGACACTTGGGGGTCACTAAAACGTACAAACGAATATTACAGCATTTTTTTTGGCCGGGTCTAAAAAGTGATGTAACTGCTCACTGTCGCACTTGTCATACTTGTCAGCTTACTGGTGTGGGGGAAAATCAACATTTACTTCATGTACACTGATTGTTCCTGATTCACTTCATGTATTCAAAATCAATTATTCCTGTTAATCATTAAATCAGTATTATTACTCCCTGTAACAGAGTTACACTATATTCTTGTATTTTATCGTTGAGTGTTATGTGCTGATAAGGCTAAAGAAAACCCAGGTTTGCCTGGAGACAAGCTTGTCATAGCAAATGGAGTTTTCTGATTTATGAATTATTCTCTCCTAAAAAGCTTATCATCTGTTATACGTGCGGTTTCTGTTCCTCTTTTTAAGAGAACAAGACGTCCAGTGTTTTTTCAGCATCTTTTCTCTGGTTTGGTCCATATATGGTAGTGATTGGTTCCAAAAACAAGTCATGGGAACATTACCTCATGTATGCAGGGGGGACTGTATAAAAATGCCCAGTCGACACAGAAAAGGGAGGTCCGATTTTTTCCTGACTACTTTCATCCTCATTGCCTTGCTTGCTGTATTTTTCTTTTGCAACTTCAAAATAAAAGACTTCTCTTTTGGCATCCCGGGTCTTTTTGACTGTCATTTGTCGATTTCCACGACAAATCTTGGCGTCCCTGGGTGGGCTGCTCGTGCGCCGGGACCTCGAGACTTCAGAAGAAAAGCGGAGGACGCTCTTGGGTTATAAAGAAAAACTCAACCTTAGAACCTCGACTGTTTTAGAGGAAAAAGGCGTTTTCTCTGGGAGTCGAGGGGTGTCCGGGGCCGCTGCAGCCGCACCACGTGTGAGTATATTTTTGTTATCTCTCCTTGTCTGGTCTGAGCTCCCTGGCACATAGGGTGAGTTAGTTGAAGAGGTTAGAGGAAAAAAAAAAACAGAGAACGAGTTCCTGGTGCCGGATAACCCGCCTTTGTATGACGATATTTAAAGGTTAAAGATTTTTCCCTGGTTTTTCGAGAAAACGGAGGGCACAGTTTGACGGGGCTGTGAGCAAATAGGAATGCGATTGGATCGCAGACCTGTTTGTAAGTAAGAGGATCGATCCCTCATCTGTGTGTTCGGTACGGGGAGCTTGAGCCAGAGGGGAAACTTTGTTAAAAATACATTTTCTAAGGGAAATGAACGGGGATGCTGAAAGACAAGTGTCTTATAAATTTTTTTTGCTTGTGAGGGAAAATCAACATTTACTTCATGTATTCATAATCAAATTACACTGATTATTCATTCAATCAGTATTATTACTCCCTGAGTTATGAATTATTCTTGACTTTTGCTTATACGTGCGTTTTCGGTTCCTCTTTTCAAGAGAACATCTGTTCAGCATCCTTCCTCCTCTGTGTCCCAATCTTTGGTTCCAAAACAAGTCATGGGGAGATTACCTCATACATGCACGGTGGCATGTATAAAAATGCCGGTCAAGACAGACTTGGGGCTTTCCGATCTTTCTGACTACTCCATCTGTATCGCCTGCTTGCTCTATTTTTCCTTTTTGCAACTTCAAAATAAAAACCTTCTCTTTTTGGCATCCCGGGTCTCGACTGTCATTTGTCGATTTCCACGACAAATTCTGGCGTCCCTGGGTGGGCTGCTCGTGCGCCGGGACCTCGAGACTCCAGAAGAAAAGCGGAGGACGCTCTTGGGTTAAAAAAGAAACCCGACCTTAGAACCTCAACTGTTTTTAGAGGAAAAGGCGTTTTCTCTGGGGGTCGAGAGGTGTCCGGGGCCGCTGCAGCCGCACCACGTGTGAGTATATTTTTGTTATCTTTCCTTGTCTGGTTTTGGGGCTCCCTGGCACATGAGATGAGTTAGTTCTGAAGAGGTTAGAGGCAGTAACCCAGGAACATGTGATTCTTTGGTGCTTTGTGGTTGCCTCAATCCGGGATTGGGGCATAACCCAGAGAACGAGTTCCTGGTGCCGGATAACCCGCCTTTGTATGACGATATTTAAAGGTTAAAGATTTTTTTCCCTGGTTTTTCGAGAAAACGGAGGGCACAGTTTGACGGGGCTGTGAGCAAATAGGAATGCGATTGGATCGCAGACCTGTTTGTAAGTAAGAGGATCGATCCGCTCATCTGTGTGTTTTGGTACGGGGAGCTTGAGCCAGAGGGGAAACTTTGTTAAAAATACTTTTTCTAAGGGAAATGAACGGGGATGCTGAAAGACAAGTGTCTTATAAATTTTTTTTTGCCATCTAATTTTTTTTTGGCTTTGCTCCGCACCGCTTCCTTTTTTCACTTCTAAATTTTTCTGTCTGGTGTTTATCCACCAAAATATGAGAGGGTTCCTCTCGTCTTTTCCTGTTTAGAGTTAGTGAAACAGAAGTGTGTGCGACAGTGCGACTCACAGAGAGAAAAAGAAAAGGATCTACGAGTGTCTGTTACAGGGATTAAAAGTGTACCTGTGAGTGTGAAAGTGTGCGTGTCCAGTTTTCCTGTGAGAGAAACAGAAAATGTGTATCTTGTGTGGCGGAGAGAAAGAATGTGTGTGTGGCAGTGAGTGAGAAAGTGTGTGACAGCAAATTAAAGAGTGTGTGTAAGACAGAGTGCGTGAAACAGAAGTGTGTGTGTATGTGTTGGAGTGTGTGTGAAACTGTGTGTGAGCGGGGCTCCTGTGAGCGGTGTGATTGGTTGAGTGTACGAAGTCGTGAGTGACAACAAAATAGGAATGGATGAGTCCCACTGCAGGGGAGGAGTCCAAGGTGAAGTAGGTGGAGTTGGTTCAGCCTATTGGTTTTAGACTGAGAGGTTGGTTTGATTTGTGAATTAACGCTTGTGAGATATCATAGAAAATAGAACATCAGTTCAGTAGGGAAATAGAGTAATACACAGTGAAAATGGGGGACAGAGGTGAACAGGGGGAAAAGGCTTTTGTACGGGTAGATATATATATATATAGAAGAAGATATATAAGGCTATAAAAAACCTAACTATACTAGATAAGGATCTATCTGTAAACGGAGCAGTGCAGTAGATGTTACTAATGGTCATAAATAATTAGATAATTAACAGAGTAAAGTGCGATGACATCTATTACAAAGGTAACTGATGTGACATAGAAATATTATATAATATAAATATGCATACGTTATAAGACAGTTCTTATAAGACAGTTCTAAAAAGAGAATGTGAAAATGTGAACACCCAATCATGAGTAAAGTATACTTTAATGTAAGCGAGGTTGAGGAACTGTTAATATAAATAATTAAAGTTGTTCAGTCCAAGTGGTGTGTGAATGGATAGATAATTAGATAATTTAGAGAATTTAATAATGGGGTTGGTTAGCAAAAAAGATGAGAAAAGGGGCAGTCAGAATTGAGGAAAATAATTAGCTTAATTTTGGGTATTGGACTATATCTTGGGGCCCTAACCTAACAGGGACATATGTCTAACTCTATATTCTATAAGCAAATCTAATAATGAAAATAATGAAGGTGTGTGGCTGTGTCGGAATCGTTTCCTATTGCAGAAATACTAAGCAGTTTGGATTGGCCATTTTTGCAATACTTTGTAAAAACTGAGCAGTACATTTTTTCCCCATATAGTTCACTATTAATTGTATTATATTATAATAATATTGTACAGAAGATATATGCTTATATATTCCAAAATATACTATGCAATGCAGTACTGTTGTGTCAGATGTCCTCAGAGCAGGACAAATAAACATGGTTTCTTGTTTGATTCTTAAATAATCCGTTCAATAAATAGAAAAATGCTACATAGTGAATGAGTTAATGAGCGAGCCATTCCAAACACAGCTTTTTCTATCAGGTGATTTAGTCAATTATCTTACTATTCGTTTCTTATTCAGACTGATCTCAGTTCAGTCCTAGCTGAATGAGACTTATATAAGACAGATTTAATATCTAATTTCTCTATGATCTCATGTCTCTCAGTCTATGCTGATATTTTGATTCTCTTAAGAGCATGCGTACGTCTCAGATAACAATGAGGAAAGACCTTATTTATTTGAAAAGGAAACTCAGTATTGGATGTAATACAAGCATTAGTGAATTGGGTCTTTCTCATTTTAAATAAGGGGAAATAAAATGTGTTTAAAATACAGCTCTCTGTTTTGCTTCACGGTATTAAATTAGACTAGAAAGAGATCTGGAAAACAGCATAAATTTAGTTTTCATGCTTATACAATGCCACCTATAAAACAAATGCATAATTTTCTGGCTGTAGCATGAACAAAATCAGCTAAGCAATATAAAATTGTTTCATCTGCATAATGGTAAAGTTTGCAATCTGAGAAGCAGAGCCAGCACTATAATTTATGTATATATTAAATAAAACTGGACCAAAATTTAACCTTGTGGTACACCTTTAAGGTACAGATGCCAAATCTGAATAATTATTCATTGACATGCACTCTTTTGTGTCTATTCCAGAGCAGTGGCATCAAAGCAAATAATTTAAGCTAGATTAAGTGGGAGATAAAAGGTGATAATGATGGTAATAAATAAAATATGTATACAATAATAACAAATAATAAACTATGGGTACTTAGTGCCTTGCACAGGCTTTCACGGTGAACACCAGAGTGTGAGTTTATGACAGTGTGACATACCTGGGTTGGCGTTCCCTAACTGTACCCTGCAGGAACACTACAGCACTGAATGTTGATAAAACAGTGCTGCTACGCTGTGTGTGGTTCAGTGTGATAGGCTGGTTGGCCAAAGACGGGTAAGATCCCAACGTACTACACAGGGACAACCTAAGACAGGCACAGTCTCGATCTGACCACCACATGCAGTTTAACAGACCACGGAGACATATCTCTGAAGAGTTAGAGGGGGGGAGGCGCAGCCCAGGGCGAGAGTGAGTGGATGAATGAAGTGATGGGGTGTGTGTCAGTGGAGGCCTGGGCAGGGTAGACCAGCCCAGTGGACAGTCAGAGGGTAAAGCAATTTTGTGTTAAGTTCTCTGAAACAGAAATTCTGTTTCAGAAAAAGGGGGAGATGTGAATAGATCACAATTATTACCACCATTATTTGCCAGACTATTGTTTTATACTTTTTTATATTTTTAAACCTATTAACTTTTTATTTGTTATCCCTCACCACTATTACTAAAAATTTTTGACCAATCATTATTTTATACATATAGAGCATTGTTCAACTTTTACTTTATTTATGTATCTATTTATTTTTAACTTTTGGTTTTAAAACAACCACTATGCAGATGAGCACTGATTTAAAAAAGGAACAGTCTTAACTTTAAGACACACTCAATCCTAATTTAAAAATAAGAAATAAGAAACTTAGAAATCACAAAATTAAACTTTCACTATTCAACATGTGAGCCACTTTTTGAGCAAGGGAAACAGTAAGTGAGATTTGACAAATTGTTTAAGGAAGTTGCATTACCATTGTGAAGAGCAGTCTGCGGTGCATTGTATATGCATAAATAAAGATATACAGATTCTGTTTGGTCATATTTATCAGTAAATGTAAAGCTTTGTTCGGATTTACTTGCTATAATAACGTGGACAAAGCAAAGCATAACATTTGTGTTTATTAATATTGATAATATTATTGTCTGTAATGGAAAGATTGATACAGAGAAAAATAATCACGTCCCACTTATCCCAATTCTTAAAGCACTTCTATTCAAATCTAGAAATCAAGGCTTTATAAAAATCTTGGGAACCGAATAAAGTCAGAAATATAATTACTTAATAAATAGCACACCGCAGAAAATTAAAGTGGCAGGTAAAATAATATAGCCACAAGCGGTGATTCTAAAGTCCAAGCAAAAGTAACCCAAGAAAGCCCAGTACATCAATATGGAACCATTCCTGAGACAACACATTATGTGTAGTTTGTGCAGAATTTAAAACTTGGGGCCCTGATATTCTATCAATCAGTGTGGATATGGAGGGGAAAATAGAGCAGCTGATCATTACGAGCTATATATAAAAAACATGATTTAGATGTATTTCCAAGTGTTTGTTTCTTATCTATTATCTATATAGTATTATCAATACAATATAAGAAGATATGCAGGAAGCATTCAGTGGTAAGTTTAACAGCAGGTGCGTTTAAAGCAGCAGTTTTGTGCTGTGAAGCAGTAAAATATGGTCTGTACAATGATGCTGCAGAGTTGAGGTGTGTGATCTTGAGCTTGGTTAGTGTTTGTGAGAGTGGAAGTGTATGAGCGTGTGTGCATGCACGAGAAATAGTGTGTGTCTAGTGGTAAACTGGGTGGTGAACATTAGTAGTGTTTGTAAGAGCTAATTTTGGATATAACAGAGCCACAGGGAAGCAGTTACACTAAAAGGGAAAGGGATGTGAACAAAAGTAAGGTAAAAGCCAGTAATTAATGGTGATGATAATTAAATGTTGCAATTTAAAATCGAAAATTCCTAAAAGTTAGGGATTTAAAGAAATGACTAAATGCTACGGATTTAAAGCACTTTTGACAGTAAAGATCATGATTGAGTATTAACTGAAAATCAGGACAACTGAAGAAGGTAAGAAAACAAAATTGGGCTTAAATCTGTGCACAGACAAAATTTAAATATGAAATAATTAACTTCCAAGGGGAAATTAGAGCTCAAGTTAAGTGTGATAAATGTATTTTAACCATGTATTTTAACTTGCAGGAAGGAGACACGGAGGACGCCTTAAAAAACTTCCAAAATGAATAGTGAACCTTAAACATGATTATAACGAATACAAAAGTTTCGTTTCAGATCTGTTTACACAGGGGGAGAAGGAGAACGTGGTGCAAAGGTGGACCAGTCCAGACACAAAGTCAGGGCTCCTCCGCCACTACGCACGAAAGGGGAACGAGCATGGCTGGATTGAGCCTTTCCAGGTGACTGAGAGAACAACGTACGCAGATCACCTGATAGGCGAGGGTTCGACGGCTGTGCAGCAACAGAGATCGCTCACAGAGCAGCAGGAGGAGACGAGACAGCTGAGAAGTCTGACCCTGCAGCAGCAGCAGGAAGGAGGGGCAGCAGAGCCCCCGCAGCACGGGCCTGGCCTGGCCACAGCAGAGATAAGAGTTTCTCAGAGCGCAGCAGCAGCAGCACACAGCCTGGCTGTGACCGAGGAGAGGAAGTGAGGGAGTAACTCATTCAACAACGTTTCGATTGCGTCAAAATACACTACATACAGAGACTCTTAAACACATCTCATTAAAGAACACACATAGTCTTATCACACACCAACTCATACTTTTCATTTACTGATATTGCAGACATCAAGAGCCAGAATAAAGCTCTTCGTACGTGGGGCTGAGGTAGTCTACCTTCAGAATCCTGAAGCTAGAAGAAAGAAGAAGAGAACTACACGCATTGCAACTTTAACATTTACACATATAAGGTTATAAACTGTGATTTGCTAAATTAGGGGGGGAACACATTATTTTTTCTTTACAGGTTGTCCTGAACATTGCTTTCCTTTACAGGTTGCATTGGACTCTTGAAAAAACGAAATTGTAAAAAAAATATATATATATACACTCTGTAACCTTAACACTTACACATATAGGGCTATACATAACAAGTTTACTAAATAGTGGGAAACTTAGAGGGAAAACACGTTTATGGTTTAATAATGGCTTGGTACGGAAAAAAAGGGTGGAACAGGTCAAAGTATGGACACCATAACGAACCAGCACTCCCTCCAGTTATTCCAATATGGCTCCAGATAATAATAACCATTACTCTAATGGGTATAATGATAATAAAGACTGTACACCACCATGTATTTTACCTATATTGGAGTGTGAGGAAGAGCTGGAGGAAATGCTGTACACCAACCAGTCTTGGGGATGACTTTAAGGTAATGATGTCACTTCCTCCGTTGATAGAGTTCGAATTATTAGCCGACTGGGGCAGAGGGGCTGTGGGAGAATTTTTCCTGTCAAAATTGGTTGGTAGGCTGCCGGAACAGGTTTTCGCTCCCACCATTAGCAAAATGTTCACACATATGTTTATCACGTGTTGAACATATGTAAATACATATTTGGAGGAATTACGATGTGTTGACGTATCTGGTTGATACGTCAAAAGCGGGAATTAAAGAGTAACTGTTTATTATACGTTGAGTTTATTGACAAATATCTTTCAGTTATGATTACTTATCTTAGTATCTGTAATGACATAATCATTGTGTGAAACCTTGTATTCAATATGCATAACCAATACTCACATTGTATTTGATCATCTTTATTACTCACAGTGTATTTTACACGCAATTATATAGAAGATTAACCAATAATCACAATATACTCTTTACATATATAGTAAAACACTGTTTGATCAAGCATGTGATTAACACCAGCCTTATTATGACAAATTAACCCACATGATACATAAGGCGTATATTAACACATAGGATCTATTATATGGCGGACTAACCACGCGCTGCTAACACAGTAACATATGACATATAGAACCCATTGTGGGGCACATACAGCTTACGCCTGAAGCATTTAGTTTACTGCAGGTTTCTGACTAACCATCAATCATCAGCTAGTGCACTCTGTATGAACTAAAATTGATACAAAGGAGGCTTCAGGACGAACAGTGTGGCCTTTCACTCTGTGTGTGCGTTGTTTTTCATCTCCCAAAGCGGGATGAGAGCATGCACATAGGGAGGACGACACTGTGTAATTATTAAAACAATATCACACTGTTTCGACCGGACTCAGTCCAGTCCTGAAAACAATGCCACACTGTCCGACTGGATACAGTCAAGGCCAAACACTGGTGCTCTGATCAGACCTGTGGACTCTAACACGTGAGAATGTGCCTACTAACATGAGATGATTTTAACAACACCTCATCAACAGGCTTTACGTCATATGGGGTATAAAACATGGAGTCAGATCAGAGGGGGGTCAGAACTTATGCTGGGACAGCTTTTAGACGGTCTTTCATGTGTTGGTTCTCCTGAATATTCAGTACTTTGTAATAAATACTTGGTTTGCTTTCAACTTCACTCCACCTGTCTGACTCTCTCTATCAAACGAACACGCAGGGGAGTTGTACCCCGGACGAGAGGTGGGGGTAGCCCACCTTTCATTTTCTTTTCTACAACATTATTTTTTTTTTTAAACTGTGTATATTTTATTATTCTATGTATTTATCTCTTTGTTTTATTGCTCTACATTTTAGCCTGTTTGCATATTCTTTTATTTTGAATTATTTTATTTTTTCTTAATTAAATCTTACATGTTTGCTTGTTTTTATAATTTAAACTTAAGTCTCAATCCCTTTAACTCTATGTAGGCTCGGCTACATTGAAAATGAGGGTTACCCTCAATGTATTTACCGAAAATAAAGGTTGGTTGATTGATTGATTGATTACTGGCTAAAATAATGTTCATTATTATATATGTGAACAAACATACAAATAAACACAGTAGACGATATCACGATTTTTAAAAATTATTGAGGTCATGTTCATTTATTGTACGATAAATCGATATTGCACTTATTGTGACAGGCCTACTCATTACATTTCTTAAAGACAACCAAGGATGTGCAACAAATTCATATCACATCAGTTACTGATGGCACTTCTCATCTTTTACAACTGATAACCTTTTTTATTTTTTTTTAGACCACAATAATTTGTTCTGGAGGAAACAGGAGAGTTGAGGTGCACATTGAATTCTGCCGTGATTTGGGCAGCCGTGGTTTTATGTTTTTTGGATACAATCCAGGTTAGCACCCGAATAACCCTTTCAGACAGCTTCCTCTTGTGTCAACAATTAATTAATGCAGACATTACCCTGGATACCGTGGCTCTTGATGCATCACAAAGACTTGCTGTCTTGGTCACAGATGCTCCAGTAAGACGTGCACCAACAATTTGTCCTCTTTTGAACTCTGGTATGTCACCCATAATTTTGTGTGCATTGCAATAATTTGTGCAAAACTGTTCTCTTACCCTGCTAATTGAACCTTCACACTCTGCTCTTACTGGTGCAATGTGCAATTAATGAAGATTGAACACCAGGCTGCTCCAATTTAGCAATAAAACTTCCCACACTAAAATGACAGTTGTTTCAGTTTCATTGCCCAACCCCTGTACACACCCTTTATATATAAACCAATACTATACAATCATTTTCTCATCTCTTTCTTTTAGCCAAAGAACCATAGGGGATTCAGTGGAGCCTGAAACAATACAGCACCCTGCACTCTGAGTCTGCACTCTGATTTTTTTTTGTTCGCAATTCTGTATTTTAATAAATCAGGCATTTCACTTTCCATTGGTGTGTTTATTGTGAAAAGTGCAAATGCAGTGTTTGATGATTGCCTCACATATTTTTTTGCTGTTGTAATCTTTAGTGAGAGGAAGACTGCTCCTGCTGAGTTGAGACAACCATTTTTTTCTCCTCTCAGTACCAGTAGGGAAACCGTACATTTTTGCTCCTTTTTGATCCCCATGCAGCACAGCAAACCATGGTGGACACTACACAAACAACATGGAAAAAATTCCTTAACACACTATTCCTGTTTGAGATTTTTTTTTATCTTTATTTAATTAATTAATAGTGGTAAAGTGTGTATTAAAAAGACAAGATAAATACAGTTTATGCTATATATATATTGTGGCGTGCATTTTCCACAGTGGTGGAGAATGGGGCGGGGCCCAGTGACCTGGTTGGAAGGAAGCCGCGGAGTGGAGCACGACACGGGGCTGTGGTGAACTCAAAGCGTGCCTTTGTTTGGCCGCCCGAAGCCACACCTCAGTTTCGTTTTGCCTTTTTTTTTCTCTAAAAAAAAAAAAAATGCCTCGCGGGAGGAAAAAGGGGAGGCCCGCCCCCGGCTACTCACCGCCTCTCTGGTGTGACGCCGGGGAATCCCCCTTCGCCGCCCTACTGCTCGAGCCAGAGCCCGCCCCCAGCTTCTCTCCACCACCCTGCAGCGGTGACGCTGGGGATTTCTCCTTCTCCTCTCTCCTGCCGGAGTGCCGCCGATGCGCGAGGCTGGGGGACGGAGGCTGGGAGGTGGGCTACCATCTCCACGGGTCTCTCTCTGGAGGGGGGGGCCCAAGCGAACGAACTGCATCCCCCGCTCTCCTCACCCCGCCTCTCTTCGTTCGCTCCAGTCACCAGGTCACGCCTCACCTTCGACCCTGGTGGCTGGAAGCTTAGGGGGAGGGACTGTGGCGTGAGGAGGCGGGGGAATTGTGGGTCCGCCCCACGCCGGAGCGCACAGCCCAATGTGTCCCAGCTGGACAGGTATAAAACTCAGCCTCAGCTCACTGAACGAGAACTTGGGAGAGCTCACTGGGGAGCTGAGGGCTGAGGCTGCGCGGACGCTAAAACAAGAAAAACTAAGTAATTCGACAGACTCTAGAGCCCCATTGGGCGAGCTATGTTTATTTAAGTTCATTCTGGGTGTGGTGGAGGGCATTTTTGAAAATAAAGGTACATTTTGAGTTTCATTTACTCCCCGTGTCTGTGTTCTCTGTGTGCTTCCTCCTTCTGGGTCACTGTGGTCACGGCCCTTACCCCAGGGGCCTACCACAATATAAACATATACAATTCTCCTTCTGGTTTATCTGAAACTGCGAAAATTTACATTAGTCATTTAGATTACTTAATTATTAAGATTATTATTTAGATTACAGAAATCACCATGAATTAAATATATGTTAATGTTAAAATGTTTGGTACACGAAAATCGCAGTTCTGTCGCTGTGTTTACGCGCTCAAATGGCCCGCAAAGAGTTTCCTGGAACTATCTGAAGGCTCCGTGAACCACGTGACCATCAAGCATTTTGAACTTCCGTTGTCGCAACTCTCTCTCTCTATGGCTCTGCAGCCTGTGACCGTGAGGCAGCCCTCAGGGGCGGGTTTATTTAAATGAGTAGGCTGTCTCTCCACAGTCTTTCTCCCTCCTCTGGTCTCTACTGCGCAGACTTGGGTTTCAGGATCGCCAAAATGGCGGAAGATTTTGTTTTCATTTTCATCGAATGAATGGGAACGGCGACACGGTGTCCATCTTTTTTTACAGTCTCTGGCTTGGACTATCCGGTGTACATCTGTGATGGTAATCTTCGGAAGGTCTTGGAGGCACCTCGTGTAAAACACAGCCATCTTCGCTTTTACGCGTCTATCCTGTGTACCGGAGCGGAACTATACACACGCACCCTCAAAAAAACTAGTAACATGTCATCCCGTGCAACTAGTGAATATTTAAGCTAGCTAGGTTAGCTCATTTTAACTACTTTATTTCAGGTTGGTATGATTTAGCTAGGTTAGCTAATGTAATCTACTTTATTACAGTGTGGAATGATTTAGCTAGGTTAGCTAACATTAACTACTTTATTTCAGGGTGGAATATTTAAACTAGCTAGGTTAGCTAACTATAACTACTTTATTTCAGTGTGGAATAGTTTAGCTAGCTAGATTAAGTTGTGGAATGTTAGCTAAGCTAGTTAGGTTAGCTAATGTCAACTCCTTTATTTCAGCGTAGAATGATTTAGCTAGGTTAGCTAATGTTAACTACTTTATTTCAGTGTGGAATGTTCTAGCTAGCTACTTTAGGTAATTTTAACTACTTTATTTCAGTGTGGAATGATTTAGCTAGGTTAGCTAATTTTAACTACTTTATTTAAGTGTGGAATGTTTTAGTTGGCTAGGTTAGCTAATGTTAACTACTTCATTTTAGTGTGGAATGTTTTAGCTTGCTACTTCAGGTAATTTTAACTACTTTATTTCAGTGTGGGATGTTTTAGTTAGCTGGGTTAGCTAATGTTAACTACTTTATTTCATAGTGGAATGTTTTAGCTAGCTAGATTTGCTAATGTTAACTACTATATTTCAGTGTGGAATGTTTTAGCTAGCTAGATAGCTAAAGGTTGCTAAAAGCCCAGAGCTAATGATAGACAGCTAGATAGTCAGCTAGCTACCTCATATTAGAAGTGTTCAAGGCAGGACGTAGTTATCATTTTGTAGAAAAAGCTTTTTGGCCCGCGCACACACACACACAGCTGCTACTTTCACCCAAGCCTACCTTGCTTTGTACAGAGAGCAATGCAAGCCTTCTGAGCTAGGCTAACTTAGCTAGCGTTAGGTTAGCTGGATAGATCTGGATAGATCAGCCTACATTAGATCACAAATGGCAGCTAAATAAATATGGTTTTGATAACTGTATAAACAGAAAACCTTACCTTATGGTCTTTAATTTGCTTTAATCTGCCATGACTCCAAAAGTTCATAACCCCCCCTTCCATGATGAAAGGATGGAGGATTGCAGAGCATGTGCACAGCACAACATAGCAGTCTGTAAAGTCAGGTACAGCCCAGTGAACGTACTAAGTGGTAAACACAACATACTAAGTGGTGAGCACCACATATTAAGTGTATGTGGTGCTCAAAACTTTATGTAAAATACATTGCCACTTCAGGGGCTCTGTAGAACAACAAAAAGCATGTGATTATATTTTAGTGTTCTGCAGTCAACCTTATTTTTATTTCATGGTTATTTAAACTTGCAATTAATCGCCTGCTTACACTTTTGACATTATTCAATAAACATTCCCATGTCATTTCTAAATTAAATATAAACAGAATCACACACCAATTGGTTTAATGATGCAAATGATTTAATACAATTATTTGTGTTTCATATTAAATTGTTGTGACATTCATGTTAAATCAGGATTAGGGCAGGGTATCAAAATTCGATACCAAGAAGGTACCGACTAAAATGTCTTGGTACTACTAAATATCGAAAGAAAAAAAGAAATTGGTGCCTGTTTTCGATACTTTGCATGAAAAGCACATAAATGAAACCGAGAGCACACTGAGCATGCACACTCGTGCTGACTGTCTCTCGCTCTGATTAGCACAGATATTTCAAGAAATTTTTAGACCTTGAATATGTTAAACTAAATGTTTAGGCATTTTAGGACTTTTTAACAACCCGCGGGTACCCTGGTATTTCATTTATACTCCGGAAAGGATTTTCTTGGCCTCTCTGGGTCTAGATGCTCCTCTGTACCCGGCCCAGTGTTGTCTTTCTGTGGCTCTGGGTCTCACTTTCGGTTGATAGCATTAAGCTAAACCATGCGGCACTTTGTGAATTGAGGACGGCTTCCACAGAGTGAAAACAGAGATACTAGAAGTGAAGAGAAATAATTAATATGCATATACTAGAAAAGATATTAAATGTATTTATTAAATACTTTCTAATCATAAGCGCTGAAGGTTTGGTCCTAAATGTTAAGTTGCAAGCTAAGTATCCTACTCTACCTCTAAGAACTATGACATCTACATTTAAAGACTAAGTTATGCTAATCTAATATCTGGAGTAAGCACTGGTAGTGCCCTCCTTTCGAACTCGAACGACCTTCCCTTCTTCAGAACTGAACTCATAACGTAACTACTATAAAAAATCAGCTCTATCTGCGTCGTAAAGACTGAATTACTTGGGACATGGCCAAACTGAGGTGTTGGTTTCAAAGACTATGATAGGCTCCATTGTCTTTGGGCCTTTCGCTGAGGCTTCAATCTTCTTACTGGTGGGAGGAGCAACCTACATGAATGTACTTTTATTGGTTCATTAATAATTTAAAATTTGACCTGGCTAGCTGCTTGTCCCAAAGGAAAGGTATCCAACTCTGATCAACTATGTGGATTACAGCTTCAGAAATCTACCATATGTTCTTAAAAAAAACACTTAATAATTACATTTGATTAGTCAAAACAAAACACAATTCCAGGATGGTCAAACAACACGTTCATATGTTGTTGTTTTTTTTAAATAATTTTATTTCACTTTTTTTTTTTTTTTTTTTTTTACACAGCCAATTACCCAACCCACTCATTAGGACTCCCCCTATCATTAGTAATGCCCCAACACACCAGGAGAGTGAAGAATAACACATGCTTCCTCCGATACATGTGAAGTCAGCCACCGCTTCTTTTCAAGATGCTGCTGATGCAGCATTAACGAGCATTGGAGGCAAGCGCAGCGGCTCGGCTCTGGTACATCAGCTCACAGGCGCCCTGTGCTGTGAACATCACCCTAGAAGTGATGTGGGGAGAGAGCGCCATCTACCCACCCAGAAGGAGCAGGGCCAAATGTTAGTGGGAAAGAGAAGGGAGGGGTGATTTAAAGGTGGAGGGACATAGCTGATCTGTTGTTTAAAAAGTGATCAGCTCAGTGTTTTAAGGTGCTGTAATATCTTTGCCTTTGACAGCTTTAGTTGATTTTACAATAGTAATAGACCAACTAGTGACCTTTTATGCTGAATATGTTAAAATATCCAAACGGCTTGCTGTTTAGCCTCTCTATATGGCAGGTTTCTTCAGAGAGTTAATTTAAGACTTCATGCAAATGTACTCTATCCTGTATATTCCTGTTCTTGTGCTGTTGCTACAGCCAGAGGAAAAGTGTCCTTTACCCTAAACATTTGAAATAATAGAAACAGTATGATATTCATACTTTTGACTTCTTTCTGTAATATCTACATAACACAATACTTGTACTATTACTTTCAGTACTTCCAAGATTTTTTTTCTATTTTGAGCTGTTTTTACTTCGGTTCTGAACCACAGTTCCCACGCCCCACGTGTGTGAGTTACAGCAGAACTGAACTTTTGAGGATTAATGACAGTTTTGCCAGTAAGGGTGCTTTCATACCTGAAAGTCCGGACCGTGGTCCAAACCAAGGTTCATGTGTTTGCTACATTGTATATAATTGGTCCGCCTATTTTTGTTTAGGGAGCGCACCAAAGACCTTTGTGTGATACTCCTACATCCTTTCGTCATCACTTACGTATCGATGTGTTTTCCTTAACTTGACGCTGATTGCCCTCTAACGTCAATCGTCTAACGTTGGAGTGTTGACAATTCAGCGGGCGGGACGCCTTTCCAGGATAAGGATAAAATGAATGAACAGATTCATTTCGTGTCCATAGTAGTGCTGCTATTGTGGTTTTTATACCAGCAGCAGCAACTTCAGGCACAGTACCCTAGATTAGTTCAAATTCGCCAAATGAACATGCTTGTCCTGAAGGAACTGTATCCACGGCTCATTTTTTTTCTGCTTTTGCGGTTATTTTTGTTCTTCTGCTGCCGTTGCTGAGGAACGCCTGCTCAACTTCCTGTTGTTGGTCCGAAAGTTCGAACCATCCAGAAAAGCTCTTTCACACTGCAGGCGCTTTCACAGAAACCTAGCTGAACCACACCATGCCAGACTCTGCCTTCCAGCTTGCCGGTCGGCAGCTTTTCCGTCTACATAAACAAAGGTTGGTGCACAAACTGCGTGTTGGTAAACAGCCACTGCTCTGAGGCGACAGAACAGCTGACTGTGAAGTTTCGCCCTCACTATCTGCCTCGTGAGTTTTCGGCGGTGTTCGTGATTGCTGTTACATAGCACCGGATGCTAAGTCTAACAACGCGCTGAAGGAGCTTCATGACAACATCAGCTCGCATCCAGACGCGTTCTATGTGGTAGCGGGGGATTTTAACCACGTAGAACACGCTGCCGAGGTTTTATCAACACGTGAACATGCCAACGCGAGGTAATAATGCACTGGACCATGTTTATACCAATGTGAGGGACGTGTACAGAGCCTTCCCCCGCCCTCACCTCGGGCTTTCCGAACACATCTCCATCATGCTGGTCCCCACCCCCCGCTGTGATGCTCCAAACCCACACAGAAGACCATCACTGGGCCACACAGTGATGGTCTTCTGTGTGGGTTTGGAGCATCACAGCGGGGGGTGGGGACCAGCTGTGCTGCAGTACTGCTTCGGCTGCACAGACTGGCAGGTCTTCAGGGAGGCTGCTGAGCGGGAGGAGGAGCTGGATCTGGAGGAATACACATCTACTGTTCTCGGGTACATCAGCAAGTGTGTGGAGGATGTCACCGCCACCAAGACTGTGACTTGCTACCCCAACAAGCCCTGGCTGAACGCAGAGGTGCATTCTCTGCTGAAAGCCAGGGATGCTGCCTTCAGGTCTGGTGACCCCGATGAACACAGGAGGGCTAGAAGAGAGCTGACTGTTGGAGTTAAGAGGGCAAAAGCTGCATATGCTCAGAAAATCCAGGGACACTTTTCCTCCCAGTATCCACAGAGCATGGAGGGGCATCAAGTGCATCACAGACTACAAATCCAATGTTGCACGGGTACTACGAGACGGCGCAGACCAGCTCTCGGACGTCCGGGCGGACACCTTCAACGCCTCCACCCACTTGCCTGAAGACTGCCACCATCATCCCGGTCCCCAAGAGCTCTGCAGTGACAGGTCTGAATGACTACCGATAACAACCTCTGCATCAACGTAAAGAAGACAAAGGAGATAATTGTCGACTTCAGAAGGGGTCAGCATGCCCACCTCTCCTTGCAGGAGGATCTGCGGTGGAAGTGGTCGACAGCTACAGGTACTTGGCTGTGCACCTGAGCAGCAACCTCACCTGGAGCAACAACACTTCCACTCTGGTCAGGAAGGCACATCAGCGGCTCTACTTCCTCAGGAGGCTGAGACGAGCTGGACTCGGGAGCGCAGTCCACACCTGCTTTTACAGATGTGTGGTGGAGAGCGTTGTGTGCTCCAGCATCAAGCTCCAGCATCGTGTGGCATGGAAGCTGCTCTGCTGCAGATAGGAAAGCTCTGCAGAGGGGGGTGAAGGCTGCACAGAAGATTGTTGGAGTCAGCTTCCCCAGCACCACAGACAGCTACACCTCCAGATGCAGGAAAAGGCCCACCCACCCAGCACAAACACTTCCTGTCCCGCTACCCTCAGGCAGGAGGCTGCAGAGCATCAAGCGCAAAACAACCAGACTCAGAAACAGCTTCATTCCGGAAGCTGTAAGACTCTTAAACTCCACCTAACAACACACTGCACTGACACACAAGGACAAATTACTGTTTACAAACACTGTCACTTTAAACCGCACTGAGACACTTTATCTTTTACTGCTCTAATTTACATTATCATGCTGCTATAGCAAACTTGCACTCTGGACTTCATGTTGCTGCTTCCTGCCTACTCTCATCATGCTGCTTCCTACCTCCCGCTTACTTTTTTGAGTATTTATCTTTATCTATTTTGTTCTATTCTCTTTTAATTGTGTTTTTTTGTTATCTTATTTTATCTATATTATCTATTTTAACAACAGCTCTTGGGTGTAAACTGGATCGTAAGATCACAATTTTGTTCCACCTCATGTACCACGTGATGCGAATGACAATAAAATCTCCTTGAATCCTTGAATTAGAACACAGAATGTTGAATACTTTAGTACTTAAGTATGATGCTTAAAGAACACTTCAACTACTACACAAATATTTTTTTTTTGATAGAGTACTTAAATATGGGTCTCTAGTTCTTTATATATGTCTTTATACATATACATGTCTGGGGAAAACATATCATGGAATACATTAAACAACATGCCCAAATATGATTAATTTTGCTGAACATGTAAATGACATTGTTAAATTCAGTTCTTGTTTGTTTCTGTTGGAATGTGTCTCAAGTGACAGAGTGAAGGTTTTGCGTGAAATAAGGTGTTTTGGCTGTCAAAGATTTAGAATTTGCACTTTTTATTGCAGTGGAATACATCTGGGATAAATTTCTGTGTGAATGCACTGGTGATTTTTAAGATGATTCAGTTGATTAAAACTCTTCCCACAGTCTGAGCAGTGATATGGTTTCACTCCTGTGTGAATGCGCTGGTGTTTCTTGAGATCACTCTGTTTAATAAAACTCTTCCCACAGTCTGAGCAGTGATACGGTTTCTCTCCTGTGTGAATGCGCTGGTGAATTTTGAGATGACCCTGTTGATTAAACCTCTTCCCACAGTCTGAGCAGTGATACGGTTTCTCTCCTGTGTGAATGCGCTGGTGTTTTTTGAGATCACCCTGTTGATTAAACCTCTTCCCACAGTCTGAGCAGTGATACGGTTTCTCTCCTGTGTGAATGCGCTGGTGCAGTCTGAGATGACTGTGTCGATTAAAACTCTTCCCACAGTCTGAGCAGTGATACAGTTTCTCTCCTGTGTGAATGCGCTGGTGAATTTTGAGATGACTCTGTTTAGTAAAATTCCTCCCACAGTCTGAGCAGTGATACGGTTTCTCTCCTGTGTGAATGCGCTGGTGTATTTTGAAAGTACTATGTTTAGTAAAACTCTTCCCACAGTCTGAGCAGTGATACGGTTTCTCTCCAGTGTGAATGCGCTGGTGAATTTTGAAAGTACTATGTTTAGTAAAACTCTTCCCACAGTCTGAGCAGTGATATGGTTTCTCTCCTGTGTGAATGCGCTGGTGCAGTTTGAGAGTACTCTGTTCAGTAAAACTCCTCCCACAGTCTGAGCAGTGATACGGTTTCTCTCCTGTGTGAATGCACTGGTGTATTTTGAGATTACTCTGTTTAGTAAAACTCTTCCCACAGTCTGAGCAGTGATACGGTTTCTCTGTGAATGCGCTGGTGATGTTTCTCCATGTCGGGACTTTGCTTTGTTTGTCTGTTAAAAGTATCAAGCTATTTCTGCGTGTTCTAGAGATTCTTCAGGATGTCTTGTGCTTCACCTCTTTCAGCAGTTTAACATTGCTCTTATTTAAATATCCTGGTTGTTGGTGGTGATGAATTTCAGGAGAAAACCCTGGAATATTTTAATTTCTGGAAAAAACAAAGACAAATTTAATTGTGTCAATTAACCAAAAAGAATTAACTAAATCAGTTACACTGTATGGAGAAAAATACTGGTACACCTTTACATTTCCCTAAAATCTTCTGTACTTTAATCCTATTATAAATCCATACACATTATAATATGAAGTTTTAGCTTGTTCTGCAGTAGACAGAAACAGTGCTGCTGTCCAGTACTGAATACAATGTTGTACTACTATTGTATCTCACTTTACACTATAATACACTAATCCATACTATTAATACTGTACTATTTTATTAACAATAATCTGTTAATCTGTTATCCTGCTCTAATCCCAGGGGATCAATAAAGGTGTATCACGTTTTATCTTATAAATATATTTGTCTGTCTTGCAGCATATCTCTATTACTTTACTATCTAGATAAAAAAAATGTATAGAAAGCAGCCTGGCTGCCAGTGTCACACAGTATGATTTGCTTATTATTTACAGTTTTCTATGGACAGTTATTAGAATTTAAAGATGTGAAATTTCTTTTATATATATATTTCAAAGAGAACGAGATGTTCTGACCTGAAGCACAATCGGAGTCGTTGCACTTTTCTCCGAGCATTAGAGCTGTGATTCTACTCGGAAACGCTGCATCAGGAGCAGTTCAAAAAGAGGCGGACTTCACATGTGTCGGAGAAGGCGTGTGCTAGTCTTCACTCTCCTGGTAGTGGGGCATAATTAGTGATAGGGGGAGTTCTAATGAGTGTGTTGGGTAATTGGCCATGTAAATTGGGGTGAAAATTGAAGAAAAAAAAAAAAGTTAAAATGTAGACAGAAAAGGCCATTCCAACAACATAAAGCCCTATCAATGTTTTGAGCAGTGAGCCCAGAATGTAATGTATATGACAAGAGAGAGAGAGAGACCTCTCAACCTGACTTTCCTGGTTTTATGAGATAATGTGAGATAAGAAATGAGATAATGTTGTTGTTTTTTTTTCAGGCGAGGGACCGAAAGACATTAAAAACTTGGGTTTTACAGATTGAGTGGGTCGATGATGAGGCAGAGAGCACAGGACAAGATTGGCTAACGTTTCCTCTCAAGTTTTTTTATACAGTGGACACTTATTTCATGCATCTACACACCATCACAGCTCCAGAAACGACGTTCACATTAATTATCTTTAATCATAAAAGATGTGTTGTTTGTGTATATTTAAAATAATATACTTAAAATTAAATGCATATGGACTAGGGGTGTGCCACACTCTAAAAAGTGATTCTATGTTTTAGTCAGGAGAACTAATATTATCAAGTTGAGTGAACTCACCGGCCAGTACAACTCAATAAAATTTGTTCAGAGAACGTCAATCTGAAAACTTAAAAATGATAATGGAGCCAATGAAAAAAAATATGATTTCAACCAACTTTTAGTTACTACACGTCATTGCTCTTTCTACAGTGTTTGTTCATACAGCTTTCCCATAGGCTCCTGGCACCATACAGTGGTGTGAAAAAGTGTTTGTTATATATAAATATTGCAAAAATTGCATAAATATTAATTTATGCAATTAATATTTTTTTAGTGTACAGAAGTTAATACTAAAATAAATAAAATATCTAGCAGGTAATTACTACTACTACTACTATTATGCAAAATAACTTTTGCTTGACTCTTTCAGAGGCGGTCGCATTTTTCTCCCTCTCCTCCCCTATCTATCCTGCTTGGCTTCTCCTGTCTAGTGCTGTGTACTGCTACCAAAGAAACTCTCCTCGCACTGCTCTTCGAACTACAAAATATGGATTTGATCAAATAGTCTCTCAATGCAATTTACACCGTCTTCTCGACCCCAAAACAAAATTTATTCATTTTGTTAAAAAAAAAAAAAAATAAATGTTGTGTAAAAGCAATAGAACACTTGAGGTTGTGTGGTAGCACAAATAACATCACGACTGTGATGATCTACGACCAAATCACAGCCGTGATGTTATTCCTAAATTTCCTTCGGGATAAATAAAGTATCTATCCATGAATAACACACTCCCTCTCGTGTTCTACTGCTTTAACGTTGACAAACCTAAAAATAACATTTACGGGAAAATCTGCAGTTAAATACACTTCAGTTTATTGTGTTTTTTATTTCTTTATTTTGTATGCAGCTGCCTTGTGTGAACTGCAGAAAAGTGATTTTACTCTAAAATAAAAAATACTCTAATAAAATGTTATATTGATGAGTCTTTATTTATATATTTTTATAAAAAATGTTCAGTTTAGTAGTGTTTTTAGTAGTGTTGATGTACAACTAACACTTCTCAGTTTGTTAATCTAACTAAAAATATTTTAGCAACTAATCAACACATTTTAAAGTTGGCAAGCTTAGCATACATTTTAAATGACCTCGACTAAATATATTCAGTTAACAATTTAAAATATTAGATAATGATAATGATAAATGATAAATTCTATATTGAAGTGATTCAATCATTTAGATGTAGCTAACATTTAAGACTTGTTAGACCAACTTAATTTTGTAAGTGCAGAGAACAAATGAGCCATAAAGGTTTGCTAATTTAAAAAAGGCCTGGAAATTAGTTGCTTAATGATTTTAAGTTGGAGTGACATTTTTTTTTTTTTTTACAGTGCATATCGTACACAATAATAATCACCAACATTTTTGAATATCGTGAACAATATTATACCCTAAAATATCCTGCCATATCACCCACCCCTAATTATTACATCAGGGTACTACATTTTTACTGTTTTTAGCAAAAGAAAAATTCACACTGTTCTCATTTCCCTTTATATATCTACTATAGACTATATCTGTCCAGTATCATTTACTTTACTTTAATCCTGGATATATGGAGATATTCAGAGTGCATTATTAGAATCATGATATTCTGGATCATTAACTTGATACAAATCTGATAAAATTCTTGTTTTTTTATTATCTCAATTAAGGGTGTGCCATATCATATTGTATACAATAACAAAATGACATTCATTTTGTTGCAGTAGTGTATTCTTGAATTAAGAAAAAAAATCTGTGAGCATCATTCTCACAAAAATCGCTAGTACTTAGTGAAGGTATGGACAGCTGTGTTTACATACCAGAAAAAAAAATGCTAACATTAGCTACTTGGTTAAAAAAGGACTGGCAACTTTAACTAGGTATCTAATGTTAGCTAGTAGGTTTAAAACAAGCTGGTAACTTTAACTACCTGGATAACGTTAGCTACGTAGTTGAAAAAGCACTGGTAATATTAGCTAGTCAGCTATCGTTAGCTACTTAGTTTTTTTAAAAAGCACTGGTAATTTAGCTAGCTAACTAGCAGTATCTACCGGTTATAAAACGCTTGCAACTTTAGCTAACTAACAAACATTAGCTACTAAAATGCCGGTAACTTTACCTAGCTAGACATTAGCTATCCGGTAAAATAAAGCACTGATAACTTTAGCCTGTCAGCTAAGTAACTGTTTTTGAACAAAAATTAACCTTATTCTATTCTAGGATATTTTGGTAGCCTCACAAAACTGAAATCAGGTTCTTGTTTGAGTTGTTTGTAATGTCTGTATTAAAACTAGTTTTGCTGGGAAATACAGTTTAGCTTTTGTACTTTATGATAATATTCTGACTGAGAAAACAATTCTTAAAACATTATTTCAGCCACTGACAGCATGTTTTATACTAGCCTAACAAACACAATCAGTGGATTTTAGAGGCTTGACTGTAATATCTGTACTAATACTAGTGTTGCTGGGCAATTTTTTTTTTTTTTTTGGTGGGATAATCAGTTTTGTGCTTTATCAAAATATTCTGTCTACTCCCCTAGTATAAAAAAATGCTGCCAGAGAATGAAATAATGAATTTGTTTATTATGCTACTTTTATTAAACATTACCGAATATTGTTTGACATTTATAGATTTACCAACATATTTAAAATACAGATGACATTTGCAACAAGTGTACATCAATTAACAATATGTACTTTTTTATTTTCTTTTTACTGTAGTGGTTACTGCGGTTAACACTAAGCTGCAGCATAAAAATGCACTGCTGCTCAGATCCAGTACATATATGGCAACAACATATAAAACCGCCTACTGTATGGCTTAACATACGTCATTTTCTAGCGAATATAAAATACAGTTCTTAAAGTATTATTATTAATTGTCTCTGCATTACCAGTAGAATCTTGTGCCACAAAAATACACATTAAAATAGATGTACATGAGCACATTTCAAAAACATAAAAATATAGCTGAACATTATCAGAAATATATTAAAATATGAATGAAACACATACCTGGATGACAATATGTACTTTTCTTATTTCCTTTTTACTGGAGTGACACCGAGCTGAATAAATAAAATAAAAATCTCATTAATAATTAATAAATATTATTATTAATAAAAATAATAATAATAATAATAATAACAGGTTTAGCTGATATTCTGCTGACACAGCTACAGACAGTGGAGGGAAAACTGAGCCTCGTGTTAGTCTCACTTAACTTCTAACAGAGAAGAGAGAAATAAGCTCATAAACTCTTAACTATTACCTAAATCAGTGAATTCTCTACAAAAACACTTTTTAATCTGTCTTATACTCGAATTAATAGCAGTATTTTTAACTTTAAACATGTTTTAACCACTATTTATTCATAAAACACGGAGCTCAGCACCTACCCGCAGCACAGAAACACACAGACCGCTGCTGAGGTACGGTGGCTCAGAAAGACCAAACGTAGCGTAACTGCAGTTCACCACTAAACAGCAGGGGCCGCCAAAACTTCATTTAACAGCATTAAAGTGCCTCATTTTATAAAGTTCATCTAAAACAAAGTTATTTTATACCTCTGTTACACTTACAACTAGGGCTGCAACTAACGACTATTTTAGTAGTCGACTAATCTGTCGATTATTTTTTCGATTAGTCGATTAGTCACGATTATTTGTCATACCATCAGATAGCATCTTTGTTGTTATTTATTTCCAATATCAAATCAAAATAAGGCGCCATTAAACATGAATATGAAACTAAAGCTTGATAGCTTAATCAAATTTATTTGAAACATTAACATGCACTATTAATGTCACAATAAAAAAAATAATAAATAAATAAATTTAAATTAGGTAATACAAAATAAAAGTGCACCATGTCTTTTAAATTAAGATAATGTGCAAATGTGTAACTCAAAATAGGTTTTCACCACTCTACTATATAAGTTTGTGACATTTAAGTACAAAAAGGCAATACAATATACCTGTACAATACAATAAGCAACAAGTGACAAAGTATGAAAAAAAGAAAGAAAGAAAAAATATTCAGGAATATTCAATATAAATGTTCAAATAATGCCTCTACTAAAGAAAAAAAAAAAAGTTGAACTTGTTTCAGTTCACAGTTCAGTGATGAGGTCTTCTTTATACCCCCCTCTAATCAGGTGTGCGTCAGCAGAAAAAGCACACAAATTTGTGCAGGCCTTCAGCCTTCCAGAACTGGAATTCCCCACCCTTGTTTATAAAAGCTTTAAATTGCAGTGCAAGAACGTGAGCATATTAACATGCTCTGGAGAAAGACTGGCTCTCTTCTTTGAGGCAATGTTACCCGATGCTGAGAAGAGGCGCTCAGAGGGAGTGGAAGTAGCAGGAATACACAAGAATGATTTGGCCATTGATGCAAGAGTTGGATACTTTGGCTCATTCAGCTTCCACCAAGACAGGGGATTTTCTTTCTTTGAGATGGGCTGCTCTCCAAAGTACGCAAGCACCTAGCATATGAAAAACACAAGAAAAATGAACTGGGTGGCTACATCTGGCATGTTACCCTTGATTTTATATGTTCATTACTATGTTCTATTCATATTTAAATAATTAAAACTTACTTCATTAGTTATCACTTGGTGTTGCACATCATTTTCATTGATTTCACTGTCACTGTCTGTTGAGTCACATCCAAGCAGTGATTCGATAGCTGAAACAGACCTACTTGGACTTTTCTTAGGTGAGCCTGTGGCATGCCCATCTGGTGGTGCTGCGGCTTCTTCCATCCTATTGGTGCTCTGGTTTGTTACGATGCTGCTCCCATCCATGCACTGTAAGGCCAGAGCTTGAACTTTACTCTGCATAATAAACCTCTCCTCTGGTGGCAGGAATTTAGATTTTCGAAAACGTGGATCTAGTGCAGCTGCTATAATCAGTTTACTTGGGTTATCATCAGTGACCGTGACCAATTTTGACCAGCGTGCACTGATCTCTTCTGAAGCAGCTTTCTGGAAGGCCTGCACTGGAGTCGTATCATAGACAGTGTGGGTGGAGTTCAAAAGACCTTTGACCAGAGGAGGCAGGGCAGAGACTGTCACATAGCTTTCACCACTCAGGTAGACAGTGGCACATTCAAAAGCCTGTAGAGCTTTTTCCAGTTCTTCAATCAGTGTCCACTGATCAGATTTGAGGTCTAGGAAATGTTTCCCTCTTTGTGTTACAGCTGGATCAGACAGAGTTGCAGTCAGTGGCCATCTCTGTTCCAGCAGGCGATTCATCATATAATAGGTGCTATTCCACCTGGTAGAGATGTCCTGGACAAGTTTGTGTTCTGGGGTCCCCATCTGTTTTTGCTTGGCTTTAAGCTTGCTTGAAGCCAGTTCACTTCGTTTAAAGTGCTCCACGAGGCACCTTGATGCTCCCAGTGCTTTACTGATCTGAGGGTGTTTCAGTGCATTGTTGACAATCAATTGCAAAGTGTGTCCAGCACAGTGAACAGATATCCATCCATGTTTTTCCTGCAAAATGTTTGCTGCCAGAACCATATTGGAGCCATTGTCGTGGACAAGTGCCATGATCTTTTTTGGAGGGATCTCAAACATTTCCACAGTTTGCTCAATCCATGCAGCAATGTTCGATCCAGTGTGTCGTTCTTCTAGTGGCAATGTTGTGAGACAAAAGCTATTGAGCTCCCACTCATCACTTATAAAGTGACAAGTGATGCCAAGATATGCCTCTGTAGCAACACTGGTCCAGGCATCAGCTGTCAGGGAAATCTTGTTCTTGGTTGATTTAAGAGATTCTTTAACCTTACCAAGAGTAGCTTCATACTTTGCCTCCATGAGCTTGGTAAAGTGAGTTCTGGAAGGTAAGGTGTAACCTGGGTGGAATGTGTGTATCATCTGCTTGAAGCCTTCATCTCCAACCATAGAAATTGGTCTCATGTCTTTGAGAAACATGTCGAGGATGCTCCCTGTCAAGACCTCAGTCATCTGAGGGGTGCATAAGCCTCTTCTCTGGAAAAAGTCATCCACACGCCTCTGCTTAGTGCTATTAATAGAAAGAGCAAAACAGAAAGTCAAGTCAGATTGATTTATAAAGCACATTTAAAGGACATTAAGTGTCAAAGTTCTGTACAATAAAACTAAATTTAAAAGAAGACAGATCAATATAAAATATAGTAAACTCCTAATCTAGGATATAGGGGAGGGGGAAGCTAGTAATATTAACAAATCACTACAGCTGAACGCTATGTATCACAAATAGAGTACTGGCTATGCCAACTAAACATGACAGCTTAAATACCTTCACTGAATTATTGAGTTTCGACACAGACTAGCTAAGCTAAGCTAAGCTAGCAACCAACCAAGTAAAAGAGGCTCATTATTTAACAGAATGAATTCTTTTTGCACGAGTAAAATGTTAAATACATAGCTAACTCATATGAATAACGTAATACGTTAGACAGCTAACAATCCTGAAAAATAGCGCTCTTTTAGAAGTTTTCTGACAGGTAAACTAACTACAAACATTAGCTAGGTTCGTTGGCTTAAACACGAAGTGTGACCGGTGGTTAGAGATGACAGACTCTGCGTTGTGTCTTTACTGGATTTTATTCTGATAAACAGATAAACAGAAACAGGCTTTAGCTCTGGCTAGATTGGCACCTCTTTTCTCCTCTCCGCTCCTCTCTCTCCATTACACATCATGTACAGAAAGGGCCCATATTTGCAGAGATGTACAGGCTTACAAGATAATAAAACTTAATAACAGAGTCAAAGATATTTAGCTTAGCATTTAATAGGTTAGACCATGCTCAAACTAGCATAATTAGCTCAGCCATTTAGCCACTTAGCCTAAGCGCTCTACAAAACTTTTTAACACATAAAATAAAACTCCTCATACCTGATAAACAGATAAACAGAAACAGGCTTTAGCTCTGGCTAGATTGGCACCTCTTTTCTCCTCTCCGCTCCTCTCTTAAGTATAAAAGCATATAAAAACAGGGAATAATTAGCTAGTTAGCCTGCATGCTAGCATAGACCATGTGCTGTAGCATTAGCAGTGCACAACCATGCATCTAAAAGTTTTAATATTGATTACTAGCAAGATATTTTAATGTACAATAGTTGTTAATAAACTTGGGGACATATATAGAACAATTTGGAGTTTTACGATTATATTAAAATATAGGATTATTTTGGATTAAAATCAAAGCAGTTTCTGACACCTACCTCTCCATTACACATCATGTACAGAAAGGGAAGAGGCAGGGTGAGGGGAGGAAATATAAGAGGGGAAAAGGGGAGGAGCCATTCCAACCCAGCCACTCTATATCAATACAGGCAGAATATAAGGAGAAGAATTTTGGGGAATTCTAACAATAAAACACTTGTATGTTTGAACTCTGTTACACTCACCCCCCAAGAATTACACAAAAATTCTGAACCTTAAATGTAATAATCAATAACAAAAAAAAGTATTAACCTTTTGAAGTCAAGAGACCAGAGAGAAAACCAATGATAAAATAACATCCACTTAGCCAGTATCACACCAACTGTAAAACAAGTGTGTTTATCAGCTCATTAGCTACCTAATTAAAGGTTGTTGGAAGACAGAGAGTGATCAGTTCTCTAACCTTTCCAAAGATACATATAGTGCCTTTTACACCTATACTACATCTGACTACATCTGGATAACATTTCATGGTAAGTATTGAAACAGTAACGAAAAGTATTTTCACAGCTTGGATTAAACATGAATAACTGTTGACCTTGTTGTGTCAGTACTGAATATGCTCTCTAGCTGGACCATTGATTCTATCAACCGGCAAACTGGTTTTATAGCTCTTCCAAATCTGGATGTGAGATGGTCAGGAGGCCAGTCTGTAGATGGGGACTGTCTGGGGCTTGATTCAGACAAAGGTTGGATGGTGTCATTAGGAAGCTGTTCATTTGGGTTCCCACTTGCAAAGTCATCTTCCAACAGACTAGTGTCTCTTCTCTGTCCAGCAGAGTGTTTCTGAATCCAAGAAGAAGTCCAATTGTCTCTATGACTATGCTCTGAGGAAAGATCTCTTTCTTTTGAGGGTGAAATAGCCATGCTTGGAGAAACTGAAACAGAATCTTGTTCAGAATCAAGAATGTCTGCAGAAAGGGACTGACTTTCAATACTGTCACTGATAAGACTAGGCTCTTCACTCTGTGGTTCGTCTATGGGCAGGAAGTTGACTGGTAGAAGAAGATTTCTGTGCAACACCCTCTCATTACCATCACGATCCTGAACTTTGTAGATGTGGAGTGAGGGCTTAGAGGACACAACAGTATAGATACATGACTCCCACTTGTCTGCGAGCTTGCGTTTGCCTCTGCATCCTTTGTTAGCCACAAGGACTTGGTCGCCAATTGACAGAGAGAGACCCTTAAGCTTTTTGTTATATTGCTGAGCTTGGTGCTTTTGTTCTGCAGCAGAGTTCTCTTGTGCTAGAAGCATGGCTGACCGAAGATCACTTACCAATGATTTCACATAGGTGTCATAGTCACATACCTTCTCATCTTGGAGCACATTTTTAAACATCAGGTCTACAGGCAGCCTGGGTATTCTGCCGAACATCAAAAAGAAGGGTGCAAATCCAGTTGTCTCATGCACAGTACAGTTGTATACAAACGTCAATGACTGAATCATTTGAGGCCATTTATGCTTTGATTTTGGTGGTAAGGATCTCAACATGTTCCCCAGTGTTCGGTTGAACCTCTCTGTTCCTCCATTTCCCATGGGGTGATATGGCGAGGTTCTGGACTTCACAACACCAGCCAATTCGAGGAGCTCAGCAATGAGTTCGCTTTCAAAATTTGCCCCCTGATCGGAGTGGATGCGTATTGGGAATCCATAAACACAAAAGAAGTTATCCCACAGCTTCTTTGCTACTTTCTTAGCTGTTTGGTCCTGGCAGGGGAAAGCAAGTGCTAGTTTTGTGAAATGATCTGTCACTACTAAAACGTCTACTGTTTTGTTATTACTGTCTTCAGCTGACCAAAAATCTATACAGACAAGTTCCAGTGGAGCAGTGGTTTTAATACTTTCCAACGGGGCTCTTGCTGCTGGTTCTGGAGTTTTGCTAAAAACACACCTCTGACAGGACCTAACATAGCTCCTAATGTCTTTTTCCATGTTACACCAGAAAAATCGCTGGCGCGCCAAAGAAAGAGTACGTGGCTGACCCTGGTGTCCGGCCAGATCATGAACACCGTTCAGTGCATCCTTCTTTAGAGACTCAGGCAGGACAAATTGGAATCTCTTGTGTTTGGTCAAAGGATCTTTGGAAACTCTGTAGAGCAAACCATCTATCAGTGTCAACTTCTCCCAGTGTTTCAACAATTTCAGAGCCTGAGGGGTTTCATTTGAACGCTCACGTCTGGATGGCCTACGTTTTCTCCCAACATAAAACAGGGCTCTAGTGATGGCATCATCCTGCAGTTGTTGTGATCTTAATTCATCTGTGGTCCAAGTGGGAAAAGTGCCTTGACCTTCAGGAATAAGTTCATTAACATGGCCTGCCAGTGAAGCAATTCGCTGCTTAGGCACATCATCCCATGCTTCATGAGAACTGAGAACACAAGAGACTTCATTTTCCAACATGGACAGAGGCTCTGGATCACACGTTGGAAGACCTGTCAATATTTGAGGCTGACATGACAGACGAAATGCGTCTTGAATGCACTCATTCTCCACTTTGCATGCTTGCTCCAACAGGATGGTATACGGTTCTGACAAGAGTCTTTTGCTAATAGGCTTGACAAATGGGTCTCGGCTCAGAGCGTCAGCCACAACATTTTGCTTACCTGGAACATGCTTGATCTCAAAGCTGTATGGCGCAAGCTTTGAAATCCATCGCTGCTCACATGCATCTAACTTAGGCTTGGTCATGATGTATGTGAGGGGGTTATTGTCTGTCCAGACTGTAAATTTGTGACCTTTGAGCCAGTGACTAAACTTGTCACACACAGACCACTTAAGTGCCAGGAACTCAAGTCTATGTGCTGGGTAATTCATTTGACTCCGACTCAAGGACTTACTGGCAAAGGCTATTGGTCTAGCTTTGTCTTCACCATCCAAAACTTGTGATAGAACAGCCCCAATGCCATCAAGGGAAGCATCAGTGGAAAGAATAAAAGGTTTGTCAAAATTTGGATGGGCTAGGACCACACTGCACAAAAGTGCTTTCTTCAAGTCACCAAAAGCCATCTCACAGGCTGGTGTCCAGTCCTCTGGTTTCAGCTCACGAAAGGTGCCAGGTCTTCTGCCACATTTTCCTCCTTTACCTTTACGTTTCTGGCCAGCTGTTAGGGCAAACAAAGGTTTCGCAATCGATGAACAGTCAGGGATGAAATGTTGGTAATATAGGATCATTCCCAGGAAGGATCTTATTCGTTTCTGTGACGGGGTATAACCATCCTCCATCATTAGGTCTTTAGTTGTAAAGCCAGAGATTACCTTCACCTTCTCTTGGTCAACAGATACACCCTCACTATCGATTATGTGGCCCAGAAATCGCACAGACCGGCGTAGGAAGTGACACTTCTCCTGGGAGAGCTTTAAGTTGTTTGCTCTTAATCTAGTCAGTACAACTTCAAGACGTTTCAGTGCTTCCTCCTCTGAAGGTGCCATCAGGAGCAAATCGTCTAAGTAGCACAGGAGCGTGGAGAAGTTTAAGTCTCCAAATATGGAGAGCATCATTCTCATGAATGACGCTGGGCTGTTACAAAGGCCTTGCGGGAGTCTGTTGTACTGATATAGACCTAGTGGCGTCGTAAAAGCAGTGTACTTTCTATCAGCCTCATGAAGCGGGATGTTGTAGAATCCCGATGTTAAATCCATGGTGCTGAAATAGGTACTTCCACCAAGTGCAGCGAGGCAATCTTCCTGATGTGGTAAAGGATGAGCATCCTTAATGGTCTTGGCATTAAGCCAACGGAAATCGGTGCAGATCCTCAGATCTCCGTTCTTCTTCCAGACCATGACAAGGGGTGAGGCATATTCACTTATTGATTTGCTAATAATCTCCTTCTCTTCCATTTCATTCAGTACCTCTCTCAGCTTGTGATAGTGAGCAGGTGGAACCCTACGATATGGAAGCCTGAAGGGTCGATCATCAGCAAGATGAATCCTATGTACAAAATCTTTTGCCTCGCCACAGTCCAGCTTCCCTTTAGAGAAGACATCTTGAAACCTCACCAACAGTTCAGCAAGCTTAGCTTTCCAAGTTTCTGAGACTTCACAAGCATCAATGTTTATGTCAGTCAATCCGCAATCCAAAAGCATCTGCTTAGTATCAGAAAATGTTGACTTGTGATGAATTTGAAGGTGTGCATGTACAGGATGACTTTGAGACACATCTTCAGTGACTGGAAGGTCTTCAACAGCAAGACAATAAGATACATCTGCCAGCTTGGTGTTGCGCTTTAGTGTGACAGGGTTAAGGGACGCATTCATGACCTTCATTGGAACCCAGCGGTCCCCCCACATGGGTGTTATGACTCTACCCACTAGAATGTTCCTAGGGCCAGCACGAGATGAAGTAGGTTCAACCACAACTGTGGCTCCTGGTGACACGTTGGCATTGCTTGGTAGTTTTCCCCATACTAAATACTCCTTTTTCGGGAGTAGTGTGACTGCTTGTTGCAACTTCACTGTGCCAGCTTTACTTACTGACTTCCGGTCTGACCTCTGAGAAACACAGCTTAGTAACTCAAGCAGCTGCTCACACTCTGAGTCCTCAGTCCTGGATGAGATGAGAGTCCAGTACTTTTTGTCAGATTTCATCTTCTGTATAACAGGCTTGATGACATTAGTTCCAATAATGAATTCATCACGCTGGCCAGGAACAACCAAGACTGGTACAATCAATTTAGATTCACATATCTCAACATTCAGCTCATATATGCACTTCGGGTGAGTAGTTAAGCCACCACAGCCAATGAGCACTATATTACTTGGAGATGGCTGTGGGCAGGGAAGAACACCAGCATTTCTCAGTTTTAGTTCACCCTCTTCACTGATTGTGCATGACATGGAACCAGAGTCTAACAGTCCTTTTAATGTAACCTGGCCACTGACTATTACTGGAGTATAAAACAATTCACTGGCTCCCTCTAGTCTCTGTGAACCTACAAAAATGGCTGTTTTCTCTGCTGGTAAGTGTGCACAACTGTTAACATAAATTGTTTCCAAATCTGGCTCAGCGAGGGTTGCATTAACTCTGCCCATGTTTCCCCTCTCACTACATGGGCTAATTAGTTTAAAGAACTGTTGGGAGTCTGTGTATTGGTCACTTGAGGCTGGGTAGCTTCTGGGCACTCACTTTTGAAGTGCCCTGCTTTCAAGCAGTGACGACAAAGTCGGTGAAGTTTACAGTGATCATACGTTGAGTGTTCTCTTTTACCACATACTCTGCAAGGCTGTCGGGTTTGGCTTTGTGTGCTATAGGGTTGCTTGTGGTGCACATTAGAAGAGGAAAGAGTCGTACTGCACAGTGAAAGCACTTTGTCAAGCATACTCACTACCTGTCTAAGGCCTGGCTCTGTGGCTGAATGATCAGAGGAGGGCATTGACAGCATTGCTGAAGCATCACGGTGCTGTTTAGTGTCATGAAGAGGATGTTGGAACTCGTCTTGTTTGATAAGTGCTTGGGTGATTGGTGCTAGACCCAGTCTATGTGCTGGAACCGATGGTCGTACAGCATGGGCTGTTCCTTTCCTCACATCTCTCTGGTGGGCATCCAGTCTTTCTTGGACCTCGGCTGCAGTCCATTTTTCTGCTGACTTGAAAGAGAAAGACAACGCAAGACCAGGGTCTGGGCAATGGGAGATGAACATCATTACAACTTCAGCACTTTGATCCTCAACACTCTTACTCCGTCTCTTCAAACACTCATCTGCTACGTCTATGGCCTTATTGAGACGAATCCAGTAATCCATAGGACTCTCACCAGCCTTGGGGACTGTGTTATAGAAGTCTCTCATAGGCATATTGGAGTATGTCAACTCACTGAAATGGCATTTTAGAATATCAAATATAGCAGTTGGGCTGCAGGAGTGCAGCTGTGAGTTACTACGTAGAGAAACTTTCACCATGTCTTTAGCTTTGCTTGTCAGTCGACTTAGGATAAACTCTCCAATTTCTTCTTCAGCATAGTTTACATGACGAAGGTAGCTCATCATTATGTCTTCCCACTCATGGACTGAAAGACTGTCCATACCATCACCACGAAAAAGAGGAGGTGGCTTAACATCTGACTGGACTGTAATATTCAGCTTTGAAGCATCAAAGACAGACTGTGACTGATGGTTGCTACTCTGAGAGTTGCTTTGTTGGTACATGGTTTGGATACTAGCAGTGATACTGTCACTTATTTGCTTGGCTAAGCCAGCCATAACATCACTTAAGACATCTGTGCTTATTACTGGGGGCAGAGACTCAGAAACATTGTGGCCAATGGGAGTGGAGACTGCTGCTGGGCCTTTGTGACAATCTGACATTAACTGGTTAACTGTGTCATCCTGGCTTTCTAAGTTAGAGGCTGCCGGTCTGCCTCTCCCATAACCTATGACTGGTGAACCCCTCCCAAATGCATATGTCACATTCTGAGAAAAAGGACTGTGTTCTCTGTCTTTATGTGTATCAGACCCTGACATGTTTGAAGCTTACGCCTTTGCTTTGTAAAAAAAAAAGTAAAAAAAATAAAATTACATAATAAAACTAACACACTTCATCAGTACAACATGTGTAATGCAATCTGAATTAGAGGTTATTTGCATATAATGGAATCACAGTTTAAACAGGGTCACTTAAAAAAACCTTCAAATTAAGTTGTATAATTCCCCCTATTATTTTATTATTATTATTTTTTTTTTTTTGTAGTTACCTAGACTGTATGCTTTCCGTTTAAAATATATTAGTAATTAACTAGACTGTATACTTTCCCTTTAAAATTTATTAGTAATTAATCAGAGCATGTAAATGAACTATTCTGCTTTGAGAATCCTTCTGCCTTTAGCCAGACTCACACACACGCAGGCAGCAGAGGGGGGAGGGGAGGAGGGGGGATCCAGTCTGCACCAGGCTGAGCAGCTTGAGGAGAATGTCAGCAATCCACGGTGATCAAGCAAGCGATGATCTTGGAATCCAAAAGGATCACGGCACCAAGTGTGACCGGTGGTTAGAGATGACAGACTCTGCGTTGTGTCTTTACTGGATTTTATTCTGATAAACAGATAAACAGAAACAGGCTTTAGCTCTGGCTAGATTGGCACCTCTTTTCTCCTCTCCGCTCCTCTCTCTCCATTACACATCATGTACAGAAAGGGCCCATATTTGCAGAGATGTACAGGCTTACAAGATAATAAAACTTAATAACAGAGTCAAAGATATTTAGCTTAGCATTTAATAGGTTAGACCATGCTCAAACTAGCATAATTAGCTCAGCCATTTAGCCACTTAGCCTAAGCGCTCTACAAAACTTTTTAACACATAAAATAAAACTCCTCATACCTGATAAACAGATAAACAGAAACAGGCTTTAGCTCTGGCTAGATTGGCACCTCTTTTCTCCTCTCCGCTCCTCTCTTAAGTATAAAAGCATATAAAAACAGGGAATAATTAGCTAGTTAGCCTGCATGCTAGCATAGACCATGTGCTGTAGCATTAGCAGTGCACAACCATGCATCTAAAAGTTTTAATATTGATTACTAGCAAGATATTTTAATGTACAATAGTTGTTAATAAACTTGGGGACATATATAGAACAATTTGGAGTTTTACGATTATATTAAAATATAGGATTATTTTGGATTAAAATCAAAGCAGTTTCTGACACCTACCTCTCCATTACACATCATGTACAGAAAGGGAAGAGGCAGGGTGAGGGGAGGAAATATAAGAGGGGAAAAGGGGAGGAGCCATTCCAACCCAGCCACTCTATATCAATACAGGCAGAATATAAGGAGAAGAATTTTGGGGAATTCTAACAATAAAACACTTGTATGTTTGAACTCTGTTACAGAAGCAATGTAAAAACTTACCCGTCCGAACTAGCGCTTGAACTCAGAGCTCCAGGGTGCTTGCGTTTTAGATGCTCATGCATCACCGTGGTGCTGCCGTGAAATGATAACTCTGCTTTGCAGTGTCTGCATTCAACTTGTTTTTTTTCTTTATTTTGGCTGAAATGTCCCCAAACTTTGGAAAGTTTAGGTCTCGCTTTCGCTGCCTCTCCGTCTTCATGCTGCGCCATCATTCAAGCTGCTCTTCTTTGTTAGCACTGACCGCTCTCGTTGTAGGCAGCGTAAGTGATACTGCCCCCTATAGTTCCTTCAGTGCATTGCAAAAATACCGACGCGTCGACAATGAAATTCCTCGTCGACAATTTTTTGTAGTCGACGTTGTCGATTATGTCGACTAATCGTTTCAGCCCTACTTACAACAGTAATAAACGCTGTAAAATTATTAAGTTATGCTTCAGTTCATTCTTAGAAGACAAGTTCAGACATTATTAACCATTAAAATACTTTAAACAAATGACTCAGATCATCATTAATTAACAAGATCTACTGCATTTGAAACATAAGTAATTTAGTAATTTAGTAATAATGTCTAAAGTATGGTAATTAAATAATGGATTGTTGGTATTGTTGACCATTTTTTAGAAATTCACTTACTCTGATGTATTTTCCTTCATAATACTGAATATTTTGGTGTTATTTTGGGTTAATGAAAGTGTGTAAAGTGTGTCCTGAATTTAAAATATATTAATATAGTTACAGCAGAACTGTATTACTGTGGTACACTTGCTATTCCACACTAATGGTTTTAACTGGGATTTCTTAATAAGACTACGCTTAATAAAACAGCGTGGATAAAGATACTGCAATTTGCTAACATTTTGTTTTATTTATATATTTTCAAACTATGTTTATAATCACAGTAAAATTGTGAGTTTTCTGTTAAATCAGTAAGTTAATCAACATTACTTAAAAAAACACTAGTGGCAGAGTGAAATTCCACTTTACAGAGTCTTACCTGACCCTTACCTCGCTACCAATTATTTCTTTTTAAATGTAATATTTTATAGGCGGACTTTTATTTTGATGGGAAAGTCACATGTCTTTCTGCCAGCTGTTCATGGAGTTGCTGCTGAACATTGCTGTGAAATGAGCAACAGTTGCTAATATAAAAGTCAGCTTGAAAATTTACATTTAAAAATAAAGAATTTGTTTCCAGAGGGATTATAGCGAGGAGATGTTCAGGTAAAACAGGTAAGAAGTGAAATTGCATAAGAATAAGTGGATTTTTAAAAATTTGTCCACAATATCAAACATAAAATGTTAAATGACTTTAAACAAGACATTCACATATTACTAAATAACCAATGTTTAAAAATGTATTAGACCCTGTTAGTTAATTATGATCTGAGCCATTATTTTAAGGAATTTTAATGGTAAATAATGTATAACCTTTTTAACACTGTGTATGTAATAAATGCTAAAGAGCTTTCCTTTAATTGATCAATATAAACATTTTGACCACCCAAAGAGAAGCACTTACTCCTTGTATTAAATAATCAATGCTTCACTTTGTGATGGTCACCATGAATATTTAAACAATTTTGTACTGACAAAATTTACCATGCAAGTTAACACTGTTCAAAAATGTACACTAAATTGATACAATCTTTTTAACACTGTATGTAATAAATGCTAAAGTTGTACCAGATGGACTTGGTCCTCACTGTTGATGGTAAACTTCAAGTGATGCCCCAACTTGTTTGCAATTACATTTCAATTTAGGTAAGATGGCTACAGTTAGAGTGACACTCAGAGATAGAAGAGATAGAAATGTGCACAAGTTTATCAGAAAAATATATTTCATTGTTAGAGTGACTTCAATCTACCCCAACAAATGGCACTTACTTATTACTATGGAAAGATCAGTGCTGTTGTTAGAGCACCAATTGTGACATTGATTCCAGTAGACAATCAAAATTTCATTTAAAATATTATGGTTACATTTTATTTACAGTTGTGGTCAAAAGTTTACATACACTTGTAAAAAAACATAATGTTATGGCTGTCTTGAGTTTTCAATAAGTTCTACAACTCTTATTTTTCTGTGATAGAGTGATCGGAACACATACATGTTTGTCACAAAAAACAGTCATAAAATTTGGTTCTTTCATAAATTTATTATGGGTCTGCTGAAAATGTCACCAAATCTGCTGGGTCAAAAATATACATACAGCAACATTAGTATTTGGTTACATGTCCCTTGGCCATTTTCACGGCAACTAGGCGCTTTTGGTAGCCATCCACAAGTTCCTGGCAAGCTTCAGGTCGAATGTTTGACCACTCTTCTTGACAGAATTGGTGCAGTTCAGCTAAATGTGATGGTTTTCTTGCATGAACCCGTTTCTTTAGCACTGTCCACATGTTCTCAATGGGGTTTAAGTCAGGACTTTGGGAAGGCCATTCTAAAACCTTAATTCTAGCCTGGTTTAGCCATTCCTTTACCACTTTTGATGTGTGTTTTGGGTGATTGTCTTGTTGGAACACCCAACTGCGCCCAAGACCCAACCTTCGGGCTGATGGTTTTAAGTTTTCCTGCAGAATTTGGAGGTAATCCTCCTTCTTCATTATCCCATTTACTTTCTGCAAAGAACCAGTTCCACTGGCAGCAAAACATCCCCAGAGCATAATACTACCACCACCATGCTTGACAGTAGGCATGGTGTTCCTGGGATTAAAAGCCTCACCTTTTCTCCTCCAAACATATTGCTGGGTGTTGTGGCCAAACAGCTCAATTTTTGTTTCGTCTGACCAGAGAACTTTCCTCCAGAAGGTTTTATCTTTGTCCATGTGATCAGCAGCAAACTTCAGCCGAGTCTTAAGGTGCCTTTTCTGGAGCAAGGGCTTCTTTCTTGCACGGCAGCCTCTCAGTCCATGGCGATGTAAAACACGCTTGACTGTGGAGACTGACACCTGTGTTCCATCAGCTTCCAAATCCTTGCAGACCTGCTTCTTGGTGATTCTTGGTTGACTCTTGACCATCCTGACCAATCTCCTCTCGGCAGCATGTGATAGCTTGCGTTTTCTTCCTGATCGTGGCAGTGACACAACTGTTCCATGCACTTTATACTTGCGTATAATTGTCTGCACAGTTGCTCTTGGGACCTGTAGCTGCTTTGAAATGGCTCCAAGTAACTTCCCTGACTTGTTCAAGTCAATAATTCGCTTTTTCAGATCCACACTGAGTTCCTTTGACTTTCCCATTGTAGCTTTTGTAGCTGAGTCTAATCACTGGGTCAAATGAGCCCTATTTAAATGGGCTCATGAGAAGTCAACAGCTGTAGTCAATCAGAATCACTTACAAGAAGTGAAGAGGCCATGACATGAAGCTAATTTGATTGACACAACTCGCTACATCACCAAAATTGACAAATTGTGTTGCTGTATGTATATTTTTGACCCAGCAGATTTGGTGACATTTTCAGCAGACCCATAATAAATTTATGAAAGAACCAAATTTTATGACTGTTTTTTGTGACAAACATGTATGTGTTCCGATCACTCTATCACAGAAAAATAAGAGTTGTAGAACTTATTGAAAACTCAAGACAGCCATAACATTATGTTTTTTTACAAGTGTATGTAAACTTTTGACCACAACTGTACATTTACCTTGATGTCCTGCAGATTCTTGAAAAGGAGATCGTACTGCAGCAGATCTTGTTTGTTGCTCACCTTGTCTAAAGTCTTACTATTTATGTATTCTGAAAGCTTTCCATAAATTGAGGTCATTCACACCTACTCCCTGTAAAATCACTCTCTAACATCACAATGGACCATCCTGATTTCTGTATAGAAGGCTACTTCACACTTAAACCATCAACAGTGAGAACCAAGTCAAGCACATTAAGAATCATTTGTTAACATATGGGGTCTTGGTGTAAAGCACTCTTACATATTGAAAGAATCGTAAAGATTTTATAGTTCTAATAGATCTCTGTATTGAAGAAAGTGTTGAAAAGAAATGTCACAATTTCTACTTTAACAATATTTCTGACCTTTGAGTAAAATTGGTAAGTGCTGTTTGTTGGGGTAGTTTTAATCCTCCTGTTATCTTCAAATTTACTAACACCTTTTATGTTTGGGGTCAATTTCACCCCAGCAATTTCAAACTACAAAAAATTATTATATATTAAGAAAAGTTGTACCCAAGTTTATGTCACATGCTATATTTGTTTGTTGACTACTTGAATAGTCATTAAAAAAAAACATTTGTAATGAAAAAGATTTAATGTTATCAAGAATAGTAACAAGTATTATGTTTAGGGTCAATTTGACCACAGGAAAAAAAACAAACAAGCAGAATGCTTAGTCACATGGGAGTCTGGATTGTAAAGAAGAAGATCCTACTTGTTCCATTCATCCCATATTGCTGAGTTTATTAAGCTCTCATCAGTCCTGCCTTGTTTCTGTGCTATTGAAGCGTAGGACACAGAGGAGACATGGACTGTGTTTAGAGACGTGCTGGATCTGTCTGCAGCCCAAACACCTGTTCTTTCTTCACCTTTTCACTGAGCAACACAATGTAGACTTACATGTGGGATTAAATCCAAGTCTTTCTAACTATGCCTCTATAGATTGTGGAGGATTCATTATAATCAGGATCCTCTCTAAAGTCCTCCTTTTTCTCAGACACATTCTCCTCTATGTCTCTGTCATGGTAAAAGAGATGTGAGAAATCCTCACTGAGAGAAAACCTTTTCTTAGACGTCATTTTCAGTAGAGACAGAGAGAGAGAGAGAGAGAGAACACACAGAGAACTGGTTTAGAAACTGCTGTGAAACCTTTTATATCTCTGCATAACCACTATGTTGTGTGAACTATTAATATGTTTGTAGGAACAATATATTCCTCCACAGAATGAGAAATATCAAGTTCTCATGAGAATTATGTTTTCCCCGCCCCCATCGCGTGAATTGTTAGTGGTTCTTGCACTAATACAGTTATAACAATGTTATTTTAGGAATCTGAATTGTTTTTGAAGATTATAAAATTGCATGTCATATTAACCTTTACATCATTCAACACATGTGTGTGTAAAATTCTGATATTTTTATGTTTTATAAAGCTAAAATAACCTGGGGTCAAATTGCAAGCAAGCAACACCGATGCATACAAAATGTGTACAAGACACAAGAAAAACATAGCATGAATTATATGGTTAGCCAGTTTTCTCTATTAAGTGAGGAAAGACACCAAATATGAGGTAAATAAAATGAGATTAACTACTTACATAAATGCTTTAACATTGAATGGGTCAAATTGACCCCAAACATAAAATGGTGTTAATCTGTTTGATAATCTGGCCCAAATAGTCTCAACATCAGTAACTTCTTCCTTTAATGTGTAGAAAAAGTTCTGTCTAAAATGGCTAATATTTTGTAGTAGAATGAGAATTTTGTAGTAGAATAGAATTAGTAAGTGATGTTTGTTGGAGTTGTACAGGAGCAATCAGAGAATCTCTATAGAGGACAAAGCCCACTTCAGAATATGCTCTGAATCTCAGTCACTTGACAGAGTCTGAAATTTATAAAACTGTATACATTTTTATTCTAAAATGTATGAAACATTTAAAAAATATTGTTTTTAACAAAATAATAATTTAAGAAAGTTTGATGCTTTATAGAATAAAACTTTTACTCATTTCCTCAAAACCACATAATTGCAGAGATTATTAAAGCCTATGAACTGCAGTTTTAATCCTATTAAACATGTTCTGTGTGTAACTCCAGCATCAGTAGCAGTAATGCTAGTAAATCTACTGAATAAAAAACATTAGTCTTAGAAAATGGAAATATAGAGGTACGTTTTCTTTCCTATTTTAGTGAAATACTTTGTTCTACTCTGTAAAATTAAAGGAAAACTCCAGAGAAATAGTTATACAGTGTTTTAAATGAGAGTTTAGCTGTTTAGCTCCATTCAGCTCCATGCATTGAGGACTCCCTCGCGGGCTCCCTCTAGCGGTGATGGGGTATAATGTGATACAGCGGGGGAGGGGGCGGGGCTCTACATAACCCGGATGAGGCTGAGCTTCCGGGGTCTGCAGTTCTCTCGCAACACCGGAGGAAGAGCAGGATCAGCTGAACTACAGAAGGTATGGAGAAGTCTCTCTCTCTCTCTCCCTCTCTCTCTCCCTCTCTCTCTCTCTCTCTCTCTCTCTCCAACACGCTGTTCTACATTCGCTCCTACACCACCTTCAGCATGTGCAGCATTTACACCACCAGCACTGGATCTTCTCCTAGCTCTGCTCAGCAGTCTGACTCTGACCCACAGACACATCTGAGATAAATCTGAGATAAATGTGGGTTAAATCTGATCTGGATCCGTCATAAAATCAGGGTCTCCAAACACACAGTGGTCCAGTCTCAGCATGGATCTGCTTCTGCGTTCAGACTGATAGCGGATCAGAACCAGGACAGATTTTACAGCGTTTATTACTGTTGTAAGTGTAACAGAGTAATAAAATAGCTTTGTTTTAGATGACCTTTATAAAATAAGGCACTTTAATGCTGTTAAATGAAGTTTTGGCGGCCCCTGCTGTTTAGTGGTGAACTGCAGTTACGCTACGTTTGGTCTTTCTGAGCCACCGTACCTCAGCAGCGGTCTGTGTGTTTCTGTGCTGCGGGTAGGTGCTGAGCTCCGTGTTCTATGAATAAATAGTGGTTAAAAACATGTTTTAAGTTAAAAATACTGCTATTAATTCGAGTATAAGACAGATTAAAAAGTGTTTTTGTAGAGAATTCACTGATTTAGGTAATAGTTAAGAGTTTATGAGCTTATTTCTCTCTTCTGATAGAAGTTAAGTGAGACTGTGGAGCTCCCTCTACAGTAGCTGTTGCAGCAGTATATCAGCTAATCCTTTTATTGTTATTTTTTGAGAGTTTTTTATTTATTTACTCAGCAGTATATCAGCTAATGCTATTATTATTATTATGTTTATTTAATGAGAAATATTTTTATTTATTTATTCAGCTCGGTCTTAACTGCAGATGCCACTCCAGTAAAAAGAAAATAAGAAAAGTACATATTGTTTTTCCGTTATCACATATAATGAAGAATGCACAGTTAATTGATGTACACTTATTGCAAGTGTTATCTGTATTTTAAATATTTTGGTAAACATATATAGATGTGGCAAGCAATATTAAGCAATGTTTAATAAGATAAGCATAATGAAAAATTCATTATTTAATTTACTGACAGCATCTTTTATATTAGGCGAATAGACCGAATATATTGATAAACCGCAAAACTGTATTACCCAGCAACTCTAGTTTTATTACAGATATTACAGTCAAACCTCTAAAATCCACTGATTTTATTTATTCTTCTAGTATAAATCATGCTGTCAATGGCTAAAATAAATATATTTGTCTTTATAATTCTGTTGTATTAAAGAATCATGTGTTCTGAGTCAGAATATTATCATAAAGTACGGTGCTAAATTGTTTTTTTCAACAACACTCACGTAATACAGACATTACAAACAATTCAAACCTGATTTCAGCTTTGTGATGCTACCAAAATATCCTAGAATAAAATGATGTAAAATGTTTCATTCAAAACCAGTTATTTAGCTAACAAGCTAATGTCCTCAGCGATTTGTCTATCCGGGTAGCTAATGTTAGCTAAAGTTGCAAGTAGCTAATAAAGTAGTAGCTCGTGTTAAAGGTACCAATGTTTTTTTAATCAGTATCTAATGTTGCTAAAGTTGCAAGCATTTTAGAACAGGTAGCTAATGCTAGCTTACTAGCTAAAGGTACCAGCATTTTTTAAATTGGTAGCTAATGTTAGCTAGCTAGTTAAAATTGCAAGCGCTTCATAACCGGTAGCTAATGTTAGCTAGCTAGATCAAGTTGCAAGCACTTAATAACCGGTAGCTAATGTCCGCTAGCTGCAAGCATTTTATTACCAATAGTTAATGTTTGCTAGTTGCAAGCGTTTTATAATCAGTAGCTAAAGTTTGCTTGCTAGCTAAAGGTACCAGCAGTTTTTTTTATTGGTAGCTGTTAGCTAGCTAGCTAAAGTTGCAAGCATTACTGAAATAAAAAAATATATTTCTTGAACACACTACTGCAAAAAAAAAAAATATATTTAATTGTATTATTTCATACAATATGATATGTGGCACACCCATAACTGAGATATTAAATAATACAAGAATTTTATCAGATTTCAATGATCCAGAATGTCAGGATATTAATAATGCACTCTGAATATCTCCATATATCCAGGATTAAAGTAAAATAAATGATACTGGACAGATACAATCTGTCTCTAGTAGATATGTAATGGGGAAATGAGCACAGTGTGAATTTTTCTTTTGCTAAAAACAGTAAAAAAAAAAAAAAAAAAAATATATATATATATATATATATATATATATATATATATATATATATATATATATATATATACAGTTGTGGTCAAAAGTTTACATACACTTGTAAAAAAACATAATGTTATGGCTGTCTTGAGTTTTCAATAAGTTCTACAACTCTTATTTTTCTGTGATAGAGTGATCGGAACACATACATGTTTGTCACAAAAAACAGTCATAAAATTTGGTTCTTTCATAAATTTATTATGGGTCTGCTGAAAATGTCACCAAATCTGCTGGGTCAAAAATATACATACAGCAACATTAGTATTTGGTTACATGTCCCTTGGCCATTTTCACGGCAACTAGGCGCTTTTGGTAGCCATCCACAAGCTCCTGGCAAGCTTCAGGTCGAATGTTTGACCACTCTTCTTGACAGAATTGGTGCAGTTCAGCTAAATGTGATGGTTTTCTTGCATGAACCTGTTTCTTTAGCACTGTCCACATGTTCTCAATGGGGTTTAAGTCAGGACTTTGGGAAGGCCATTCTAAAACCTTAATTCTAGCCTGGTTTAGCCATTCCTTTACCACTTTTGATGTGTGTTTTGGGTCATTGTCTTGTTGGAACACCCAACTGCGCCCAAGACCCAACCTTCGGGCTGATGTTTTACGTTTTCCTGCAGAATTTGGAGGTAATCCTCCTTCTTCATTATCCCATTTACTTTCTGCAAAGAACCAGTTCCACTGGCAGCAAAACATCCCCAGAGCATAATACTACCACCACCATGCTTGACAGTAGGCATGGTGTTCCTGGGATTAAAGGCCTCACCTTTTCTCCTCCAAACATATTGCTGGGTGTTGTGGCCAAACAGCTCAATTTTTGTTTCGTCTGACCAGAGAACTTTCCTCCAGAAGGTTTTATCTTTGTCCATGTGATCAGCAGCAAACTTCAGCTGAGTCTTAAGGTGCCTTTTCTGGAGCAAGGGCTTCTTTCTTGCACGGCAGCCTCTCAGTCCATGGCGATGTAAAACACGCTTGACTGTGGAGACTGACACCTGTGTTCCATCAGCTTCCAAATCCTTGCAGACCTGCTTCTTGGTGATTCTTGGTTGACTCTTGACCATCCTGACCAATCTCCTCTCGGCAGCATGTGATAGCTTGCGTTTTCTTCCTGATCGTGGCAGTGACACAACTGTTCCATGCACTTTATACTTGCGTATAATTGTCTGCACAGTTGCTCTTGGGACCTGTAGCTGCTTTGAAATGGCTCCAAGTGACTTCCCTGACTTGTTCAAGTCAATAATTCGCTTTTTCAGATCCACACTGAGTTCCTTTGACTTTCCCATTGTAGCTTTTGTAGCTGAGTCTAATCACTGGGTCAAATGAGCCCTATTTAAATGGGCTCATGAGAAGTCAACAGCTGTAGTCAATCAGAATCACTTACAAGAAGTGAAGAGGCCATGACATGAAGCTAATTTGATTGACACAACTCGCTACATCACCAAAATTGACAAATTTTGTTGCTGTATGTATATTTTTGACCCAGCAGATTTGGTGACATTTTCAGCAGACCCATAATAAATTTATGAAAGAACCAAATTTTATGACTGTTTTTTGTGACAAACATGTATGTGTTCCGATCACTCTATCACAGAAAAATAAGAGTTGTAGAACTTATTGAAAGCTCAAGACAGCCATAACATTATGTTTTTTTACAAGTGTATGTAAACTTTTGACCACAACTGTGTGTATATATATATATATATATATATATATATATATATATATATATATATATATATATATATATATATATATAGTACCCTGACATGATA